>NC_051250.2:82741110-83392181 GCF_015237465.2 Chelonia mydas
GGGTGGCTGAGAATGTCAGGGCATAGCTAGTGCACAGCTCCTGGATCTGCTGTCGCTGCATACGCCCAAGGGTCATGGAGAGGTTCACCTCTTCCACGCCACCCGCACTTTTCCCTTCGTAGTAGACACCTTCAGGCCACTCAGTGTCATCTCCTCCCTGGGCTGTAAACTGACAAACCTTTAATTCTCTGGAATAAAAGGGCTTTAGAGAATTAATATGGTACACCTTAGGCTTTTGGTTGGAGGTGGGGAATGCTATGAGATAATTAACGGCTCCCAGGCGCTCTGGACCATGAATGGCCCTTCCCACGACTCTTCCATTTTATGGGCCTGGAGCGCCTTTAAGACCATGACCTGGTCCCCTACTTTGAAGGAACGCTCTCTGGCATGTTTATCATACCAGGCTTTTTGCTCTTTTTGAGCATCCTGTAGGTTTTCTTTAGCAAGGGCTAGAGAGGATCGGAGGGTGTTTTGTAGGTAGGTTAGAAAGTCCAGAATGTGAGTTCCTGGAGAAGGTGTAAATCCCTCCCTTTGCTGCTTCACCAACTGTAATGGCCCCTTAACCTTGCAGCCATATACAAGTTCAAATGGTGAAAACCCTAAATTGGGATGTGATATAGCTGGAGGCAAAGAGCAACTGCTGCAACACTAGGTCCCAATCATTGGAGTGCTCATTTACGAATTTATATATCATGGCCCCCAAAGTTCCATTAAACTTCTCCACCAGGCCATTTGTTTGATGGTGGTAAGGAGTGGCAATGAAGTGATTTACCCCACGAGCTTCCCAAAGGCTTTCCATAGTTCCTGCCAGGAAATTAGTTCCTGCATCTGTGAGAATGTCAGTGGGCCAACCTACCCTGGCAAAAATGTCTCCTAGTGCCTGGCACACACTTTTAGCCCTGGTGTTGCTTAGAGCTACTGCTTCTGGCCACTGGGTGGCAAAATCCATGAAAGTCAGTATGTACTGCTTTCCTCTGGGTGTCTTTTTCAGAAAAGGACCCAGAATATCCACAGCTACTCGCTGAAATGGAACCTCAATGATGGGGAGTGGCTGGAGAGGGGCTGTGACCTGGTCTTGGGGTTTTCCCACTCTTTGGCATACCTCACAAGACTGGACATAGGTAGAAACATCCTTGCCCATTCCCTCCCAGTGGAATGACCTCCCCAAACGGTCTTTGGTCCTGTTCACCCCAGCATGGCCACTAGAATGATTGTGGGCTAAGCTCAAGAGCTTGACCCGGTACTTAGTTGGAACTACCAACTGTCTCTGAGGATGCCAGTCTTCCTGGTTTCAGAGTAACAGCCGTGTTAGTCTGTATTTGCAAAAAGAAAAGGAGTACTTGTGGCACCTTAGAGACTAACCAATTTATTTGAGCATAAGCTTTCGTGAGCTACAGCTCACTTCATCGGCTGCATACTGTGGAAAGTGTAGAAGATCGTTTTATACACACAAAGCATGAAAAAATACCTCCCCTCACCCCACTCTGCTGCTGGTAATAGCTTATCTAAAGTGATCACTCTCCTTACAATGTGTATACAAGGTGGCCCACCTTGATTGTCATACACATTGTAAGGAGAGTGATCACTTTAGATAAGCTATTACCAGCAGCAGAGTGGGTGGGGGGAGAGAAAAACCTTTTGTAGTGATAAACACCCATTTTTTCATGGTCTGTGTGTATAAAAACATCTTCTGTATTTTCCACAGTATGCAGCCGATGAAGTGAGCTGTCGCTCACGAAAGCTCATGCTCAGATAAATTGGTTAGTCTCTAAGGTGCCACAAGTCCTCCTAGTCTTCCTGGTGCCCACCAGAAAGAGTTTCCTTGTATAAAAGTCCTCGTTCTACAACAAACCTGGATCGATTAGAAGAGCTGAGAGGCCGTGGGTTGCTCCGTGCCGCCGTCCAAGCTCTCTGGAGGCTTTCATCCTGGCTGCGGTTGACCATTCCCATGCTCTTGGCCCGCTTCACATGATTGGCCAAGTCTTCCCCCAACAGCATGGGGATGGGATAATCATCACAGACTGCAAAAGTCCACGTTCCTGACCAGCCCTGGTACTGGACAGGCAATTTGGCTGTAGGCAAATTGAAAGAGTTGGACTTGAAGGGTTGAATTGTCACTTGGATCTCTGGGTCTATTAAATTTGGGTCCACTAAGGAAGCATGGATAGCCGACACTTGTGCTCAGGTGCCCCTCCATGCGGTGACCTTCTTCCCGCCCACACTCACAGTTTCCCTCCGCTCCGAGGGTATCTGGGAGGCATCTGGGCCTGAGGACCTCTGGTGTGATTCTGGTGCAATGAACTGTAATCTGTTGAGGTTCTTGGGGCAGTTAGCCTTTACATGCCCCAGCTCGTTACATTTAAAACATCGTCCAGCTGCTGGGTCACTGGGGCGAGGTGGGTTGCTGGAGAACGGTGTGGCGGGACGATAAGGTGTCTGGAGGGTTCCTTGGGGGGTAGTTGGGGACTTGGGCTGCCCCCGGTAGTAGGGTGTGGTCTGAGGTTGTCCCTTCTGGTATCCGCTCCAACTGCGACCAGTTTTTTTTCTTTTCTGCCGCCTCCACCCATTTGGCTCCAATCTCCCCCACCTCGATTACAGTTTTGGGGTTCCCATCTAGGATGTATTTTTCTATTTCCTCAGGAACATTCTCTAAGAACTGCTCCATTTGCATTAGGAAGGGCAAATCTTCTGGAGATTTAACGCTTGCTCCTGATATCCAGGCATCCCAATGTTTCACAATGTGGTAGGCATGTCAGGTAAATGACACGTCTGGTTTCCACCTTAGGGCTCTGAACCGCCAACGGGAATGCTCGAGTGTTAGCCCCATTCTGACTCTCACGTTGGTTTTAAACAGTTCATACTGGTTCATTTGTTCCTTAAGCATTTCAGCCGCCACCTCAGCTAAGGGCCTCAGCTCTACCATGTATTGGTCTGTAGAGATGCTGTACCCAAGGCCGGCCCTTTTGAAGTTTTCTAAGAAGGCCTCGGTATCATCTGTTAGGATATAGATATTCAGGCCTGTCTGTAAAGGCCTGTACTTTAAGAATTTAGGGGTATTCTTATCACTTAGCTAGTTATAGAGATATAAAAGAAAGAATCAAAATCACTGTCTGCCGGTGTAAGAGCCTTCTCTCACTGTGACAGTCTGAGGCCCTGTGCTGAGGCTAAGGCCTTTGGCTAAACGACAGAGGCAGCCATAAACTGGGAAGCGACCGGTCACATCCTCACATTCCAAACTAGTCACATTGAAAGAAGGTGCTATTGGGCTGTTAGGAATACAATCCTGTCCTGATAATGCCTGTTGCCTCCGGAGAAAGGGAAGTGCCTAGAAGATGTAAAAGGAAACTTAGTTTGATAGCATCCTGCCTGGCAAGAACTCACTTATCAATAGCTGGGATGTGAAATCCTCACTTCTCTATTGTTTTGTCATTATAGTTCCCACTCTGCTATTGTTTGTCTGTATAATCTCTGTCTGGTTCTGTGACTGTTTCTGTCTGCTGTAGAATTAATTTTGCTGGGTGTAAACTAATTACAGTGGTGGGATATAATTGGTTACATAATCATGTTACAATATGTTAGGATTGGTTAGTTAAATTTCAGGAAAATGATTGGTTAAGGTATAGCTAAGCCGAACTCAAGTTTTACTATATAGTCTGCAGTCAAACAGGAAGTGAGGGGGTGGGTGAAATGGGAACAGGAAATGGGGAAATTGGAATCAATGTTTTGCTAAAGGGGGAGATGGGAACAGGGAATGGGGGTAAGGAAATTGGAATCATGTTTGGCTAAGGCAGGAATGGGAACAGGGACACAGGTGTAAGGCTCTGTGGTGTCAGAGCTGGGAAGGAGGACACTAAGGAAGGAAACTGGAATCATGCTTGCTGGAAGTTCACCCCATAAACATTGGATTGTTTGCACCTTTGGACTTTGGGTATTGTTGCTCTCTGTTCATGCGAGAAGGACCAGGGAAGTAAGTGGGTGAACGAATAAGCCTCCTAACATCATCGCCTGCCTTGTAGGTGGGGAACTTCCTGGGATGTGAAGCGGTACCTGGAGAAGGATTGCTATTCTGCCAAACCTTTGCCTTCTCCCTCTCCAGTGTATGCTTCATTTCTTTTTCCCTTGCCTCCGTAGCTCTCCTGTGGACAGCCTCTTGGGCTTTTTCCTTTTCCTCCATTTTTTTTTTCCCTTCGCCTCCATAGCTCTCCTGTGGGCAGCCTCTTTGGCTGTTTCTGTTTTGGGCTCTGTCATGTCTGCCTCTCTGTTTTTAACTAACTTTACACCCGAGAGTTAGAAATAAAACAAAAAACTTGGCCCTTCCCCCTTTAGCAAAACATGATTCCATTTTCCCCACCCCCATTCCCTGTTCCCATTTCTGACCTCCCCACACCCACCCACTCACTTCCTGATTGACTGCAGACATTTTCCTGAAATTTAACTAACCAATCCTAACATATTGTAACATGATTATGTAACCAATTATATCCCACCACCTTAATTAGTTTACACCCAGCAAAATTAAATTCTACAGCAGACAGAAACAGTCACAGAACCAGACAGAGATTATACAGACAAACAATAGCAAAGTGGGAACTATAATGACAAAACAATACAGAAGTGAGGATTTCACATCCCAGCTATTGATAAGTGAGTTCTTGCCAGGCAGGATGCTATCAAACTAAGTTTCCTTTTACATCTTCTAGGCACTTCCCTTTCTCCGGAGGCAACAGGCATTATCAGGACAGGACTGTATTCCTAACAGCCCAATAGCACCTTCTTTCAGTGTGACTAGTTTGGAATGTGAGGAGGTGACCGGTCGCTTCCCAGCTTATGGCTGCCTCTGCTGCTTAGCCAAAGGCCTTAGCCTAAGAACAGGGCCTCAGACTGTCACAGTGAGAGAAGGCCCTTACACCAGCAGACAGTGATTTTCATTCTCTCTTTTATACCGCTAGAA
This sequence comes from Chelonia mydas, assembly GCF_015237465.2. Taxonomy (NCBI): domain Eukaryota; kingdom Metazoa; phylum Chordata; order Testudines; family Cheloniidae; genus Chelonia; species Chelonia mydas. The sequence goes on from NC_051250.2 coordinate 82,746,062, forward strand.
CTAGCCAAGTGATAAGAATACACCTAAAGTCTTAAAGTACAGGCCTTTGCAGACAGGCCTGAATATCTATATACTAACAAGCCATTTAAAGAAATCAGAATCTAACGCATATCTAGCTAGATTACTTACTAAGTTCTAAGACTCCATTCCTGTTCTGTCCCTGGTAAAAGCATCACGCAGACAGAGAGCCTTTGTTTCTGCCCCCTCCAGCTTTTGAAAGTATCTTGTATCCTCATTGGTCATTGTGGTCAGGTGCCAGCGAGGTTATCTGAGCTTCTTAACCTTTTACAGGTGAAAGGGTTTTTCCTCTGGCCAGGAGGGATTTTAAAGGTGTTTACACTTCCCTTTATATTTATGACAACCCTGGTAAAAGAAAAGAGGTTCTCTCGATCCCAAAGGACCAAGCCCCAGACCCAGGTCAATATACAAATCAGATCTTACCCACAAATCACGCTGCTGCCAATCGTTTAGAATCTAAAATCTAAAGGTTTATTCATAAAAGGAAACAGATAGCGATGAGAGCTAGGATTGGTTAAACGGAATCAATGACATACAGTAATGGCAAAGTTCTTGGTTCAGGCTTGTAGCAGTGATGGAATAAGCTGCGGGTTCAAATCAAGTCTCTGGAGAACATCCCCAGCTGGGGTGGGTCCTTCAGTCCTTTGTGTAGAGCTTCCGTTTGTAGCAAAGTCCCTCCAGAGGTAGGAAGCAGGATTGAAGACCAGATGGAGGAGCTGCAGCAGCTTTGTGTAGTCTCTTGCCATTTGGTCTCTGCTTTCTCTGTCCCAAAGACAAGCTGTCCATCCCATGGCCTGGAAACACCTCCGAGTTCTGTCCACAGGCATGTCCCTGCATACCTGGCTGAGTCCCCAGGCGTGTCTGCCTTCTCTCAGTGGGTCAGTTGTGTAGCTGATGGTCCTTAATGGGCCATCCAGCAGGCTAGGCAGAGCTGACACCAACTTGTCTGGGGTGTCACCCAGAAGCATAGCACAAGTTTGAAATACAGACAGTACAGAGACAATACTTATATCTTTAAATACCAAAACGATACATGCATACAGACAGCATAATCATAACCAGCCAACCATAACCTTGTCTTAGACACCTTATTTGACCCCCTTTATACAAGATTTGGTGCCACTACAGGACCTTGGTTGCAACTATGTTCTACACAGTCCCAGTTCAAGTCAATAACGTGACAGCCTGTAGGGCCAGTTAGCCACTGGTGGGCGGCGGGCATCTTCCCACCCACCCACCCACCGGAAATCAGCCCAGCATTATTCAGTGGAACTCATCCTGCAGGACAGCTGGGAAGTTAAGGTCCCAAGCCTGCAAAGGAGAATTTTGTACCGAACTGAAACATTAGGTGGGCTTTAGAGTAACCCAGGGCAAATTCTGTTTTCAGAGTATATTAGCCACACTGTAATTTGTAACTAACACTCCTAACACTTCCTCTCCTGTGAAGGTAGCAGGGGACCACTTCTGACCACAGGCAGCCAGATCCCTGGTTTTACACCCTGGTGCTTCCATCTAGAGTTGGCTGCAAAATTTGCCTCAAGTTTTGGGCTCCTCTTTCTGACATTGGGGCCGAGACAGGCACCGCTCCCCTAGCACCGCGCTGGCCCGTTGGCTCAGTGCTCACGCCCAAGGCCAAGCACCACCTGCCCAGTCCCAGGGCCACTTCCTGCCCAACCGGGGGCTCTTCCCTCCCCACGCGCCCCATCCCCCTGGCACCCGGCTGACCGAGCCGCACAGGATCAGCAAACGCCCCTGAGACTGTGAAGCCCCAGCTCTTCCCATAGCACTGGGGCGAGTGACCAAAGGGCAAGCAGGTGAATAGCTCTGCTGTTCCAATACCCACTGGGTCGCTGCTGGGCCAGGCCCACCAGCCTGAAGGCCCGATCCAAAGCCAAGCCAAGTCGATGGGAGTCTTTCCTCTGACTTCCCGGGGGCTTGGCTCAGGCCTGCGGCCCTAAGGGAAGGGAGTGGAGACATCCCCTTCCTCAAGCGGGTGGGTCCATGGGGCCGGGTGAGGGCTGTGGCCTGTCTCATCGGTTTGGTTCCTTGCCCCTCTACTAGGGTTCAAACTGAGCAGATGGCTTCCTTTAGCCCAAAGGCAGCCATGGACTACCTGGGCCCAGTTACAGACTCTAACCCCGTTCCCATTCCAGGGCACAGACCCTCCACTGGGGTCTCCCCTTCGGCTGCTCAGGAATTCCCAGCAGCCCACCTCACCCCCCCTTGCAGTGAAGGAGGACAACATTTCCATGCAGGGGGAGTCATCCAGAGGCCCATTCACTCCTCTGGCAGATCACATTTGCTCCAGTGTCCTGCCATCACCTGGCTGCAAAGGGCAGCAGGCCCCCAGGACAAACAGCAAGGTGTGCCAGCAACCCCGCGGCCGGCCAAGCGGTAGCTGCCACTTTGCAGCCCAGCCTCTGGGAGAATGAAACTTGTGGGGCTCCCTTTCAGTTCTGGCTACTCACTGGTGCCTGGCCTTTGCCCCAATGGGGCATGAGCTATTCCAGGCAGAGGTGGACAGTTTCCAGAGAAGCGCCCGCATGCCCCATGTCCGGTTGGGCCCCTTGGGGCTGGAGAGCGGCGCTAGGCAGGGATCCGGCCCTGCTGGGAAGTGGAGGCTTCCTCAGAAAGGCTACCAGGGGAATTCCCACTGGATTTTCCACCGGGGAGTGATCCGACCCCGCTGCCTCTTAGAGGGTGCATGTGGGGGGCTGGGCAGGTTGGGGTAACTTGGCTCTGTTGGATTCCCTGGGACTCAGGCTCCCACAGTCCCTCTGTGACGAAGCGGGACTGTTCTCAATGTTTCCTCTGAATAGTGTGGGGGTGCTTCAGTTTCCCCTAGGCAGTTCTTAAGTATCTAGGGGGTGGGGTAAGGGTGTATGATCATTGCAGAGCCCTAGAGGGCAGGTGTGTGCAGGGGTCTGGACACAGAGAATGGCCGACACCCTGTTTCCTGGCAACTGATGGCCTGGCCCTTCCCCCTGCAAGGTGAGAGCTAAAGGGTTGGAGAACAAAGGAATCCGGTGACTTCCTGGCCCGGGAAAGGGACAAAGCCCAGAGGAGGAGGGGCTGGAGAGAGTTTCAGTTTGGGGCTGGCTGGGGACATGGAGTGAAGTGCAGACGGGATTGTCTGGCTCACTGCCCCCCAAAATGGACCCGGCTGAGGGGGTCCTGTTCTCTGCACCTGTAAGCTCTGTTTTAGACCATTTTCCGGTCGTCTAATTAACCTTCTGTTTCCCCGGCTGGCTGGCTGAGAGTCACGTCTGACTGCAGAGTTGGGGGGCAGGACCCTCTGGCTTCCCCAGGACCCCACCTGGGCGGACTCGCTGTGAGAAGCGCACCGAGGGGCAGAGGAGGCTGAATGCTCCGAGGTCAGACCGAGGAAGGTGGAAGCCGGGTGAGCTGTGTGTCCTGCAGACAGGCTGCTCCCCCAGAGGAGACTCCCCCAGAGTCCTGCCTGGCTTCATGGGGAGCCCCTCCAGAGCATCGCCCGGGGACCGGTGACACCCTCACTCCGGGGCACACCCTGCGCAGCCCCTGCCCCAGCCGGGACCCCCAGCTCCTGCCCTCTCCAGCCCCCGCCCCGGGCCCCGCGCAGCCCCCTCGGCGGCCGCTGAGCCCCCAGCCCGGCCCCCCCGAGGGCGCACGGCTGCGCGCTGGGCGGCCCGGAAGCGGCCTCTCCGCCCGGCTCCTGCCACGTCTCGGCCGGCGGCGGCGATGGGCGGGCGGGCGCTGTGCTGGCTGCTCTGGCTGCTGCAGGCGGGCCGGGCCGGGGGCGCCGAGCTCACCTTCGAGCTGCCCGACAGCGCCCGGCAGTGCTTCCACCAGCGGCTGCAGCGCGGCCTCAAGTTCACGCTGGACTTCCAGGTGCCGGGGGGCCCCGCTCGGACCGGCTGGGGGGGGCGGGGGGGTGCCGGGGGGCCCCGCTCGGACCGGCTGGGGGCGGGAGGGTGCCGGGGGGGTGCCGGGGGGCCCCGCTCGGACCGGCTCGGGGGGGGGTGCCGGGGGGCCCCGCTCGGACCGGCTCGGGGGGGGTGCCGGGGGGGCCCCGCTCGGACCGGCTCGGGGGGGGGGTGCCGGGGGGCCCCGCTCGGACCGGCTCGGGGGGGGAGGGTGCCGGGGGGCCCCGCTCGGACCGGCTCGGGGGGGGAGGGTGCCGGGGGGTGCCGGGGGGCCCCGCTCGGACCGGCTCGGGGCGGGAGGGTGCCGGGGGGTGCCGGGGGGCCCCGCTCGGACCGGCTCGGGGGGGGGAGGGTGCCGGGGGGTGCCGGGGGGCCCCGCTCGGACCGGCTCGGGGGGGGGAGGGTGCCGGGGGGCCCCGCTCGGACCGGCTCGGGGGGGGAGGGTGCCGGGGGGTGCCGGGGGGCCCCGCTCGGACCGGCTCGGGGGGGGAGGGTGCCGGGGGGCCCCGCTCGGGGCGGGAGGGTGCCGGGGGGTGCCGGGGGGCCCCCCTCGGACCGGCTCGGGGGGGCGGGGGGTGCCGGGGGGCCCCCCTCGGACCGGCTCGGGGGGGCGGGGGGTGCCGGGGGGCCCCCCTCGGACCGGCTCGGGGGGGCGGGAGGTGCCGGGGGGCCCCGCCAGCCCGCACGAGGCACCGAACCCGAACACCGCGCTCCGGCTGCCGGCGGGGAGCGCCCTGGCTGGGGGAGCCGCGGTCGGAGCCAGGGGCGGGGCGGGGCGGCGCTGGGTCCCCGCAGAGGGACCGGGCTCCGCTGCGGAGAAGCCCCAGCCACGGCCGGGCTCTCCCCGGGCCAGGTACCGCCGGCCCGGCTGCGCCCAGAGCCCCCGGCTGGCGCCTCCCTCCCGGGGCCCCGCGCCAGGGGCCGGGGCCGGAGCCTGCAGCACCAGGGAGAGCGGCTCAGCTCCGGCCCGGCCCGGCCCGGCCGCGGGGACCCGCTGCCTGGCTCCTCCCGCCGGCCCGCGGGCTGGAGCAGCCCCGGGTCGGCCCGCGCCGGGTGTCCCTGGCCGGTCTGGGGCAGCCTGGTGTCCTCCCTGCCGCTCCGGGGCTCCTGCCGGCGGCCAGCTCCGGCCGGTGACCGGGAAGGGAACAAATCCCGAGAGCCCCCGTTCAACTCCTCGGGCCTTTCACGCGGCCCAGCAGCGGGTGTGCGCCGCACACGGCCCGGCCCTGGCCCGCAGGGGAGGGGAGCGGCCCGGTGCCAGAGATCAGGGGCACTCCTCAGGCAGCCAGATCCGGACTAGAACCGAGCTTCCCTCCCATGCAACAGCCGCTGGCCTCGCTGCCTCAAAACGGGGGGATTTAAGGCTGCCCTTGAGAGCATTCCCGGGTCGCTGAAATGCCTGATAAAGAAAAGGTCCCTGGGCCGGGCCATACTTTAAATAATGAGCATCCCAGCGTTTATTTCAACACCAGCCGCAGAGCTCTGTGTAAAGAATCGGGATCCCTCTGAAGAACACACTTCTCAGCTCAGAGCTGCCAAGCCAGACAAGGGCTATTGGAATATTTCTGAAAGCTACAAAATCTCCCCCAGCTTCAGGGATTCAGGGTGGTCCTTCCAGTCAGGCTCCAGGGCCAGCTCCAGCACCAGCTGGGGACAGGTTTGCAAATACAGAAAAGGCATGACACAAAACCGGGGGCTGGAGCCAGAGGCCCCGGGGCCTGAGTGAGATACAGGGAGTGCCATGCTCTGCCTGGAGATCTCTGGAGACAGGCCCAGCCAGGAGTGAACAGGAGGGTAGTTCCCCCTCCATGACAGACATGCTTTGTTTCAATAGGTGATTACAGGGGGGCATTACGACGTGGACTGCTACGTGGAAGATCCCAATGGCAAGACCCTTTACAAAGAAGCGAAGAAGCAGTACGACACCTTTTCCCATCGAGCTGAAGCCGCAGGCATCTACACGTTTTGCTTCAGCAACGAGTTCTCCACTTTTTCCCACAAAACTGTCTACTTCGACTTTCAAGTTGGAGACGAGCCCCCGATTCTCCCCGACATGAGCCACAGAGTCACGGCCTTGACACAGGTCTGTCAGGTTCCCGCTCGTGTCCGTTGCGTAGGAGTGGGGCAGTTGCGTCACTCTCTCGTGTGGTAGAACAGTGCAGGCCTTCTGAGGTCAGATGCCGGTAAAGCATGGCCAGGGTTGAGAAAGAAACTGTCAGGCCCGGGGTGTCCTTGTCGTGTGCACACGTTATCACTCAGCTAAAAGCAGAACTTCCAGCCGCAGGGTAACGGCACTGTGTGTGCAGGGCAATGCAACGCCTGGTCCAGCAGGCGGGAAGAATGCAGCTGGCTTAGAAAAAGGAAATGTACCAGAGTCTCAGGTAAAGGACAGGCCCAGTCCACACAATTCAGATCCAGATCAGAATTTTCCCTGAGCTGGGGGCCGGGCGAGAGGTCTTTGGGTCCACGTGTTGGCTTGGGCTTATCGCCAAGGAGAGAGAGAGGCATTGTGAGCCATGTACGTACACACACACACGCTTATATTGTCAAGAGTGGCTTTGGCTTTGGGCTACCTCCATTTCTCAGCCCCACACAGCTGGGCCTGATCAGCACCCGCAGCTCCCACTGCCTCCAGCTGGAGAGCTCTGGGTGCGAAGCACCTCCAAACGCAGGCCCCAGCTTGGGCACCCAAAATCAGAGACCACTTTTGAAAACTTGGGCCTGCATGTAGAAGTCGGACGGTCTTTAGCCAAAGACTCGCTCCTCTGCCCCTCCTGTGCAGTCCTGTGGAGCCTTGCATGGCATGGTGCTGGCCCGTGAAGCCTCTGCCGCGGGAGGATGGCATTTTACTCCCTCATCAGAATACAGCCACTAGCCGCAGATGTGTGGATTGTCCCAGCTGGGCCCAGCTGTGTGTAGCGATGCAGGTACAAAGGGGGGTGTGTTTGTTTCCCCAGATGGAATCTGCTTGTGTCACCATTCACGAAGCTTTAAATACGGTGATCGACTCCCAGACTCATTACCGGCTGCGGGAGGCTCAGGACCGGACCCGGGCTGAAGAGCTGAACAACCACGTCTCCTACTGGTCTGTGGGGGAGACCATCCTCCTCCTCGTGGTCAGCGTCAGCCAAGTGATGCTGCTGAAGAGCTTCTTTACGGAGACGAGAGCCACCCCCGGGGCGGCCAGCACCTAGGAAGCCAGAGTCGGTCCTGTGCCAGCGGGTGGGGGGGGGGGGGGTGGCGAGGCGGTATTGGGGGAGCTCGTGGGTCACACAGTGGAGTGCTGCCAAGGGACTGTGAGTGGGGCCGGCCCGGCTCACCGGGACAGGGAGTAGACAGGGATTCATGGGACAGTCACCTAAGCAGCAGTTCTGATGGAGTGAAAGCTGTTAATAGCCAACAGCCTCTCTCTGGCTGCCTCAGAGGGGCCCCGGGAAGCAATGGGTGTGCAGGGGCTGGGGGCTCTCTGTGCAGCTGAGCTGTGACTTAGGGCAGGGAGGATTAGCACCGGTGTCACTGTAATTCGTTGCATTGGTTTGACTCTCATTTGTCACCCTGTTGCATCTTCACTGCGAGGTGTAACCACAACATGCTGCCGGAATATCTACCCCCGAGCCACTTAGGGCCACCTGCTCCCAGCACAGAGCCGAGTCCCAGGCCAGCATGGGGGAGTGTGTCACAAAGGGGCACCAGACGTGCCCTGGCGTACAGACAGCCTGAACTGCAGTAGTTCACTGAGCTGCAAACCGGGGCCACGACCGAGGTAAGAGTCAGAGCAACCCCACTCACCCCTATGGTGTGCCCAAACATCTGCTTATTGTCAGGAAGCCCCCTCAGCCCAGGGTCGCCAGAGTGCCGGGAACTTGCCCATAGCACACTACGTGAGCTGTGGCTCCTGCTGCCAACCGGAGAGGCTATAAACCTTACTCATTTTTTTAATGGAACCTGAAATTCTCCCATAATCACAGGACTCCAGGAGCTGGACCTTACAGAGAAGCACCAAATTCAGCTCAGTAAAAGTGGCAGAAATTGGTAACTCTTGGCTCCCTCCAGGTTTGTTTGTGCTAAAAGGGATCATGTGGTCCCAGAGAGTCAGAGAGGTTAAGGCCAGAAGAGGCCATTCGATCACCTAGCCTGACCTCCTGTATAGCATTGCCACCAGCACCGCACGCTAGCCCCACCCCCGAAATGAGACCAACGTGTTACAGCCCACGGGAGACTGGGCTGTTACGTGCCACGGCAGAGAACAGGCAGGACTGCGGTGCACCAATGCCCAAGGCACCTGCAGTGGGTGGGAAACGAATATGCCCAGATAATCCTGGCAAGTGACTCCCACCCACACGCAGCAGAGGGAGGTGAAAACCCCCCAGGGTCACTGCCAATCTGACCCTGGGAAAATCCCTTCCTGACCCCACATATGGTGATCAGTTACACCCTGAGCAGCTGACCACGAACCAGCCAGCCCAGCACCTGGGGGAAGGAGCGCTCGCGGCCACCCCAGAGCTGTGGACCTTCCTGTCCCATCACCCATCTCCTAGCATGGCCGTCTCTGATGCTCCATGCAGTCGATAGATCAGGCCCCATTCAGAGGAAGGCAAGTTAGAAACCAAACACACACCCAGTATTGTGCATTGGAGTGCACAGGAGAGTCCCGCCCTGGCTGCTGCAGGGATTGGCGGAAGCCCTGACGTGGGACCTTTAGGAACATGACGGAAACCAGAAGGGCAAATCAGGCACTGAGGGAGTTAGCCTTGGAACGGTTTCCCAAGGAGTGTGGTGCAGGCTCCATCACAGGCCATTTTTAAATCAAGATGGGAGGTTTTGCTCCAAGGTCTGCTCCTGAGGCAGGTCTCTGGCCTGTGCTATACAGGGGGCAGCCTGGGGGATCACACTGGTCCCTTCTGCCCTGCGCTCTGTGAATCTAGGGCTGCCGAGCCCCAACCTCCCCTCGTGGAACAGTCCAGAGGACCCTTCCCTAGCACAGCCCATGGGGATGCCCTACTCTGCTCAGACAGCAAAGCCTCCTGGGCTAAGGTCCTGGTATTTCTTCAGAACACAAAGCAGGAGCCCCATGGGCCAGGCCTGCCACTGTCCCAGGAGAGGGGCCCTGACTTAACCACTACGCTGAATACACCCCACATTGCCAGCAACAGATACCGCAGGCTGTTGTGCAAGACCCTTTGCAATGCAAGTATTGGTCAAACAGTGCTTTGCACTAAACCACCCAGAGGGGTGGGGGGGATTAAGAATTGCAATGACCCTGCTCAGCCGGACTGACACCACTGGATGCAACCTTTGCCACTTCTCAATAAACCCATGAGACCGCAGTTTTCCTGCTCCACTGACGAGACCCGCTGTCCCCCGGGCGCTGAGGGGGGGATTCAGTAACAGCCAGTCACAGCGCCTGTTCTCCTCCCAGGGCACAGCGCCTGGCCTGTCAGCCCGTCCTCTGCTCCCTGTTTGTAACACCCACGTTCTAGGAAGCCTTAAACAAAACGCATTTCCTACCAATTCCATCATCGTCCTTTGGCAGCACAACCGCTGTTCCTGCAGGCCCCCATCACCCGCTTCCCCCCCTGCACCCCCCATGCTGGCCGCTGGAGCTCATTGCTCCGGGAACTGCAGGCCCCATCCTGCTCCCCTTCACTCACCTGGCCCGAGCCCCATCTTGCTTGGCTCCAGGCACCAGGTCCACAGCTGGGTTAAATCAGCATAATTCCCTTGACTACCCCACTGAAGCTGTGCTGAATAAACCAGCGGGCCTCTGGCCCCTGGCTTGAGCAGCGCTCCTCGGGGTTTGTGACAGTGTAAACGGCCGCAGAGCGGTGCATGACTGCGGCTGGGCAGCAGACGGAACCCATGGGATGGCTAGCTGGGCACGTCACTAGCCCAATTCTGCATGGCCTGGGCCCGCAGCTCACCCCCCGGCCTTGTGTGAGCTCAGGTGCAGGAGCCTTTCCAAACAGGGCCCTGCCTGGTTTGATACTCTCCTCCCCTGGCTACTACGGGAAAGTTATATAACGCAACTAGCAAGCCTCCTGCCTCGTCAGTGTTCCCGCACAAAGGGTTTGGGCGCGGACCCTGCTTCACGGGAAAGCCTTCAGCAGCTGCCTTTGAACACTGCCCGTGCAGGCAGCTCTCCTGCCCTATGGCAGCCTTCGCCCAAAGGGGCCATTGGAGGCCAGTGTCTCTTCAAGCTGCTGTCAAATGCTTGGAAGGGCTGAGTGACGCCTACATGGCCTGTCCTAAGATGTCACCAGTGGTCCAAGGTGGGCTGAGCCCTCCTGACTGTGGAAGAGATGTGCTGGGTGGGGGCAAACCCCTCCCACCGGTGCGGTGCCACATGGCAGCAGGGAAGCCCAGAACATGGTAGGCTACTGGGAGGAAGGATCCCAGCATGGAGTGCAGAATAGGAAGTCCCTGCTCTGGGCTCCATCTTGCTGCCTTTCCCCTGGAAAGGAGCCCCATTGATTTCAGGAGGCCCAGGGGTGCAGGTGCAGTTTTGGGGGAAGAGGCTCATATTGGGCTGTGACAGAGCTGGAATTTTTTGTGATATTTTTATGAGTCCTATGTGTGCCTCAGTTTCCCTTAAACTTTGCATGACTACCCACCTGTGGGAGGATTGAGTTTGCTCGCTGGGCAGGCTAAGAGATATGGGGAGAGGGTGTAACCTAGCTGACTGAGCTGACCAACGGGGTCTTTAAAAAGGATTGGCTGGTGCTGACCCACAATAAAGGACTGAGAGGTGTGAGGGGGGAAATAAGGAATTGGCTTCTGAAAGGAGCCAGAGCTCTCTCACCCGGGAACTGACTAAGGAAGGCAGTCAGGGAGACACGGAGCCTGAACTGGGCTTCATGGCAGCGGGGCTGGTGAAGTGCTCTGGGCTGGCCAGCATGGACCTTCATTTCTCTGTGCTGCCCGAAGGCCTCCCTAGGCTGTGTCCAGGTGACTATAAACCCGACTGTCTTCACAGCGTGCGCGTCCCTGCAGCCGCTGGGCAAGGTGCTTAGTCCCTGCAGAGTGGGTGAGTCTCTGCCAGGCTGTCGCGGTTGGATTCGCCGGGCAGAGCTCACGCTGTGAAGCAGGAGGGCTGGAGCCCCAGAGGTTCAGTCTCCGGAGGTGGTGAGCGCATGTGGCTGACCCTGAAAACAGAGTGAGACCCCTCGGAGGTCTGACCCATCAAAGGGGTTCCCCCAAGAGACTGTTCCAAAGCTGGGGGCATAGCACCAACCCTGTGGATCTGTGACAACACCAAGGGACAAGCTGTAGGCAGCCAGGACACGCAGCTGCAGTTCAGCCTGGCCCAGCTACCCACACAACCTATTAAAGAAATTAACAGGCAGCAGGTTTAAAACAAACAGCAGGCAGTATTTCTTCACACAACGCACAGTCAACCTGTGGAACTCCTTGCCAGAGGATGCTGTGAAGGCCAAGACTATAACAGGGTTCAAAAAAGAACTAGATACGTTCATGGAGGACAGGTCCTGTGATAGGTTTGGTCACAGAGACCCCCTTGGGACCGTCACCTGATGTGCTGAGATTACCTCTGAGCCCGTTTTCCCTGCCAGCTTGGGACTCCAGAGCCCTGCTTTGTTGAGCCAGACATGCCAGCCTGCTAGAAACACAGACCCAGGGTCTGGGCCACACCCCCAAAGCTGCAGGCTTTAAGTGAAAACAGCTCTGCAGGTTTCCTGCCTCCAGCACCCGGACACCCAGTTCCCAATGGGGGCCAAACCCCAAATAAATTCATTTTACCCTGTATAAAGCTTACAGGGTAAACTCATAAATTGTTCGGCCTCTATAACACTGATAGAGAGATATGCACAGCTGTTTGCTCCTCCAGGTATTAATTACTTACTCTGGGTTAATTAATAAACAAAAGTGATGTTATTACGTGTAAAAAGTAGGATTTAAGTGGTTTCAAGTAGTAACAGACAGAACAAAGTAAGTCACCAAGCAAAAATAAAGCAAAAACAGGCAAGTCTAAGCTGAATACATTAAGAAACTGATTTCAGGGGGGCAAGGGATGGGGCAGAGGCACCAGGAAGGCGGGTGGTTCACTTGCTAATCTCACCTCCTTGCACCCATCAGCCCTTCTGGGGAAGCAGCAGGCTACATGAGCCATGGCCGACCCATTCCCCTGCCCCAGCCCCGTCCCCGTCTCTCCTCCCAGGCCCTGCAGCAAGGTACTCCCCCCACCCCATTCTGGCCGGGGGGCTACGCAGAGCTAATGGCCTGGGACTGGCTCCCCCCCCTCCCCCCGCCCCCAGCCTGGCCCTGCATCCTGTGTGGAGCGGGGGCAAGGAGGCCAGCGGCGGTGCAAGGACAAAGGGAGAGAGCAGGCGAAGCTGCTGATCCAGGAGCAAGGTCCTGCCTGCCGGCGTGTCTCCCAAGGACCCTGGGATTAGCTGGTCTCCAGCAGCGGGTGCTGGCTGTGCCAGCTGGATGTGCAGCAAAGCCGGCTCGTGACGCACACGCTGCTCTGGCACCAGCTGGCCATGTTCCAGCCCCTCACCTGGGGGACAGGCCCTTCGGGGTCCATCCCAGGAGTAGAGTGAGGCCCTGCTGGGTGCCGGGGACAGGGGACCGGGTCCAGAACCTCCCTGATCCAGGGCCAGTCCGTCCCAGCAAAGACCTCACTCCTGGCCACCCCGTGGGTCCTCCACTGCCCCAAATCCCACACTACAGATGGCAGCAACCCAGACAGCCTGCTCTCCCCTCCCCACGAGGATGGGCGCCTCGTGGCCTGCCCAGTGGGCAGATGGCTCTGGCCCTGGAGCTGTCGCTGTGCACAGCTCCGGAGCCTGGAGAGCAGCGACCTTCAGCGAGAGCAGGGAGGCTCCAATTTCCAGGAGAACAAGGTCCCGGGATTAAGGGGTGGGCACAGAGCCCACGAGCCGGAACCAAATGTCCTGGCTACCCCCGTGTCTATCCAGCCCCACCTGCCACCAACAGCAGGGCCAGCCCTTGGCTAGGGCCCATGCACGCCCAGCGGGGCACAGGGGAGGGTGGAGCAGGGGATGGGGAGGCAGAGCCAGCACCCCACACAGAGGAAGGATGAATTATTCCCAAGGCCGGCAGAGGAAGCTCCAGGTACGGTGCACAGTCCTCCCCATCCCCTGAGGGGTGCCCAGCCAGGGAGTGAGGGGCTGTCCCGTCCCAGAGCAGCTCCCAGGCCTGGAGTCTGCGTGCCCAGAGGCTGCTGCCAAGGCATCTCTGCTGGTGGGGTAGGGAGCGCAGATGGCAGGAAGGAGCCCTGGCCAACTGCCCTCCAGGCAAGCTCATCTGGATCTACAGGGGCAGCATGTTCCTTTACCTCTGTTGGCATCAGGCCTGCCCCTTCCTGCCCAGCTCTGTGGGCCTGATCTCCGAGGTGCTGAGCAGAGGGTCCCCCCGTCATTGAGCGATCTCCATGGCCCACCCCTGCGCTAGGGAGGAGAGCGGCTCAGATCTGCTCTCTGGGATGCAGCCCGTGGGCCCCCAGGGACAGGCGGGTTAGGCCCCGCAGCAGAGCCGTGGGGAGGCGCAGGCTCCTGGCCGAGCTCAGGGCCGTGCCATACGCGGCTGCATTGGGAACGGGAGCGAGGGGCCCTTGCCCTCTCTTCCAGAGCGGACACAGCCCCTCTGCAGAGCGCAGGGTCCTGGGGCATATGCCGAGTGCGAGGGGGAGGGAGCAGACCAGTGGGGCAGCACGTGATAGGAGTCCGGCAGCCCTGCCCCACCAGGGACCAGGGAACACTGCACAGCGCACCATGTGCTGGCTTCACTCCTCAGGAGCCTCATGGGCTGCAGCTCAGCCTGGCCGGGAGAGGCTTGGCTGCCCCAACCACAGCTGAGCCAGACCCAGGGACCGCGGGCGCAGGCCCAGGGGCGACCACAGCACGCAGGCCACGACCACGAGACACACCTGGTATTGTGCACAAAGAGCCTGGTCGGGGATAGGTTTGCCAACTTTCTACAGCCTTGCCCCGCCCCTTCTCCAAGGCCCCACCCCTTCTCTGAGGCCCCGCCCCCACTCACTCCATCCCCTCCTCCCTCTGTCACTCACTCTCCCCATTCTCACTCACTTGCTCATTTTCACAGGGCTGGCTCAGGGGGCTGGGGGGAAGGAGAGGGGGAGGACTCTGGCTGGGGGGGTGGGCTCTGGGGTGGGGCCAGCACTGAGGGGTTTGGGATGCAGGAGGGGGCTCTGGGCTGGGGGGTGAAGCCGAGAGGTTCAGAGTATGGGAGGGGGCTCCAGGCTGAGGCAGGGGGTTGTGGTGTGGGAGGGGCTGGGAGTGCATGTTTCCTTGGGGGCCAGCACTTGGGGCAGAGACAGTGCAGAGCCCCCTGGCTGCCCCTATACGTAAGAGCTGGAGGGGGGACATACCACTGCTTCCAGGAGCCCCGCTGTGCCACCAACCAGACTTTTAACAGCCCAGTCAGCTCCAGGGTCCCTTTTTGACCAGGCATTCTGGTCAAAAACTGGATGCCTGGCAACCCTAGTGGGGAGATACGGCCCCAGCCCCTAAGCCCCACTTTCTTTTAAGGCAGGGCAGTTGTCAGTCAAAACTCCCATTATGAATATTTATGGCATAGGAGGAGCCAAATCCACCTTTCAAAAAGGTTTGGGAGAGGAAGGAATCGAACTCTCCAGCTCTGGAATTACAGGAGGGCTGTGGGTCAGGACTGAGGGGCACCGCAGAGCTGTGGGGGGCAGCCCAGGTCTGGGATAAAGTGGGGGCTGTGAGTCAGGATTGGCAGAGACGACCCATGCCTGCCGATAGTGCAGGGGGGGCAGAGTGAGGGCAACCCACGGCTCAGTCTGTGTGAGCATGCTCAATACAAGCCAAGCAGCAAATCTGGGGGGCACATGACCTTGCATGCCCCCCATGCATCCCCTCTGATTGAGAGGCACTGGCAGAGGTGTGGAGAGGAGCCCAGGGTTGGGGTAGCGGGGGGCTGCGGGATGGATTGAGAGGCACTGGCAGAGGTGTGGAGAGGAGCCCAGGGTTGGGGTAGCGGGGGGCTGCGGGATGGATTGAGGGGCACTGGCAGAGGTGTGGAGAGGAGCCCAGGGTTGGGGTAGCGGGGGGCTGCGGGATGGATTGAGGGGCACTGGCAGAGGTGTGGAGAGGAGCCCAGGGTTGGGGTAGCGGGGGGCTGCGGGATGGGATTGAGGGGCACTGGCAGAGCTGTGGGGGTGCCCAGGGCTGGGGTAGCAGGGGCTGCGGGTCAGGATTGAGGGGCACCGCAGAACTATGGAGGAGAGCTCACGGCTGGGATAGTGGGGGGCTGCGGGATGGATTGAGGGGAGTTGGCAAAGCTGGGGGTGCTGCACCAAAGCAGTGGGGATGGGGCCAGCTGATGCTCCTGGGTTGGAGCAGAGACACAAAGGGAGGGGGCAGCTGGGGGGACAACATGGGACTTTCCACCAAGGAAGCTTCTGCCTCCTGGGGCACATGCCCACATGCACCCTGTCCTGCCCCCTCTGCACACTGGGACTGGCTTGGCAGGAGTGGGGCTGGCTCTCTGCCCCACACCCTGCACCTGACGCTAACGCTGCCGGTTGGCTGGGGAAGTCCAGTGGGAGCCTCGTTCCTGCCACGCGCTCCGTGATTCACCCCCCCTGGTGCCCTGCACAGCCCCACTTGTGTGCAGCCAGCACCCCGGGGGCCAGAGCAGAGAGACCGGCCCAGCCGGGAAGCAGGGCGCAGCCAGGCCAGGGAGCAGGGCAGCCCACCCACTCCAGGGGCCCAGCAGAGCCAGCACCGTCAGCCCCAAATAACCTCAAAAGGGAGGCTTCCCACATGGCCTCCTCCTAGCCTGCCGTGCCCTGCAGGGCTCCTGGCCCACACTGCTGATTGTGTCCAGCCTCGCTCCCCATCCCCCATCCTAGGGAGCGAGAGACCCTGGAGAGGGCCCGGCTGCTGTCACTGCCTGCCCCTGCCCTCCCAGTGCCCCCCACGCTCCTCCCCCAGCCGCCTGGATTTGGGCTCCACCACTCATGATGTCCGGTGGGATGTTGGGAGCGTGGGAAGCCCAAGGGCAGAAGAGATGCCTGGCTTGCCCTGCTCCTCTGAGTATCAGCCCAAGGGGCCCGTCTTCTCCTGCAGTGCACCAACCCCTCATGGCCCCAGGCTGAGCTGGGCACAAGGGCAGGGCCCACTAACCTGGCCCATCCAGGCCCTGGCCTCACGGGCAGCTGCTGTCGACGCTGCTGGTCCCATTGCCCAGGTGGCTCTGGGCCCCGGGCGCCTCGTGTGCCGGGGTGGCCATGGCGCCCCGCTTGGCATGCAAGGAGGTGGCGGAGCAGCGGGAGGATCCAGTTGCCGGGGAACAGGGCTCGGGCCCCGCTCTGTGCCCCCACCGGCAGCAGTGCCCTGGCCCCCTGCGGAAGGGGATGGTGAAGAGGCCGTAGGTGAGGGGGTCCAGGCAGGGGTTGAGGAGGCCGAAGATGAAGAGGAGGTGGGTGAGGGACTGCGAGACGGTCTCCGCCATGGCACGGGGGCAGAACCAGTACCAGAGGCCCAGCAGGTAGTAGGGCGTCCAGCAGACGATGAAGGAGCTGACGATGACCACGCTCAGTTTCAGCACACGCAGCCGTGCCCGCGGGATGTTGTTGGTGGAGCGGCGCAGGGGCACCTCCTTGGAGGAGACTAGCGCGACAGGGAGCAGGGCTGTCAGGGCGGGGGGGCAGCCACCCCCACGCCACGTTAGCCATGGGGGAGCTGGCGCACCCCAGGGCCCAGGCTGCCCCCCGCGGCCCCACGCCGCTCAGCGTGCCAGGTCCATGGGCTTCGCTGCTAGTCGGTGGCGTCTCCGGAGAGGAGCGGCCATCCGAAGGGTGAGGGCCCTGATGTGAGCCCCAGGGCCAGGCTGGCTGCAGCACTCCACACGGGGCAGCCAGCTCTCTGGGTAACCTGGCCCCACGGACGAGCCTCGGGGCAGGGACCTTGGGCCTGATTCTGGAACTCGGGACCGGTCCAACCCTCAGCATGAGCCAGAGCCGCCTCAAGGCCCACCCCAGCCCCACCAGCGTCTCCCCAGCCCCATCTGTACCCAGGCCCACCACCAGGTTCTCCCCAGCCCCCAAAGTCCCACCCCAGCCCCATGTGTCCCCAGGCCCACCTCCCAGCCCCAGCCCACTCACAGAGGCTGGTGCCCATGCGCCGGGAGATCTCCAGCAGGATGCGGGCGTAGCAGCAGACCATGATGAGCAGCGGCAGGAGGAAGAGGCAGGCAAAGCCCAGCATGTTGTAGGCCGTCTCATGCCAGCGCTGGGGGAAGCTGCCCTGCGTGGTGCACTGGGTGAAGTTCTGCGGGGAGCGGATGGTGACTGTGTGGAACAGGAACAGCTGGAAGCAAAACAGAGCGAAACAGAGGAGAGTCGACCCTGGCGTGGGCCCGCGCCCGACCCAGCGGGGCCAAGAGCCAGACAGGGAGAGGGCTTTGCCAGCCCCTCCCAACCCCTCCAACACCCGGGTGAGGGCCAGGGCTTGGAACCACAGACGTTTGTGGGCCAAGCTAGCCTGCTGGGGACCTGGACATCAGGGGACAAGAGGCTGTCCCAGCACCCCCATGCCCTGTGGCGTGAGCTGAGCGCAGGGAGATGGGGGCGTCCGCCGTGCCCATCTGAGCCCAGCTCCGGAGAGACGGCTGCTGGGAATACCACGCAGGGGGGTGCCGCACTAACTGGGCTTTGCCATTTGAGGGAGCGCCCAGAGAGCTCCCCGCACACCACCCCTTCCCCCCACACCCTCCACCCCCCAGCTCACACTGCTGCTGCCCGACTCACAGCCCTGGCAGGCCCCTGGGGGCCCCCTTCAGCCAGCTGGGAGAGGAGCAGTGCAGTGTGAGGAGCCCCTCCCATGTGAGATGAGTTTGGGAGGGCTCAGCGGCCCCCGTTCCGCGCACGGCTAACAGCACAAGATGCCCACCCTTTGCCAACTGGCCCAGCAGACTCTGCTCCGCCCAGGGGACCGCAGGAGGGTAACGAGGGGCTTCGGCAGAACTGGGGTGGGAGCCCAGGGCTAGGACAGCAGGGGCTATGGGATGGATACCTGGGGGAGGGGAGAACGGGGCGGTATCTGCGGTGGGAGAAGAGGATGGGGTACCTGGGGTGGGAGGGGGCAGTGGGTATGTGCGGGTGGGGACCGGCAGGTACTTGGGGTAGGAAGGGACAGGGGTGTGTACCTGGGGTGTGAGGGGGCAGTGGGTATCAGTGGGGTGGGGACTGGTGAGTATCTATGGGGTGGGAAGGGGCAGGGGGCAGGTACCCGGAATGCAAGGGGGCAACAGCTATCTGTGGGTGTGGGGGACCGGCGTGTACCCACAGTGTGAGGGGGTAGTGGGTATCTCTGGGGTGGGGACCGGCGAGTATCTGTGGGGTGGGAAGGGGCAGGGGGTATCCGCAGGGTGAGGACCGGCGGGTATCGGGGGGGTGGAGGGACCGGCGGGTATCCAGGGGGTGGGGACCACGGGTACCTGGGGCGTGGGAGGACCGGTGGGCACGCAGCAGGTGGGGAGGCCCGGCAGGCGGGGAGGCCCGGCGGGCGCCCGGGGCATGGGAGGCCCGGCGGGCGGGGAGGCCCGGCAGGTGGGGAGGCCCGGCGGGCGCCCGGGGCACGGGAGGCCCGGCGGGCGGGGAGGCCCGGCAGGCGGGGAGGCCCGGCAGGCGCCCGGGGCATGGGAGGCCCGGCGGGCGGGGAGGCCCGGCGGTACCTGCGGCACGGAGAGCCCAGCACTCAGCAGCCAGGCCGCATACAGCATGCGGCGGTTCCTCCTGCGGGCCTGGGCAGCGGCCAGCGGGCGCAGGATGGCGGCCTGGCGGTCCAGGCTGATCACCACGGTGACGAAGGCCGAGGCGTGCATGGCCAGCAGCTTGAGGAACATGAGGAGGCGGCAGGCCAGGTCCCCCGCCCGCCACTGCACCGTGAGGTTCCAGGCGGCGTCCAGCGGCATCACCACGCAGGTGAGCAGCAGGTCGGCCGCCGCCAGGTGCAGCAGGAGCAGGCGGACGTGCGAGAGCTTCCCGCGCCGCCCGCCCGCGCCCGCCCACAGCACCGCCAGGTTGCCGGCGGCCGAGAGGGCGAGGAGCCCGAAGGTGAGGATGACGCGGGCCTTGGCGGCGGGGGAGAAGGTGGGCAGCTGCAGAGCCGCCTCGCTCCTGTTGGGCCAGGGGCCCCCCCCGCAGCTGCCCTCGGCGGGCGGGGGGCTGCTGGAGGGCCCCAGGCCCACTCCCTGGCTGGCGTTCATCACAGGGGCACGGGGGGCACAGCCTGCTTCCCCCTGCTGGGAGACAGACAGACAGACAGACAGCGTCAGCACCCACTCCCGGGGACTGTGACCCCCGAGGCAACTCCCCACCACGCAGAGCCCCCAGCCCTTGGGCACAGGTTCCAGGCAGCATCCTTGGCACTGCACAGGGCACCTCCTTATGGGGCTGAGCCCCGGGCCAAGACAGCCTGGCAGGGCCTGGGCACGGCAGGGCGGGGAAGCCTGGCGCAGCTGGATGAAGGGGTCCCGCTCGTACCGGTGCAGTCGGCCTGGGCCAGGGGGCAGCTGAGCTCAGCATGGGGGGAGCTGCAGGCCCAGGGGCTCCCACCACACCCCTCACTTGGACAGCTCCCCCATAGGACACCAGCCTCCCAGCCAAGGGCAGGAGCCAACGGCCCCAGCCTGGCAGTGGGCCTGGCCCGGCTCCGTGCTGCCCCCGCCAGCTATTTGTGTCTCTGCTTCTCTTCTCGGAGCGGCCTCCTGAATGATCTACGAGTGGCTGGCACCCAGCGCCAGCCGGGGGCACTTCCTGGCAGCCTCCAGAGAGCCCCGGCTGGGGAGTGGAACCTGGAGGGGGCTGGGAGCTCAGCCGGGGGGACACCCTGCCAGGCAAGGCCCCTGGCTGTGGAGCTCTCCCTGAAGATCCACCAGGCCCCGAGGAAGGCCAGGAACAGCTTCTCCTCCCTTCCCACTATCACCGACTTCCCTGGTCCTGCCGTTCTGTGCAGCCCAGACGCCGCAGTGATGGGCTCCAGCTAACGATCGGCATGGGGAGGGTGGAGCTGGCACCAGCGAGGGGAGGGCCGGGAGCTGTCCCACCCTCCAGAACACAGCCCACCTCACCCTCCCCGGCCTGCCTTGGCCAGAGAGCTGCTCCCACAGCATCCCTGGCCCCAGCAGCTCCCTTAAAGAGAGAACGCCCCATTCGATCTCCGCTCCAGGGCCGCTCTCAGCAGTGGGCCCAGGCTGGCCCCTGAGGGGCTGTGGGGGGTAGTGGAGTCACCAGCAATCAGCCTCTGCTGAGCAAGGCAGGTGCCCCCTCCCCCCACAGGGAGCTCCCAGTCCTCCCCCACCCCCAGGCTGGCAACGGGCACGGAGTGGTCCCAGGCGTCTGTGAGCTATAGGAGCATCAGAACGGCCAGACGGGGTCAGACCAAAGGTCCATCCAGCCCAGTGTCCTGTCTGCCGACAGTGGCCAGCGCCAGGGGCCCCAGAGGGAGTGACCCTAACAGGTAAGGACCTAGTGATCTCTCTCCTGCCATCCATCTCCACCCTCTGACAGACAGAGGCTAGGGACACCATTCCTCACCCATCCTGGCTAATAGCCATTAGTGGACTTAACCTCCATGGATGTATCCAGTTCTCTTTTAAACCCTGTTATAGTCCTAGCCTTCACAACCTCCTCAGGCAAGGAGTTCCACAGGTTGACTCTGTGCTGAGTGAAGAAGAACTTCCTTTTGTTTGTTTTAAACCTGCTGCCCATGAATTTCATTGGGTGGCCCCTAGTTCTTATCTTATGGGAACAAGTAAATAACTTTTCCTTATTCACTTTCTCCACACCACTCATGGTTTTATAGACCTCTATCACATCCCCCCCACTTAGTCTCCTCTTTTCCAAGCTGAAAAGTCCTCGCCTCTAATCTCTCCTCCTATGGGACCCGTTCCAAACCCCTAATCATTTTAGTTGCCCTTTTCTGTAACTTTTCTAATGCCAGGTCAGCGTCCGTGCCGCATGCCACACTCTCTGGGACACAGGTGCATGCCGTGCCCACAGCAATACCCGGGGAGGGGACGTCCCTCCATCGTGCCCGGGGAGTGGACGTCCTGACAGAATCCGCGCTGTCGCTAACAGTGGGAGATGTTCCCTCTGCCGGTCCCACCCAGACACCTGCTGAGGCGGTTGTGGGGCCGGGCAGCCCCCGCACCCAGCCTGCACCAATCCGCAGCCCCCAGGCGCATCCGGCCCCTGGGCAAGGGGATGCCTGCCCAGCCTCCCCTGCCCCATGCATCCCTCCCAGCTGGGACAGCAGAGGACAAGGAGCAGGGCCCCAAGCCACCCACCCCCCTCCTCACCTCTGGCCACAAACTCCCACTGCTCTGCGTGGGTCAGAGCTGGTGCTGCTGGTTCCCGCTCAGTGTCCGGAGCCTCCCTCGGCATTAGCGGTTGCACTGCATCCCCGCGGCAGCGAGCCAGCCGGTGGGCCCCCCCCACAGCCAGCCCCCACTCGGACTCCAGTCCCACCAGTCCCAGGGCTGGGAGGGGGAGAAGCTGCTGTCACTGCCACCTGCCCCGTCACGTGACTCGCTGGACGCTGACGCAGCTGATCGATGAGATGCCCTTGACGGCTCAGGTTGCTTCTTGATGGAATAAACTTGTGTTTAAAAGGCTTTGCTCACCCATCCCCCATGTGGCACCCACACACATGGTCACACGCACTCACACACACACTAACCCTGAGTCACATGTAGTCACACCCTCACACTCACACGTGCATTCACGCACTCCCAGTCAGACGTGTACTAACATGGCATCACTGGCACAGTCACACACTCACGTGCACTCATGCACTTACACACACTCACACACAGATATGCACTACTCCTGAGTCACATGCAGTCACACCCACACACTCATTCACATGCACTCATGCACTCCCAGTCAGACGTGCACTAACACGGCATCACAGGCCCGGTCACACACTCACATCCACACTCTCACACACACATGTGCTCCCCCCAAGAGCTGCCATGAGTGCGGTGGTCTGTCCGGACAGCCTCCCTTGCTGGACAGCGGGGCAGGCATGGGGCACACAGCCCTGCCAAGCAGCCTGTCTCCGCTGTGGAGGGGTGTCTGGCACCCCATCACAAAGCACAATAGCCCTACCCCAGCTTGCCTCTCTCTGCAGCTCCTCCATCCAAAGCCCTGGGCAGATGAGGGGCTGGATCCACATCTGGGGATGTTGGATCCGCTTGGGCCCAGGTGCCAGGTACAGACCCTGCCCACGGGGACCAAGTGGACAGGACAGCCGGGAACTCTGGCTGGGGTGCACCAGGTCCTTAGGGCTGTGGGGTGAGCTGTAGGCCTGTCTCCCCTGTGCCCGGGATTCCCCTCTGGCTGGGCTGTCTCCCCAGCCGGCAGCACCAGGGTTGTCTCTGGTGCTGGTGGAACCTGGCATTGGGGTGGAGCAGCCCAGGAGCTGCTGGCAACCTGGCATGGCCTCTGCGGCCACAGCACATCCTGGCCGTTTTCAGCAGGAGCCACTGAACCGATGTGGTTGCTGGTCTGTTAAGCTCTCTGTGGTGCAGGGCTAGACCCATAAAAGCAACGCTTTGGCATCCAGAGGCTGGCAGGGTGGGGGGCTGGACATCCACCCCATCGCTGCCAGACTCACAGATCGGCTTGGTGCCCGCCGGCACCCTCTGACTCCCCTCTGGTGCAAGGGGCGCCCCTAAGCCTGGATGTCCCTGCCTGATAGGAGGCAGCGGTGCTGGGCAGGGGGCCACCCAGTGCTACCTTGGCAGTAGCCTGCCCCCGTGCTGCAGGCCTGGCCCAGGCAAAGCACCTGCCCCACAGCCTCCGGGCCTCGCTCCTCAGACACAGCTCTCCAGTGACACCCCGTGGCCGGCCGGGGCACATGTCCAGCCCTGGGGAAAGCTGGCAGACACCAGCACAGACAGCCTGCCGGATGTCTGGACCCAGGTGTCACGGCGTCCCCGAGCGATGCTCTAGAATGGCTCCCTACGAAGCCAGTCAGGACTCTGGGGAAGTCTCCTCTCAGGGAGCAGCCTGTCTGCAGGACACACAGTTCACCCGGCTTCCACCTTCCAGGGTCTGACCTCGGAGCATTCAGTATCCTCTGCCCCTCCGTGCGCTTCCCACAGCAAGTCCGCCCAGGTGCGGCTCCTGGGGAAGCCAGAGGGTCCTGCCCCCCAACTCCGCAGTCAGATGGGACTCTCAGCCAGCCAGTAAAACAGAAGGTTTATTAGACGACAGGAACATGGTCTAAAACAGAGCTTGTAGGTGCAGAGAACAGGACCCCTCAGCTGGCTTCATTTTGGGGGGGCAGGGAGTCAGACAACCCCGTCTGCACTTCACTCCATGTCTCCAGCCAGCCCCAAAACGGAAACTCCCTCCAGCCCCTCCTCCCCTGGACTTTGTCCCTTTCCCGGGCCAGGAGGTCACCGGATTCCTTTGTTCTCCAACCCTTTAGCTCTCACCTTGCAGGGGAGGAAGGGCCCAGGCCATCAGTGGCCAGGAAACAGGGTGTCGGCCATTCTCTGTGTCCAGATCCCTGCACACACCTGCCCTCTAGGGCTCTGCAACGATCATACACCCTTATCCCACCCCCTAGATACTTAAGAACTGCAGAGGGGAAACTGAGGCACCCCCACACTATTCAGAGGAAACATTAAGAACAATCCCACTTCATCACACCGGATTCAATCAACCAGGACCCAGGTCTGAGCCGCTGCTGTGGCTGATGCGCTTGGCTTGGCTGCACCACGGGACAGGCCTGGGGAAGGACAATCCAGCTACCCCACGGTGGGTCCCCACCCCCCAGCCCAGCTGCCAGCAGGAGTCTCCGCAGGACACAGTGAGGTGCTGAGTCCCCATGGACTGTGCGACCTCACAGGGAGCATGGTGCTGTCACACGCTCACCTCACACGGGCCGGGGATGTGCTCTGCGTGTGCATCATGGCACTGCCTGGACACGTCAGGGTGCAGGGATCGCACACACTCGCATTCAGCGGAGCAGCATGTGGCCCCTGCCCCGTGATTTGCCCAGACGGGCCCAGACAGGGGGCTGCTGTTTGTCTCCGCAGGTGACCTGAGGTGGCAGAGCAGGGAACCAAGCAGGGCAGAGCCAGGATCCACTGAGACAAACCGAGCGTCATGCTGGCTCCAGAGCGCAGTTCTGGGGCTCTCAGAGGCTCAGCCCCTCCATCTGTTGGGGGTGCTGAGTGCCCTGGAGCCCCCACCTCCCAGCCTTGCCGTGAGATTCCACCCCCCCCTCCATGGCCCGCGGCCCTGTGCATTGCACAGCCCCTTGCAGGCCAGCGCCCCGTGGCGAAGGGCCGTTCCCGTATGGAAGGTGCCCAAAGACTCAGGCTGCTGCAGCCACAGAGAGAGGTGCAGGCTGGCACCACGGGGCTACTGGCCATTTAACCCGGCGCCAAGGGGAACCGATGGTGCCCAGAGGAGCACAGGCCTGGGGGGGGCAGCGTGGCCCATGCCGAGACAGGCCTGGGCACCACAGGGGTGTTTTGCATCTCAAAGGCCGTGTCTCTCTGGCAGAAGGAATTAATGTTATTAGCAAGTCAGTTCACAGCTAAGTGGGGCTCATTAGCTGCCCAGCCCCTGCCCCAGAGCCTGGGGAGGGGGAGGAGATGGAGCCTCCTCTGGTCTATTAGCATCTCCCTGTCAATCCCAATTAGCAACATCCCTGTAATGGGCTCTCCCAGCTGCCCAGGACAGGCCCCACACACGTGCCAGGAGTGGAGCCGCCCCACGGCGGGCCCCATGCTGGGAGCCAGGGTCAGGAGCCAGCGCAGGCAGGGATCCCAACCCCCGTGGACACAGGCCCCACTCTGCCCCACATCCCCAGCGCCCCATTCCTGAGCACAGTGCTCACCACCACTCCCGCAATGCCCCTCACGCCTGGAGCCATGGGGAGAGTCTCGGCTCTCAGGAGAGAGCAACAGGTCCTGGCCCTGGGCATTGGGGTGGGAAACGCAGCCATACAGCTCTGCCGAGAGCCCTGGGCTAGGACCCGCCCAGCCCCTTAGGCCTGTTGCCCCACTGCCTGACGGGGGCGGGGACTCCCCAGGGAACAGCTGTGATCACTTTCCCCAATTCCCACCCACAAGCCCCCACAGGCTGCTGCCTCCTGGGCTGGGAGGTTTCACACCCTGCACCTGGCTGCATTTACACATGTGCCAAAGCCCCAGCAGCTGAGCCCAGCCTCCCTACGACCAGGCAGAGCCCCGCCTTCCCTACCAGGGCATTGGAGAGTGCTCTGAACTGGGACTCCGCTCTGCCCAGGGTCCAGGTGTCATGGGACTGTGACAAAGTGGGACTGTTCTTAATGTTTCCTCTGAATACTGTAGGGGTGCCTCCGTTTCCCCTAGTCATTTCTTAAGTCTCTAGGTGGTGGGATAAGGGGGTGTAATTGTTGCAGAGCAAAGGGCCAGGGTACATAAATGGCGACACTCTGTCTCCTGGCCACTGATGGCCTGGGCCCTTCCCCCCTGCAAGGTGAGAGCTAAAGGGTTGGAGAACAAAGGAATCCGGTGACCTCCTGGCCCGGGAAAGGGACAAAGCCCAGGGGAGGAGGGGCTGGAGAGAGTTTCAGTGTGGGGCTGGCTGGGACATGGAGTGAAGGGCAGACGGGGTTGTCTGGCTCACTGTCCCCCAAAATGGACCCGGCTGAGGGGTCCTGTTCTCTGTACCTACAAGCTCTGTGTTAGACCATGTTCCTGTCGTCTACTAAACCTTCTGTTTTACTGGCTGGCTGAGAGTCCCGTCTGACTGCGGAGTTGGGGGGCAGGACCCTCTGGCTTCCCCAGGACCCCGCCTGGGTGGACTCGCTGTGGGAAGCACACGGAGGGGCAGAGGATGCTGAATGCTCCAAGGTCAGACCCAGGAAGGTGGAAGCCGGGTGAGCTCTGTGTCCTACAGACAGGCTGCTCCCCGAGAGGAGACTTCCCCAGAGTCCTGCCTGGCTTCCTGGGGAGCAGTTCCAGAGCATCGCCCGGGGACTCTGTGACAGGGATCTCCATCTATTTATCCGGGGCTGAATCCTGATCCTCTCTGTTGTGTCGTTCCCCCCACTCCCACGAGCTGGGCCTGTGACACCCCTTTTCCTACAGGGGGACAGAGCTGGGAGATAATCGGGCACAGAACCACAGAGTCGCCATTGATACCATGTGTAACTAACACCGCACCGTCTATCGCAAAGGGCTTGCCAGCCCATACACTGGGATCACTCACCCCCTGTGGAAATGCAGCCACCTCTGGGGTGGGATGCAGCAGCAAAATGACACAGCATGTTAGAACAGGAAGCTCAGAAGCATCCTGCATTCAGTGGACTCTAGTGAGGCCAAGTGAAATGAGCCACACAGGAACAGGGGCAGGACAGGGGCTGAGCTCACCCACCCCAGGGCTAAGCCCCAGGGGATCTTTAATGAGCCCCAGTAGGCAGGCCATGTGTTGGGGGCACTTAGCACTAGCCTGCACCCAGCCCTGGGGAAGGCAGGACAGCCACCGCACAGGGGTGCCTCACGCCCCTTGCAGAGCTGGGATTCTGGGGCTGTGCAGAGCTCTCCCAGGCCTGTGCATGCAGGAGAGGGCAGAGGAGAGCAGGGGCCCATCCCTCCCCCAACCGGGGCAGTGGCCTCCATGGCTCCTTAAGGCAGCGGCTCCTCGTGGGCGCCAGGCAAGGGACCTCACATACTGGCTGGTTCGAGTCTCCTTCCCTGCCCTGGGGGTGCCCCAGCATGGTGCTGGTCCCATGGGGTCACAGGGATGTGAGGGAGGAAGGGAACCCTGGGTCCTCCCCCCGCACAGCTCAGGAGAATCCCTCCTGCAGGCAAAGGGCTTGTGTAGCATCCTCCCCAAGTGGGACCGAGGGAGACAGAGGCCCAGAGGGTGGGCAAAGGGACCTGCCCAACAAGCCCCCACACCAAATCGATGTCTACCCACCCACGGCCTTATCATGGAGCCCACCGCTGGGGCGTGAGCTCTGTGGCCAAGCCAGGAATAGAACCCAGGAGTCCGGGCTCCCAGACCAGTGCCCTAACAGCAGGGCAGCCTCCTCCCAAGCAGCAGGTCCAGTTCTGGCTAGGAGGCCGAAGCAGAGATGCCTGTTGATCCATAATGGTTCCCCCTTCCCACCCCCAGCTCCCCCGGACGCCACGGCAGCAAGAAGCAGGAGGTCACAGACACAGGTTTATTCATTCACAGCATCACACCAGCTTTCAGATCTCTTCAGCTATTGTCCCCTGGCCTGGAAATAACTCGATAAATACCCTCCCACCGCTGCATGTGCCCCACGCCTGCACGTCCCCAGCATGCCCCAGGCCTGCACATCCCCAGCGTGCCCCAGGCCTGCACATCTCCAGCGTGCCCCAGGCTTGCACATTTCCAGCGTGCCCCACGCCTGCACGTCCCCAGCGTGCCCCACGCCTGCACGGCCATGCACAGCTGCATTGTCCTCAGAAGGGGGCACACGATCCAGGGCAGAGTCCGTCAGCCAGCGACAGCGACAGCGTCCCTCTCATTCCTCCCGTGCGTGTGGCCCTCTCCAGCCGGGCTGCCAGGGCTCATGAGGACTTGCTCTGCCACCGGCTGCTTCTCAGGCTTCTCCCCCTGGCTGGGCAGTGGAGATCAGTCCTGGGGAAGCAGGGCCTCCAGGAGGGAGAGGAGCTCGCTGGAGAGATCCTGCAGAGAGGAGCACAGGGATCAGGGGAGCCACACAGCCATGGCCAGACCCCCTGGGCGCTGACTCCGGGAGCGGGACCCACAAACTGCCCCTGGAGGGCACAGACAGGCTGCAAGCAGGGCAGGGCCAGCGAGACCCTGGAGCGAGGGCACTGAGCCATTCGCGCTGCCCTGTCAGCCGAAGCGACTCCCACAAGGGCCGGGGAAGCGGGGTGGTCTGTGTCAAGCCCCCACAGGCTCTGCTGTGCTGATCGGCTGAGTAGCCCTGAGCATGTCCCTCCCAGCTCCCCACGCCTCAGCGCCCACCCTGGAAAACCCTTCCCCGCTGTCCCCCCGCTTCCCCGGGCCGTGCACGCTGCCCTCCGCTCAGGACCCGGCCCACGGGCCACTGCAAGGGGCCGGGAACGTGGGGAGTGCCTGGTTCCCTCAGCCCCTAGCGCCACTCAGGCAGAACCCTGCCAACTGCAGCAGTCGCAGCGCCAGGCCAGGCAGCAGGCGGGTTCCCCAGATCTGTGGCACCGAATACGCACCACGGGGGTTACTCTGGCAGGTAAACCGAGGACGCAGCCTAGGCTGACGGGAGGGCAGAGCACGAACATACCTGGGAGGACAGGCCCACGCCTGCAAACTCAGCTGGCAGCAGCATTGGCCCCGCATCCAGGGATCGCGCCCCGTGCAGCTCGGCGGGCGTCCCCGCGGCAGGGCAGTAAGGGAGCGAAAGCCAAGCGGCTGTGTCTGTGCCGAGTGCCCCGTGCGGCTCGGCGGGCGTCCCCGCGGCAGGGCAGTAAGGGAGCGAAAGCCAAGCGGCTGTGTCTGTGCCGAGTGCCCCGTGCGGCTCGGGGGGCGTCCCTGTGGCAGGGCAGCAGGTGGGCGACACCCAGGACGCTGCGGCCGGGGGGGACCTCTCCCACGGGGCTGGAGATGCTGCCTGGAGGCCAGGGGTCCTGGCCTGGCAGCAACCCAGCCCCTCGGGGCACACCTGGCAGCGCCGGCGTGGGCCCTCTCTCCTCTGGGCCAGCGTCTCCTCGCTGAGCCCCAGCAGCTCCGACAGGTGGGAGATGTAGCGGATGGTGAGGCGCAGGGTCTCGATCTTGGTCAGGCTCTGGCCGGCCGGTGCCACCGAGGGGGGCAGGTAGCGTCGCAGGGTGTGGAGAGCCTTGGACAGGTTCCTCATGCGCAGCTTCTCCCGCTCGCTGGCGCTCTGCCTCTGCCCGCCACCTGCCCTGCCCCGGCTGCCCTTCCTGCTCCCGTAGGCTGGGCGCAGGCCAGCCCTGTGTCTTGGCGTCAGCACCAGGCTCAGGGCTGCAGGGCAGCTGCTGCGGGACTCCTGGGGAGCTGGGCAGAGGGGGTAGAGGGGTGAGAGGCCGCTGGAGTCTGTGGAGGGTGTTGGGGAGCAGCTGCTGTACCCCTCCGTGTTGGGCTGGACCCTGCCCCACTCCTGCAGCAGGGCCTGGCTCGGGAGCAGCTGGAGATCCTGGGCTAGGAGCTGGGCAGGACAGCTGGCCATGGCGTCAGGGCTTCTCAGGCTGCGTGTGGGGAGAGCGCAGCAGCCCCAGGCTTTATGCTGAGGCCGGAGGTGTGAAGTGGCACCTTCGCAGGGACCATCAGCACATCAAAGCCCTGGGGGGCTGGGGGCTGGGGGAGAGAGCTCCTTTGAACAGGCTGGTGTTGAATTTTACCCCAGCTGGGGTGGAGCTGTGTGACAGGTCACGGACCCCACGGAGCCCCAGCTGCCGGTCTGCGACAGAGCCTGCCCAGGTCCCCATGCCCAGCTGGCGAGGGCATGGGCGGCTCTGTGTGACTGGTCTGGGTCCCCACTCGCTCAGAGGGGGTAGCTTGCACCCCACTGCCAAGGGCAGGATGAAGCCATACGTGGGAGGGCGTCCCGGAGGCTGTGTGCATGTGTTCCTAGGGGCAGTGCCAGCAGCCCATGTTACTGGGTGGGGGACAGAGGTCCAAAGCCACACAGAGAGGAAAAGAACCCAGGAGTCCGGGCTGCACGCCCGGGTGCTAACCGTTATCCCACACTACTCAAACCTGGCCAGGCCCTGCCCTGAGTGATGGGGCAGGAGACTCGTCCTCACTCATTGTGGGCTGGGGGCAGAGCTTGGGCCAGAGGGGCGTGGGGCAGGTGCCTCCTAGAGCAGGGCCTGAACCAAAACCCATCCCTCCCGGATGCTGGAGCATCGGGCCCAACTCCAGCTCCAGGCCCTGATTCCCCAGCCGGTTCCTGAGCCCAACCCCCGACATTCTGGGGAGGGGTCCAGCAACCCAGGGACGTTCCCCCTGCACGGGCCTGGGCAGGGGCCTTGCGCCCGCTCCCTGGGCACCACTGCACTGCTGCCCTGCAGGCGCCAGGCAGCCTGGGCCAAGGGGGCGGGAGACAGCGAGGGATCAGAGCAGCCTGCCCCTCCCGGCCCCAGGCTAATGGCATTTCACACCCTGCCACTAATGAGCCCAGCAGCCGCATTATCACATCCAGGCCAGGCTCAGGGGCTCTGCCCCCACCCGGGCCTGCTGGCTGCAGGGGGCCAGGTCTGTCGGTCTGTCTGTCTGTTGCTGCCCATCAGCACGTGTGGGGGGGCAATGGGGTGAGAGGCCCTTTGCAGTGGTAGCTGTCATGGGGAGGGGCAGACCCAGCTCCCCAGGGCTGGGAACGTGAGGGCACCTCGCCACCAAGCACCTGCCCCAGCGAGGGGCTCATTGTGCCCTCCGTGCCCAGGGGGCAGCCACCACACAGCAGCGCTGGAAGGATCCAGGAGCCCCCGACCCTGGGGGCAGCAGTGGGCTTGGGCCCAGCTGTTCGGAGATGCTGCCCCAAAGCCTGCGGCCATCCCAGGCAGACAGCTCAGCTGCAGGGACCCCGTGCCCAGGGAACTGGAGCACTTGTGAAGCAAGAATATTAAACACACACCCCCAACACACACACACACCCGCTGGACACTCCCGGGGGGTCGGGAGGGGCCTCAGCAGGGAAGGGGCCAAAGCAGTGCATTGTGAGAGGGTGACAAGAGGGAAACAAGGTGCCCCCGGCAGCCCAACCCGGTGCACAGGCCCCCAGATAAACCCCCAAATGTGGAGCTCTGGGGTCACAGCCAGGCCATCATGGGCCAGGCCAGGTCTGTCCCCAGGGCTAATCCAGGGGTAAGAGCCTCTAGCCATGGGGCTCCCAGCCCTTCCCGAGGCTAATGCCCCTGCCAGTGTCTCTCCCCAGAAGGATGGGCACCCGACAGGCTGACGTGCCAGCTGGGGGGCAGGGGCTGATGTTAGCACCATTTCCCCTTGCTCAGTTGCCCTCCCTTGGAGCAGCCTGGCCAGCCCTCTTCTTCCCTGGCACTCACACCCCCAATCTGCCTTGGCACAGGGATGTGACGGGCAGGGCAGCTGGGCAGTTCGGCCTGGGACTGGGAGCCAGGACTCCTGGGTTCCGCTCCTAGCTCTGCCACTAACTCACTGAGCACAGCATGTCTCTGCTCTGTGCCTCAGTTTCCCCATCTGTGACATGGCGCTAGATTGTAAGCTCCTCAGGGTGGGGGCTGTGTCCCCCTTCAGGTGTCTGTCAGCACCTGGCACTGTGGGGCACTGATCCCTGGCGGGTCCCCCAAAGCAACCATATGACAAACCCCAGCCTGAGTGGGGGGCCGGGCACCCCTGCTGGAGAGTTCTGAGGCTGGGCTACGCCATGATTTTCCCGACCAGCTTGGGCCCCTCTCTTATAATGAGACGTCCAGACCCAAGGCAGTGTCAGGGGTGGAATGCCCCCCCTGCTCCCCCCCCACACGTCCCCCTGGAGCCAGAGCGTTCTCACTAAGGGGAGGGAGGGAGGGTGTGAAGAGCTGGGAGGGACCCCCGGGCTGCGTTCCCAGGCCCAGTGCAGCTGGCACTTGACACGACTGGTGTAAAGGTTACCAGGGAAACCCAGTGCTGCAATTCTGGAAAAGAAAACAGAAGCGGGAGAGGCTCTCAAGGGAATGCAGCGTGGGACATGCTTCCAAAATACAGGGTCCCCACACAGACACACACGCACCCGCTGCCCTGACACAGATCTGTACACACACACGCAACCCCGCACAATACAGGTGTGGACGCGGGCCCCAGCCATGAATACTGGAATGCACAACCCCCACATGGATACCGGCATGAATATGGACCCCAGGCACAAATACAGGCCTGTAACAGACAGGCATGGACAGTGCTCCCCCTTGCACTAATACAGGTGTGTACTTGGACCTCACACTAATACAAGAGTGTACATAGCCCTTGCAGTAATACAGGCA
Source organism: Chelonia mydas (assembly GCF_015237465.2). Classification (NCBI taxonomy): domain Eukaryota; kingdom Metazoa; phylum Chordata; order Testudines; family Cheloniidae; genus Chelonia; species Chelonia mydas. The sequence continues at coordinate 82,777,960 of NC_051250.2, forward strand.
TGTCCAGAGCCCTGCCTTGCACTAGTAAAGGTGTGTTTACACACACACACACACACACACACACACACAGGTTCTAGGGCTTAGGGGAGGCCAGGCCAGGAATCCTGACTTATTCCTGTGCCAGCTCCAGTGCTCAGGGTCTCCTGCCTGTTCCCCTCTCTCATTTCCACTTGCCCCCTTCTCCGCCCCCGTCCCACCTCCTGTATCCCGTTAGTGGATGCCCTGGCTGGTGACTCCATGGGCAGGGAGCTGGGGGGGCCTTTCTCACCTCCTCTCCCCTGGGTTTTGGCAAGTGCTGGTGTTTCTCCCTGCTGGGCTCTGCCCGGCCGCACCTGCGCTGGGAACCCAGGGTTAGCCCGAGCTGTCCCAGGAGGAGGTGAAAGATCAGAGCCCCCTACCCCCTGCAATGGGAGGGGAGGTCCCTGCAGGGGTGTGATCCTGGCTCCAGCATCCACCATCCATCCCATCCGTGCTATGGGGACCCTGGGGGGGTGTTTAGAGGGGCAGCAGGGAGCTGAGCAGACAGGGAGAGCGGGAAGCACCCTGCCCGCTCTGAGCCTTCCCTACCCACTGCACTTTGGAGCCATTTCAACGGGGCAGGGCAGGGAATGGAGGTCCTGGCCCATCACGCCTGGGATGCCCCTCGCCAGCGCCGGGAACCTCCCGGAGTCTCTGGGGTTTGGCCGCTCGGTCATCTCTGTTCAGTCGCCCCCCACTGGCAAACACAGTCACAGGGAGTGCTGAGCCCCCCCCATCCTGCATGCTGCTGGGGCTCGGCCCCTGGCCTCAGCTGCAACCCCCTGCCCCCGTGGCTTCTGCCCCGCCTCAGGAGGAAGCATGCCGAGCCCCAGGCCTACAGCACCATATGGAATCAATTATTCGTCCCTCTTCCCCAAGCTGGGGAGCTCCCCGGGAAGCTCCTCACTATGCGCCCAGCCCGAGCCCAGCGGGACGGGGGCTGCGTGCAGCAACACCTCCCAGCAAACGCAGCGTGTGCCCAGGAGGGGCTGGCGAGTGGGCCGCTGAGGGCTCCCCTGCCCCATTCCTCGCCCCCCGCTCCCTGCACTCCTGGGCAGGTTTGTCTCCCCGTCTGTTCCCATGGGCGGCCGGCGCTAGCCCCCGCCCCTCGCAAGAGGGAGCGTTCTCATAGAATCATCGAATATCAGGGTTGGAAGGGACCTCAGGAGGTCATCTAGTCCAACCCCCTGCTCAAAGCAGGACCAATCCCCAACTAAATCATCCCAGCCAGGGCTTTGTCAAAAACCTTAAAAACCTCAAAGGCAGGAGATTCCACCACCTCCCTAGGGAACCCATTCCAGTGCTTCACCCTCCTCGTGAAAAAGTTTTTCCTAATATCCAACCTAAACCTCCCCCACTGCAACTTGAGACCATTACTCCTTGTCCTGTCCTCTGCTACCACTGAGAACAGTCTAGAGCCATCCTCTTTGGAACCCCCTTTCAGGTAGTTGAAAGCAGCTATCAAATCCCCCCTCACTCTTCTCTTCTGCAGACTAAACAATCCCAGCTCCCTCAGCCTCTCCTCATAAGTCATGTGTTCCAGTCCCCTAATCATTTTTGTTGCCTTCAGCTGGTCTCTCTCCAATTTGTCCACATCCTTCTTGTCGTGTGGGGCCCAAAACTGGACACAGTACTCCAGATGAGGCCTCACCAGTGTCGAATAGAGGGGAACGATCACGTCCCTCGATCTGCTGGCAATGCCCCTACTTATACATCCCAAAATGCCATTGGCCTTCTTGGCAACAAGGGCACACTGCTGACTCATATCCAGCTTCTCGTCCACTGTAATCCCCAGGTCCTTTCCTGCAGAACTGCTGCCGAGCCATTCGATCCCTAGTCTGTAGCGGTGCATGGGATTCTTCCGTCCTAAGTGCGGGACTCTGCACTTGTCCTTGTTGAACCTCATCAGATTTCTTTTGGCCCAATCCTCCAATTTGTCTAGGGCCCTCTGTATCCTATCCCTACCCTCCAGCGTATCTACCTCTCCTCCCAGTTTAGTGTCATCTGCAAACTTGCAAACTTGCAAAAACACACAATCCACACCATCCTCCAGATCATTAATGAAGATATTGAACAAAACCAGCCCCAGGACCGACCCTTGGGGCACTCCACTTGATACTGGCTGCCAACTAGACATGGAGCCATTGATCACTACCCGTTGAGCCCGACAGTCTAGCCAGCTTTCTATCCACCTTATAGTCCATTCATCCAGCCCATACTTCTTTAACTTGCTGGCAAGAATACTGTGGGAGACCGTGTCAAAAGCCTTGCTAAAGTCAAGGAACAACACGTCCACTGCTTTCCCTTCATCCACAGGGCCAGTTATCTCGTCATAGAAGGCAATTAGATTAGTGAGGCATGACTTGCCCTTGGTGAATCCATGCTGACTGTTCCTGATCACTTTCTTCTCCTCGAAGTGCTTCAGAAGTGATTCCTTGAGGACCTGCTCCAGGATTTGTGCGGGGACTGCGCAGTGCTGATGTCTGGGCTTCACCCCTTCGCTCCCACCTAGTACTGCCCCCTGGCTCGCACACGGGAGCTTCCCCTTCCCAGCAGCATGATCAGGAACTGATGCCTGCCTATTCCTTTGGGCCCCTCAGGGCCTGGACTGTTCTGGGCAGCTCAGGAGCAGAACATGTCGCAGAGCGCGTGGGTGCAGGGGGCGTCGCAGGGCACGTGGGTGCAGGCAGTGATGGGCCCCTGCGCTGCAGCAGGAGGGTTGGAAGCCAGGCAATGTACTGGTCACCCAGAGAAATGTGCCCAGCCCGGGGGTGGGAGATGCTTGTGCCCCGCCCAGGGGTGGGAGACGCCTGTTCCCAGCCCGGGGGCAGGGGAAGGGTTGAGGGGAGACATCCCTAAAATCCAGTTTGGAAAAGCTGCGAAGCGGGAGGCGCAGCCGCTGCCTGCCCAGCCTCTCAGTCTAGGGGCTCGTACCCCACCCACCGCTGGGGCACCTGACCTGCCCTCCAGCCCAGAGCCTTCCCCTGGGTGCCCCTCTGCGCCATGTGCCAGGCTGGTGAGGGGCACAGCTTCACGCTGGCTGTGTGAAGTGGGGGGGTACAGTGGGGGCCAGGAGCGCCCCACGGCGTCCTGTGCCAGGCTGGAATGGGGTATGGGTGTGTGGAGGGGGAGGCAGCGGGGGTCGGGAGCGCCCCGGAAGGAGGTCCGTGGCCCAGCTCTGCAGGTGGTGGGAGGGCTGTGTCTTGCCCCATGGCCCAGCTGAAACCGCGGGTAGGGTTGCTAATTCCGACTGAAGCTATTCTGGGAGATTAATTGTACTGTACATATTAAAATCTCCCGATTGCTTTCAACACTCACCGGGAGATTGATGCCAATTCCAGGAGACTCCAGGCCAGTCCTGGAGGGTTGGCAACACTGCCCGCGGGCCCAGCAAGGTGGCACTTGTGCAAACAGCTGAGCCCAGCGTGCGAAGCAGTGTGCGAGGCAGCAACACAAGAACAGCCAGGCCCTGCTTGCCCTGCTCTGCACTCACAGGGACTACAAGCCAGGCCACCCATGGGGGTAGCAGCCTGGCCGCACTGTCCCGGCTCACGCAGGAATCACCCCACCGAGCAGAGACGCCCCAGGACAGTGTGAGCGCAAGCCCTAGAATGGGCCCCAGGAACCTCCCCCGAGACAGGCAGGGGCTGCCCCAGTGGGAGAGCTAGGCCCGAGGGCCCCTGGCCCCAGCTGGCACTGCCGGGGGCTGACGTAGAGCTACCTTGGTGACACCAGGGCCCAGGGCCCCCTGGATCCACCACTGCTGAGCCGCACTGGGGAAAGTTCCCAGGAGAACAGGGAAAGCAGGGCCGGGGCTACTGGGTGGGCACTGAGACCAGCCGCGGACCCCGGGTTCTGGGAGTTAGGGGAGGCCAGGCCAGGAGCCATGTGGACCCCAGGTTTGGGGCTGGGAAAGCCAGGTCAGGTGCCCCCCAGACCCCACGTTCCAGTGCTTGTTTTACTTTAATCTAGCAGAGGAAGGTCTAACATGATCTAATGTCTGGTAAATTCAGCCTGGAAATTCAGCGTGGGTGCTTCCCAGGACAGGTAACTAAGCACTGGAACAACTTACAAGGGGTCTGGTGGATTCCCATCATTGAATTTGATGTAACCGACCTGCTCCGTTCAGCCAGGAATTAACTCAGGGATGTCTCTGGCCTGAGTCACACAGACAGGTGACCACCCTGTCCCTTCTGGCCTTAAATCTACCAATCTGCTTGCTCCAGCAGTATGCTTCTGATGGAGCTGGGAATAGGACCCAGGCGTCCTGGGCTTTCACCGCCGGCCCAGCCTGGCCCTCTGAGCACTGCACTCTAGGAGGTTAGCACGCCCAGCATTAACGATGGCCAAGCGCTCAGGGTCTCTCTCCTGGGTAAGGTCAAGGTCCCAGCGTAGCCGGCACACTGAGGAGCTCCCGCTGGTCCAGCCCGGGGCATTGTGGGATTGTGCCGGTTGACTTGAGGAGGGATGGTAAGAAAATTAGTAGCTCTCACTGCCATGTGAATTGGCCCCTGCACACTTCCCAGCTCAGGGCAGCACCAATTAAAGGGCAGAGGAGTCAGAACTGACACCTCTGCAAATGGGGCTGGCTTTCCCAGGGGCCTCCTGCCTCAGCCCCAGCCAGGGCTCTGTGGGTTTTGACACCTCCATGCAACCTGGGAAGGTGCCACTTCACACCTCCAGCCTCAGCATAAAGCCCGGGACTGCTGCACTCTCCCCACACGCAGCCTGAGAAGCCCCAAGCCCTGACGCCATGGCCAGCTGTCCTGCCCAGCTCCTAGCCCAGGATCTCCAGCTGCTCCCGAGCCAGGCCCTGCTGCAGGAGTGGGGCTGGGCCCACTCAGCCTCCACCTCTCCCACCTCCTCCTCAGACTCCTATAGCCTGTCCCCTTCTTCTGCACTCCTGGCTTCCCAGGAGCCCCTCCACGGCTGCCTCCCGGGGCGAGCACCCGCTCTGCCCCCCAAGCACCGGGCGGATCCCTGCCGCAGCAGCCAGAGGGCACAGGGCAGGGCAGGCGGCGGGCAGAGGCAGAGCGCCAGCGAGCGGGAGAAGCTGCGCATGAGGAACCTGTCCAAGGCTCTCCACACCCTGCGACGCTACCTGCCCCCCTCGGTGGCACCGGCCGGCCAGAGCCTGACCAAGATCGAGACCCTGCGCCTCACCATCCGCTACATCTCCCACCTGTCGGAGCTGCTGGGGCTCAGCGAGGAGACGCTGGCCCAGAGGAGAGAGGGCCCACGCCGGCGCTGCCAGGTGTGCCCCGAGGGGCTGGGTTGCTGCCAGGCCAGGACCCCTGGCCTCCAGGCAGCATCTCCAGCCCCGTGGGAGGGGTCCCCCCCGGCCGCAGCGTCCTGGGTGTCGCCCACCTGCTGCCCTGCCGCAGGGACGTCCCCGGAGCTGGTTTGGACTCAAAGTGCTGGAGCAGCATCCTGGATGACACCCACCTCCTGCTCTGAAACAGGGACTCCCCCGGAGCTCCGGGGGTCCCAGATCTCAGACTTAATGGCCTGGGGCTCGCCCACCTCCCGCCCCAAGGCAGGGAGCTTTCCAGAGCCCCATGGCACAGCATCCTGGGGATCCTGCACTGGCCCGGCTGCCCCCCCTGAGCCCAACGGGATCGGAGCCACGGACACAAGGCACTGGACATCGCCCACGCACTGCCCCCTGCTGGCTGCTTTCTACCAGGTACACACTGCACTCTGTCTTGCAGGCAGCTTGGGGGGCCCCTTCCCTGCCCCATATGCAGGAGGCCAGCAGCATCCACACCGGGCCAAGTTCCCCTAGGGGATCCAAGCCGGTGGGCCATAGTGCCTGCTTGCAGTCCAGGGCTCTGCGCGGGGCAAGCCTGGGGCATTGGACCCTGGCACGACGGCTCCGATTGGAATGCCATGCAGGAGAGATCTGGGCTGGCTCCTCGGACTCCTCCAGCAGCAGCAGCTTGGAAGCCAGGAGCCTCCCTTTAATGTGCCTCTCTCTGCCCCCTGGCGTTCCCGGGGCCACTCTGCCCAAGCAACCTGGCAGGGTGGCTGGGCAGAAAGCACCCCCCCAGTACCTGGGCTGAGCCACCCGTGCCGCTGGGCATGGGGCCCCAAGGGTCTGCCATGACAGCCAGGTGCTACCGGGGCACCTGGTGCTGTGCCCTGCCCGGGCCTGAGGCGGGTTCTGCGCCGGGAGCCCAGGGAAGGATGTGGGCAATACGGGGGCATAGCACGCTGCCGCGCAGACGGTGCTGGGGTCTGCAACACCCGCTCCCCGGCTGGACGGGGGGGCATCTGGTTGGAAACAAGGGCCCGCTCTCCATGCCAGGGCCAACCGCGGCGGGCTGCTGCAGGGACACCACCTGGACCCTCCCATGCTGCAGAGCAGGAGGCCCAGCCAGGGGAACTACTCATCGCTTTGTATAATGTGCAGCGCCCCGAGTGTGCCCCGCACACGACTCCGAGGGGCTGTGCAACGGGGCCCCTCAGCCAGAAGCTGGGGCTGACGCAGAGCCTTGCGGGGAGGGGGAAATGCTCCCTCAGAACGCAGCTGAGGCGCACAGGGTCTGTCCCCGCGGCGCCCTGGGCAAGGGGGTGCCTGAGAACTGGGGCTGGTGGAGTCTGGCGCAGGTGCAGTGCGCTTCGCCCTGGCCGGCCCACCTGGCACCTGTTTAAACACGGCTTTCCTTTTGGCACAAGGCAGGGCCCATGTCTCCAGCCCTGGACTGGTCCACTGACCCCAGCCCCCAGCCAGCCCGCAGCCACCACCGGGGCATCCCGGCCGAGCCGGCCCAGCAGCAGGAATGGGGGGCCGCTGGCACTGAAGAGGTGATGAGAAGCAGGACATTGGCCACGTTGGGGTGCGGAGATACGGGGCTCTTCATGGACTAGCGCCCGGTGCGGCAGCTCTGCTCTCGGCAGGTCCCTGCCAGGGCCCCGCACTTCACTCTGGCCGTGCCTGGCAGGGAAATGCCTTCTGATTAAACCCTTTCCATCCTGCCCTGGCTCGTGCTGGTTTGTTATTGTAGGGTCACTCAGCCAGGTTTGGTGCTGGGGGGGGCAGCTCTGCGAGCAGGTGGGCGCTGCAGGGGGGCGGCTCTTGGAGCGGGTGGGTGCTAGGCAGGCCCAGCTCTGGGAGCGGGCGGGTGCTGGGAGGAGGGCAGCTCTGGGAGCAGGTGGGTGCTAGGCAAGCCCAGTTCTGGGAGTGGACAGGGGGCTGGGGGAGGCGGGGTGTCTCTGGGAGCAGGCGGGTGCTGGGGTGGGGTGTCTCTGGGAGCAGGTGGGTGCTGGGGTGTGGCGTCTCTGGGAGCGGGCGAGGGTTGGAGGAGGTGGGGCGTCTCTGGGAGCGGGTGCTAGACAGGCCTGGCTCTGGGAGCGGGCGGGTGCTGGGGGAGGCGGGGAGTCTCTGGGAGCGGGCGGGTGCTAGGCAGACCTGGCTCTGGGAGCGGGCGGGTGCTGGGGTGGGGTGTCTCTGGGAGCGGGCGGGTGCTAGGCAGGCCTGGCTCTGGGAGTGGGCGGGTGCTGGGGGAGGCGGGGAGTCTCTGGGAGTGGGCGGGTGCTAGGCAGGCCTGGCTCTGGGAGCGGGCGGGTGCTGGGGTGGGGTGTCTCTGGGAGCGGGCGGGTGCTGGGGGAGGTGGGGAGTCTCTGGGAGTGGGCGGGTGCTAGGCAGACCTGTCTCTGGGAGCGGGCGAGGGCTGGAGGAGGTGGGCTGTCTCTGGGAGCGGGCGGGTGCTAGGCAGGCCTGGCTCTGGGAGTGGGCAGGTGCTGGGGTGGGGTTTCTCTGGGAGCGGGCGGGTGCTGGGGGAGGCGGGGAGTCTCTGGGAGCAGGGGGGTGCTAGGCAGACCTGGCTCTGGGAGCGGGCGGGTGCTGGGGTGGGGTGTCTCTGGGAGCGGGCGGGTGCTGGGGGAGGCGGGGAGTCTCTGGGAGCGGGTGGGTGCTAGGCAGGCCTGGCTCTGGGAGTGGGCGGGTGCTGGGGGAGGCGGGGAGTCTCTGGGAGTGGGCGGGTGCTAGGCAGACCTGGCTCTGGGAGTGGGCGGGTGCTGGGGGAGGCGGGGAGTCTCTGGGAGCGGGTGGGTGCTAGGCAGACCTGGCTCTGGGAGTGGGCGGGTGCTGGGGGAGGCGGGGAGTCTCTGGGAGCGGGTGGGTGCTAGGCAGACCTGGCTCTGGGAGTGGGCGGGTGCTGGGGTGGGGTGTCTCTGGGAGCGGGCGGGTGCTGGGGGAGGCGGGGAGTCTCTGGGAGCGGGCGGGTGCTAGGCAGGCCTGGCTCTGGGAGTGGGCAGGTGCTGGGGTGGGGTGTCTCTGGGAGCGGGCGGGTGCTGGGGTGGGGTGTCTCTGGGAGCGGGCGGGGGCTGGGGGAGGCGGGGAGTCTCTGGGAGCGGGCGGGTGCTAGGCAGACCTGGCTCTGGGAGCGGGCGGGTGCTAGGCAGGCCTGGCTCTGGGAGCGGGCGGGTGCTGGGGGAGGCGAGGAGTCTCTGGGAGCGGGCGGGTGCTAGGCAGGCCTGGCTCTGGGAGTGGGCAGGTGCTGGGGTGGGGTGTCTCTGGGAGCGGGCGGGTGCTGGGGTGGGGTGTGTCTGGGAGCGGGCTGGTGCTGGGGGAGGCGGGGAGTCTCTGGGAGCGGGCGGGTGCTGGGGTGGGGTGTCTCTGGGAGTGGGCGGGTGCTGGGGGAGGCGGGGAGTCTCTGGGAGCGGGGGGGTGCTAGGCAGGCCTGGCTCTGGGAGTGGGCGGGTGCTGGGGTGGGGTGTCTCTGGGAGTGGGCGGGGGCTGGGGGAGGCGGGGAGTCTCTGGGAGCAGGCGGGTGCTAGGCAGACCTGGCTCTGGGAGCGGGCGGGGGCTGGGGGAGGAGAGGAGTCTCTGGGAGCGGGCGGGTGCTAGGCAGGCCTGGCTCTGGGAGTGGGCAGGTGCTGGGGTGGGGTGTCTCTGGGAGCGGGCGGGTGCTGGGGTGGGGTGTGTCTGGGAGTGGGCGGGTGCTGGGGGAGGCGGGGAGTCTCTGGGAGCGGGCGGGTGCTAGGCAGACCTGGCTCTGGGAGCGGGCGGGTGCTAGGCAGGCCTGGCTCTGGGAGCGGGCGGGTGCTGGGGGAGGCGAGGAGTCTCTGGGAGCGGGCGGGTGCTAGGCAGGCCTGGCTCTGGGAGTGGGCAGGTGCTGGGGTGGGGTGTCTCTGGGAGCGGGCGGGTGCTGGGGTGGGGTGTGTCTGGGAGCGGGCGGGTGCTGGGGGAGGCGGGGAGTCTCTGGGAGTGGGCGGGTGCTGGGGTGGGATGTCTCTGGGAGTGGGCGGGTGCTGGGGGAGGCGGGGAGTCTCTGGGAGCGGGGGGGTGCTAGGCAGGCCTGGCTCTGGGAGTGGGCGGGTGCTGGGGTGGGGTGTCTCTGGGAGCGGGCGGGGGCTGGGGGAGGCGGGGAGTCTCTGGGAGCGGGCGGGTGCTGGGGGAGGCGGGGCGTCTCTGGGAACGGGCAGACACGGTTTCTGAAGGCAGGGTGGGTGGACGGTGATGGACGCGGAGCCGCATGACCTGGGTCCCTGCTCCTCCCGTGCTCTGATGTGGCTCATGCTCGGTTACATTTCTCCAGCAGGCCCAGATTTCATTAGCCGCCTGCCAGGAGGGGGAGAGCCCCCACGGGTGCTGTCAGCTCCCTACCCGGCTGTGTGGGCAGCGCTGGGCTTTCTGCCTGCATGAGAATGACCCAGTCTGGGAGCAGGGCCCGACACTGCCCCCCAGGGGGCTGCCAAGGGGGACCCGGTGTCTTACTGTGTGGGGCTGACATGGGGGAACCAGCCTGGTGCTGTGTGGGGCTGAGGGGGGCCCAGCGCGGGGCTGGGCGGGGCCTGGGGCTGTGTGGGGCCCGGCGCGGGGCTGTGTAGGGCTGACAGGTCTCTCCAGCCCCGGGCAGTGGCCTGGAGCAGGGCCCTTGGTGCGGCACAGAACGCGGGTGAGCGCGCTCCCCACATGGCCAGCCCCTGCCCATGGCGCTTCTTGGGGGCAACCGGGCAGGGCCCGAAGTCACCGCGGGCGGAACTGGACCCATCTCACCCCGCGAGCCCTGGGGCCCCTTGGCAGCCTGGAGAAACAGCGATAGCAGCCCAGCGCACCTCTGACGCGGCCTGAGCCCCCCAAAGCCGGGAGCTCCGGGCCCTGCTCCCCGACTTAGCCAGAGGACCTGGGTGCTCAGGGAGATGGGCAGGGACTCAGGGGAATCATGGAGGTCACAAGGATGGGGGTCATGAGGCAATGGGGCCAGGCGAATCACAGTGGGTCACAGGCAGAGGGCGGTCAAGGGGACTCCTGGGGCCGGAGCTCAGGGGGGGACACAGAGAAGGTGGTGCCACCTTCCTGGCAAGGAAAGTGGGCTGCTATCCAAGTGACTCCAGACCCACGCAGGGCACGACGTGAATGGGTCACACAGGCCTGACTCTGCCTCCGAGCCCCCCTGGTTTCCCACCCCACTGCCTGCCCCTTCCCCGGCTTGGACGTGCGAATGGTGCCCACCCAGGTGCCACATCACAGCTCTGGCCTCAGCCCAGGGCTGCCGCGCTGCCCCCGACGCAGCCAGAGACGCCTGCAGCCCCGGCCAGTTCTCCAAATGGTCGCTGCGCCCAGGTCAGACCGGGGCACCGACCCCATCGCCAAGCTGCAAAGCCAGGGCCGGGCAGTGTGTCCCTGCAGGGCCGGGCTCCCAGGGCTGCACCGCCAGAGCCTCACGCCCCAGGAGCCCCAGCACGGAGGGAGATTCCCAGCCAGGCTGGGCCGGGCTCCGGCTGTGCCCGAGGGCACCACAGAGAGAGGGTTGGACTGGATGGAGGGAACTCTCCTCTATCTTCTGTGATGGGGCCTGCTCCCCCTGCCTCCCCCCAGGGCCCGCTGCTCCTGTGCCTTCTCAGGGGGCCTGCTCCGTGCCCCCGGCGCTGGCACTCGCACGGATTCCCCCTCGCCCCCGTCACTCTGCACCAGCCTGCACGGCCCTGTCTGGGAGCAGAGCTGGGGCCGGCGTCACCCCAGGGGATCGCTGACACAGGCCGTCAGACAGCCGCAGCACTGCCAAGCCTCGCCACCACCCAGCACCGGGCTCCTACCAGCCTCAGCGGGCTCGCTTCCTGTTCTCCCAGGTCCCCCGCTCCCTAGTCCCCCTGCCTCCGGCTCACATCCTCCCCCGCCAGTTCTCCCGCCCTTCCCCCACCGCTGACCATGCCGGCGGCAAAGGAAACAGCCCGTGCACTTGCCCAAGCTGAGCGTGGGAGCGAGACGTGGGTGTGGCCGGGCCAAGCCCAAGCCCACAGCTCTACCTTTTAACATTAAGCCTTTATTTACAATGTCTGGGCTGAGAAGGACTATACACCACGCACATGTCCTGGCCCACGGCGCGGCTGGGGGGTCCCCAGTCAGCAGCCCCGCTGCCCTCACCCTCCTGTCTGCCCCTGACCAGCCCACGGGCACCTGGGCTTCCCTGGGACCGTCACGGAAACACGGGCTGTGGCGAGGCCCTGTCAGTGGGGCCAGTGTGCAAATCCTTGTGGGACCCCGGCCAGGCTGAGCCCCAGACTGTGCAGAGCACACTGGGGGTGTAGGCCGAATGGGGCGTGGGGTGAGGGTGTGGGGTTCTGTGGGGAGGGAACCTGGGCCCAGTGACAGGAGAGTTCAGGAGGCTGCATGCCCAGGGCGTGGGGTTCGGGAGCCCGGGGCTCAGCCCTCTCCCCCCCCCCCCCCCCCGAGCAGCGGGAGGAGGCAGACGTGGGGGGGTTCGGTGTTACTGAGTTCACCCACTCAGCTGCTTGCCGTCTCAAACCACGTCAGCACCGTCTGCTTGTTCTCTGCCACCCATTTGATATTAGCTGCGGTCTTCTCCAGCGCCTGCTCCAGCGCCCGCGTGCCCGACCCAAAGCCCACGTCAGCATTGTCCGCCTTGAACTGCTCCAGCTGCCGAGAGAGAGCGGCCCGAGAGTGAGCGAGGGCGGCAGCAGGACAGCACCTCTGCACCGCGGTGCCCTCCTGCGGCCCTGGCACCCACCCGGGCACCTCAGAGCTGGGGAGGGTGCCGAGCAGCCCCAGACGCCTGCAGGGCCAGAGGGATGGACTCAGGAGGAGCAGGGAAGCAGCTTGGCCACGCAGGGCGGGAGCCAGGATGTGAACACCAAGGGACAGGCATTCGGCCCATGGGGCTGGGCCTAGGGGTGCTTAGGTAACACACGAGGTTTCCTGCAGCACCAATTCCTCGGCTGCGGCCCCGCAAACGGGACAGGGGGCATGTGTGTCTGGAGGTAGCGGGGCGCTGGCGTCCCTGGGGCTGGCATCACAGCTGGACTTCTCCCTAGATCTGCCCTGCCTTGCCCCCAAGTGACGGGGGCTTGATGGACTCACCCTCCCGGCAGGGAGGCAGGACCCCTCTGTTGCAGGGTGGCCAGGCAAGGAGCTCCGGCCTGGCGGCTGAGCCACACTAACGGAGAGGGGCTGCAAAGCTCCGACGACCCCACACGAAATGGTGCCAGCCCCAGCACTCGGGCGGCTCACAGCCCACCTGGGCCAGGCCCCGAGAACAGGCTGCGGGGAGCCATGGCCAGGCCCTGGGGGGGGCTAGAGCAGACCTGTCGGGGCTCTCCCTTCCCGAGGGGCCCCGCCACCCCAGCGCACGGACAGGCCTGGGACGGGCCTCACCTGCTTCAGCTCGAAGTCAGAGGCAAAGCGCTGCGTCACCGCCTGGATCAGGCTCGAGAAGGAGAAGGAGCCCCCGCCGTACCTGCAGAGGGGAGGGTGGGGTGAGCAGGCGGGCGTGGGGCAGGTGCCTTCCTCCCACAGGGGCAGCATCCCAGAAACAGCCGCCCCGGGGCCGTGTCTCTGCCAGGACTCAGCAGAGGGAAGAGCTTCAGGGCATGGGGGCAGGGAGCACCCCCTGCCCTTCGCCAGGAGCCACAGGAGCCCGGGATGGCACGAAGGGCACAGAACGTGCGGGGAGAGACTGAGAGCCCCCCCCATTCCCCCTCTCCCCTTGCTCCTCCCCCTCCCCAGCCAGGCTCCCCATTGCCCCCTATTCCCCATCACCCCTTGCTCCTCCCTCTCCCCCAGGCTCCCCATTGCCTCCCTCCATTCCCCATCCCCCCTTGCTCCTCCCCCTCCCCCAGGCTCCCCATTGCCTCCCTCCGTTCCCCATCCCCCCTTGCTCCTCCCCCTCCCCCAGGCTCCCCATTGCCCGCCCACATTCCCCATCCCCCTTTACTTGTCCCATCCCTCTTGCTCCCCTTCCCACCATCCCCCTTAGCTTCTCCACTCCCCATTGCCCCCCCATTCCCCCTTGCTTGTTCCATCCCCCTACCCCCCATCCCCCATAGCTCCTCCACTCCCCCTTGCTCCCCCGCATTCCCCAGCCCCCCTCCCGCTCCCCCGGGCTGCCCCTCCATGGTACTCACTGCGTGAAAAGGGTCTTCCAGTTGCTCTGGATGAAGTCCCAGGCCAGGCTCTGCCCCACCACGTTACTGGCGATGCTGTTGATGGTGGAGGTGGCGTCCTGCTTCCGGATTTTGGTGGGATCCAGGGCGTACTGCAGGTACCTGGGGAGGGGGCAGGCAGGGCTGGTACACGCAGGGCCGCCAACCGCTGCAGGCAACCCCAGGCCCTTCTCCTTCCCCGTGCCCATGGCAGCCTGGACCCTCCCCATCCGCACGCCCACAGGCCCCTGGCCCCCATTCCCCGAGGGCAGCTGTGTGCCCTCCCCGCCCCCACCTTCTCAAGATCCAAGGCTCCTTGCTGCAGGCCAGGGCCGAGCGCAGCTTGTCGGCTTCGGCCACCACGGTGGCGTTTTTAAACATCTGCCAGAGGAAGTCCCAGTCTGCCTCGCTGCCCATCTGTACGGCGCTGCAGTAGATGGAGGAGCGCAGGTTCGGGGGGATCCTGGGGGGGGAACATGCCTGTCATGGGGGCCGTGCCGGGGAAGCTCAGGCACCCGGCCCCACTCAGCAGAGCCCTGGCGCAGGCCATGGGGAGAGGCTCCCACGGAGGAGTGCTGGGGGGCGCCCCCCACCTGGAGAGAGCGGGCCCGTGAGTAGGGCTAGCATCTCACCAGGACACCAAGGGCCCAGGCAGCGCCGGGGAGCTGGGTATTTACCAGCTGGAACTAGGCAAATTCTGCCTGAGCTCCCTCAATGGCCTGCCCCAGCCCCCCATCCCAGGGGACTCCATGGCCCGGTCCAGCCCAGCCCCCCATCCCAGGGGGTACCACGGCCCGGTCCAGCCCAGCCCCGCATCCCAGAGGGCTCCATGGCCCGGTCCAGCCCAGCCCTCCATCCCAGGGGGTACCACGGCCCGGTCCAGCCCAGCCCCCCATCCCAGGGGGCTCCATGGCCCGGTCCAGCCCAGCCCCGCATCCCAGAGGGCTCCATGGCCCGGTCCAGCCCAGCCCCCCATCCCAGGGGGTACCACGGCCCGGTCCAGCCCAGCCCCCCATCCCAGGGGGCTCCATGGCCCGGTCCAGCCCAGCCCCCCATCCCAGGGGGTACCACGGCCCGGTCCAGCCCAGCCCCCCATCCCAGGGGGCTCCATGGCCCGGTCCAGCCCAGCCCCCCATCCCAGGGGGTACCACGGCCCGGTCCAGCCCAGCCCCCCATCCCAGAGGCCACAGGGAAGGGCTCACGTGTTGTTGCTGGGGTTTTGCTTCCACCGGTCGAAGAAGGCAGTGGCCAGCTGGCTGCACTCAGGGACCTCATAGGAACAGGCCGTGCTGATGGCGTTGATCTCGCTGTACCTGAGTGGGGAGAGGAGCCGTGTCAGCGGCTGGACCCGGCGAAGGGGCCCTAGGGGGCAGGGAGACCAGGCAGAATGGCCGTGACCGAGGCAGGCGCCCACCGGCCCATCACCAGCCGGGCCCAGGAGGCGTCTCTCCGGCTGCCCCATCTGCCAGGCGCAGCACGGGCTGGGTGGGGGTCACCTCGCTCGGAGGCTGTGAGCAGTGGGCACTCTCGGGGACAGTGCTGGCCTGGGTGAACCCTGGGCCGCTCCCACCGGGCACCGCGTGGCAGCTGCTTCTGCTTCCTCCCCAGCGGGTGCTGCTGCCCAGCTCAGCCATCCCACCAGTGGGGAGGGGATGCCCTGTCTCTCGGGTCCTGTGGGGCAGAGGGAGGAAGAGCGGGAGGAGAGGCGGGGTCTGGAAGAGTGGCATATGCCCATAACACAGAGCCACCCAAACCGGCCCCAGCGTGCCCGCACTCTGGGAGCCATGCCCAGCGCCCCCTTGGCTGAGGGGTGGGGCAAGGAAGGGGGGACCCAGAGAGGTAGCCGTGGTCACGGGAGGAGCAGTTCTCCAGGCTGTGGGGGCGCCGGGGGCGCAGGGCCGGCCCTGTGGCTGGCCAGAGGACACACCGCGCTGGGACTCACTGCGCCATCAAGCCTTCCGGGAGACTGGTCCAGTTGGAGGTGATGTTTCCAAAGTACTGGAACAAGGGGATCACCTGCTGCTGGATGTATTTCTGGGGGAGGACGGGCAGGGTGAGCGCTGCTTGCCAGAAGGGTCAGTAGCTCTGAGCCTTCCCCCCCCACGCCCCGATCACCCAGCGCGCCCACGGCTCCTGCCACCTCCATTCCCTCACCCCATGCCCTTCCCCGAGCAGCTCCCACCCTCTGGGGCCCGCCTCGGCGTCTCTCCGGCTCGCAGGGGGCGATTTGCAGAGCGCACCCTATGCCCTGCGTTTGTGCCAGGCCCACGGCTGAACTGACCCCAGCACCGGCGGGGATGGCAGAGTGCCCATCCGAGCACCATCCAGCCATGCTGCCCACAATCCCCCGCACCCGGGGCAGGTGGGGGCTCACCTGCATGGGGCCGTACACCTCGCTGCGGTCAAACATCAGGCGGAAGTAGGCCAGGTTGTCGAGGGCCGCGCTCCAGGGCAGGTACTCCCGCTCCTCCTTCAGGTAGGTGGTGGTGTTCAGAGCCAGCGTGATGCTGACGTGTTTCGCCCTAAACAGCCAATCGCAGCGCTCACGTCCTCCTGTCACAGCACCAGATGTGCTGGCATTTCCGTGCCCTCTGCGCCCTCCCTGCCCGGCAATGGACCCCGCCCCCCCCCGTCCAGAGCAATGGACCCCCACCCATTCCCGCCTGGCCACCACCTCCCATCCCACCCCCTGGCAATTAAACCTCTCCCCACCCCCTGCCTGGCAATGGACCCCACCCCCTCCCATCCCCCTCGGCATATGGACCCCCCCATCTCCACCTGGCTGCCTCCTCCCATCCCCCCCAGCAATGGACCCCTCCCCATCCCCTGTTGCTAATACCCCATAGACTGACCCCCTGCTTGCCTGCCAACAGAGTGGCCAGTCCACCCCGAAGAGCCCCTGCAGGGCCTGCTCAGTTACTCCCCCTCACCCGCCTGCCCCCTGGATGTTTGCTGCCCCACGCACAGGGGCCAGCCTGGCCTGGCGAGGAGGACGTGCAGCCCATCTCCCCACACAAGCCCCCATCCGGACGCTCCCCTCACCCCCTTGCACCAGGGCACGGCAGTGAGAGACCCAGGGTGCCAGGTAGGACAGAGCCTGGTGCAGGCTGGCTGTGTACCTGGGGTAGGCGCTACGCCTCAGGTGTTCAGCAGCCCAGTCCCCTGCCCGTGGGCCTGCCGGGATGTCAGTGCCCAGCCTCTGCCGGCCCCTCGTCCCCTGCTGTGGCAGGGACCAGACAACGGGGCGCGGGATTCCCGGCCTGCCCAGCCCAGAAAGGGGGAACCGGGGGGGGTGGGATTCAATAGTGATCAATGGCTCCATGTCTAGTTGGCAGCCGGTGTCAAGTGGAGTGCCCCAGGGGTCGGTCCTGGGGCCGGTTTTGTTCAATATCTTCATAAATGATCTGGAGGATGCTGTGGATTGCACTCTCAGCAAATTTGCGGATGATACTAAACTGGGAGGAGTGGTAGATACGCTGGAGGGCAGGGATACGATACAGAAGGACCTAGACAAATTGGAGGTTTGGGCCAAAAGAAATCTGATGAGGTTCAATAAGGATAAGTGCAGGGTCCTACACTTAGGATGGAAGAATCCAATGCACCGCTACAGACTAGGGACCGAATGGCTAGGCAGCAGTTCTGCGGAAAAGGACCTAGGGGTGACAGTGGACGAGAAGCTGGATATGAGTCAGCAGTGTGCCCTTGTTGCCAAGAAGGCCAATGGCATTTTGGGATGTATAAGTAGGGGCATAGCGAGCAGATCGAGGGACGTGATCGTTCCCCTCTACTCGACACTGGTGAGGCCTCATCTGGAGTACTGTGTCCAGTTTTGGGCCCCACACTACAAGAAGGATGTGGATAAATTGGAGAGAGTCCAGCGAAGGGCAACAAAAATGATTAGGGGTCTAGAGCACATGACTTATGAGGAGAGGCTGAGGGAACTGGGATTGTTTAGTCTGCAGAAGAGAAGAATGAGGGGGGATTTGATAGCTGCTTTCAACTACCTGAAAGGGGGTTCCAAAGAGGATGGCTCTAGACTGTTCTCAATGGTAGCAGATGACAGAACGAGGAGTAATGGTCTCAAGTTGCAGTGGGGGAGGTTTAGATTGGATATTAGGAAAAACTTTTTCACTAAGAGGGTGGTGAAACACTGGAATGCGTTACCTAGGGAGGTGGTAGAATCTCCTTCCTTAGAGGTTTTTAAGGTCAGGCTTGACAAAGCCCTGGCTGGGATGATTTAACTGGGAATTGGTCCTGCTTCGAGCAGGGGGTTGGACTAGATGACCTTCTGGGGTCCCTTCCAACCCTGATATTCTATGATTCTATGATTCTATGATTCCCGGCCTGCCCAGCCCAGAGAGGGGGAACCGGAGCGTGTGGGGGCCTCCCTCTCGCTGCCTGAGCGGGGTGCGGGGACAGACTCCTCCCTGGCCTGCCAGCCGCGCTCCGGCGCCGTGGGCAGAGGACGCCGCCGTGGGGCTGGGGGAGGAGGCCAGAGGCTGGTTGTCACCCCGCGGCGGAACCAGTGGCTCGGGCGACTCACCTGGCCAGGTTAAAGGCATCGTCAATGAGCT
The DNA here is from genome assembly GCF_015237465.2 of Chelonia mydas. NCBI lineage: Eukaryota > Metazoa > Chordata > Testudines > Cheloniidae > Chelonia > Chelonia mydas. Next base: position 82,795,938 of record NC_051250.2, read on the forward strand.
GGGCTCGGTTTATCACCGGGATGACCTGGAAAAGAGCAAACACGATTACAAGGGGCAGGAGCAGACCGGGTCGGGGAGAAGAGCCTTGGAATGGGCGACTCAGCTTGGGCTGGCTGTGGGGTCCCTGGGCCAGCTTGGGGCTCGGCCGCCCCACGGCAGGGGCCTGGTCCCCTGGGCTGAGAGTGCTGGTGCGGGGGCAGAGGCTGGGCTTTCGGGTACCTCGTAATTGGTGACCAGCTGGCTCAGCAGCTTGTTCCAGTTCTCCTGGTCATAGTTCACCCGGAAATACCCCGTCACGTTGATATTGAGCAGGAGCCAGTTGGGGGTACCAGCCACCACAAACGATGGGCTGGTGGCTGAGAAAGGAAAAGGAAGCACGTTAGTGGGGCCCATCCCTTCAAGTCTACAGCAGAGAGTGCCTGAGCCTAGAACCCTCCGGGGGCCACCCCCTAGAACCCCCCCCCGAAGCCCCTCCGGAGACTGCCCCCTAGAACTCCCCACTGAGCCCCTCCGGGGGTCTCCCCCTAGAACCCCCCACTGAGCCCCTCCGGGGGCCACCCCCTAGAACCCCCCCCCGGAGCCCCTCCGGAGACTGCCCCCTAGAACCCCCCACTGAGCCCCTCCGGGGGTCTCCCCCTAGAACTCCCCCACTGAGCCCCTCTGGGGGTCTCCCCCTAGAACCCCCCACTGAGCCCCTCCGGGGGTCTCCCCCTAGAACCCCCCACTGAGCCCCTCCGGGGGTCTCCCCCTAGAACTCCCCCACTGAGCCCCTCTGGGGGTCTCCCCCTAGAACCCCCCACTGAGCCCCTCCGGGGGTCTCCCCCTAGAACCCCCCACTGAGCCCCTCCGGGGGTCTCCCCCTAGAACTCCCCCACTGAGCCCCTCTGGGGGCTGCTCCCTGATAAAGACTCTTCCCCCGCAGACCTGTCTGGGCTGAAGAGGGGGTAGTGACACCCCCAGTAACCGCACTGAAATCTCCCCAGGGCACTGACCATGGCACCGGCATCGCAAACCTGGCAACTGCCAGCACCATATCCTGCTCCTGCCGCAACACCGGCAGCCTGGGACACGGCCAGGGACCAGCAAGTACCTGAGGTCTCGGTGAGCCAGTACATCTGTTCTGTCCCATCCTGCTGCTTCATCCAAGCGACAGGGACTATCCAGGTGTAGCTGCAGACAGACAGACAGACAGACACTGGGGTCTTCTCCTGCTCTTCCTTACTCTGCCTGGTTCTGCCCCCGGCAGAGTCCCAGCTCCCCAGTGCGAGGGATCACCCCCCCGGCGATCACTGCTGCCTCACCCAAATCACACACTCACCCTCACCCCTCAAAACGGTGACGCCCCACGGGGAGGGCCCTGCAAGGAGCACGGAGGAACGGGGCTGGCCTCGGAGGCAGAAGGCCCATGGGGCTCCAGGGGACCCAGCACCGCAAGGTCTCAGTTCTCTCAGCTCTACCTGGGGGTGCCGCAGTGCAGCCTTGGCCACGATCCTGCAGAGGGCCCCCTCTGAGAGGCACAGCCATGGGGCTCTGTGGTGGCAGGGGAGGGGCTCACGCCCCACCGTGCTTAGGACAGCCAGCCTCTCCAGTGTGGGACCTCAGGGGGCTAAAAGGGCCGCTCGATCACTCACTTGAACTCCGAGGGCCTCTCGACAACGGAGTCGGTGTCCAGTAAGAAGTGTCTCTGGCTAATGGAGCCAACTTTCGTGTCCACGGTCACCATGGGGAAGCCCATCTGCAGTGTCCAGCGATCCATGATGCCTTTGATGGTGGTGGGGAGCTGAATGTTGTCTTCAACCACCACCTGTGCAGGGGGCAGGAAGGGGCTATTGGCTGCTGTTCTCGGTGGATCGGCTCCCGCAGAGGCTAGGCCGGGGACTCCCAGCTCCATCCCCACCCCCTGCCCTTCTACAGGGCACCTTTGGGGGCAGAGAGAAGTGCCCAGAGCTGGTGTTTGGGAAGGTTCGGTTGAACCCCCACAGTGGCTTCATGCGCTGTGACAGGGACACTCCCCGCCACGGCCTGTCGAGAGCTCTGGCAGTCACCGGCGGCATCACGCCAGCCTCCCCCAGCGACGAGGACTCCGTTCACCAGCTCTGGAAAGAACGGTATCGTACGGTTGTCCTGGCCGGCCTCAGCAGGGTTCCCTGGCGCCGTTCGCATGAGCCGGGCGCAAGGACTGGCAGGATCAGGCGCTCTCTGGGGCAGGGGCCATGCCATTCTCTGTGTTCGTGCAGCACGGACGAGGCAAGACAAGCGCCAATCAGGCCCCTGCCAGGGAACGGCACCGATTCCTGTCCTGTGCCCAGCGGAGCAGTGCGCCAAGCCCGCCCACGTGCCTGCTGGGGCCCAGGCATGCAGCCAGCACTGTGCCCTGTGTGGGAGCGTGTCGTGCAAATGGAGATAGAGGGAAGGTGGCTGCGGGACCTTAATTTCAGTTGCATCACGGCTGGGTGGGCCCCAGCCCCCCTGTCCCTGACAGTAACGGGCTTCTTACAGGAAAGTGCCACGAAGCGTCATGCAACAGAACCCCAGCCCCAGCCCCTGGTCATGCTCCTCCAGCTGGTGGGAGGAGCTTCGCACCTTTTGCAAATGATTCCACAGATCGTCGTAGACCGTGTTTCCGTAGCTGAAGGCTTGGAGGTAGGACTGTGAAAACACAGGGAAAGGGAAGGTTGGTCAGGTGGAATTCACCCAAGAGTTCTGAAGGAACTCAAGGGTGAAATTGCAGGACTACTAACTGTCGTCTGTAACCCATCATTTAAATCAACTTCTGCACCACATGACTGGAGGAGAGCTCATGTGACCCCAGTTTTTAAAAAGGGCTCCAGAGGTGACCCCGGCAATTACAGGCCGGTAAGCCTGACCTCAGTACCGGGCAAACTGGCTGAAACTCTAGTAAAGAACGAAATTGTCAGACACATCGATGAATGTAACTTGTTGGGGAAGAGTCAACATGGTTTTTGTAAAGGGAAATCCTGCCTCACCGATCTACTGAAATTCGTTGAGGGGGGTCAACAAGCACATGGACCAGGGGGATCCAGTGGATACAGTGTACTTAGATTTTCAGAAAGCCTTTGAGAAGGTCCCTGAACAAAGGCTCTTAAGCAAAGCAGGCAGTCATGGGATAAGAGGCAAGGTCCTCTCATGGACTGGTAACTGGTTAAAAGATAGGAAACAAAGGGTAGGTATAAATGGTCAGTTTTCAGAGTGGAGAGAGGTAAATACTGGTGTCCCCCAGGGGTCTGTTCTGGGACCAGTCCTATTCAACATGTTCATAAATGATCTGGAAAAAGGGGTAAACAGTGAGGTGGCAAAATTTGCAGATGATACAAAACTACTCAAGATAGTTACGTCCCAGGCAGCCTGTGAAGAGCTACAAAAACTGTCAAAATTGAGTGATTGGGCAACAAAATGCCAGATGAAATTCAATGCTGATAAATGCAAAGCAATGCACATTGGAAAACATCATCCCGACTATATGTATAAAATGATGGGGTCTGAATTCGCTGTGACCACTCAAGAAAGAGACCTTGGAATCAGTGTGGATAGTTCTCTGAAAACATCCACTCGATGTGCAGCGGCAGGCAAAAAAGCTAACAGAATGTTGGGAATCATTAAGAAAGGGATAGATAATGAGAGAGAAAATATCATGTTGCCTCTACATAAATCCGTGGTACGCCCACATCTTGCATGCAGATCTGGTCGCCCCATCTCAAAAACCTATATTGAAATTGGAAAAGGTTCAGAAAAGGGCAACAAAAATTATTAGGAGTGTGGAACAGCTGCCATATGAGGAGAGATTAATAAGATGGGGACTTTTCAGCTTGGAAAAGAGACTATTAAGGGGGGATATGACAGAGGCCTATAAAATCATGACTGATGTGGAGAAAGTAAACAAGGAAGTGTTATTTACTCCTTCTCGTAACACAAGAACTAGGGGTCACCCAATGAAATTAACAGGCAGCAGGTTTAAAACAAACCAAAGGAAGTATTTCTTCACACAGCGCACAGTCAACCTGAGGAACTCCTTGCCAGAGGACGCTGTGAAGGCCAAGACTATAACAGGGTTCAAAAAAGAGCTAGATAAGTTCCTGGAGGACAGGTCCATCAATGGCTATTAGCCAGGATGGGGCAGGGATGGTGTCCCTAGCCTCTGTTTGCCAGAAGCTGGGAATGGGTGACAGGGGAAGGATCACTTGATGATTCCCTGTTCTGTTTATTCCCTCTGGGGCACCTGGCACTGGCCACTGTCGGAAGACAGGACACTGGGCTGGATGGACCTTTGGTCTGACCCAGTCTGGCCGTTCTTATGTTCTTATTCGCTCGGGATGAGATGGGGATCCCTGCATCGGGGCTCAGCAGAGGAGCCGCCTCCCCAAGAGAACATCCTGCGCCCCTGCTGCCAGGCGAAGGCAGAGGCATTGCATTGAGCAAAGTCCCAGACTTTCTGGGCATGGCTCTCAAAGGCAGAGGCCCATGGCTCCCAGCAGCAGTGCCCTCCCTACTGCTCACCCACACTCTTCCCCTGCAGAGTGTCTGGGCAGGAGTGGGCACCGCAGGGCCATGCCACCGGGTGCTGCACTGAGACAGTGGGAGCGAGTGTGGGGAAGGGCCCAGCCACCATGGGCATGATGGCCGCCATGCTGGCCAACGCTCGACTGGACCAGGGACCTGCAAGCCAAAGCCTGCCACTTGACTGAATTGCCAGGCTTTGTAGCCAGGGGCTGCCCCAGCCCTGCAGCCTCGGCACTGACACAGAGCAGGGCACTGCATGTGCGCGTGGGCACACCCCCAGCACCATCCTTCACCCTCAGGCCCTACCCGCTCCTCTGCCCCTCCAGCGCCTCCCCCGTGGCACTGCCTCCTGGACAGACTGGCCGCGGGTCCGGTGAGCACTGCCAGAGTTTGGGGGGGCTTGGCAGGTTCCCCCTTCAGCAGAGCACCCTCCCAAGGGAGCCCAGGCTGACGCCTGCCTCGGAGCAGGGGCCATGCAGCTAGCGCCCGGCTGAGCCCTCTGCTGGGCACGCAGCCCCTGCCCCTGGCAAGGCGGGTCCGGCCAGGGCCTCACCTGCAGCCCCTTCTTGAAGCTGTTCTCGGTGAGGAACTCCGAGAGCATCCGCAGCACCGACGCCCCCTGCAGGAAGACCAGAGAGAGGCGCTGAGCGAGGGTCCAGGAGCCGCGAGAGCGCAGCACAGCCCACCCGGCTCGCTTCCCAGGAGGGGCTGCCCCCAACCCGGGCCCTGGGCAGTCCCAGCGGGTCCCTCACCTTGCTGTAGGCGATGGCGTCGAAGACCTCGCTGATCTGCGCCGGCGTGTTGATCTCGTTCTCCAGGAAGGAGAGCGGGTGCGAGGAGGCCAGCGCGTCGACCTTCATCACACGGTACATCTCATTCTGCACGATCAGGTCTTTCTGCAAAGGCAGCAGGTTACAGCCTGCCCGGGGCGGTGCCGGCGGTCAGTGCCCAGCCACGGCCCACCCCTCCGTGGGCGTGTGGGGACTGCTACCAGCCCAGACACGGCGCCGTCTCTTCCCTTCCTGCCCCCAGCCTGGCTGAGCCCAGCCTAGGGCTCGGCGTTCTCACGCCCTGCAGGATGGGCCTGCGGAGGGGGCTGCCTCCTCCCTGCCCAGCAGCACCAGGAGCTGGGTGGGCCCTGCCCCGGCAAGCAGCTCTCGCTCACTGCTGCCGGCAGCGCCAGGCTGCCCCTCTGGAGGGATGACCGAGACCCACTGGCCTCCGTCACCGGGTCCCAGCGCCTGGAAAGGCTGCAGCCAAGCAGAGAGCAGGGAGCTCCTTCCGGCCAGGTGATCCTGCTTGGGCCGAAGCCTGCCACCTCAGCGAGCCCACCAGTGGCCCAAGGGGCCGTGCGGGTGACAAGGGAAGGCCAGCTCCTGCCGCTGCAGCCCGCTGGGTAGCACCACCCCTCCTGGGGCTACTCACAATGTGCCAGGAAGGCTCAGCAGAGTCCGCCCCCAGGTACTCCACGTAGGAGGCAAAGCCCTCGTTCAGCCACAGGTCGTTCCACCAGCGCAGGGTCACCAGGTTCCCGAACCACTGAGGAGAGAGTGAGAAGGGGAGGGTCAGCCAGGGAGCCCCAGGACAGACCCCCCTGACCCACACCCAGCCAGGGAGCCTCGAGCCCAGGGACAGAGCCCCCCTGACCCACACCCAGCCAGGGAGCCCCGAGCCCAGGGACAGAGCCCCCCGACCCACACCCAGCCAGGGAGCCTCGAGCCCAGGGACAGAGCCCCCCTGACCCACACCCAGCCAGGGAGCCCCGAGCCCAGGGACAGAGCCCCCCTGACCCACACACAGCCAGGGAGCCCCGAGCCCAGGGACAGAGCCCCCCTGACACACTCACAGCCAGGGAGCCCCGAGCCCAGGGACAGAGCCCCCCAACACACACATCCAGGGAGCCCCAAGCCCAGGGACAGAGCCCCCCACAGAAACACACAGCCAGGGAGCCCCCGAGCCCAGGGAGCCCCAGCACAGAGCCCCCCTGACAGACACAGCGAGGGAGCCCCCGAGCCCAGGGAACCCAGGGACAGAGCTCCCCAACACACACAGCCAGGGAGCCCCGAGCCCAGGGACAGAGCCCCCCACATGCACACACATAGCCAGGGAGCCCCCAGCCCAGGGACGGAGCCCCCCAACACACACATCCAGGGAGCCCCAAGCCCAGGGACAGAGCCCCCCAACACACACAGCCAGGGAGCCCCGAGCCCAGGGACAGAGCCCCCCTGACACACACACAGCCAGGGAGCCCCGAGCCCTGGGACAGAGCCCCCCAACACACACATCCAGGGAGCCCCAAGCCCAGGGACAGAGCCCCCCAACACACACATCCAGGGAGCCCCAAGCCCAGGCACAGAGCCCCCTCACACACACACACAGCCAGGGAGCCTCCGAGCCCAGGGAGCCCCAGCACAGAGCCCCCCTGACAGACACAGCGAGGGAGCCCCCGAGCCCAGGGAACCCAGGGACAGAGCCCCCCAGCACACACAGCCAGGGAGCCCCGAGCCCAGGGACAGAGCCCCCCACATGCACACACATAGCCAGGGAGCCCCAGGACAGAGCCCCCCACACACACACACACAGCCAGGGAGCCCCCGAGCCCAGGGAACCCAGGGACAGAGCCCCCCACATGCACACACATAGCCAGGGAGCCCCAGGACAGAGCCCCCCACACACACACACACACAGCCAGGGAGCCCCCGAGCCCAGGGAATCCTGGACTAGTTCCAGCCCTTCAGTATCTCTACACCCAGCTGAGGGCTGGCAGGGAGGCAGAGCGGGATACACTGGGTACCTGGTGGGCAAGCTCATGAGCGATCACTGTCGCCACCCTCTCCTTGTTGCTGATGGAAGAGAAGAGAGGATCATAGAGCAGCGAGTTCTCCCGGTACGTCACCAGCCCCCAGTTCTCCATGGCACCTGCGTTGAAGTCTGGAAGGCCAACCTGGTCTGGGAGAGGGACAGGCCTCGTTAGCAGGGTTGCACCCTCACCCCGGGAAAGCATGAAAACCCCCACCTCCGTGGGACAGCCCAGAACCCCCTGCCCCTGTGGGAGGGCACGGAACCCCCCACCCCATGGGAGAGCACGGAACACCCCCTCCCACCCCCTTGGAAGACCACAGGACCCCCTGTAATACTGTCCCATGAGGGACCAGCTCATGCCAAGGTCCTCATGCCTCACTGAACACGGACAAATAACATCGCTGGGATCAGTCCGGCTCAGCTGTGGGTTAGTGGTGTTAAAGCAGGTATGAGAGCGATAAGGATGTGTTTGGGGTTCAGACTATGGATCGCTGGTGAGTGGCTGCAGCATTAATCTCACTTCTAGCAGCTGGCTCCCATGTCATCAGGGAATATTTGAGCGGGTGCATGGTGAGCCCCTGCGACTGTGTAAATCACCAGACAGGAGAGACTAACCAGTGCGAAGGGCTGACCCCCAACCGCAGGTCTCGCATCCTGCCCAGCAGGGACGGGCCATTGACACCAGATGGACTCTTGTGGGACGATAAAGAGGACAACAGCCATGTGTTGTTCTGCCCTCCCCCTGCCCCCTGTGAAGACGAGTCATGCAAGTGGAGTCCTTCCATTAGCTGATTGCCCAGGTCAGGGCGTGTGGCAGGAGGGGTTGAAAACCATAACAAGAAGGAACTGGATCTCTGTGCTGCTTGGACTCTGGGAGGCAAGGTTTCTAGCCATAAGCAAGGGATACCCAGCTTCTTAACTGGGATTAGCTCTAAAGGACAAATACAGCTTGTGGATTATAGAAGCTTCTACTTCCTTTTGAATTTAAGATTATAACTCATTTGTGTATCTATGTTTACCTGCTTTAACCTTGAAAATAACTCTCTGATTTCCTTTTCCTATTAATAAATCTTTAGATAGCCAGTCCTATAATAAACTACAAGCTCTGTCTTTGGTGAGAGACCTGAGGTGCATTTGCCCAAGGTAAATTACTGGTCCTTTGGGACTGGGAGTAGCCTGAGTATTGCTGAGATCCTTGGCATAAGGGCCCATCTACCACACAGGCAGGCTCCCCTGGGTGGTGAGACAGATCGGAGCACCCAAGGGGACTGTCCGTGGCTCCATGTTCAGGCTGTCACAGCGCCTGAGGGGTTCGCACTAGATAACGGGCTGGTGCAGTCTAGGCACAGAACTCCCCACCAGCCTGGGCTTTGTGACCTGGGTCCTACCAGCCTGCCCTGAGGTTGGTACCCACGCTTGGGGTCCCTGCAGGCAGCTTGACAGGATTCACATACTGGAGGTCAATTAAGCTCATAGACCAGAACCCCAGCGCTGTTAAAATTTAAACTCAGCAGTGAGAGTTTTGGAGGTTAAAGAACAGACACAATGAGTGAGCCCCAGGCTCCGCTGGTCTTGTGAGAAAAGCCCCTAGCCAGCCAAGTCTGCAGAGGGGCATATCCTGTCCAAAGAAAGTCCCAGTTCCCGAGCTGAGAGCTTCGCTCCTGATCTGGTGCCCAGGGGAGGAGAAGACCCACGTGCCACAGAGGAACCACCGCAGTGGAACGGGCCGATTGCAGCACCTGGGAGCCCAGGGAGAAAGCGAGCCCCAGTGACTGCTGGCAGAACTGCGGGTCAGAGACTGCAGCCACCAAGGAGATGGAACAAACAGCAGCAGGCAAAGCGAATGAAGACGCTGAGCAGACGGCGCACAGGAGGCTGATAGAAGCTCGTCCTCATCTGGGGAGCGCCCCCACCATGACACACGGGCAGGGGAGCAAGCCTGCCCAACTGATACCCAAAGAGATGCATAAAAGGGTTCCTGTCTGCCTTTGGGAGACTACGTGGGATGCACAATATCCCAGCAGATAAACAGCCGCCTCTCCTCTGAACCAGGGAGCTGGGGAAGCCAGACAAGTCGGTTATGAGATGGAGGAGGGTGATGTACGTGTACCAGAAATGTAAAGCAAAGCACTGAAAAGGTGTAAGATCACCCCTGAGCCCCGTCGGCTGAAGTGGAGAAACCGCCGACTCTTTGACGATGTCACTCACGTGGCATATGCACATAAAATGTGTAATTTCATGAGAAAATGGACAATGGGGGTGGGGCTGAAGGTGATGACAGAAAATCTTTGATCAGATGGCCCCAGAGCAATTGTTAAGGTAGTCACAGATGAGGTAAAGGTGGCCATCTGGGACCAAAACCGGCCACGTTTTAGAGGCTGCAGAAATTGTGGATGAATATGTTGAATCAAGGGTCCATGAGAGGTGGGGGAGGGGTTACCCCAGGGAAGGAAAATCCCCATCACGCAGCTTAAGAGGGGACTGGAAATAAACCTATCCCCAACTTCGATAAAAACCCCAAGGGAGCCTAGGGTTTAGAGCCCAGAGCAAAAGGGAAGGCAGGCAGGCAGTCTGACATCCCTGTGGACCTCCCAGTCATCTAAAACCAACCTGCCAAAACAAGGTAACTGCACGATCCACGCCCCACCTGCCACAGCGGACACCACTCCCGGTGCCCCAGCAGCAGCGGTGAGCAGCAGGGAACCCTGGTGAGCTGGATTAGGACTGAGCCTGTGGAGGGTGGTGCAGAATTTATTAAAACACCACGGTCAATGGCCTACCCTGCCCAGGCTGGAGGGACCCCATGTCCCACGTCAGTTTGGTCAAGGAGAGCTGGGTAAGGGAGGAAGACAGGCCTCCTGGTAAAAATGTACGTAAACCAATTTTGGCTGAGTCCCCAGGAACTGGACCTTTGGCCAAGCTCCACCTGCAGCGTGAGGGTTGTAAAGGAGATTGTGCTGTGGGCATTCGGATCTGCTGCCCGCTGAGGCTTGACAAGGGTAGGAGGTTCTAGCCCTGCCCAAGCAGACATATTGTAACTCACAGCCAGGAAGAGCACAGCTCTGCCTCGCCTGGCTTGTCTGTGGACGGCAGGGAGGGCTGCGGGGGGGGGCCCTCAGTCCTTTGTCAGCCGGGAGTAAGGGGTGTGACAGGCAGGGCTGGCTCTAGGTGTTTTCCTGTCCCAAGCGGAGTGTCACCGAAGCAAAAAAAAAAAAAAAGGGCCGGAATGCCGCCCCTTGAAAAGTGCCATCCCAAGCACGTGCTTGGTTTGCTGGTGCCTAGAGCTGGCCCTGGTGACGGGGGTGTGTCCACTGTTGTAATAAGCTTTGTACAAGGGATGCCCTGGGAGGTATCACTCGAAAACTCCTAATTTCCTGGTCAAATATGGGAAGATTCCACTGTCTGCTGTTACTACACTGCACGCCTTACCCCGGTGCAGCCACTCCATTGTAAGGTGCGCGGTCAAGGGGAGAGAGCTCTCCCAGAGACAAAATAACACCACCCCCGACGAGGGCTGGTGGTTCCATCGATGGGAGCGCAGCTTCCACCGACACAGCGCTGTCCACACCGGTGCTTTTCGTCGGTAAAACTTTTGTCGTTCACACCCATAAGCAACAAAAGTTTTAATGATGAAAGTGCAGGGTAGACGTGGCCTAACACATGTTCCAAGGCTGGGGAGCAGCCAAACCAGTTCCTCAGAGACAAAGGGCCAGGTGGTGCCTCAGCCAGGTATAAACAAGGCCAATGGGCCCTTACCTGCTACCTGGCCATTCTTTGGCAGGACAGGGGGCAGGGGCGAAAAATCTACATCTTAGCAAAGATACAGTCTGGAGTTCCCATCCACACAGCCTGCCTGTTACCTCGTTCCCAGCTGGAAATGCTTCTCAGAGGGGGGAAAGGACTATAAAAACAGGGGCAGACAAGGCAGTGTACCCCCCTGCTTTCTCTCTACCCACTGATTCACTGCACCAGAAGGGAAAAAGGAAGCAGCCATTCAGCTGGGAAAGGGCTCCTGGCCTAAAAAGTTTGGCCAGCAAGACTGTTGAGAGCATGTGGTGAGAAAACCTTGGCTTTGAATTTAACCTAGTTTGTTGAGTTAGTCCTTAGCTGTGCTTTATCTTTATTTTTCTTGTAACTATTTCTGACTTGTATGGTTCATTCACTTAAAATCGCCCACTCTGTAGATAATAAACTTGTTTTATTGTTTTAGCTAATCCAGTGTGTTTGAACTGAAGTGTATGGCAAAGTCCATTTGGGATAACAGGATTTGGTAGGGTTGCCAATTTAGGTTGGACATATTCCTGGAAATTTCATCACATGACCTACTCTTTAATTAAAGATTCATCTTTAATTCCTGGAGGCTCCAGGACAAGTTTGGGGTTTGGCAGCCCTAGGATTTGTGCATTGTCATTGCTATTAATAAAAAGACAGGCTTTGTATAAGCTTGTCCTTTCCAGGAGAGGGCTGGGCAGTGCAGCACACACATTTCTGGGTGGAATCCAGGACTGGGGATGTGTTGGGGTCACCCTGCAGTACAAACCCGGCTGGTAAGCGCCAAGGGGTGGCTGGCTGCAGCACACAGTCCAAGTGGGGAGAGACTTACATGCTGGAGGCTGTTTGTGAGCAGCCCAGGACTGGAAGCTACAGTAGCAAAGTGGTGGACAGGGCACCCCAGGTCCGAGAGCAGGGGCAACACAGCTACTCACTAGTCTGGACTGTAGCCTGGGTGTGTCACAGAGGGGTTGGAAGACACCATTGCTTTGTTCTTAACTTCAGGGAGCCTCCAAAGGCCATTATGGAGGCTCAACAGGCTGATCCTTCCCTGGCCCAGGAGAGGAATCACACCCCAACCAGGGAAGGAAAGGGTCCCTTTTTCCTAGGAGGTGGTTAGTTGTCCAGGGAGGCTTCCACAAGGGAAAAGAGGTGCCCTGCTGAGGTTGGCAAACAGGTGTCTGTGCCCAATAAGCACAGGGCAGAGGTGCTTCAGGTGGGTCACGACTGTCCCTTTGCTGGACACTTAGGAGCGGAGAGAGGCTCCGACAGAATTGCTATTGGCCTCACATGTGTGAGGCAGTAAGAAATGACTGTAAGAGTCGTGTCTTATGTCAGAAGCATCAGAGGTTAAAGGGACCCTGCGTGGCACCTTTGCAGCCTCTGCCCATCATTAACGAGGTGTTGCCAGAGTGTCTGCGGACATTGTGGGACCCCTACCCAGACCTTCCAGAAATGGGGAGGCATATCTACTGGTTGTGGTGGGTTCTGCCACGAGGCAGCCCAAAGCCACAGCTTCGTCTACCCCAGAAGCTGAAACCGTGGCTACTGCCCTCATCACCATTTTCGCAGAGTAGGGTTTCCCAGGGAAATCTTGTCAGACCATGGTGCAAATTTCATGTCTGTAGTTTTCAGAAAGTGATGGGAGCTGTGTGGAGTGGGACACATAAAGACTGCCCTCCGCCCCCTCCCCATCATCCAGAGACCGACGGGCTGGCAGAAAGATTCAGTGGGACACTGACGTCTATGCTGAGGATGTGTGTTACCCAGCAGGGGTATAACGGGATGTGTTGGTCCCTTATTTGTTATTCATATATAGGAGTGTGCCCCAGGGTCTCAGGGCTTGCCCTTTTTGATCTTCTTTATGGGAGACAAATGAGGGGACCCCTAAATTTGATCCGAGGCTCTTTGGAGGGCGGGACAGGGGAGGCAGGACAGCCTGGGGGGGTCTGTCACTCCTGTTAAAGAGAATTGAAAGGCTATGGTGGACTTAGTGCCTCAGAGCCTTGACAAGAGTCAGGTGCCCCAGACAGCTCAGTTTGATGGGCGTGGTAGAGAAAGGTCTTGTCATAGAGTGACTTGGGGCTAGCTTTGATCCCCGTGAGGAAGAACACGGTGCGAGATTGTTGGGGGGGGCCCTTTCGAGGTGACAGAGAGAGTGAATGAATTAGGTCACTTACGATTCAATGACACCCCATGGCAGGAGAGCTGTGCAAACAGCACATAGCAATAGATTGAAAGCTTCCCACAACTGAGAAATGGGGGTGAATACAATTTGCTGGGCTGATGAAGGACGATTTCCTGCTCCTTTAATTGATCTGGCAAGGCAGAGGAAGGAAGAAACGCCTCTAGAAAGCACGGGTATCTGGGAGGGTTTGGATGTTGGCCCCCTTGAAAGACCACAGGCAGGTACTTTCCAACGTGCCAGGTTCAACGAACAAAAATGGGCATTCCTAGCAGAGCACATCCTGCTACAGGAGAAATACAGCCAGAGTCAGGATGAGGTGGAGAGCATGCTAGGGATGGGGTGAATACTAAGTCAAAAAGCCCAGGAGCATCTCCTGTTATAATGGTACCCAAGAGGGATAAAACCATGAAATTTACTCTGGACTTTAGAAGGGTCAATGCCATCACCCAACTTGACCCTTACCCCAGACCCTGTGTGACGAAGTGGGACTGTTCTTAATGTTTCCTCTGAATAATGTAGGGGTACCTCAGTTTCCCCTAGGCATTTCTTAAGTCTCTAGGTGGTGGGATAAGGGGATGTAATTGTTGCAGAGCAAAGGGCCAGGGTACATAAATGGTGACACTCTGTCTCCTGGCCACTGATGGCCTGGGCCCTTCCCCCCTGCAAGGTGAGAGTTAAAGGGTTGGAGAACAAAGGAATCAGGTGACCTCCTGGCCGGGAAAGGGACAAAGCCCAGAGGAGGAGGGGGTGGAGGATGAGTCCATTTGGGGCTGGCTGGAGACATGGAGTGAAGTACAGACGGGGTTGTCTGGTTCCCTGCCTCCCAAAATGGACCAGGCTGAGGGGTCCTGTTCTCTGCACCTACAAACTCTGTGTTAGACCATGTTCCTGTCGTCTAATAAACCTCTGTTTTACTGGCTGGCTGAGAGTCATGTCTGACTGCGAAGTTGGGGGGCAGGACCCTCTGGCTTCCCCAGGACCCCGCCTGAGCGGACTCGCTGTGGGAAGCGCAGGGAGGGGCAAAGGATGCTGAATGCTCCGAGGTCAGACCCAGGAAGGGGGAAGCCGGGTGAGCTGTGTGTCCTGCAGACAGGCTGCTCCCAGAGAGGAGACTTCCCCAGAGTCCTGCCTGGCTTCGTAGGGAGCAGTTCCAGAGCATCTCCCAGGGACTCCGTGACAGCCTAGCTAGGGGCTGACTGGATCCATTGGGGTGGGTGCAAAATTCATAAGTGCTCTAGATTTGACTCAAGGATACTGGCAAATTCCTGCAGATGCTGATGCCCAGGGAAAGTCAGTGTTCCCAGGGGAATCTGGCCTCTGTAAGGTTCTACCTTTTGGGCTCCCTTTCAGAGGCCTGTCAATGAGGTGCTGCAGGGCTTACAGACCTTTACCAAAGCCTCTGGAGATGCCTTGGCTATTTTGAGTGACTCTTGGCAAGACCACCTGAGCCAGGTGGGAATTGTACTGCAGAGGCTTGGAGAAGCCAGCCTCACTGTCAAGGTGTCCCAATGCAAATGGGGCCCTCTTAGGTAACTTATTTGGAACACAGGTTGGGCAGTGGGTTTGTTCATCCTGATCCTTTCTAAGTAGAACTCATTAAGAATTGGCCAGCCCTACGAACCAAGCAACAGGTCCAATCTTTTATTGCTCTGGCCAGCTATCACCGGAGGTTTGCAAAGGGGTATCGTGGCCCCCATAACAGACCTTACCAAAAAGGGGCAGCCAGCCTGGCTGGTATGGACCAGGCCTGGGAGAAAGGCTTAAAGGACATAAAAGAGGCGTTGTCTTAAGAGCCAGTTTTAGCCAGCCCTGATTTCAGCTGCGCCCTGAGGCGTGTAACACTGAGCTAGGCACATGCTAATGCAGGCTGGGGCGGGGGCAAGGGGCCCCCATTATTTTCCTGGGTAAATAACTGACCCCATTGAACAGGATTGTGCTGGCAATGAGAGGAAATGCTAGGCCATTGTTTGGGCTATTCAACAACTTAAGCCTTATCTGTATAAGAGAAGATTTAAGGTTTTAACGGGCCACTCCCTGCTAATATGGGTGCAGCGAGCCAAAGAGACCAATTCCAGACTATTACGCCGGAGCCTAGCTCTGCATCCTGATGCCTTGTAAAGAAAAGGGGGACCCTGAGGCTTATTAGGGAGTGCCGGAGACCCCCCTTCTGCCCCTTTGGGCATTGGGAGAGTGATGCTGGCAGCCCAGATGCCAGCTCATGCCACGGTGCCCATGTCTCAGCTTCACGCTGCCAGGTGCCAAGCTGGGACCAGTCGGGCTGAGCAGGGTGTTTTGTAAAACAGGCACTAGAATGATCAGAATGTGCATTGTGTGTAGGCTTGTGAGCTACTGCAGTATGGTCCCATTCTGTCCCTGTACAGGGGCAGCCGAGCGTTTGCAACCTGAGCACCTGTGACTGTGCGAATGACCAGACAGGAGAGAGACCTGAACCAGAGCGCAGGGCTGACCCCCCACAGCAGGCGTCACGTCGTCCCCAGCAGGGACGGGCCGTTGACACCAGACGGACTAGAGTGGAACATTAAAAAGGACAAAAGACTGTTGGTTGCTGTCCCTCTTATCCCCCCATGAAAACGAGTCGTGCAAGTGGATTCCTCCCATCCGCTGAGTTCACAGCCCAGAGCACAAGACAGAAGGGAACTAAAAACCACCAACAAGAAGGAACTGGATCTCTGTGCAGCTTGGACTCTGGGGGGCAAGGTTTATAAGGCATAAGCAAGGGATCCCCAGCTGCTTAGGCCTAAAGCCCAGCTAGAGCTTGCTCATTATAGAAGCTTCTATTACCTTTTGAAAATTAAGATTGTAACTCATTGGTGTCTCTGTGTTTACCTGCTTTAACCTTGAAAAGAACTCTCCGGTTTCTTTTTCCTATTAATATGTCGATATGGAATTTATTATTGAATTGGCTACAAGCGCAGTCTTTGGAGTGAGATCTAAAATGCAGCTGCCCTGGGGTAAGTCTGGTCTGGTCCTGAATATTACTGTAATATTACTGTAATTCTTGGCTTAAGGGCCATCTAAAGTGCAGCTCCCCTGGGTGGTGAGGTGGATCGGCGCACCCAAGGGGACTGTCCGTGGCTCCATGTTCAGGCTGTCACAGCGCCTGAGGGGTTCACACGAGATAACTGGCTGGTGCAATCTAAGTACAGAACTCCCCGCCAGCCTGGGGTTTGTGCCCTGGTTCCTACCAGCCTGCCCTGAGGTTGGTACCCACTCTTGGGGTCCCTGCAGGCAGCTTGACACCTTCCCATCCCCACGGGAGAGCCCAGCAGAACCCGGCACACGCACCCCGAGCGCACAGCAGCTGGCTTGTCGCCCGGGCACTCACCAGACTTGGGCAGTGGGTACGCCGTGTTGTAATGCCTTTCGAAGAACTTGAGGATGGGCCCGGTCAGTTGGAGTGCATAGTCCCCTTGCCCCGCTGCGATGGCCTTCGGACGGCCCCAGATCCGGATCTGCAGGGGGAGACTCGAGGCTCAGCCAAGGCTCCCCTACCCCACAGCCGAGCCAGGCCGCCCCCACCACGTGCAGCAACCTACCAGCACATTCTCCTGCATGCGCTCCACTGCCTGGAACTGGCTGACGATGAAGGCCAGCAGGTATGTGGACATCTTGGGGGTGGTCTGGAATTCAGTGACGTTCCAGGTGGTGCCATCGATGGTCTGCTGCCGGGAGCCTGAAAGAAGAGCCACGGCTCCATCATCGAGGCTCACGCGCCTCCATCCCCACCCTGGAGCAGGGCGCAGTCTCTCCTGGGAGCCCCTTCCTCCCCCATAGCGGGTGTGTAGCTCACTCCGCGGCGGGCAGGCCCCTTCCAGCCCCCGAAGCAGGGCTGCAGTCCCCTAGTATGGCTGGAGAGTGGGCCCCTTGCATGGCCCTCTCCTTGCCCTACCCCTGGGGGATCTCTCCCCCTGACTCCAGTTTGGTTTCCTGCTTTGCTTCCCTCATGCTTCTCCCTCCACACCCCACTTCACCCCTCCACTGCTGGGGACGAGTGCTCCGGTCCCTCTGCCCCGCCACGCTGCCGAGCTCAGAGCAGAACGGCCCCAAGCCTGTGATGAGCAAGGAGGGGCTCTCACCGGGGCCTGCACGTGGGCATCAGGCTCAGGGGAGCCCGTGGGCAGCCCGGTGCTGAGCCTGCGTGAGAGTTCATCCCCAGCAGCCCCTTCCTCTTCTCTGCTGGCTGCTCCCCCCTGCCCCCCGGGGGCTCCAGCTGCTCTGGGACCCTGGGTGCATTCAGTGCTTGGCTGATCTCCCGGCGGCTCCATCTCGCCCAGTGACCCGGCCTAGCCAGGGAACATCCCCATGGGTCCCGGGGTGCAGACTCAGCCCAGGGCCCTGCTGGAGCCTTGGGGGCTGAGGAAGCCCAGCGGGCGCAGCCCTGGGGAGGGGCAGGAGGCAGGGCGGAGGCTGCTGGCGCAGGGCACACGGTTCCTAAGCTGCCGAGCCCCGGCTCACTCACTCTCCACAGGCATGTTGGACAGCGCCGTGTGGCTGGGGCTGTGGATCAGCGTGACCTTGAAGGTGGCCTTCATGGCGGGCTCGTCGAAGCAGGGGAAGGCTTTCCGCGCGTCGGGCGCCTGCATCTGCGTGGTGGCCACGATCCTGCAATCAAAGGCAGCCCGCTCAGCCCAGCCAGCCCTGCCACCCTCTGCAGCCCCGGCTTGGGGGTCCTGCAGGCAGGCCCAGGACTCCCCTGACCTCCTGTCGCTGGCGCCCCAAGGGGGCTGCTCACACCTGGGCCGGCTCAGAGCCCCCGGCGGGGTCTGTCCGCACAGGAGAGCCGCAGCCTGGAACCACACAGCGCTGCGGGCTGGGGAGGGGAGCCAGGCCTGAAGGGCAATGGCAGAGCCACGGGGGCAGCTGCAGACCCTGCCTGCCCTGCACTGGGCCTGGCCACCACTGTTAGCCCCGGTCAAGTTGGCTGGGCATTAGCCACCTAGGGAGAGACAGCCCGGCTAGGCAGGCTGCACCCGGGCCGGGGGAGCAATGTGGGGGAGGTGCCCAGCCAGCCAGGCTGGGCCTGGGGAGAGGGAATGGGGGGAGGAAGGACCTGGCCAGGCAGGCTGGGCCCGGGGAGGGGGAATGGGGGGAGGAAGGACCTGGCCAGGCAGGCTGGGCCCAGGGGGGAGCAATGGCGGGAGGAAGGACCCAGCCCAGGGGGGATGAGAGGAAGGGCACAGACAGCAGGAGAGGCGACCCTACCCCAAAGAGCTCCCCCCAGTGACATTAGGGATGGTGGGGGGAGGAGTCCTGGGGCCCCAGGCTGCCAGCTGTAGCTTGTAGGATTTTTGTTTCCAAATTTCACCAGGCTTTAGCTGGCACCAGCAGCTGCTGTCAGGCTGGCATACTCGGTCTGTAGGATGGGGGTGCCCAGCCCCGAAATACCTTGCAACTCTCCTCCTGGACATGGCACAGGTCCGTGGCAGCGTATGGGGGGAAGCTGGACTGGGGGGGGCGTGGGGACACCCTGCCCCTCAGGCATTTACATTGATTCTACCCCCTCAGCTGCAGCCTGCAGAATCATCACAATGGGAAGCGAGTGACCCGGAGCCTGCAGCCAGCCCCGTGCCTAGGGAACCCTGGACAGCTGGCACACCCCCGGTGCTGCAGGTCACCCCAAATTCTGCTGCAGTCTTGCCCCTTCCCTTGCCCCCACTAGCCGGCTGCCCACCTCCTACTGTGGGGGCACCCAGGGGCCATACCTGGTCTCTCCATCCTCCACATACTCGCTGCGGTAGAAGCCAGCCAGGTCATCGGCCAGCTCCCCCGTGAAGCTGCTGACTAGCTCATAGCTCTTGCCTTTCTCCAGCTGCCCCTGGAGCTGCACCACCAGATACTCTGTCTCGGTCTCCAGCCGGGTATTTGTGATGGGCGGGGGGCTGGAGCCATTCACCCCCTGCAGCGAGACAAGGAAGGTGCCCTGCAGCGTGTAGTTAAGCTTCTTGCTGTGGATCAGGATGAGGTTGGTGGCATTCTGGCAGGAGAAGCGCACGGTGCTGTTCCCTTTGAAGATGTAGAGGCTGGAGGCGCTCAGGGTCAGGAAGGGCTGCAGGGTCACGGCGTAGTGCTCTGGGACCAAGGACTGGGGGAGTCTGAAGTTGTTCCAGGGGTTGGCAGGGCCAGCCGTGGTGGCCAGGGGGGTGGTGGTCACGTTGGCCGTGGTGGCCAGGGGGGTGGTGGTCACGTTGGCCGGTGGGGCCAGGGGGGTGGTGGTCACGTTGGCCGGGGTGGCCAGGGTGGTGGTGATCACGTTGGCCGGCGGGAAAGTGACGCTGGGCAGGGATGCTGCATTTCTCTCCTTCTCCTGCGAGTACACGACAGAGAGGGCGATGATGGTGGCCACGGCGCCCACGCCCAGGACGATGCTCACGATGCCCAGGGTCTTGCTGATGAAGAAGCCGGCTGCCATGGTGCGCTGCTGGGGAGGGAGAGGCAGGGCAGTCACAGGGCCAGGTTCACAGCAGCCTTTTATCCTGCGCTCCCTGGGGGCTCTCTGCTCTTCAGGTTAATGGATGAAGTATTAATTGGCTGGGAGGCTCACAAAGGTCACTGCAGCTTCGCAGCATCTGGGACAAGCACCCCCCCCACCCCCCCACCTGCCCTACCCGCTCCAAGAGGAAGTTAATGGGAAACAGGGCATCTGTGCACAGCACCTGCAGGATCAGTCTCCTTCCAACAGGACCAGCACAGGTCTCCCACCACATGTGAAAATGTGTGCTAATGGTTAGAGCAGGGGACTGGAGTCAGGACTCCTGGCTTCTATCCTCAGTGCTGGGAGGGGAGTGGGTGCTAGTGGATAAAGCAGGAAGGACTGGGCATCGGAACTCCGGGGTTCTAGACCCATGTCTGGCTTGTTCTGGGACCCTGGGTCCCATTAACCTCTCTGTGCCTCAGTTTCCCCCATGTGACATGCTTACAGTCACCTCCATAGTGTCATATAGAAGACACAGGAGGTAACTGGCCCACTCTATTCGGCACTAGTGAGGCCTCAGTTGGAGTGCTGTGTCCCAGGCTTTAGGGAAGATGTGGAGAAAGTGGAGCAAGTCCAGAGGAGAGCAATGAACATGACACATGGTTTGGAAAATCTGCCCTGTGAGGAGTGGTTAAAACCCTGGGCATGTTTTGTCCTGAGAAAAGAAGCTGAGAGGGGAGCTAGGAACAGCCTGCACAGCTGTGAAGGGCTGCTCTAAAGAGGCTGGGGATCGTTTGCTCTCCATGTTGCCTAAGGTAGGGTCAGAAGCGATGGGCTTAATCTGCAGCCAGGGAGATTTAGGTTGGACATTAGGAAAAACTTTGGAATTGTAGAGGTAGCTCAGCTCCGGAACAGGCTGCCAAGGGCGGTGGTGGAATCCCCGTCAGGGGAGGGTTTGAAGAGCAGGTTGGACAAACCCCCGTCAGGGCTGGTCTAGGGTCACTTGGTCCAGCCTCAGCGCAGGGAGATGTACGTGGTGACTTCTCGGGGGCCTTCCAGCCCTGCGGTGCCACAGACACCTACCTCGGCAGTGCTGAGGCCACCACCTGGCTGCCTGCAAAGTACCTCGCGCTCCCGGGGGGAGGCCCAGGGAAAGCACAATGCATTGTCAGGATGTCAGTGTGTGCAGCTCCCTGGCTGGTGTGCATCTGTGTGCGCGCACCTGCCCACACTGAGGGGCAGGCTCAGGCCAGTGTCACCCACCACGACACCAGGAGCCCTTGCCTGCTCTGGCAGCCCTGACGTGGGATCCTGGGGGTCCAGCATCTGCAGGCTGCTGTGGAGCTGGACAGGTGTGGGAGCGCTCAAGACAGGCTGGGGTGGTTGTGGGCTCTGCCAGCCACCTGTGAGGCTTCCAAAGTCCATGATCTGCTCCATCGTGTAATAAAGTTTATCAGCTTATTGGGGGAGCGAATAACTTGCAGAGGCCTTGAACAAGGGCTCCTGGAAGTGCGTTCTCACTTCCCGCATGCCAGTGCCAGTCAGGGGCCTAGGCAGAGAGAAGCCACGCCAAGGGGCATGCTCGCAGGCTCAGGGGCCCTGGGCAGTGCCCAGAGCAAGCCTAGGCTGGTCTGTAGGTGAAGGACCTTGAGTGACTGTTGCTGTGCAGGCCCTGTGACGAAGCAGGACTGTTCTTAATGGTTCCTCTGAATAGTGTGGGGGTGCCTCAGTTTCCCCTATGCAGTTCTTAAGTATCTAGGGGGTGGGGTAATGGTGTATGATTGTCACAGAGTCCTAGAGGGCAGGTGTGTGCAGGGGTCTGGACACAGAGAATGGCCGACACCCTGTTTCCTGGCAACTGGTGGCCTGGGCCTTCCCCTGCAAAGGTGCCGACTGAAAGCGTTGGGGAACAAAGAGATCAGGTGGCCTCCTGGCCCAGGAGGGAAAGGAACAAAGCCCAGAGGAGGAGGGGCTGGAGAGTTTTCAGTTTGGGGCTGGCTGGGGACATGGAGTGAAGTGCAGACAGGGTTGTCTGGCTCACTGCCCCCCAAAATGGACCTGGCTGAGGGGTCCTGTTCTCTGCACCTACAAGCTCTGTGTTAGACCATGTTCCTGTCGTCTAATCAACCTTCTGTTTTACTGGCTGGCTGAGAGTCACATCTGACTGTGGAGTGGGGGGCAGGACCCTCTGGCTTCCCCAGGACCCTGCCTGGGTGGACTCGCTGTGGGAAGCGCACGGAGGGGCAGAGGAGGCTGGAGGCTCTGGGGTCAGACCCAGGAAGGTGGAAGCCGGGTGAGCTGTGTGTCCTGCAGACAGGCTGCTCCCAGAGAGGAGACTTCCCCAGAGTCCTGACTGGCTTCGCAGGGAGCAGGTCCAGAGCATCGCCCGGGGACGCTGGGACAGCCATCTCCTCAGCAGGAAGTGCTGGGTTCCTGGTGCCCCACATCCTGAGTCCGTGCAGAGTTGTGAGCCTGCATCGCCGGACCCCCGGGTGCAGGAGCTGGGAAGTCAGGTGTCTGCCAGGCAGCTCTGCACTGGGAAGCCGGGGCGCTTAGCGACCCTCTCCGAGCTCTAGGACAGCAGCACGACAGTGCAGGCCATGGGGCCATGGCCCCTCGAGCCAGGCAGCCGGAGGCACACCCCCATTCTGGGCCCTGCTGGGAGCCACCCCAGGGAGTGCACTGAGGTCCTGGGGCTGCCACCTGCCCCAGCTGGCATGGGGCAGAGGGCAGCAGGGGGGAGCAAGTGGCGCCAGACCTCAGTGCAGGGCCAGCAGGACTCGGGAGAGGGTGTCGTGCGGAGCAAACGTCGCACCTTATAGCACATGGCAAACCCATGCAGCCTCAGCCCTCCTGGGCCGCCCCCGGCCTGCAGCTTGGCTCGGGCACTCGGCAGCTCTGCGAATGAGCCAGTGAACGCTGGGGGGGAACCTTCCCAGCTTCCCCTGGTTATTTGCTGCGTGGTGGAGCCACACCCATGGCCTTCCCCTCTGCCAGGCTCTCTCCTGCCTGGCTCAGCTGGGGAGCGGGGCCGTTCCCAGCACTCGGGCTGGGCTCAAGGGCCTGCAGCGGTTCCCACGGCAGGAGCTGGGCGCAGGCTGGAAGGATGTGTTCAGATAGGGGAAGATTTGCTTTGGCAAAAGACACTGACAGTTTCCAAAAGCAAAATATCATGACCCCATCCCCAGCTGGGAAGCAGCTCTCTGCCCCCCTGCTGCTGCCCCAGACCCCCCAGCCCGGGAACCAGCCCCAGATGTTTCCGCAGGCGTGGAGCTCACGCCAGAGATTAGCTGGGGGGACAGAAGCAAGGTTAGGCTGCAAATAACCCTGGCCAGAGCTATCTCTGGAGTCGATTTCTGGGGCTGGGAAGGGTGGGGACCCACAGGCTCACCCCCCAGCTTGCATGCCCAGGCCAAGCTCCACCTCCCAGCTCACATGCCCAGGCCAGCCCCACACACTGTCCCAGCTCGCACACCGAGGCCAGCCCCCGACCCCGCTCAGCTCACACCACCCCCAGCCCTCCCAGCCAGCTAACACACATAAACACCTCCCACAACTTGTTCACACAGAATAATCCCCACCCCTCTGTCACACACACCCTCGCTGCCCACCCCGCACATGTCTCCACTGCGCCATACCCCCAACGTCACACACACTCTCCCTTCCACCCATCACACCCCTTCCGCCCCGCCTCACACACACACCTGACACACACACCTCACCACCGTGCACACGCTGCCCTACAATCCATGCATGCCATGGACTCACTGCCATGTGCCCCATGCACAGCAACCCAGGTCACACACCCCATAGCCATATGCACCCACTCCCCACTTCCCCCATGTGCACCCAGTCAGTTCAGTTCCATTCAAAGAAACTTTACTGGCAGGATGAATTCAACAAGTGTTGCCAAAGTGCAGGGAAAAGCCCAACCCTGTGGTCTGTGTCAGGGGCAAGGACACCTCCACACCCACAGATCACTTGTTGTTTGGGGGTTGCCCCCCGGTGACAAAGCGGGACTGTTCTTAAGGCTTCCTCTGAATAGTGTGGGGGTGCCTCAGTTTCCCCCATGCAGTTCTTAAGTATCTAGGGGGTGGGGTAGGGGTGTATTATCATTGCAGAGCCCTAGAGGGCAGATGTGTGCAGGGGTCTGGACACAGAGAATGGCCAACACCCTGTTTCCTGGCAACTGATGGCCTGGGCCCTTCCCCCCTGCAAGGTGAGAGCTAAAGGGTTGGAGAACAAAGGAATCTGGTGACCTCCTGGCCCTGGAAAGGGACAAAGCCCAGAGGAGGGGGGGCTGGAGAGAGTTTCAGTTTGGGGCTGGCTGGGGACATGGAGTGAAGGGCAGACGTGGTTGTCTGGCTCCCTGCCCCCCCAAAATGGACCCGGCTGAGGGGTCCTGTTCTCTGCACCTGCGAGCTCTGTGTTAGACCATGTTCCTGTCGTCTAATAAACCTTCTGTTTTACTGGCTGGCTGAGAGTCCCGTCTGCCTGCGGAGTTGGGGGGCAGGACCCTCTGGCCCGCCCAGGACCCCGCCTGGGTGGACTGGCTGTGGGAAGCGCACGGAGGGGCAGAGGAGGCTGAATGCTCCGAGGTCAGACCCAGGAAGGTGGAAGCCGGGTGAGCTGTGGGTCCTGCAGACAGGCTGCTCCCAGGAAGGCGACTGCCCCAGAGTCCTGACTGGCTTCATGGGGAGCAGTTCCAGAGCATCGCCCGGGGACTCCGTGACACCCACCCCCCATCAGCCCCAAACACTTGACCCTAATTTACTCCAGGCTTTCAAAGGGAGAAGGTACTTGGTCATGCTAGGTGAAAACAAGTGTGTGCAGGGGTTAGGAGGGGAAGAGACTGAGTTGTGTAGGCTGTGTGTGTGTAGGGAGAGCATATGTGGGGGCAAGGTGTAGGGAGGTGGGTAGAGTGGATGGGGTGTAAGCATGTGTCCAGGCTGTAGGGGGTGTACAAGGTGCGTGTAGGGTGCGTAGGACTGTGTGGGGTTATGGTGTGTGTGTGTGGGGGGGGGGGGTGCGCAGGGCATGGGGTGGGTAGGTAGGGTATAGAGGAAGGTATGGAATATGTGGGGTATATGGTGTGTGGCTGTGTGTAACAGAATGTATGTGTGGTGTGGGGCATGTGTGTAGGGATGTACGGGGGCATATGGGGTGTGCAAAGTGTATGGTGTGTGTGAAGGAGGTATGTACAGGGTATGCAGGATGTATGTCTGTAGGGGATATGCGGGGGGAGTAAGGAGCCTATGGGTGTGTAGGGGTGTGTATGGGGGATGTACAGGGTGTGTGCACAGGGTATATGGTGCATGTAAGGGTGTATGGGCTGTGCAGGGGATATGATGTGTGTGTAAGAGGGTGTACGGAGAGTGTAGGGAATTTACAGGCTGCGCAGGGTGCATGGTGTGTGTGTAGGAGGGTGTGCAGGGTGTGCATAGGGGTGTGCAGGGTGTTGGTGGGGTGTGCACAGGGGGTGTGCAGGGGAGATGGATTGTGGGAGGTGTGCAGGGTGTAGGTGGGGTGTGCATAGGGGGTGTGTGGGGGAGATGGATTGTGGGGGGTGTGCAGGGAGTCGGTGGGGTGTGCATAGGGGGTGTGCGGGGGAGATGGATTGTGGGGGTGTGCAGGGTGTTGATGGGGTGTGAAGGGGAGATGGATTGTGTGGGGGGTGTGCAGGGTGTCGGTGGGGTGTGCACGGGGGTGTGCAGGGGAGATGGATTGTGTGGGGGGTGCAGGGTGTCGGTGGGGTGTGCACAGGGGGTGTGCAGGGGAGATGGATTGTGGAGGGTGTGCAGGGTGTCGATGGGGTGTGCAGGGGAGACTGATTGTGTGGAGGGTGCAGGGTGTCGGTGGGGTGTGCACAGGGGGTGTGCAGGGGAGACGGATTGTGTGGAGGGTGCAGGGTGTCGGTGGGGTGTGCACAGGGGGTGTGCAGGGAGACGGATTGTGGGGGGTGTGCAGGGTGCCAGTGGGGTGTGCATAGGGGGTGTGCAGGGGAGACGGATTGTGGGGGGTGTGCAGGGTGCCAGTGGGGTGTGCATAGGGGGTGTGCAGGGGAGACGGATTGTGGGGGGTGTGCAGGGTGTCGGTGGGATGTGCACAGGGGGTGTGCAGGGGAGACGAATTGTGGGGGGTGTGCAGGGTGTCGGTGGGGTGTGCACAGGGGGTGTGCAGGGGAGATGGATTGTGGGGGGTGTGCAGGGTGCCAGTGGGGTGTGCATAGGGGGTGTGCAGGGGAGACGGATTGTGGGGGGTGTGCAGGGTGTCGGTGGGATGTGCACAGGGGGTGTGCAGGGGAGACGGATTGTGGGGGGTGTGCAGGGTGTCGGTGGGGTGTGCACAGGGGGTGTGCAGGGGAGACGGATTGTGGGGGGTGTGCAGGGTGTCGGTGGGGTGTACATGGGGGTGTGCAGGGGAGATGGATTGTGGGGGGTGTGCAGGGTGTCAATGGGGTGTGCCGGGGAGATGGATTGTGGGGGGTGTGCAGGGTGTCGGTGGGGTGTCCATAGGGGGTGTGCAGGGGAGATGGATTGTGGGGGGTGTGCAGGGTGTCAATGGGGTGTGCACGGGGGTGTGCAGGGGAGACGGATTGTGGGGGGTGTGCAGGGTGTCGGTGGGGTGTGCACAGGGGGTGTGCAGGGGAGATGGATTGTGGGGGGTGTGCAGGGTGCCAGTGGGGTGTGCATAGAGGGTGTGCAGGGGAGATGGATTGTGTGGAGGGTGCAGGGTGTCGGTGGGGTGTGCACAGAGGGTGTGCAGGGGAGATGGATTGTGGGGGTGTGCAGGGTGTCGGTGGGGTGTGCACAGAGGGTGTGCAGGGGAGATGGATTGTGGGGGTGTGCAGGGTGTCGGTGGGGTGTGCATAGGGGGTGTGCAGGGGAGACGGATTGTGTGGAGGGTGCAGGGTGTCGGTGGGGTGTGCAGGGGAGATGGATTGTGGGGGGTGTGCAGGGTGTCGGTGGGGTGTGCATAGGGGGTGTGCAGGGGAGATGGATTGTGTGGAGGGTGCAGGGTGTCGGTGGGGTGTGCATAGGGGGTGTGCAGGGGAGACGGATTGTGGGGGGTGTGCAGGGTGCCAGTGGGGTGTACATAGGGGGTGTGCAGGGTGTCGGTGGGGTGTGCATAGGGGGTGTGCAGGGGAGATGGATTGTGGGGGGGTGCAGGGTGTGGGGTGCACAGGGGCTGTGCAGGGGGTGTGGGGAAGCGGGGGCGGTGCTGGGGATGCAGCAAACCCAGCCAGAGCAGGAGGCTCCCACTCACCTTTGTGGCTTCATCCCCAGGGTGCGCGCTCCGGACTCCGCAGGGGCTGCTGCCGCCAGTCCCAGCCCCTGAGCAGGGATGTGGAGCCACAGGGCTGCGGAATCTGCCTCCGCCTCCCCTCGGCTGGCCCCAAACCAGCAGCAAAAGAAAGTTTCCTCCCGATGCTCCAGGGGAAGTAACCGGACCTGAACCACACTCACCACCTTAACCCTTGCACTGCTGGCCAGCCACCACCAGGCGCGGCTGCCAACAGGGCACTGCCCTGGGGAACCTCACAGCGTGAGCGGGCCTGGCGCGGCTGGCAGGGCCCTGCAGTGAGGGACGTGCCACGCGTCGGCTCCAGGGCCTGGGGAGTGCCCATGTTGCTGAGCCGGGGCCCGAGCTGGAGGCTGGACATCGGATTCTGACCCACAGACATTGTGGTGCTGGAGCCCCCCTGCCCACGGACGGTGCCTCCCCCCTGCTGCTCCCCAGAGCCCCCGGAGCCGACGCCACATCTGGCAGGCGTCTGTTCAGGCGACGCAAGCGAGGAGCTGTTCCCTGGCCCCACACACAATGCCAGGGACCAGGCTGCAGCCTGCCAGGCCTGGCCCAGGGAGCCCCTGCCCTGGCTCCAGCAGCGGCCAGCCATGCTGGACACATCAGAGAAGAGGCCATAGCTCCCCACGCTGTTGCTACATCCCAGGCCACGGGCCCCGCCCCAGCGCCAGTCACCGATCCAGCCTCAGCGTGTTCCCAGTCCCTGCCGACCCAGCCAGCCCTCACCCCATTCCTGGCAGTACGTTTCTGGAAACGTACGGCCCTGTGCCGGAGAAACCCCTTGGAGCAACAAGCCCCCGGCCGCTAGCGGAGCTCTGTGCACATGGCGTGTCCCACACATCCCGCAGCACGTGGGAGCCGGGGCGGTTACGAGGGATCCCGGCCCGTCCATCCCGAAGGCTGCTGGGCTGTTGTCTGGCCTGGCAGAGCCGTGCTCACCCCCCACCGCAGCCGAGACACGTGGCTCACGCTCGGGCACCCAGCGCAGCGTGCCATACGGGGCTGGAGACCACAGGAGCTGTACGGAGCTGGGATCCGAGAGGAGCAAGAACCGTGGGAACTGGGGTCAGTTGGGAACCAGGCTTGGTTGGGAGTCGGGACTGGGCTGTGCCAGGATCTGTATGTTGCGACCCCAGGTCTAGTGTGAAATGGCTGTGGGAGGGAATCCCTCCCCCACCCCACTGCCTCAGACTCCAGCCACAGCTGGTTGTACCCGTGCGGATGACCTTGGCACAGGTAGTTCCTGGAGATTACTGACCAGCTGGGGATCCCCAACTGCACCGGGCGCGGTTGGCTGCTCACAGAATCCCACATGGGCCCCCTCTCCCCAGGCATGCCCCACACTGCTCCATGGGACTGTCTAATGGGCCCTGCAGCCAGGCCTGTATTCCCGCCGCAGAGACCCTGCCCCTGCACGGTCAGGCCGGGCCAACTCGGCGCTACCACCAAGGAGGGTGCAGCCCTGGAGGACAAGAGGCCTTTCCAGGTCCGTTCAACTCGCTGTTTCAGGCTCTTTAAAGTGATTCCAGCTCTCCTGGGCCTTGGGGCAGAACCCAGAACCCAGCCAGAGCCGCTGCCTGGATGGATTTAACAACATACCCTCCACCTCTGCTGCCCCGGGCCCAGCCCCAGCGACCTGCGCCAGGGGATTTCACTGGGCTGTTGTCACGGCGTCCCCGGGCGATGCTCTGGAAGGGCTCCCTACGAAGCCAGGCAGGACTCTGGGGAAGTCTCCTCTCTGGGAGCAGCCTGTCTGCAGGACACACAGCTCACCCGGCTCCACCTTCCTGGGTCTGACCTCGGAGCATTCAGCCTCCTCTGCCCCTCCGTGCGCTTCTCACAGCGAGTCCGCCCAGGCGGGGTCCTGGGGAAGCCAGAGGGTCCTGCCCCCAACTCCGCAGTCAGACGGGACTCTCAGCCAGCCGGGGAAACAGAAGGTTTATTAGACGACAGGAACATGGTCTAAACCAGAGCTTGTAGGTGCAGAGAACAGGACCCCTCAGCTGGGTCCATTTTGGGGGGCAGTGAGCCAGACAACCCCCTCTGCACTTCACTCCATGTCCCCAGCCAGCCCCAAACTGAAACTCTCTCCAGCCCCTCCTCCTCTGGGCTCTGTCCCTTTCCCGGGCCAGGAGGGCACCTGATCCCTTTGTTCTCCAACCCTTTAGCTCTCACCTTGCAGGGGGGAAGGGCCCAGGCCATCAGTGGCCAGGAAACAGGGTGTCGGCCATTCTCTGTGTCCAGACCCCTGCACACACCTGCCCTCTAGGGCTCTGCAATGATCATACACCCCTATCCCATCACCTAGATACTTAAGAACTGCAGAGGGGAAACTGAGGCACCCTCACACTATTCAGAGGAACCATTAAGAACAGTCCCACTTCGTCACAGCTGTTCACATCCGAGAACCAAGAGGCCAATGCCAGAGGTGCCCCAGAGGCCAGGATACAGGCCCGCGCCCCACCCCGGGAGGCCGACAGCTGATATCAAAGAGCCCAGTCACCGGGACTCTGGTCACAAGCCCCTGGAGCCCAGCGAGGAGGGCTGGAAGAATACAGGCCACGTTATGGCGAGGAACGGGTCCAAAGCTTGCGACCAAACAGGATGAGCTCATGAGCACACCGAGTTATTGTGTTACCTGTGGAGTGACCCTGTGAAATGTCACTGCTGGCTGAGCTGTGGGCTGACGTAACAGAACTAAACCACAGGTGCGGTCAGGAATTGGCTCCATAAGGAACTCCTTTTTCATACCCTGTAACAAACAAGTGGGTCATTACCAATTATCGGACCTCGGCTACAGCAGGGGCCAGATGAAGCAAACGCTGAGAGGGTCCTTTGCTCCACGTGCCGGAGCCTGCTGGAGCCCCCCAAGAGGGGTGCAGCACCCCTGGGTTAGCCGCTTTGGCCGTACCTCGGTCACAGGTGAGAAGGGTTTGTTGCGCTCTGGGGTAGTCTCACTCACTGCCTGGTTACTTAGGCTTTTCCAGCGGGTTTTGAGCCACGAGAGCATTTGGCCCCTGGCTGAATAAGGCATTTCTGGTCCCCTGGTGTGGAACTATCCTCCTGCATAAACAATAATCATGGAAACAAGGGCAGTGACTGATCCCACGGGCCCTGCTGGGCTCATGGAAACCCCAGGGGAGCCATGAAAGGAGGCTGCCGCCAGGGCGGGCAGCCAAGCAGCCTCGGGGCCAGTGCCGGACTGCAGCCAGCTCCCGGCAGGGGATGGAAGCACAAACCTGCACCTGTCGTACTGAGCAGGGGCTGGCAGCGCAGCAGAGCCAGTGCCCAGAGGAGCCCCCAGGTCCAGCAACACAGGGCGGAGGGGCCACGGCCCAGGCCTGGGACCGGCCTCACACCAAGCAGCTCCCCAGGAGGGCAGACGCTGGCTGGGGGAGAGCGAGGCAGCCTAGGCCTTCGCCCCAGCTCGCTCACGGCCACATTGGGAGCCAGGCCGCAGCAGGGAGGGCAGTGCTGGGCCCCAGGGCTGCGGGCAGAGCCAGGCCGCACGGGGAGCCGCGAGAGAGGCTGGGGCGACCCCGGGAGGGACCGAGCCCCAGCCAGTACCGGCTGCCCTGTCCCAGCCTGGGGCCAGCGGTGACACCGTGAGGCAGCTGCCCATCAGGAGGGAGCCCCCCATGTCCTGACCCATCTGCGGTTCTGGTCCATGGGGTTCTCCCAAGACAGAGGACACTGGAGCGTGTCATTCGCCCGGCGCACACACACACCTACCCAGACGCTGCAGCGGGCACTGCCAGGACATGTTGCTGGCATTAGCACCGACCCCCTGCAGAACTCCCCAGCAGCCCCGCCCCACACACCACCCCACAGCAATGCGCCACCAGCCCCATCCCACATGCCGTCCCGCACAGCAATGAGTCACCAGCCCCTGCCCCCACAACGAGCCAGCAGCCCCGCCCCGCACGCCACCCCACGGCAGTGAGCCACCAGCCCCGCCCCACATGCCATCCCCACACACCGCCCCACAACAATGAGCCAGGAGCCCTGCCCCATACACCGCTCCCCACAGCAAGGAGCCACCCAGGGAGCCCCATACTGCAAACAAGGGAGCAATGCCCACGGCAGCTGGGGAATGCACGGCTGAGGTGCAGAGTACGTCGTGCCAGGGCAGTGCGTGGCCGCAGCCCCCTAGGCAGGGCCTGGGGACTGCAGCGGACCCATGCCAGCGCCAAGGTGCGCTCACCCATGCAATGGGCCGTGATAAGGGCAGAGCTTGCTGAGTAATGCTGGCTGGGTGCTAAGCCCGGTACCCACCTGCAGCAGGGTGAGCACCCGCTCCAACCCTGAAGGGGCTGGAAAAGCCCGGCTGGGGCAGGGGAAGGGAGCACCCGGCTGATGGGGGGAAGTGGCGGCAGTTGGGGGCCATGCCCCAATCAGGGCCCAGCTGGCTCTAGAAAGGCTTTGAGCCAGAAGTTTCAGTAGAGTCTCTCTCTAGCTTGGAGAGACAGTGACCTGGCTGCAAGGGCTGAGAAAGTGCCCAGATTGGGAGCAGGGCTGGGGAAGGCCAAGGGAGTTCGGGCCCAGGACGGCTTATTAGGTACGGGGGTTGCAGGGGCAGCATGTCCAAACCCCCTCGCCTGTGATGAGGGGCTTATCCTGCAGTCTGCCCCAGGGAGCGGGGCTAGTCGGTGACTGGCAGTAGCCGAAGACTGAGGCGAGGTGGGGATAGTGGGTGGGGGTTCCCCTGGGAGGGGGAGACCCAGAACAGTGGGGGTACTGCCAGGGGGCAGCACCCAAGACCACGGCACCGGGGTCCATGAGGGGCGAGACGTTGGCCTGAAGGAGGCGCTCCGGAGGCTGGATGCTAATTCCCTGAGGCGACCAACAGGAGGTGCCGCGGGGTGAGCGCGCCCCGTGACACCAGCCCTGTGCTGGAGCCTGAGCTGCTCCCCTGTCGTTTGTACAGTAACGACCCCTCCGTGCTGAGCCAGGATGGGAGTGGAGTTCCTGGGAAGCGTGAGGGTCAGGCCGCAGAAGCCAGCCCAAGAGGGGTCTCCTTGGGCCCCAGGGCAGGTCTCTGGGTCTCGGCTCCCAGGGCAGCCCCTGTGCAGCATGGCTCTGTGCTTGGGCCCTGCTCAGCCCCATGGCCCCACACCCTTCTAGAGTCCAAGCCAGGCAGAGCACAGCCAGGGACTGCCCTGGCCTGCTCCCAGCTGCCTCGAGCACAGCTTCTAGCCATCCCGACTTGAGGATGGAGATCAGCCCGGCCCTGGATGAGCTGGTGAATTCCCCTGAATCCTCACTCTCCCCTGCCCAGGGACCTGGCCAACTGCCTTGCCCCTCCCTGCACCCCTGGGAGCAGAGCGGGCAGCATGGGGGCCTGGCTTATGCTCCCAGAAACTGGCCTGAGCCCCTCCTGCATCCCCAAAGAGCTGCCACCGGCCGGAGCCCCGGCTGGGAACCAGCCCTGCCGTGGGGCTCACGCTGCCCAGCCCACCCCCACCCAGGGGCTCTGGCTGCTGGGCACAGGCAGCTGGCAGCAAAGGCAGCCCAGTGCGTTGGCTTCTCCTCGCAGAGCAGGGGCTGGAGGGAGCTGGGCCCAAAGCTGGCTGTGAGGAGTGGCTTCGAGTGGGTGGTTCTGATCTTCCCTTCAGCGCAGCCCCTCCTCGGCCCATGGTGGGAGCTGCTGGCTCGTGGCCCATTATGCCTGCCCTGGCCACGTGGGACAGTGGGGGACCCCGCACCCAGGCTCACGCTCTGGGACAAGGGGGACTGGAGAAAGGCATCGTTCAGCCAGGCACCTTGTGCCATCCAGAGAGTGCCCCAGGGCAGAGCCGTCACTCCCATGGCCTGCCCAGCCTCGCTGCCTTTCGGGGCCTGCCCACTGCAGGGACCTGGCGGCTGTGTGGGGCAGTGTGTGGGGGCACCACCTGCTGCTCGCTGGGCATAGCCTGGGTGCCGAGGGGTTAACACACAGCTCGCTAAGGTGCACAATGATTTTTCTCTGCTGGAGACGGGCTGCAGCATGGGGTCTGGCCAAGAGCAGGCAGGAGAGTCCCCTGACGGGGACCAGGAGAAGCCTGAGCCGTCTGCACAGAGCAGGGCTGGGACCCCAGTGGTTAGTAAACCACCCTCCACCGAGGGCCTCCCTGCCCCGGCAGCCTGCGCTGGCAGCCCGTGGAGAGGAGGGCGGCGTGGGATCCGGCTTGCCTGCCCTGGCACGGAGCACCCAGCTGGCAGTGCCCTGGCTCACTGACTTCCACCCTGCAGCCATCGCCAGGCAGCGGACAGCCCAAAGGCCCAGCCTGGGCAAGCTGCTGCCCCAGGGAGGAGCCTGCTGATATGTCAGCAACCCCCTTGCGTCCCCCTTTGCACTGCAGCCCCAGGCCCAGGGCCAGGGAGCACAAGAGCCCGCTGCTGTAAGCGGGGCACCAGGAGGAGACGGGTGGGGACGCTCTGCCAACTTGGGCTCCCCCAACTCACAGCCCGCGCCCAGCCGCACAGCCGGGCTCTCGGAGACAGCCCAGAGGGGGGAGCTGAGCCCAGAGGAAGGAAGAGCCGGTCATGTGAATGGGAAAGAGCCAAGGGCGCCGGGCCAGCAACCCACCCAGTGCAGCTGTGCTGCCTCTGTATCCCCCCACCACTCGCATCCCTCCCCCGCCTTTGCCCATGTCGACACAGGCCTGTACGCAGCTGCCTGCACCCCCTAGCTGGCCCTGCCCACACGTCCTGTGTACACGCACACGCCTCCCATTTCCCACATGTGCAGGTGTGTGCAGCTCCATGGGGCTAGGCCGGGCGCTGCTCTCTGCCGCAAGGGGCAGGGAGCACATGGGGACACCCTGTGGCTGGTGCCAAGTGCCCCGCAAGCCCTTCCTCTGCTTTCAGCTGGGCTGCTTCACTGCAGGGGGCAGCGTGGCCCTGGCCGAGCTCCCTGCCAGCCCCGGGGCCAGGGGCAGTTCCCTGCCCCGCGCAGCACAAGGGCTTGGTGTGCACCATGGCCCTTCCCGGCCCAGCCCCTGCAGCGCTCGAGTGGCTCCTGGCCAGCGCTGGAAGGGTTAAGCCTGGGTGGGAAGTGTGGGGAAGGCAGCAGAGGAAACCGCAGGAAAATTCCTTCCAAACAGAGTCATCTCTTCCCTGCCTGAGGGAAACAGAGGCAGAGCCGGGAGAGGAGCTGGGCCCTGCCTGGGGGAGGGACCAGGGGGCCCTGCCAGCACATGTCCATTCCAGCTCCTGCCGCCAAGGAGAGGCAGTACCCGGTCGTGGGGACCTCACTGGGGACAGAGACCTGCTCCCCCTCCACGGGGCTGGAGCCAGAAGGCTGGAAATGGGGGCTCAGCTGCACTTCAAGCCTGCCATGTGCTGGAGCTGCCGCGGCATCGGGGCGCCCAGGCCCAGGGGAATGGAGCAGACGGGAGAGCGAGAAATCTGATGTGGATGTGACCCTCGCCAACGCCCTCACCTCCGCCGCCTCTGCCCCATGCTGCCCACGCACCTGCCTCCCAATCCTGAGCCACCGATGGCAGCAAGCCCCAGGCTCCTCAGCAGAGCTGGTTGGAAAGTCCCTGGCCCCTGCCCAGCATCCTGGACGCTACCACCTCCGTCGCCCTGCCCGGACAGGATCTGCCCAGTGTGAGGCAGCAGGGAGGGGGGAGCGTTGACCTGGGAATGGGGCAGGGGAGTTTGACTGGGGATGGGAGACCTGAGAGCCTGTCACCTGAGCCGGGAGGGGGAGGTAACACCTCTGCCCAGGAAACTGGACAAAGGCTGCAGGAAGGAGCCTCTGGGGGGGTTTAGTTTCAGTTTGGTGCTGGGTGGAGGAACGCAGGGAACCCCAGGGCTGGGGTCTAAGCTCCCTGCTCCCCAGAAGGACTTGACTGAGGGGTCCTGGTTGTACCCACAAGCTCTGTTTTGGACTGTGTTCCTGTTGTCCAATAAACCTTCTGTTTTACTGGGTGGCTGAGAGTCACAGTGAATCCCAGGAAGAGGGGTGCAGGGCCTGGACTCCCCCACACTCCGTGACAACTGGTGGCAGCGTTGGGATGTACTGCACCCCGTGAATGGCGCTTCCTGCAGTAAGTGACTGGGGAACAGTAAAACGAAGGGGGATTGACGGAGACCAGGTGTGCTGAAGCTTCAGAGAGAGATGGTTTCAGGGGGCGGTTAACCCCTGGGAGTGTGTGACCAGAGAGGACTTTCACAGTAACAGGGTCCCCCGGGGGATTGCAGCGAGCGGTCCCAGGGGCGGAGGAGTCTGCAGCTCGACCCTGGCAAAGAGGTTGTGACCTCCAAGAAGGGCTGGCACACCAGAGGTTCTCCCTGGAAACCGTGGAAAGCTGCCCGGCCTGCGAGTGGCCAGCAGGGAGATGTACGCGAAACGCCTTAAGAGCGACCTGGTGGAGCTGTACAGGCAGAGGGGGCTGCGCATCGGGAGGTCCACCAAGGAACAGCTGATTGCCCAGCTGGAGGAGAGGGATCGCTTGGATGACCCGATCCCTGCCCCTGAGGGAAGCCGCCCAGCGGACCCAGCGTGGGCCCTGGGGCCTGACCAGGCTGGGAGGGGTCAGACTGCTGCCCAGGACATCCCGAGACCCTTCCTACCTAGGCCTGGGGGAGGGGTTGGGGGAAGCCCAGCGAATACCGAGGGCACCCTGACCCCGGCAGCCAGCAGGGGATCCTCCTGGCGGAGCTCCCCATCCCTGGAGCGGAGGCGGCTGGAATGGGAGAGGGAGATGAAAATGAGGGAGCTGGAGGATCATGAAAAGCAGCGTCAGCATGAGCAGGAGGAGAAGGAGAAACAACATCAGCATGAACTGGAGCTGGCCAGGCTGAGGAGCAGTGGGGCCCCGGCTGCGGTGAGTGAGGGGGGACCCAAGACTGCAAGGAGCTTTGATAAGTGCTTCCTGGCCCAGCGGAAGGAGGGGGAGGACATCGATAGCTTCCTGACGGCCTTTGAGAATGCCTGCGAGATGCACAGGGTTGACCCTGCAGACAGGCTCCAGTTCCTCACCCCCTTACTGGACCCCAAAGCCGTGGAGGTGTACAGCCGGATGTCAGGGGCGGAGGCAGGGGACTATGAACTGTTCAAACAGGCCCTGCTCCGTGAGTTTGGGCTGACCCCCGAGATGTACCGGAGAAGGTTCCGGGGTCAGCGTAAAACGCCTGAGGTCACCTACCTACAACTGGCCAACCGGATGCAGGGATATGCCCGCAAGTGGACAGCGGGGGCCCAAGCTAAAGAGGACCTGCTTGACCTAATCGTACTGGAGCAACTGTATGAACAGTGCCCTTCCGACCTGAGGCTGTGGCTGGTGGACAAAAAGCTCGCGAACCCCCAGCACGCAGGGCAGCTGGCCGACGAGTTTGTGAACAGTCGGTCAGGGGGTAGCAGGGAGGAGTCCCAAAAGAACAGGCCCCCCCCCGATGCAGAGAGAGAGTCATCATGGGGCCTCCCAGTGGGGAAATGTGGAGAACCCCCTCCAAAGGGGAACGCCTGGCGTCGGGCCCCTCCGACCCGCTCGAGGGGACCAACGTGACCTGAGCTGCTATCACTGTGGCCAGAGAGGCCACGTACGGACCCAGTGCCCCAGGCTCAGGGACAGACTGAGCAGACCCAACCTACCCAGGGTTAACTGGGTAGGGACCCAGCTGGACGAGGGGCAGATGACCCAGCAAGGGGGGCTGCCAGCTTACCACCTGCTCCGGAGGGAAGAGTACCCCCGGCCAGCCCCGCCAGAGGGCCGGATGCTCCGGACTCAGGGTTCTCGGTTTACAGGGTGGGCGCGGGGCTGTCCCTCCGGAGCAAGTGCCTTTTTCCCCTGGAGGTGGATGGGAGGAAGGTCCATGGATACTGGGATACGGGCGCAGAGGTGACGCTGGCCCAGCCCGAGGTGGTGGCCCCAGATCTGGTGGTGCCCGACACCTACCTGACCCTGACGGGGGTGGGCGGGACCCCATTCAAGGTGCCCGTGGCAAGGGTACACCTGAAATGGGGGGCCAAGGAGGGCCCCAAGGATGTGGGGGTACACCACCATTTGCCCACTGAGGTTTTGATGGGGGGGAGACCTAGAGGACTGGCCAACCAACCCCCAGACTGCCCTGGTTGTGACCCGTAGCCAGAGCCGGCGAGGGGCACTGCACCCTGACCTTGGGGAGGGTGCCACACCAGAGGCGCAGGACCCTACCTTGGTGGGGAGGGAGCGCCGAGGGGCACGGCTCAGAGAGGCGGAGGCCTCAGACCTGGCCACCGAGGGGGAACTGGGCCCCATCCCTTCCCCAGCCGCTGAGTTCCGGGCCGAGTTGAGGAAAGATCCCTCCTTGCAGAAGCTCAGGGACCTGGCCAACCTCAGTGTGGGACGGACCATGAGGAGAGGCTGCCAGGAGAGGTTCCTGTGGGAGGAGGGGGTTCCTGTACCGAGAATGGGCTCCCCCAGGGGAAGTGGAGTCCTGTGGGATCAGGAGGCAGCTGGGGGTCCCCCAGAAGTACCGCCGCAAGCTCCTGTCCCTGGCCCATGACATCCCCCTCACAGGGCACCAGGGAATCCGGCGCACCCGGCAGAGGTTGCTACAGAACTTTTACTGGCCCGGGGTCTTTACCACCGTCCGGCAGTATTGCCGATCCTCTGACCCCTGTCAGAGGATGGGGAAGGCCCGGGACAAGGGGAAATCGGCTTTGAGACCTTTGCCCATCATAGAGGAGCCTTTCCAGAAGGTGGCCATGGACATCGTGGGGCCTCTCAGCAAGACGACCCGGTCGGGGAAGAAATACATTCTGGTGGTGGTAGATTTCGCCACCCGCTACCCCGAGGCAGTGCCCTTAGCTTCCATTGAAGCAGACACCGTGGCAGATGCGCTCCTGACCATTTTCAGCCAAGTGGGGTTCCCCAAGGAAATCTTGACAGACCAAGGCTCCAACTTCATGTCGGCCCTGCTCCAGTGCTTGTGGGAGAAATGTGGGGTCCGGCACGACTGCGCCTCAGCGTATCACCCCCAGTCCAATGGGCTGGTGGAGAGGTTTAACGGGACGCTAAAGATGATGCTGAAAACCTTTATGAACCAGCACCCGCAGGATTGGGACAAGTACTTACCTCACCTGCTGTTCGCGTACAGGGAGGTGCCCCCGGAGTCTACCGGATTTTCGCCTTTTGAACTGTTATATGGAAGGAGGGTGAGGGGCCCCCTGGACCTGATGAGAGACGAGTGGGAGGGGAAGGCCACTCCCGATGGAGAGTCAGTGGTGGAGTATGTCCTGATCTTCCGAGAGAGACTGGCTGAACTCATGGGCCTGGCCAGGGAGAATCTGGCCAGAGCCCA
This sequence comes from Chelonia mydas, assembly GCF_015237465.2. Classification (NCBI taxonomy): domain Eukaryota; kingdom Metazoa; phylum Chordata; order Testudines; family Cheloniidae; genus Chelonia; species Chelonia mydas. The sequence goes on from NC_051250.2 coordinate 82,834,229, forward strand.
GAGGAAGCAGAAGGTCTGGTACGACCGCACGGCGCGGGCCCAGGCCTACGCCACCGGGGATCAGGTGATGGTTCTCATCCCCGTGAGAAAGAACAAACTACAGGCCGCCTGGGAGGGCCCGTTCAAGGTTGTCAAGCAGCTCAATGAGGTAAACTATGTGGTGGAGCTGTCGAACCGGGCGCACCACCGCCGGGTGTACCATGTGAATATGATGAAGCCATATTATGCCAGGGGGAATGTGGTGTTGGCCGTGTGTGGACAGTGGGAGGAGCAGGGAGATGACCCTTTAGTAGATCTATTCCCTGGGACCAGAGCTGGTTCCCCCCTGGAAACAATTCCCCTCTCGGATCAGCTAACCCCTGCCCAGCAAGCTGAGGTCAGGGGGGTGCTGCATCCGTACCGACAGCTGTTTTCCAACCAGCCTGGACGCACTAATCTGACTGTCCACCGGGTGCAGACAGGGTCGCACCCGCCCATAAGATGCTCCCCATTCCGAGTCACAGGGAAAACTGCTCAGGACCTGGAAAGAGAGGTCCGGGACATGCTGGCTTTGGGGGTGATCCAGCCATCGGCCAGCCCTTGGGCCTCGCCGGTGGTGCTGGTCCCCGAAAAGGACGGGTCAGTCCGGTTCTGTGTGGACTATTGGAAGCTCAGTGCCATCACTGTATTGGATGCCTACCCAATGCCCAGGCCGGACGAGCTCCTAGACAAGCTGGGAGGAGCTCGGTACCTTACCACCATGGACCTTACAAAGGGCTACTGGCAAGTGCCGCTGGATGCAGATGCCCGGCTGAAATCGGCCTTTATCACTCCACTGGGGCTCTATGAGTTCCTGACCCTGCCTTTCGGCCTCAAGGAGCGCCGGCCACCTTCCAGCGCCTGGTGGACCAGCTCCTGAGGGGGATGGAGAGTTTTGCCGTGGCGTATATTGACGACATCTGTGTCTTTAGCCAGACCTGGGAGGACCATGTGTCCCAGGTTAGACAAGTGCTGGACCGACTCCCGGGGGCTGGGCTGACTGTCAAAGCGGAGAAGTGCAAGGTGGGGATGGCTGAAGTATCTTACCTGGGCCATCGGGTGGGGAGCGGCCGCCTAAAGCCGGAACCGGCCAAGGTGGAGGTGATCAGAGACTGGCCCGCTCCCCACACCAAAAAGCAGGTCCAAGCCTTTATTGGGATGGCAGGATACTACCGAAGATTTGTGCCCCACTTTAGCGCCATCGCCACCCCCATCACTGAGCTATGCAAGAAGGGGAAGCCAGACAAGGGGAAGCCAGACAAGAAGGGGAAGCCAGACAACCCGAGCAGTGCCAGGAAGCTTTCCGGGTGCTGAAGGAGGCTCTGGTCAGTGGCCCAGTTCTGGCAAACCCAGACTTTGACAAGCCCTTTGTGGTGTTCACCGACGCGTCAGACACGGGACTGAGGGCGGTGTTAATGCAGGAGGATGGAAAGGGGGAGAGCCACCCCATCGTGTACCTGAGCAAGAAGTTGCTACCCCGGGAGCAACACTACGCGGCCATCGAGAAGGAGTGCCTGGCCATGGTGCGGGCCCTCAAAAAACTAGAGCCCTGTCTCTTCGGGCGACACTTCACCGTCTACACTGACCGCTCTCCCCTGACCTGGCTGCACCAGATGAAAGGAGCCAACGCCAAGCTCCTGAGGTGGAGCCTGCTCCTGCAGGATTACGACATGGACGTGGTCAACGTGAAGGGAAGGGCCAACCTGATAGCGGATGCGCTGTCCCGGAGAGGGGGCCCCGAACTTCCCCAGGTCACTGGTCACAGTGACCCCGCCCAGTTCAGTCTCGAAGGGGGGAGAGATGTGACGATGTGACGCAGCAGGGACGGGGGAGTGTTGACCTGGGAATGTGGCAGGGGAGTTTCAATGGGAGACCTGAGAGCCTGTAACCTGAGCCAGGAGTGGGAGGGGGAGGTAACACCTCTGCCCAGGAAACTGGACAAAGGCTGCAGGAGGGAGCCTGCTGGGGGTGGGGTGGGGGGGTTGGTTTCAGTTTGGGGCTGGGTGGAGGAACGCAGGGAACCCCAGGGCTGGGGTCTAAGCTCCCTGCTCCCCCAGAAGGAGTTGTCTGAGGGGTCCTGGGTGTACCCACAAGCTCTGTTTTGGACTGTGTTCCTGTTGTCCAATAAACCTTCTGTTTTACTGGCTGGCTGAGAGTCACAGTGAATCCCAGGAAGAGGGGTGCAGGGCCCAGACTCCCCCACACTCTGTGACACCCAGCTCCTGCCCAGCCCGCTGCTCTGGTAAGTGAAGGCCAAGCTGCACACACACACACACACCCCCCACACACACACACACACACCTCACTCTGGGAGCGGGCAGTGCGGGGAGAGCTGGACACGGGCATCGTGCTGCCCATATGCTGCCTTCAGAGCAGCTGACCCAGCGTCACTGAACTGTGCGTGCTGTGTAGGGGGTATGGGACACGGAGAGACAGCAAAGAGCTGGGGGGAGTCCAGCGCCACCTGCCCTGCCCCAGGCCCAGCCCCCGCCATCTCCTCGGGCTCTCCCGCAGAGCAGCACCAGCTGGTGGGCATGGGAATGGGGAGCCAGGGAAGGTGGGGCTCAGGCCCCTGGCTCCGCTCTAGGCCCTGCCCCAAACACAGACCCACAGCTCGGGACCCAGTACCATGGGGCGCTCCAAGGCACATGCAGAATTAGAGCCCATTGCACAGCGTTGCCCGTGTTCTAGCACCCCCACTGATGGGAGTGGGATCTGGCCCAGCTTCCCACTGGGAGGCCATTCCCAGGGCAGCCCCTTCCCAAGCCCAGTGGCCCCGGGTGACTCTTCTCGGGGTCTGGGGCAAATCACTCCCACCTGCTTGCAGTGGGAGGATGCTCTGCCCGCGCCCACGTGGGGAAACCCTCCCCAGCCACATGGGCACTTCACTGGGCGCCGCGAGCCCCGCTCCTTCCCTCTGCAGGCTAGCACCCTCGTAGACTGCCCGTACCTCTGGTTTTCTCAGACCTTCCCCACTTCTGCCAGCTCCAACCTGGCCAGCACCAGCTGAATAGCTGCTTTGCTGAAGCCTGTGCCTGGCTAGCTCCCCGTCTTTGGGGATGTTGCACCCGGGCCTGCACTCCCCACACCTGCACCTCTTCCCAAGGGGTTTGGCTGCTCTGCGTGTGATGTATCTTGCGCCATGAGCACTTCCTCTCCGGTCTGCCCTGCAGCAGTTCACGCGTGCTCTGGGCAAACGGCTGCTTCGTCACTTTGGACAACGTTCCCTGCTGACTCATTTCCCTCTCTCCTTTGCTCCATTTCCCTCTCCTGAAATAAGCAAAAACAACACACTGTGACCTTGTCTCTGCTGCCTCCAACCCTGTTACAGGCCAGGTCAGTCGCGCACTGCACAGATTCTGAATTGGACCCACCAGCCCCAAGCTGGGGATGAAAGGGGACGGATATGGCCAGGAGCAGTCTCTGTTGATCTCTTAGCTGCCTATGGTGCAGTCGGTCATAGAATCATAGAATATCAGGGTTGGAAGGGACCTCAGGAGGTCATCTAGTCCAACCCCCTGCTCAAAGCAGGACCAATCCCCAACTAAATCATCCCAGCCAGGGCTTTGTCAAGCCTGACCTTAAAAACCTCAAAGGAAGGAGATTCCACCACCTCCCTAGGTAACCCATTCCAGGGTTTCACCACCCTCCTAGTGAAAAAGTTTTTCCTAATATCCAACCTAAATCTCCCCCACTGCAACTTGAGACCATTACTCCTTGTCCTGTCATCTGTCATCGGGGGCTCCTCGACAAGGCACTACTGGTAACGAAGAACCACCACTTCCTGAAGCTAATACAGACCATCCTGGAGAACAGAAGCTTCTTCATGAACTTTTGTGGCAAATGGAGCTGGAACAAAGAATGGCCTCCCACAAAGTAATGTTTTAGCACCTATGTTATTCAATAGCTACACAAACAACCAGCCAACCTGCCCGGGAACAAGATGCTTTATCTACGCAGACGATCTCTGCGTCTACACAGCACAAGGAGTTTGGCGTATTACCCTGGTGCCTGCACTTAACACCCTAGACAAGTACTATGCAGCCAGCCAACTGCACGCAAACCCAACAAAGACGCAGGCAACCACATTCCATCTCAGACGCTGAGAGGCCAAACACAAACTCAACATCAGCTGGCTTGGGACGAAACATCCTCATTCCATGAATCCCGCATTCCGCGGTGTTACTCTCGACTGCACACTGAGAAGACTAAAGCCAAGCTGGCAGATTAAACAACGTTCTCAGCAAGCTGGTGACATCAATGTCCACTCTGCGATCAACCGCACTGGCACTGTGCTACTTCTCTGCTGAATACGCCCGTGCGGTGTGGGCACAAGCCCCTCACGCAAAGACGCTAGACCCTGGACTTCACACCGCCTGCCGCTATCTTACAGAGGCCTTAAGCCTACCCACGTCAGAGCCTCTGCGTCCTCGCAGGTACTGCTCCGCCTGATCTCCACCAGGCAGGTGGCAATAGAGTGGAGTGTGCCCCAAAGAGACACTCTGCACCCCATATTCACCATGGTGATATGATGATGATGTGTTCTGTACAAAGTATGCCTTGTGAGGTGTCATTCTAAATGTCTTAATCTGTTGAACATTAATACCCCGCTGAGTTGTGTGTGCTTCCGTTGCATGTGAAGTTACGACGTTGGGCTCTGTGTGTGCTACTGAAACCTGTTGTGAGGGTGGGAACACCCACACGCAGCCTGTCAGGTACGACAATAAAACGGCCAAACAATCCTAATGGCTCATGGAGGAAATGCACACAGGCACCAGGATTACCCCAGCACCTGTGTACAATAGAAACCTCTCTGAGATAGCACTACACGATGGGAACGGTTTGACCCAGGTCACAGCAAAAGAGCTTCCCAGCAAGTGGGAAGAAGATAAAAATGGCGAAGAGACATCATGACTGGGCCTGGCTCCCCACACAGGAGAACACCTGAAAACACCAGAGGAACAAAGACTGAACAGGGGTCCCAGGCAGGGAAGAAAGAAACCTGCCTGTGTATGGATGCTTGGGGGACTGTTTATACTACATAACAGGGTCAGACACTGCTTGATTCAAATCCTATCTAGTCTATCAGACTTAGATTGCGATATTGTTTATTTTGTAGGTAACCGTTTTTGAACGGTTTGCTATCACTTGAAATCTGTCTTTCTGTAGTTAATAAATCTGTTTTGTATTTTACCTAACGCAGTGCAGTTCAAGAGAAGTGCTTGGGGGACAGATCTCTGCTCATGAACAAGAGTTGGTGCCCGTCCACTTTCCTTTGTAGACGTGGCGGACTGAGTAATAACTCACACATTGGTCAAGCTTTTGACCAGGGCAGGAGTGTACAGCTCAAGGGTCTTAGGCTGGGAAACTGGGGGTATTTTGGCTGGAGCCTCTTGTGACAAAGAGGGATTGTTCTTAATGTTTCCTCTGAATATTATGGGTGTGCCTCAGTTTCCCCGATGAGGTTCTTAAGTATCTAGGTGGTGGGATAAGGGTGTATGATCGTTGCAGAGCCCTAGAGGGCAGGTGTGTGCAGGGGTCTAGACACAGAGAATGGCCAACACCCTGTTTCCTGGCAACTGATGGCCTGGCCCTTCCCCCCTGCAAGGTGAGACCTAAAGGGTTGGAGAACAAAGGAATCAGGTGACCTCCTGGCCCGGGAAAGGGACACAGGCCAGAGGAGGAGGGGCTGGAGAGAGTTTCAGTTTGGGGCTGGCTGGGGACATGGAGTGAAGTGCAGAGGGGGTTGTCTGGCTCACTGCCCCCCAAAAGGGACCCAGTTGAGAGGTCCTGTTCTCTTCACCTACAAGCTCTGTTTTAGACCATGTTCCTGTCATCTAATAAACCTTCTGTTTTCCTGGCTGGCTGAGAGTCACGTCTGACTGCGGAGTTGGGAGGCAGGACCCTCTGGCTTCCCCAGGACCCCGCCTGGGCAGACTCGCTGTGAGAAGCGCACGGAGGGGCAGAGGAGGCTGAATGCTCCGAGCTCAGACCCAGGAAGGTGGAGCCAGGTGAGCTGTGTGTACTGCAGACAGGCTGCTCCCAGAAAGGAGACTTCCCCAGAGTCCTGACTGGCTTCGTAGGGAGCAGTTCCAGAGCATCGCCCGGGGACTCCATGACAACTGGTGTCAGAGGTGGGATATACTGCACCCCGTGGAAGTTGCCAGGAAACAGGGTGTCGGCCATTCTCTGTGTCCAGACCCCTGCACACACCTGCCCTCTAGGGCTCTGCAACGATCATACACCCTTATCCCACCCCCTAGATACTTAAGAACCTCATAGGGGAAAGTGAGGCACCCCCCACACTATTCAGAGGAAACGTTAAGAACAGTCCCGCTTCATCGCACCATGTCACATGCCTGCAGAGTAGCACCTGGGGTCCAGGCAGCCAGCAGGGGAGAGCTGCGGTGGCTCACTGGGCTCCAGGCTGGGTCATGCTGGTTTTGACTAAAGAGGGAAACCTCCCTAGGCAATGGAGCGCTCCTGCCCGCCCCATGTCAATGCCACTGCATGCCCCCAGGGCAGCGCAGAGCTGGCTCCCAGCCCCGCCCAGGAACGGATGGACTGGCCAGGCCTCCTGAGTGCTGCAGGGCAGGCATATGGCTAGGCTGGCCAGGAGGGGCCGGATCTCACCAACACCAGCATGTGCCAGAAGGGCACAAGGAAACAAACGGGTCTGTCCCCACCCCCACCCCACTGGCAGCGTGTACCTGACCCCAGCGCGGCTGGTGCCAGAGCTGCCAGCTCAGATCGCTGACTCCAGCCAAGCCACCTAGGACCGAGCAGCCCCCAGCCAGGGGCACGCAGCCCTCTTGTGCTGCCCAAAACCGCCACAGCCGCCCATCCACTGGAGAGAAATGCTGCGGCCTTGTGCTGGGGGGCGCACCCTCCTCTGCCTGCGGGGGGGGGCCGCCTCGCAAAGGCCACCACCGCCCATTGCTGAAATATACCTCCGGCCAACCCCTAGAGCCATGAACGTCCCTAACGAGGCCACTTAGCCCCTGCCAGCCCTGGAGCATGAGTGCCAGGCTCAGGGCAGGCTGGTAAGAACCAGGGCACAAACCCCAGACTGGTGGGGAGTTCTGTACCAGACTGCACCAACCCATTATCTAGTGTGAACCCCTCAGGCGCTGTGACAGACTGAACATGGAGCCATGGACAGTCCCCTTAGGTGCGGTGATCCACCTCACCACCCAGGGGAGCCTGCCTGCGTGGTAGATGGGCCCTTCCAAGAATAACATCATCATTCAGGTTTCAGAGTAACAGCCGTGTTAGTCTGTATTCGCAAAAAGAAAAGGAGTACTTGTGGCACCTTAGCGACTAACCAATTTATTTGAGCATAAGCTTTCGTGAGCTACAGCTCACTTCATTGGATGCAACATTCATCGGGGCTAGTCACTCACCCCATGTCAATTGCACTTTAGATCGCATTCCAAAGACACCCGCGTGTAGCCCATCCTATGATAAACTATCTACAGATTTATTAACAGGAAAGGAAACAAACATTATTTTCAAGGTTAAAGCAAGTAAACACACAAATGAGTTATCTTAAGTTTCAAAAGGCAATAGAAGCTTCTATAATCAGCAGTTTCTAGCTGGGCTTTAGGCCAGTGCTTCTCAAGCTCTCTGATGTGGGGGACCAGCAATTTTTTCCCAATGTGCTCGCAGACCGGCAGCCAATGGCTTGCGGACTGGCACCGGCCCGCGGACCACCACTTTGAGTAGCACTGCTTTAGGGCAGTGTTTCTCAATGATCGGTCTGTGGACCAGCACTGATCCCTGAGACCTCCCTGATACAGTTTAGGAAGGCAGCAAGCCGGTCCCTGGTATCAACAATGTTGAGAGACGCTGCTTTAGAGCTAACCCAGGCTAAGCAGCAGGGGATCCCTTGTGTATGCTTAGAAAACATTAGCCCCAGCGTCCAGTTCCTTCTTGTTAGGGGTTTTAGTCCCTTCCAGCCATGTACTCCGAGCTGTGAACTCAGCTGACGGGAGGAATCCACTTGCATGACCCATCTTGGGGAAGGAAAACAACAAAATCCTTTGTCCTCTTTATCGTCCCACAACAGTCCTGGTGTCAATGGCCCATCCCTGCTGGGCAGGATGCGAGACCTGCGGTTGGGGGTCAGCCCTTCGCCCTGGTTAGTCTCTCCTGTCTGGTGATTTACACAGTTGCAGGGGCTCACTATGCACCCGCTCAAATATTCCCTTATGACATGGCAGCCAGCTGCTAGAAATGAGCTGCAGCCACTCACCAGCGATCCGTAGTCTGAACCCCAAACACGTCCTTATCGCTCTCATACCTGCTTTAACACCACTAACCCACAGCTGAGCCGGACTGATCCCAGTTATCTATGTGCTTGTCGGAGTTCCACGGACTGAGACATGGGGCCCTTGACCAGACCACCTCCCGCCAATAATCCACCAGCCTGGCCTGGGGCTTCCTTTCCACCAGCCACGCCAGAGCACCTGTGGGTCCTGTGCAGCCCAGCTGCCAGGTTAGCTGTGGCTCGGCCAGACCTGGGCAGGGGTCACCAGTAGCCCAGTCACAGCGAGCCAAGGGGCATGCTAGGGGCTGAGCCTTGCAGGGTGCACCACCGTTCACAGGCCCTGGGGAGCCGCGGGCTCCAACAGGGCGCAGTCAAGCAGAATCCCCAAGCACTGGTGGGGGAGGAGAGGGGCGTAGGCAGCTTTTTGGATAATTTCTGCTCCTTGTAAAGGGCTTTTAACCTCCCTTGTGCCATGGGTGGGGTCCCCCTTGCTGGGTGTAAATCCAGTGTCTCCTCCACCCTCTGCATTGGGAAGGGAGCCGTGCCGGCGCTGGGTGCTGCTTTGTGCCAGCAACCCGCAGCCAGACAGCGGCCAGCGCCAGCCAAGGCGGCAGTCCATCAGCCGAGTTCACGCCGCATCCAGGGCCTGGGAAAGGCTACGAGTCGGTCACGGAGGCCACGACTTCAGCCCCGGGCGGCAGGGCTCGGGCTGTCAGCTTCCTCCCCTCGCCCTGCGGACAGCAGGGCAACTCGGGCTGTCGGCCCTGCCGCGGCACCAGGGCTCGGATTGTCAAACCCCACCCCCACCCCGGGGCGGCAGGGTTTGGGTGGTCAACCCCCCAGCCCCGGCAGCACAGCTGTTGCGTCCGTGAATTATTGTTTATTACCCGCAACCTGTCCGTGACTTACTAAACGTAACCGTGGCAACAACTTCCCCTTCGTCATGCCCCAGCCCATGTGCCAGGCTGCCCTGGTGTCTCAGCAGCAGCCACCTTCACCCGGCAAGATAAAGGTTTATGACCCTCCATTCACTTCTCTGAACCCAGCTGGTTGTTTCATTTGATCGCTATATTGCTTTATGGGGCTGTCAAAGGTTGACAAAGATAAACATCACTGCCAGTGCCTGTGGCAGATACGCAGTGGAGGTGAAGAAACCCGACCAGCTATCAGGGCACGGCTTTGCTGAGATAGCTGCTGAGATAGCTGAAGGGGTGGTGTGACCCCTGCTAACCTGGGCCGCTCCAGGAAGCAGCGACTTGGCCCTGCAGCTCCTAAGCACAGGGGCGGCCAGGGAGGCTCCGTGCGCTGCTCCCGAGCTGGTTCTGCCCCCGCAGTTCCCACTGGCTGGGAACCTCAGCCAATGGGAACTGTGGGGGCAGAACCAGCACTCGGGGGCAACGCATGGAGCCTCCCTGGCCGCCCCTGCTCCTAGGAGCCGCTTGGACAAGTCGCTGCTTCCCGCAAGGTGCCTGAGGTGAGCACCGTGGGGGGCCTGCACCCCAAACCCTCTCCCATACCCCAAGTCCCTGTCCCAGCCCTGAGCCCAAACCCCTCATCCCTGGCCCCACCCCAAAGCCCACACCCCGAGCCAGCACTCTCGCCCCCTCACACCTCACGCACACTGAGACAGCCGGGGCGCCAGTACCAGCCGGGTCCCACGCACATGGAGACGGCTGGGGCACCGGTACCAGCCGGGCCCCACGTGCACAGCGACGGCCTGGGGGCTATACTAGCTGGGCAGCTTAGGGAAAAGCCAGGCCTCTCACTGCTGCTCAGGGCATCCCAAGGAGTCAGCGGACCCCTACAGAATCATGTTTTGGTAAGTGAGGAAGTTGCTGATTGCCGCAGCGATCCAGTGCAGGGGAGTAGGACAGACACGTCCCTCCCCTTCGCCGCCCCATGGCCCCTGCCCTGGGCGACCCAAGACACCAGCAGCAGGGCCTGCCAGAGCCAAGTCACGCTGGGAGGCAACCAGGGCTTCTGCAGTGCAAGGAGGCTTTTGTCCTGTTTGACGTGTTACCCCCTCCCTGTTCATTTCTCCTCCCCGCTGCTCTGCTCCTCTCACCCCCTTCCACCCCACCCCACCCCACGCTCCTGTCCTGCACGGGCAGGGCCTCGGCTGCCTCTGGCAAAGCAGGTGAACCCGGCTAAACCAGACAGAGCGGCGCTGTGCTGGGCCCTGCAGGTCTCTGGGGCACCACCAGGGGGAGCCAGCTCCCAGGGGAGGCCTGTGTCCTGGGAAAGCCCCACGCTGACCTGGGATGGGGCGAGTCCCGGGGCAGCCCTGCGGCGCTGGGCCATGTGGCAGAGGGCCCTCCCGGAGAGCAGCGTGGCTCGGACCACAGGCACCCCAGGCCGAGCCCCTCCACGGAGCAGGCACAGGGCTCTTCCTCCAGGACATCGCGAAGCGGGGCCCACTGCGGAGCCTGGCCTGGAAGGGCCAGACCTGGGGCAGGGACCAGGCCGTCGCTCACTAGGAAGCCTGGCCAGCCACAGCTGAGGAGAGCGCCCTGGGCCTGAGGCACCAGTGAGCGGCACGGTCGCTGGGCCAAGCGCTGCCAAGAGCCTGCACAAAGAGCCATGAGGACCAGACAGGGGCTGCAGAGCCGGCGCTGGCTCCCACATCCGGAGCTAACGCCCCAAACTGCGCAGCCGAGCTGGTGCCATGGAGCCTGAGGGGCCCTTCCTGGAGCCTTGGGCAGAAAACCAAGGGCTGGGAGCAGCTGCCCTGGCAGCTTCCTTTAGAGCAAGAGCCGCTAGTGCTTGCTGGGGGGACCCATGCCCTCTGCAGCAGCACAGATGGGCACAGAGAGCCAAAGCACGACCAGGGAAGGTGCTGAGTGTCCTCCGAACGGAGCAGGACTGGGACACCAGGCTGGCACCGATCCCTCCCAGCGGTCACACCATGGCCATGCAATAACTGCCGATTGCTGAGCCATCCCATCCCCAGGCCAGTTAGTCACAGCCCAACAGCCTTCCTCTGGAACAGAGCTCTTGCTTCAGCAAGGCCATGTGGCAATTTCCTTCTACACCATTTCCATCCTCATCCACTGCCTGCCCAACACAGCACTGCACAGCCTCCGAGTAACGGGAACACAGACAGGGCAGACTCAGACTCACCGCGCAGCAGGGCTCCTGGGTCCTGTCCCCGCTCCATGCAGCACCTCTTGCTTGGGGGGCCAGGGGCAAACTGCCCCTTTTACCACCCCCTGGCAGCCGCGTGGCCAGGCCCAGCCATCAGGGGACACACACAGTGAGCAGCCAGGGCCAGTGGACACCACCCAGGGGTGCTGAGATCCGGGCCCTGCCATCGGGGAGGACACACCCTGGCTGAGCCAGGAGCTGGAAGGAGTTTCACACTCCTTAGGGAGGAAACAGGCCTAACCTTGGGTGAGTGCCACTCCCACACACCGCCTCACTGTACCCCATGGCACTGCTGGGGCAGGACTGGCCCGGGCTACAGGGGCAGCTGGCAGGCAAGCAGACGTGGATATGATCACTCTGCATGGAACAGACTCAGGCCCAGGGCCATGGGGTGGTGCTGAAATGCAGCAGTACTCAGTCCTGGGAAAAGTGGAGACACCCCGTCATCTCTCAGCACTCCCATCCCTTATTTCTGAGGTGGGCGGCTGCCCCGCAGCAGCAATCATAGCTAGAGAGAGCCCACAAGTGGGAAATCAGCCCGAGGCACTTGCCCAGAAGGGCCTGCTGGGTCTAGGAGATGCTTTCTCCCCTCTTCCCTGTTCACACCTTGGGCGAGGCAGCCTTGTGTGGCAGACCACCTGCTTCTTTTTAATTTACAGTAGATCTCTAGCTCATCAGTGAGAGATCTCTGCCGGAAAGCAGGCAGCCCAGGTGGGCCGTGTAACAAAATGTGCCCTTTCTACCCACACACAGGGTACGGAATTAAGGGGCAGTTCCTTTTAAGCCAGCAGGTAAGGAAGTTCCCCACAGAACCACCCTCCTCTTCCCAGCCAGACAGAGATGTTTGTATTACTTGCCCCTGAAAGTTTCTTCTTTTTTAGGTTACAGACAAAACTAAGAGGCCCGTATTTGGAAAAGATACAAGAGCCAGTTCTCCCTTGGCAGAGGGCTGGGGAGGCTTTGAAAACATCAGTCACATGCTTCTGGTGTAGATTTGAGAGATTTATTAATTAAAAAAAACACTGCACATAAATGCACAGGCAGGATGTTAGAGTATGGCTCGTGCAGACAGCTTGGGACATTTCCAATCAGCGAGATACACGGGTTAGTGTCCCATAAGGAGCAGGACTCCATGGCCAAGGGAGAGGGACTGGCTGGGCAGACAGGCATTATCTACACGTACCAAGTGGGATTTCTCAGGGGCAGCGACTGGGCAGGGTGCAATAAGCAGAGGGGCAGTGCCAACCTTCACCCTGCCCCAGATGGCTCACAGCAGTCAGGAAAAGCCCAAGCTGCCCTGTGCTGACCATTCCATCCATTTCAAAGGGAAGCATAAGCTTGGTCACTTGGGCCACAGCCTCCGCCCAAAGCAGGACACAGGTGGGGAGGAGAGAGAGGGACTCTTGGAACTCAGGGCAGAGCCGTACGGACCCCAAAGGCCTCTGTGGACAAACACTGCAAAACATACAAAGGCCAGCTGGGCATGAAGACCTCTTTCTCAGGGCTGGCCCAGTGCAAACTGCATCCTGAACAACCCGGGGTGAGAATCCCCCCATCCAGGCGCTGCACCCTCCCTGGTGCCATGGAGTCAAAAGCAAGGAGAACAGAACAGTTACTGTACAGAGCGGCTGCTGCCTCAGTGGAGAAGGTCCCTCGGCTCTCAGTCATCCTAAGGGAAAAGCCAACAGAGCCAGTCAGTGCGAAAGACAATCCTAGCTGGGCTCAGAACCCAGGAGCTATGCTGGGTCTCCAGGAGAGGGGAGGCCACTGAGGGATGGGCTCAGCGAGCCAAGGGAGGAGAGAAAGGCAAGAGCAGTGTGGGTTTGGCTGGTGGCGCAGCGCCCACTGCTGGCCTCATCACAGACGAGAGGAGGAAGCTGTGCAGCCACGGATCTGGAGCGTCCAAGAAGCAGCATGGGATAACAGGCTGAAGAAACAGATGTGGAAAAGCCGCAAACACAACAAAGTACGAGTCAGGAATCGAGACAGGGGCTCCTTGGAGCAGGGGCAGTCCCGCTTTGTACAGGAATAAGCACAGCATTGGCTGTAAAGGACAGAAGCCATCTCCCAGAATGCAGGTGTGCACATGTCAAGATGGTCTGAGATGCAGCCCCATGCTCTGCGTGTCCATAGGCCTCGGACTGCCAGAAGCTGGGAGTAGATGACAGGATTGGATCACTACTGGCCTGTTCTGTTCACTCCCCCTGACGCACCTTGTACGGGCCACTGTCAGAGACAGGACACTGGGCCAAGTGGCCCAATGCTCTGACCCAGCCTGGCCACTGGTCCCCACTTCTTGCAATCCAAGCAGCAGCTGTTGAAGCACTGCTGCAGGGACTAGGGCCAGCACAGCCCCACGGCTCGCTATCTTTTCTGCACGGGACGGAGGGAGCTCAGGGACAGCTGGTACATCCTGCTGTCTGTCCCCAGAGCAGACTGCAGAGGATGGGCACTGCCAGCACGTGCGCGTGCCCTGGAGGAGGGAGCCTGAGTCAGGCAGCCTGGGACAGGGACAGAATACACAGCTCCTGCAGGCAAGGGGACTGGCTGTCTCCCAGGGGATGGAGCCTTTCACACTGAGATCTCCCACTCAGACAACTGAACAGCGGCCTCTAAGATGAGCTGGTGTATTCAATACGGCCCTAGCAGATCTGTGCTCTCAGGAGAGCTGCCCACCCCTCTCTCCTCTCTCCTCTCCAGGGCACGGCAAGGCATGCTGCTCTAGGACAGCCCACCATGCTGGTACTTGGCCATAGAGGAGTCAACCCCCAAGACTGCAATCCCAGCCTCTCCAACCTGAGCAGCTGGACCTTGCTCAGAGAGGAACTTTCCAGATGATTAATCCCGCCCTGTGATCCTGCTTCCCCACTTCAACAGGAACGGGAGAAAGTATTTCCACCTACCCATTCATCCTCCTCTGCGCCGTCCCCTTGCCCCCTGGGCTCGGGGACTGGCCCTCCTTGAGGTCTCTTAGCCATGATGTTGTCTGTCCAGGAAGCCCCAGCCTGTCCATCGCCAACAAAGTTACACTTGGTCACTGTCCCTGCATGCAGCTTGGCTAGAGAGACTGAAAGGGAGAAAGGAGCTACATGGAGCAGAAGCAGGGGTGAGGGGGCAGGGGGTGCTGGAGGAAGCAGTTTCCCAGCTGGCATGTGGAAGTTGATTGCGCTGTCTCTGGGTGAAGCCGGCAGAGAAGAAACAGCAAGGCAGGAGCAGCAGAAATCCTCGTTCCTGGGTAAGCTGGGGAACGCCTAGGACACGTGCTGGTGCCGCTACACCTGCTCCAGCTCCCTGGGGATCTGGGTTAAGGCCTCAGAACGCCCAAAGGGCGACAAGCCCAACACCACGCACAGGGCCACAGAGCCTCAATCCCTGTCAATACCAGTAACTAACAGGCAGGAGGCAGCTGGAGGATGGTGCCCCAAAGCCAAGAGCAATGACCCAGTGCCACTATGGGGAGCAGGTGCACAAAGAGCCCAGCCTGGGAGGAGGGGGTCACTCACATATGAAGGGGCTGTCACCCTGGGTTTTCAGACGGATCTCTGTCCCCAGCTCCAGCTCCATCTTCTCCATCTCCATCTCCAGCAGCCAGAAGGCCACAGCCTGGCTGGGGGTGTGGGGCTCTGTCACACTCAGCAGCTCCGGCTTATTCACCAGCCCCTTCAGCTCCTCGGGGGACAGCCTGTCTGTCTCGCCTTTGGCTTCCACTTCTGCCACATGCAAAGCAAATGCCAGCGTCCGTGAAATGCCCAGCGTCCGTGAAATGCCCAGCACTCGGAGACTGAGCTCCTCTCAGCGCAGGAGAAGGGATGGATCCCAGCAGGGGAGCTGTGCACGGGATGCCCAGGAGTCCCGGACTGGGGGAGGAGGGAGTGGGCTCTGATTCTGGTCACTGGTCCCGAGGATCCTGACACCAAGCTCCCGGGTTCACGTGTGCCTTAAAGTGCCAAGACATCTGTAACACAGAGCCCTCCAGCCTGGCTCTACAGCCCACGATGAGTAAAGGACTTTCCCCAATGGGAGAGATCAGGGTCGGACAGGACTCAAAGCCAGTGGTATTTCACGCCTCCAAGGGGCTAAAGAGAGCCGCACGCCCTCCCCCCAGCCCAGTTCAAAGGTGAACGCTGGCCTCCACTTCCAGTTGAGGGGAAACCAGCAGGGGGCATGGGCAAGATGGCAACCACTGGGCAGGAGATTGAGCACAAGTCCCCGACCCCAGGTACAAGCCTTCCCCCTCCCCCGGGGTGAGAGAATGGAAAGGTGGAGCCAGCCTCCTGCGGCTGAGCTGAACGTGCCCAGGATGGATTCTGCGCTACTGCTGGGGAGAGCAGGGCAGGACGGAGCCGCAGGAGGCCTCCTCCCAGTACCTACTGAAGGAGGACATGAGGAAGCCGGTGTTCACCTTCCTGGCGTCGCTGAAATTTGGCTCTCTCTCATTTCCCTTGGCATCAAACTTGCGGCGATGGACCTGGCCAGGCCTGACATACAGCACGCAGTATCGCTCCTGCGGCAGGGAGGAACCGGAGATGCTCACAGCCAGACAGCAGGTCACCAGCTCCCTGCCCCCCCGCTCCAGCCCACAACCGGCAGACTGCCAGCCAGTCACAGGGAGGTGACAGCCGGAGCAATGGCATTCCCTACCCCACCTGCTGCAAGGGGGTGAACCTGGGACAGCACCAGTGCTTACAAACAGTAACAGGACACAGACCGGCAAAGCCGCTGCTACCCAGCCACACTCCAGGCTGCAGGTCAGCTGCAGAAACCGACACCCCCAGGGCCCAGCCTCCAGAGCCCCACACAGCAGCTGGGACCTGCTCACTGCAGCACAAGTCCACCCTGGGATAGGCCATTCCCAGGGAGCGTCTATTCAAGGGAGGCAGTCAGCACAATGCTCTGGAAGACAGCGCGGTGCCAGCCCCTCTCTGAGGAGGCACCCCACCCACCCCGCCCAAGACGGGCACCTGCATCAGCAAGAAAAGCACCTTCCCACTCTGCACCAGGTGCTCCGCTGGACTGCCAAACATCTGAAGCAGGAACCCTAACCCTAGTACCTGAGGGCAGGCATCAGTAAAAGCAGGAGATGCGCAGAAAGAGGGACAGACAGACACCTATGCACTGCATGGCCAGCAGCACTATCACATACAGTGGATACGGCCCAGTGGATACAGCCCAGGAGATCTGCCAGCGACTCCCTGCGTGGCCACAGGAGAGTCAATGCCCATCGCTGTGCCTCAACTTCCCCAGCTGTGAAATGGCTATAAAGATCCTAACACATCTGTGGGAAGCGCTTTGAGAAATATGGAGAAAAATGCCAGTGTGAAGTATCGTCGTTAGCGGGAGGCCCTCCCACGACTGGCTCGCGTGCCCCCTCTGTGCCCTGCTTGGGGGAAGTCTGCTGTTGCTGCCCTCTCTGTACCAAGCTCTAGACAGATTATGGTCGTTTATCTCTGACTCCTCCCACCCCGGAACCCATTGTGCGCCTCTTCCTCCCCAAGGGAAGCCCGGGACAAGGCACCTTGCTCACCTTCCTGCCATTAATATCCAAGATGAGGTGACGAGAGACATCAAGAAGCTCTCCCTCCAGAATCACACCGTTCCCACTGCAGACGGGAGGGGAAGGGAACAATCAGACACAGTGCGTGCCACCAGGACAGCCATCCAGTCCCATGTCCCCCGCTCAGGCAGTGGCCAGAGCCAGGTGCCTCAGATAAAAACAAAACCGCCCCATCTGCAGGACAGATATTTCTCCTGAACTCAGCAGCTGGTCAACTCAAGCCTTGACGCTGGATAAGGACTGAGAGTGCCTGTGGCTTTTATCCCACTCGCTGTCACTACAGATGCTGTTCTTAGTCTTAGAAATAAAACTTAAAGATCCCTCTCAGCCTTACAAAGCTCCACAGAGCATTTGCCTCAACAGCCACCCTGCAGCAGTGAGTTCCGCAGGTTACAGAGCATTTCATTTCATCCCAGGAAGGGCTGCCTTGGTCCTGCTCTACCTAGGATGGGACAAATCAAGAGGATTTTCCAGCGAGCCGTTTCCACCCCAGTCCTCGCGGCACAACCCTGTTCCAACCCCCGCCGGCCCGCACCGCTCAGCGCCAGCCCCGGAGCCCGGCGGGCAGCGGCTGCCGATTCCCAGCCTGCGGGGCTGCCCAGCAGCAGGGACCTTGCCCCGTGTCTCCCCAACAGCCCCGGCCCCCGGGGCGCGGAACGGGCGGGGCCCGCGCCGGGCTCTGGGAGGTGCGGGGGGGGTGTCATGGGGACCCCGCGCAGCCCTCCCACCGCCCGCCCTTGCGCACACGCGCAGCGAGCCCCGCCCCGCGCAGCCCGCCCGCCCTTGCGCGCACGCGCAGCGAGCCCCGCCCCGCGCAGCCCGCCCACCGCCCGCCCTTGCGCGCACGCGCAGCGAGCCCCGCCCCGCGCAGCCCGCCCGCCGTTGCGCGCACGCGCAGCGAGCCCCGCCCCGCGCAGCCCGCCCGCCGTTGCGCGCACGCGCAGCGAGCCCCGCCCCGCGCAGCCCGCCCGCCCTTGCGCGCACGCGCAGCAGCCCCGCCCCCGGCGCCCGTGGCGCCCCGGCCCGAGGCGGCGCGGGGGCTCCGTACCCCTGCAGGGCGGGCGGGTCCCAGCGCCCGGGCAGCCGCTCGCAGTGCACCGGCCGGGCGCGCAGGCCCCGCTCCTCCCACGGGCGGCTCATGGCGGCGGCTCCGGCTCGGCGATGGGCGGGGCCTCGTGCCATGGGCGGGGCTAGTGCGGGAGAGGCCGGGCCATGGGCGGGGCCTCAGAAGACGCGGCCGAGCGCTGGGCATGGGCGGGGCTACATGAGCGTCGGGGCGGGGCTGGAACAGGAGTTTCTAGGGGCGGGGCTTAGCGTGGGAGGGGCTATCGAGGGAGAGTCCCCATGGGGGCGGGGCTAGTACTGGACATGGGCGGGGCTGGAACAGGAGTTTCTAGGGGCGGGGCTTAGCGCGGGAGGGGCGATCGAGGGAGAGTCCCCATGGGGGCGGGGCTGCAACAGGAGTCTCTGCGGGCGGGGCTGTCGAGGGAGAGACGACAGGAGGGGCGGGGCGGGGCTCAATCCAGTGGGTGGGTTTTGGGGGGAGGATGTGGGTCAGGGGCAGGTTTGGGGGACTGGGTAGGAGGAGGATAGCAGGGGTGGGCTTGGGGGGCGGGACAGTGGGAGGATGTGGGGCAGGGTCAGGTTTGGGGGGGCGGGACAGTGGGAGGATGTGGGGCAGGGGCAGGTTTGGGGGGCTGGACGGGGGAGGATGTGGAGTAGGGGTGGATTTGGGGGGAGGAAGTGGAGTAGGGGTGGGTTTGGGGGGAGGATGTGGGGCTGGGGCAGGTTTGGGGGGCGGGACAGTGGGAGGATGTGGAGCAGGGGTAGGTTTGGGGGAAGGATGTGGGGCAGGGGCAGGCTTGGGGGGCTGGACGGGGGAGGATGTGGAGTAGGGGTGGATTTGGGGGGAGGATGTGGAGTAGGGGTGGGTTTGGGGGGAGGATGTGGGGCTGGGGCAGGTTTGGGGGGCGGGACAGTGGGAGGATGTGGAGCAGGGGTAGGTTTGGGGGAAGGATGTGGGGCAGGGGCAGGCTTGGGGGGCTGGACGGGGGAGGATGTGGAGTAGGGGTGGATTTGGGGGGAGGATGTGGAGTAGGGGTGGGTTTGGGGGGAGGATGTGGGGCTGGGGCAGGTTTGGGGGGCGGGACAGTGGGAGGATGTGGAGCAGGGGTAGGTTTGGGGGAAGGATGTGGGGCAGGGGCAGGCCTGGGGGGGTGGATTTGGGGGGAGGATGTGGAGTAGGGGTGGGTTTGGGGGGAGGATGTGGGGCTGGGGCAGGTTTGGGGGGCTGGGTAGGAGGAGGATAGTAGGGGTGGGCTTGGGGGGCGGGACAGTGGGAGGATGTGGGGCAGGGGCAGGTTTGGGGGGGCGGGACAGTGGGAGGATGTGGGGCAGGGGCAGGTTTGGGGGGCTGGATGGGGGAGGATGTGGAGTAGGGGTGGGTTTGGGGGGAGGATGTGGGGCAGGGGCAGGTTTGGGGGGCTGGCCGGGGGGAGGATGTGGAGTAGGGGTGGGTTTGGGGGGAGGATCTGGGGCTGGGGCTGAGCTGGGTGTGGAGTGGAGGGGGAGGTCAGGTTGGGGCAGGGGTTTGGGCGCTGAGCAGAGCTAAGAACATGAGAACGGCCAGACTGGGTCAGACCAAAGGTCCATCCAGCCCAGTGTCCTGTCTGCCGACAGTGGCCAGCGCCAGGGGCCCCAGAGGGAAGGAACAGAACAGGTCATCGCCAGGTGATCCATCCCCTGTCGCCCATTCCCAGCTTCTGGCTAACACCATCCCTGCCCATGCTGGCTAATAGCCATTGATGGACCTGTCCTCCATTAATTTATCTAGTTCTTTTTTGAACCCTGTTATAGTCTTGGCCTTCACAACATCCTCTGGCAAAGACTTCCCCAGGTTGACTGTGCGCTGTGTGAAAAACTAAGTTAGATCAGCAAACCCATTGACCCCAGGCTGGGGTGAGGAGTGGGAGGCCCAGAGCCCAGTCCGACCCCAGGGGTGACTCTGCAGCCAGCCAGCCAGTGGGGAGACGGAGCCACTTTCTGTGCAGCATCGCCAACACGAGGGAGCCATTCCCCTAACGTAGCAGGGCCACGAGAGACACCCCAGCGAGCAGGGCCAAGGCTGGGCCTGAGCAGGAGTGATGCAGAGCCGGCCCCGCACAAGGGAGCCACCTGCTGACGAACACGGATCAGCCCCCAAACCATGGGGGACCCTCTTGGCAAAGTGGAGGAGTCTGTCATTTCTTATGCTATGGCCTCAGAGGTAGAGTTTGTCCTGCCATTAAAGTCATTGAACTGAACTGAGCAGGGTGGGTGGGATGGTAGGTGGGGGCAGATCTGGGGGCTGAGCCAGGATTCAAGGGGATCCCTCTGGGATCTCCTTTCCTGGGGGCATCATAGGCAAACCCCGCAGCACGATGAAGAAACACTGCCTATTCCCTAGGTCCTATTGATCTGTGGGTACGGGCTCTGAGGGGAGCTGTCACATTGTCATTAGCATAGCCATCCAACTCCATACACAAAGCAAAACATGGCTGCCATGGGTGCTGCCCCTTGTTACCCATTGTGAGGGGCCGGCTGTGTGGGGAGGGGAATTCCGCAAGGGCCATGCAGTTTCACAGCAGGGAGCAAGCACACAGGGCTGCTGCTCCAGAATTTGCACAAATTTGCAAAACTGAGTGTGGGCAGTGCAGGAGATCTGGAAATTCAGCCCTTCAGCTGCTCCTGCTGGATTAGTCCCACCCCGGCACCTGGGCAAGCAGCTGGGGCCTCAGCACTTCTGACAGTCCCAAAGGGGTAGCCATCTTCCCCCAAGGCCGGACCTCTTGAATAGCTCGGCACCCACATGCTGGGCCGCGCTTGGGGCCCACACACAGGACTGCTGTGTGGCTAGGCACCAGCCTTTTCTCTTTAACGGCCTGGGTTCAAAGCTGGCTTTGGTCCAAAATGAAATTAAGATCAGAGGAACTAGGGGTGGTCACTAAGCCATGTCTCTGGCAAGGCAGAACATGGCCCCCACATAGAGGGTCGCATGGCCTACAGATGTACTGCCCTGTGCACCTCCTTGTCTGGCTCTTTACGGAGTCACTGCCAGGCCAGAATGCTGTGAGGTGAGATTCTGCTGCCAGGGCTCTCACTGACTGAGTCCCTTACGGCATGGCAATGGGACATTAGACGGTCGGGTCCAACCCTTCCTCCCCCTGGAGCCAGGAGTCCTAGACCCTCCTTTGGGCCTGGCTCTGATAATTTGCTTCTAGGGTTTGTGTTGGTAACCGGACAAGCTGCAGCCCTCAGCTTCTTCAAGGTGGTCCTTTTTAATCCTCCCTACCCCCCAGACCCCCCCGTCTGCAGGCAGGCAGGCTGCTCATTCCCCACCCCCCTTGGCTCGCTGGAGGTTTCTCTTTTGTCACGAGGTCTACTGGACTGATTTGCAATGCTACTGCAATAACTGTCCCCCCTGGGGAGCAGAGCTGTGCACGGCATAGGTGGGGCTGGATCCATTATCTCTTAAAGGGGCCAAGCACCCGCTGACTG
The DNA here is from genome assembly GCF_015237465.2 of Chelonia mydas. Lineage (NCBI taxonomy): Eukaryota > Metazoa > Chordata > Testudines > Cheloniidae > Chelonia > Chelonia mydas. The sequence goes on from NC_051250.2 coordinate 82,855,750, forward strand.
AGCTCCAGAAACTCCGGCAGCACTGCTGGATATTTCTCTGGTGTGTCATTAAAACAGCATCAAAGTTGATGCAATGACCCTGCTAGGCTCAGCAAAGCCCCAGCACTAGAGCAGCGGGAGGTGCTGCTGATCAGGAGTGAGGGTCAGGGACAGAACGAGGGCCAGCGGAGGGCATGACGGGAATGGCCCGGGGGCAGCCGGCAGGTTGAACAGTTAGTTCAGCAGCTGCACAGTGGGGTGAGCTTTGCTATGGAAAGGCCCAGCTACCAGACTGCTCCAGTGATCATCTTGCAAAAATAAATATGTTGAATTAACAAAAAGACATGTCTTCTCTGTCCAGCGGCTTGGAGGGCGGTAATTGGCGAGGCAGTGCAGTGGCCCGCAGGGCTGCGGCGGGCAGGAAGTTTAGAAAGGCGGTGAACTTGAGCGCTGGGCCCAGCTGATAGCGTGACTCTGACGCAGCCCCAGAGGTCTCTTCAGCACTGAGCTAGCCCCATGGCCCTGACAGTCTATATGAAGAGCTGCTAGGGTTTAAAGTAGTTAGACCCTCTGAGGGGTCTGAAGGAGGGTATGGTCAGGCCCATGCAGGATGAAGAGAGGGGAATTCCCCTTCCAGCCAGGGGACGCTCCATCATGTCTCGGTTCTCTGTGTCACTGAAACACACAGCCGGAGGCTGCAGAGCTACACGTGGCCTTTGTGTTGTCTGCAGATGTGCTGGGAGGTCCTCTCATTGCCTGACCTCCTGGGAGGCTGCGGGGGGGAGTGCTGAGGATATGGCCCAGGTGCATCCTTCCCCAACTCTCCTGCAACTGGGAAGAAACAGACAAAGCAGCCAGAGGACGGAGAGGAGAAACACTGCCCCCCCCGCCCCCGCCACACACACACAACCCCTCAGCAGTTAGGGCAGATATGTGCTGCGTGTGTCTGTAGCTGGGAAGCAGCCTGCCAGACTCACAGGTGATTATGGTGCAACGTTGGCATCATTCCGACGAGTCGTCGTGACACAAGCCTGCTGCCGCAGTGTGGTGACACGGTGCCGAGGTCATTCTGTGCCTTGGTCTCTTCACCTCTGCAAGGCCGCACGCCACCAGCCTATCCCTGCTTCCCGCAGGGTGCGTTCAGAATGAATAGGAGCCAGCAGACCCTGCAGGGGCTCTCCCCCCCGACCCCCCCCCGCTAAGCCCACCCATCCCCCGCTGTCAAAGCCATTCCAGGAATAAATGGCTGGTGGGCTGGGCAGGCCCCTGTGTGGGGGTGGGGCCCATTGGCCATGGAGACTGGGATTCTGCTAACACAGAACAGCTCATTCTGGGCATCTCTTGTGCGAGGTTCCCCCAGGGCTCAGCTGGTGCTGTGAGGTTACAATGTGCGCTCATCAGAGGAGATGTTTGCAGAATTGCCCTCCGGCCTCCCCAGCTAGGCCTCTCCTGGGAACCGAATCCAGCTGTTGGACGTTCACGAAAGCCCATAGCCAGCTCGAGGCACAGGCCACAGTGCTGGGTTTCAAGCAGAACTTGGAAACAACAGGAGCATTCACAAGACATGGGACGAGTGCTCAGTGACTTGCAGGTGCTGAGTCGCTGGCTTGTTTCAATTTCAGCATATTGTACACTAATCACCCTGAGCAACTAGGCCTTCCTTAGTTACTGTTACATAGAGACTGGCCAAATTGTACAGTGCTGGCTGCAAAGGGAGTGAATAGAACCAGACAAATGACGGGTCCCCGCCCCAAAGAAATTACACTGCAAAGGCCCAGCCAAGGCCAGTCCGGGACCACCTTGTGCAGGCTAGCCCAGCGAGCTCATCGGCCTGGGAACAGCAATCCCCATTCGAAATCACATTTCACAACCCAAACAAGACGCTTTTGTGATCCGAGTAAAAGGCGCAGGCCTGAAAGAGGCCAGCAGGGCGCCCCCAGCCCCCTCCTGTTTCCAGCAGGACAAGCGGGATTTTGCAGTAACGCTCTCACTTTTGCAGTAATCGATACGGCTCAGGGGCTCGCTGGAGGTGGCTTCTCTCTGCAGACCCAGGTGGCTCAGCTGAACTGCAGCTCTGCTCCTTGTGACATCCCTCCGCTCGCTCGGATCTGGTCTGCACTGGGCATTTCCTGTACCAATGTCCGAGGGCTGCTAACACCAGGGCAGCTCTGGCCATGAGCACTAGAGGCTCCAGCAGTGTTATTACCACCATGCCAGTGAGGATGAGGCTGTGCAGAGCCCTGAAGACAAGGACGCCGTGTTTAACCCTTACAAGGGGATGGGAGAGCCGAGGGAGGGGGTCACGGTCTGACATAAGGGCCGGGAAGGTGATGTTGGTACCTCCATTTTGGTCAGATGAAAGGGGAGTGAAATGGAAACCACGATACCGTCCCAAGAGACCAAAGAGAGCTGAGAGGGAGGGACGGCTCAGCCCGACTGTGCCCGGGGTGGGGAGGGACGGCTCAGCCCGACTGTGCCCGGGGGTGGGGAGGGACGGCTCAGCCCGACTGTGCCCGGGGGTGGGGAGGGACGGCTCAGCCCGACTGTGCCCGGGGGGGGGCCTTAGACTTAACTGTGACCGGGGGAAAGGGGGGGTGGAACGGCTCAGCCAGACTGTGCCCGGGGGGGGGCGGGGGCGTGGGCTCAGCCTTGACTGTGCCCAGGGAGAGTGGGGGGAGGAACAGCTCAGCCAGACTGTGCCCGGGGGCTCAGCCTTGAATGTGCCCCGGGGGAGGGGGGAGGAACGGCTCAGCCCGACTGTGCCCGGGGGGGACGGGATGAATCAGCCAGATTGTTTAACCACTTTGATCTTCTCAAAGATACAAGGCTTTTAAAGATTGTAAGGCCAGAAGAGACCATTCGATTATCTAGTTGGGTGGCCTGTAGATCACAGGCCACAGAATAGCACCACTTACCCTTAGATTTAGGGCCCTGCCAATTTCACAGCCGTGAAACACGTGTCACAGACCGTGAAATAAGCCCCTCCCCGTGGCATCCGATCTCCGCGCCCCAGGGGGCTCTCGGTGGCGAGATCAGGCCCGCCTCCAGAGGCAGCGCAGAGCGTACCACCCTCACTTCTGCGCTGCCGCAGCCCTGGAGCTGGGCCTGGGGCTCCCATTTTCCCAGGGGCCCCCAAATTGGCTGAGGCCCCTGGACACTGGCTGGGGCTAGCAGCGAGGAGCCCCCAGCTGGGGCGCTCCCAGCAGCATGAGGGAGATCAGACCCACCTCCAGGAACCTCCTGCTGCTGCAGGAAGCTCTGGGGCTGCTGCCCAGCTGCGGAGCTTCCTGCAGCTGGGGGAGGTACCCCCAGGTGGGTCTGATCTCCCCCGTAGAGGGGCCATGCAGGGGAAATGCAAGTCCTGTCCCTCCCCAGCTGGCTGGGACTAGCAGCAAGGAGCCCCTGGCTGGGGTGCTCCCAGCAGCAGTGGGGAGATCAGACTCACCTCCACCTCCGGCAGCCTCCTCCAGCTGCAGGAAGCTCCATGGCTGCTGCCTTCAGTGCCCAGCTCTGAAGGCCTCACAGAAATGAGGGTGGCAATCCCACAACCCCTCTACAACAGCTTCCGATCCCCCCCAACCCCAGCCCCCACGATTCCCTTCTGGGTCGGGACCCCCATGGTTATAACACCCTGAAACTTCCCATGTAAACATCTGAAATGGACCAATTTTGAAACCCTCTGGTCATGAAATTAACCAAATTGGATGGTGAATTTACTGGGCCCTACTTATAGCAAGCCCAGTAACTTGTTTGGCTAAAGCATCTTCCAGAAAGGCCTCTGGTGTTGGGAATCCACCACTTCTCGTGGTAGTTTGTTCCAGCTTTTCATCACCTTCACTCTTACAAATTTGTGCCTAATCTCTCCTTTGAATTTGTCTGGCTTTAGCTTCCACCCATTGGTGTTTATTACCTTCTTCCCTGGATTCAAGAGCCCATCCATTCCCTAGGAGAAACACCGGGTGCTGCTTAGACCCAAATCCAGTTGTCTCCCAATCATTTTGAGAAACTAAACAGATCAAGCTCTTCAAGTCACTCACTGTCAGGCACTTTCTCCAGCCCTCAAATCACCTTTCTGGCTCTTCTCTGCGCCTCCCCCCTTTAACATGTGGACGCCAGAGCTGGATGCAGTGTTCCAGCATCAGTCTCACCAGTGCTGTGTATAGAGGTAAAATTACCTCCCTGCTCCTACTCACTGCTCCCCTCTGTGTCCCTCCAAGGACCCCATTAGCCCTTTTCCCCGTGGTATCGCAATGAGGGCTCAGGGTCAGGATGTGTCCACTAAGGCTATGTTCGCACTAGCACTTTTATTAGTAAAATTTGCTGGTCGGGGTGTGAAAAAAACACCCCTTGACCAACATAAGTTTCACCAGTGTGGACAGCGCTATGTCCGTGGGGGACACTCTCCTGAAGACACAGCTACTGCTGCTCGCTGGGGGCGGTTTCATTATGTCGATGGGAGAGCTCTCTGCCGCTGGCACAGAGCAGCTACACAGGAGGCCATACAACAGCGGGGCTGCAATGGTACAGGTGTGCTGCTATAAGGTCTCTAGGGTAGACATAGCCCAAGAGGCCTAAATCCTTCTCAGGGTCACTGCTTTCCAGGTGACAGTCCTGTGAGAGGGTGCTGAGTGAGAAGCACTTAATCAGCCCCTGCCACTCCAGCCCCAATCAAGGGGAATGGACTGGGGCTGGTTGGATAGCCCTGGGTCTGCCTGGTAATGGGCAGCACCTGCCAGCTTCATTAGCCAGGGCTATAAAGGGTGGGAGAAAGCCAGAGGAAAAGGAAGGTGAAGGTGGGTGTCCCTCCCGTGAGAGGTGGGAGAACTTCTGGTCTGTTGCTGGCCAGGCCTGCACTTAGCAAATTTAGCTGCGAAACCTGTATGTAGGTGGAAAGTGGTGGTGAGAAAATAACAGTAAATAAAGAACACTGGTGTGGCATCAAGCTGAGGCGTTCCTGAGTGATTGGAGAGGTCAAGAGGGGCCGAAAGCAGAGGGGCCCAGTGTGCGCCCCCCTACAAGGCCCCTCTAAGGGGCATGGCCTGCATTTCTTATTCCTAGATGTCTGACCTCATATCTGGCTATATGAAAATGCGGTATGTTTGAATGGGTTCAGCTAATCAAGTGATCCATATTGCCTGGCATGACTGCCCTGTCCTTGTCATTATTTACCATTCCAAAAAAACTTTCGTCCTTGTCAAGACAAATTCTTTTAAAAAATTCAGCATTCTCCTGCCCCTCCTCTTCTACTGAGGCTGAGAAAGCTCCTATTCTGACTCTGTGGCCCTCCAGGGAGGACAAGATAAGTCTAAGATGCAAAAAAAAAAAAAAATGTAGTGGGGGGGGGGAACGTTTTTGAGGAAACAATCAGGACAAATGTCTGTCATAGATACATAGCATGGGTCAGAAGCAAATTCTGTAGGGTCACTGCCATCTGTACAACTGTGACAGGTTACCCCCCAACTCCAGGGTGCCACCTGATGTACTGGAGTACCACTGAGCCAGTCCGTTCCACCAGCCTGGGCTCCCTTACGCTGTCCTGCTGAGCCAGGCCCTCGAGCCTCCTCCAGCATTTATAGCATTCCCCAGCTGTAAACACAGTCGAAATATGTACATAGACAATATTCCCAACTTCAGATACAAAAATGATACATGCATACAAATAGGATAATCATAGTCAGTACATCATAACCTTTCCAATGATACTTCACATGATCCATCTTGCATAAAACATATCTTAGTTATGCCATATTCATATCATAACAATCTCTCTCTGAAGAATATGGGGCATAGTGTCATAACAACATCAATATGTAACTAGCAGGGTCATGGAAGTAAATCCTCAACAATTTGGAAGTGTGTGTGAACGTCCTGCATTTCAAAAACCCAAATGACCCTGCTCCAGACCATCTCCAGGACCCAGGTGCCAGTAGCAGTGACCATGGCAAGTTCTGCACCTGTGATGGCAAGGCTTGCATAGCTTGGCAAATATCCAGTGGGTGAAATTCACCCCTTATGTAACTCCAGGGAAGTTCATAGAGTTACAGCAGAGATGAAAATGCCCCGGGGGGGTTTGCACCATCCAGAACAACATCTCACTCCAGTTCTCAGTGTCTGAGCACAAGCTGGGCCAGGACCCAGCAAGATGGGGTCTCAGCTTCCAGTATAAGTCAGCCAAAATCATCCTAGCAAGCGATACAGTACAAGCACTGAGGAAATGGGAAGGGCATCAAGGCAGGATAAAGGGCTAGGAGGCAAAGGCTGCAAATATTGGCTGCAGAAGACACATAACAAGAGAGGTGATGAAAGTCTTTCCAGCAGCAGTTCCCAAGCTGCTGTCAGGGGAGCATTTGCTGGAGGTCTGCCAAGTGCTGGCTGATCACATGGTCGTGATCCTACAAAGAACACATAAAGAACAGGAGGACTCGTGGCACCTTAGAGACTAACAAATTTATTTGAGCATAAGCTTTCGTGGGCTAAAGCCCACTTCATCAGTTGCATCTGATGCTTATGCTCAAATAAATTCGTTAGTCTCTAAGGTGCCACAAGTACTCCTCGTTCTTTTTGCCGATACAGACTAACACGGCTGCTACTCTGAAACCAAAGAACACATGTAACTCTAGGCAGGTGAGTTACCCATTGATTTCAACGAATGCTTACGTGCTTTTTAGGAGGGGGCTCTGGTGCTGGCTCTGCTCCTGGAGTGACGGGAAGGGGAATGCCCAACAGGGGAAGGTAACGTTTGTCAGAAAGGACACAGTCTAACTGCACTGTGAAGCTAAAGCTGCTTCTGTGCTTTTCCAGAGTGACTCTGCCAGGGCAGCCCTGCTGCTCACAGACTTTTCATCTCACCTGACAGCCTGCATCTCGCAGGCCACAGCCAGGGTGCTGGGGCGGGGTCATGAAGAGAGGAAAGTGTCCATAAGACCCTCTTTTACATGTGCTCCCCACTACTGGGAAAATGTTGGGAACCCTCCCCTGGGAGGCTCACGGCCATGCAAACAAGGGCGGGGGGCGGGGGCGTACACACAAAGCTCCCCAAGCTGATGCAGAACCTCATGACTCAGGCTCACAGCCTATACCTACGAAACAGGAAGCTGGACGAGACATCTGGGCAGAACTCTCGCTCCCAGGAGTGGGGAGCTGGCAGAACGTTTTACCAAGGTCAGTAAACAGCCATGCCTTGGAAATACCAGGTCTTGTCCACTCTGGGGTTTGCTTCCATCCCAGTCGTTGGTGGCCAGGAACCAGCAAGACCCTGGGGGAGACAAGGAACTCTGCTATTTTCTCCTGCTTGACACTGGTGTCCACTGGTGCAAATTGTGGCTTTGCCTGCCTGCACTGGGGATTCTACACCCAGGGCCAGATGACAGTAAAGGCATTCCATGCCTATGCCTATGGCCCTGGCTCCTGGAGTCAGGTGATTACATTGCAATCTCAGCTTCCATTAAAAGACATGTCTAGGCCTCGTGGTTGGGGGAAAAAAACAAAAAAACAAAAAAACCTGAAAGCATGAAGCAAGTGTAACTGATGCAGTGCCATCTGCCTGAGTCTGCAGATAGCCTGATACAATTGCTGTATCCCATCTCTCAATGGGGAACTATCCCATCTCTCAATGGGGTGTTAACTCCACAGCCCACTACACTGGGGATGCCTGCCAACGGCTTTGGGGGTAGTAGACGGCTTTGGGGGTAGCAAAAGAAAAGTGCAGTGGGCTTGTCGCACCCACTGTAGCAGATACATCCCAGGTGCTGGGGTAAGTACTGAGGGTCCCCTGCTTTCATCCCTGCCTCTCTGGAAGAAAAGGGTGCTTCTGAAAAGGGCAGGGGGTCCTGATGCCATTCTTGGAAGTGGGTAAAAGGGGATTTCATGCTGCTACTTCTGCCTCTCTGGAAGGGATGGAGGGCCCCTTACATCATGTAACGATGCTGGTCCTGGCGGGACCCAACTGAGAGTGCCAATTCAGGACAAATTGCTTCAAGCAGGGCAGTTACAGCCCAAGGCTGGAGTTTCTATGCACACCAAGGCAAATCAAACCAGCCAGACAGAGAGGACTTTGGTTTTACCCCACTGGCTAACCACCAGTCACACAAGCAATTCCCTTAGACACTCCAGTTTCCCAGTATCCCCACCAGTGCCACTCGTTATGGGGACAAATGGTTATGAAAACCAATACCCCAGTAAAATAAAAGAGGTTCTCTCAATCCCAAAGGACCAAGCCCCAGACCCAGGTCAATATACAAATCAGATCTTACCCACAAATCACACTGTTGCCAATCATTTAGAATCTAAAATCTAAAGGTTTATTCATAAAAGGAAAAAGATAGAGACGAGAGCTAGGATTCGTGAAATGGAATCAATGACATACAGTGATGGCAAAGTTCTTGGTTCAGGCTTGTAGCAGTGATGGAATAAGCTGCAGGTTCAAATCAAGTCTCTGGAGAACATCCACAGCTGGGGTGGGTCCTTCAGTCCTTTGTTTAGAGCTTCCGTTTGTAGCAAAGTCCCTCCAGAGGTAGGAAGCAGGATTGAAGACCAGATGGAGGAGCTGCAGCAGCTTTGTGTAGTCTCTTGCCATGTGGTCTCTGCTTTCTTTGTCCCAGAGACAAGCTGTCCATCACATGGCCTGGAAAAACCTCAGAGTTCTGTCCATAGGCAGGTCCCTGCATACCTGGCTGAGTCCCCAGGCATGTCTGCCTTCTCTCAGTGGGTCAGTTGTGTAGCTGATGGTCCTTAATGAGCCATTCAGCAGGCTAGGCAGTGCTGAAGCCAACTTGTCTGGGGTGTCACCCAGAAGCATAGCACAAGTTTGAAATACAGACAGTATAGAGCCAATATTCATAACTTTAACTACAAAAATGATACACACAGATAGACAGCATAACCATAACCAGCAAACCATAACCTTGTCTTAGACACCTTATCTGACTCCCTTTAAACAAGATTTGGTGCCCTACAGGACCTTGGTTGCAACAATGATCTATATGGTCCCAGATTATGTCAATAATGTCACACACCACCACTCCAAGAGGGGAGGAGTGTGATGGTGTCGAAGTGGGGCCATGGGGTCGGACTCACCGGGGCATCATGCTATGGTGTGCCTAGGGTCCCGGATTGCCTTAATTCAGACCTGGCTACATGAGTTGCTGGTCACTGATAGCTGGAATCAGGGTAGATCCTCAGTCTGGACAAGGTCTCAGCAGAAAGGAGTATTGGGGCAGGCAGTTGCATGGAATTCCAAGCCTCCCTACAGGTGTGTGTGTGTGTAAAAAGACAAAGAAGGGGCCAGGGAGCAGGCTTGTGTCAAATCGTGCAAGGTAAAACCCAGGAACAATTAACCTTTTCTAAAGCTTTACAACGATTACTATAAGGCTTTGCAATAGCAAGAGCTGCTATTGTTAAGGGTATGGCAGGCCTTTCGTTTATAACTCTAATTTCACATGTTCATAACTTTCTACAAAGTTCTCCTTTAAGGGTTGAAACTTTTCATGCTCAATCTCAACAAAGAGACAACACATAAAGTGTGAGATGTCGGATAGCGAGGAACACGCTTTTCCAATAGTTTAAGTTTTTTCCCCCCTCCCAAAAGTTTCAAAAACAGCTGGGACAAAAACTTCCAAAGGCTGGGACAATTTGCAAGCAGGAGCCTGTAAAAGTTGAATTGAAACACACCCAACACAGTTCTCTGAAAAATGAAAATTAAGAACCCAATTTTATTCCCATTAAAGTCAATAGCAAAACTCCCATCAACTTCAATGGAAGCTGCGTCAACCCTAGGGCCTTGATCCTTGCCTCCATGGCAGCACTTGTATGCCCCTTTGCGGGCATACAGGGGTCACAAACCCGGCAGACTCCTCACAAGGGAATACCCCCAGCGTAAGTCACTGAAGTCAGCGGGACTTAAGCATGTGACTAAAGTCAAGCGTATGCTTAAGTGCGTTGCTAAACAGGGACGGACTGCTGAATAAGGGTGCAAATTGTTAATACGTCTGTCACAGCCTCAGAAAAGTTCACTAGTACAGGGGGTTGAAGAGCAAACACTGAGTCAGAGTGGAGAGAGAGAAGACTCCCGTTATAATGCAAGTGTGTGGGAGGAAGAAGCTGTGGAGTGATTGTACTGGGCGGGGGAAGGAAGATAGAAATGACTGAGATCAGAGCCACTGCATGGTTAGAGATAGGAAGAGTGCCAGGGAGAGAACGCGAATCGGGCCATGAGACATGGAGGGCAGCCGCGGGCCGACAGGCTCCACAAACCAAAGCCTAGAGAGAAGTGGGGGCTCTCCTGAGACGTCTGCAGTGTGGGTCACACCAACCCAATGGGAGAGAGAGAAAAAGGGAGCCAAGGAGTCCCCTCCTGTGGGGTGGGGGCCACTGGGATGGGGGAGGGAGGCCAGGGGGTCAGAGGGATGGGGCAGTCCCTTCCTGGGGCCATGGGAGCCATCAGGAGGGGGTGAGGGGCCATGGTGGGGGGCTGGCTGTTCTGAGCAGCTCCGGGGCACTGGTGGGCTGCGTGTGGCTGGGGGAGACTGACTGGCTGATCAGAGCCCCTGGGGCCACATGGGCTACTCAGGAATAATCCCCCCTCTTCTGGGGGCAGAGGGCAGGGCTTTGTCAGGCCATCGATTGACCCAGGCCGGGTCGGGGGGGGGGTCTCAGTAGACACAGCAACTGGCAGAGCGATCCCCACGGGCGCGGCCTGGCTGATTCAGGCTGCTGGGGGTGAGGGGCCGGGGCTGGGTCCACACCTCAGGGACCCACGTCAGGGATGGAGGGATCCCTAGATCCCTAGAGCCGGGTTCAACGAGTCGGGGTCAGGCCAAACGTCTGTGGTTAAATAGGGCAGGGCTGCAGGGGGCTGTCAGACTGGGTCCCCAGGGCGGTACTTCCTGCAGCGCCTGCCCTGCTGCCCTCCTTGGCACTGGGGGAACGCCCGCCAGCCCCGATCCCTACGGAGCGGGCAGGAGGGCAGCTGGGCAGGGGTGGGGGAGGAGCCGGGAGAAAATGGCTGGAAGAGGAGGGTGGCTGAGGGAGCGGAGGAGGTTTTGGTGTGAGAAGCTGAGGGTCTCTCTGGCGGGTGGGTGTCAGTGTGGACAGGGGGATCTGGGAGGGAGCTGAGGGTCTCTGTGGAGGGTGGGTGTCGGTGTGGGTGGGGGGAGCTGAGATCTCTGTGGAGGGTGAGTGTCGGTGTGGACAGGGGGATCTGGGGGGAGCTGAGGGTCTCTGTGGAGGGTGTCGGTGTGGACAGGGGGATCTGGGGGGAGCTGAGGGTCTCTCTGGCGGGTGGGTGTCGGTGCGGCCAGGGGGATCTGGGAGGGAGCTGAGGGTCTCTGTGGAGGGTGGGTGTTGGTGGGGACGGGGGGATCTGAGGGTCTTTGTGGAGGGTGGGTGTCGGTGTGGACGGGGGATCTGGGGGGAGCTGAGGGTCTCTGTGGAGGGTGGGTGTTGGTGCGGACAGGGGGATCTGGGGGGAGCTGAGGGTCTCTGTGGAGGGTGGGTGTCGGTGCGGACAGGGGGATCTGGGAGGGAGCTGAGGGTCTCTGTGGAGGCTGGGTGTCGGTGCGGGCAGGGGGATCTGGGGGGAGCTGAGGGTCTCTGTGGAGGGTGGGTGTCGGTGTGGGTGGGGGGAGCTGAGATCTCTGTGGAGGGTGAGTGTCGGTGTGGACAGGGGGATCTGGGGGGAGCTGAGGGTCTCTGTGGAGGGTGTCGGTGTGGACAGGGGGATCTGGGGGTCTCTGTGGAGGGTGTCGGTGTGGACAGGGGGATCTGGGGGGAGCTGAGGGTCTCTCTGGCGGGTGGGTGTCGGTGCGGCCAGGGGGATCTGGGAGGGAGCTGAGGGTCTCTGTGGAGGGTGGGTGTTGGTGGGGACGGGGGGATCTGGGGGGAGCTGAGGGTCTTTGTGGAGGGTGGGTGTCGGTGTGGACGGGGGATCTGGGAGGGAGCTGAGGGTCTCTGTGGAGGGAGGGTGTCGATGTGGACGGGGGGATTTGTGGGGGAGCTAGGGTCTCTCTGGCGGGTGGGTGTCGGTGCGGCCAGGGGGATCTGGGAGGGAGCTGAGGGTCTCTGTGGAGGGAGGGTGTCGGTGTGGACGGGGGGGATCTGGGGGGAGCTGAGGGTCTCTGTGGAGGGTGGGTGTCGGTGCGGACGGGGGGATCTGGGGGGAGCTGAGGGTCTCTGTGGAGGCTGGGTGTCGGTGCGGGCAGGGGGATCTGGGGGGAGCTGAGGGTCTCTGTGGAGGGTGGGTGTTGGTGTGGGTGGGGGGAGCTGAGGGTCTATGTGGAGGGTGGGTGTCAGTGCAGGCGGGCCTAGGAGAGAGCTGAGGGTCTCTGTGGAGGGTGTCGGTGCGGACATGGGGATCTGGGAGGGAGCTGAGGGTCTCTGTGGAGGGAGGGTGTCGGTGTGGGCAGGGGGATCTGGGGGGAGCTGAGGGTCTCTGTGGAGGGAGGGTGTCGGTGTGGGTGGGGGGAGCTGAGGGTCTCTGTGGAGGGTGTCGGTGTGGACAGGGGGATTTGTGGGGGAGCTGAGGGTCTCTGTGGAGGGTGGGTGTTGGTGTGGGCAGGGGGATCTGGGAGGGAGCTGAGGGTCTCTGTGGAGGGTGGGTGTTGGTGTGGGCAGGGGGATCTGGGGGGAGCTGAGGGTCTCTGTGGAGGGTGGGTGTTGGTGCGGACAGGGGGATCTGGGAGGGAGCTGAGGGTCTCTGTGGAGGGTGGGTGTCGGTGCGGCCAGGGGGATCTGGGAGGGAGCTGAGGGTCTCTGTGGAGGGTGTCGGTGGGGATAGGGGGATCTGGGGGGAGCTGAGGGTCTCTGTGGACGGTGAGTGTCGGTGTGGACAGGGGGATCTGGGGGGAGCTGAGGGTCTCTGTGGAGGGTGTCGGTGGGGATAGGGGGATCTGGGGGGAGCTGAGGATCTCTGTGGAGGGAGGGTGTCGGTGTGGACAGGGGGATTTGTGGGGGAGCTGAGGGTCTCTGTGGACGGTGAGTGTCGGTGTGGACAGGGGGATCTGGGGGGAGCTGAGGGTCTCTGTGGAGGGTGTCGGTGGGGACAGGGGGATCTGGGAGGGAGCTGAGGGTCTCTGTGGAGGGAGGGTGTCGGTGTGGACAGGGGGATTTGTGGGGGAGCTGAGGGTCTCTGTGGAGGGTGTCGGTGTGGGCAGGGGGATCTGGGAGGGAGCTGAGGGTCTCTGTGGAGGGTGGGTGTTGGTGTGGACAGGGGGATCTGGAGGGAGCTGAGGGTCTCTGTGGAGGGTGTCGGTGGGGACAGGGGGATCTGGAGGGAGCTGAGGGTCTCTGTGGAGGGTGGGTGTTGGTGCGGACAGGGGGATCTGGGAGGGAGCTGAGGGTCTCTGTGGAGGGTGGGTGTCGGTGCGGCCAGGGGGATCTGGGAGAGAGCTGAGGGTCTCTGTGGAGGGTGTTGGTGCGGACAGGGGGATCTGGAGGGAGCTGAGGGTCTCTGTGGAGGGTGGGTGTCGGTGTGGACAGGGGGATCTGGGGGGAGCTGAGGGTCTCTGTGGAGGGAGGGTGTTGGTGCGGACAGGGGGATCTGGGGGGAGCTGAGGGTCTCTGTGGAGGGAGGGTGTTGGTGCGGACAGGGGGATCTGGGGGGAGCTGAGGGTCTCTGTGGAGGGTGGGTGTTGGTGCGGACAGGGGGATCTGGGAGGGAGCTGAGGGTCTCTGTGGAGGGCGGGTGTCAGTGCGGACGGGGGGATTTGTGAGGGAGCTGAGGGTCTCTGTGGAGGGTGGGTGTCGGTGCGGCCAGGGGGATCTGGGAGGGAGCTGAGGGTCTCTGTGGAGGGTGGGTGTTGGTGTGGGCAGGGGGATCTGGGGGGAGCTGAGGGTCTCTGTGGAGGGAGGGTGTCGGTGTGGACAGGGGGATCTGGGAGGGAGCTGAGGGTCTCTGTGGAGGGTGGGTGTTGGTGCGGACAGGGGGATCTGGGAGGGAGCTGAGGGTCTCTGTGGAGGGAGGGTGTCAGTGCAGGCGGGCCTAGGAGAGAGCTGAGGGTCTCTGCATCAGCCTCACTTTTAGCTCTACAGTGTTGAGCCACTGCCACAAGCTGGCTGACCCCTTTCAGGGAAATAACAAGATCCGCCAACCACCGCAGGTGGGTAATAGTGAATGAGGTCATGTGATTAGCTCAGACCAGCCTTGGGATAGCTGGGTGGGATGGAACCATGGGGCTGGGAGCTTAACGCTTCCCAAGGGGGGTTGGGGGTGCCAGGCAGGACAGGCCCCTGGGGAGCTGCAAGGAATAAAGGGACAGTTTGAAGTGAACTCAGCTCCAGGAAGCAGGGCTGGGGGCTCCTGATTTCAGGAGAAAGATTGGAGCGAACCTACATTTGGGGGGGAGGCCTGCGGGTTCCTGACTCAAGGAGTGGGTGAGGGGGAGTAAAGCCTGAATAGTTGTGCCCAGCTTGCACACTTGGTGATGGATGGACCATAGGGAAGAGGGGTGGGGGCCAGCAGGAGTATTGGAAGAAGAGACCATTTTTGAGTTTATTTGGACTCAGATAAAGCAGAACCCAGCAGGGGTCTTTTGGGCTGTGTGGCGTTTTTATGAGGCCCTGAGTAGAAGGGGAAACGGGGGCAGGGTGCTTCAGAGCCACCCCTGCTGACCCTGTTAACCTCCTCTTATGAGCATTTGCTGTTTTGGGTCAGGCCAGTGTTTCATCTAGTCCACGGTAGGCAGTATCAGACACTTCAGAGGAGAGCAATGGATTAACCTACCTGTAGAAGTTTCTTCCTACCCCCAGGCAATTAGTGGTTGCCTTACACTTATCTATTCGATAAACAAGAACACCCCATTTACCTTGTCTAGACCATTCATTATTTAGACAGAATACATATTGAAGTACCAAACCTCTGTAACGTTCCTACACTTAACCTTTGTTATTTATTTGTTAAATACAGTGTACTCCCTGTGAAACAGATCCTTATTGTCATTTTACTTCACAAAAAGTGCTTCTGCCTCTTTCATCATGCTAACCTTTTCTAGCCTTCTCTTGACACTCTAGGTGTTCCTTAAGCTCTGTTATAGGTCCCGCTCCATTTCCTATTTTAAAGTGGAAAGCCTTATTTTGGGAGATGAGTGAATTCTGCACACACAAAATTTTGATTGTCTAAATAAAAACTGCAAACTTACATTCATGGCATTTGTGATGCATTTTGCAAACATTTGTACAAGCAAACTCACGAGAAAGTGACAAACACTAGTGGAAACATGCTTGCATGAATGGATATTCATGCTGAGTTTGTTTGGTGGTCACCTTGAAAGCTCTTTGTGAGTTTTGGAAGAAGCCAGTCAGAGAGCCATGTTTTTTAACTGACCAACCCACAAAATGTATAGTAGCTATTTGAAGCAATACTCACAGCCATCTACAGGCTGAAATATGAAAAGGAGGACTTGTGGCACCTTAGAGATTAACCAATTTATTTGAGCATGAGCTTTCGTGAGCTACAGCTCACTTCATCGGATGCATACTGTGGAAACTGCAGAAGACATTATATACACAGAGACCATGAAACAATACCTCCTCCCACCCCACTCTCCTGCTGGTAATAGCTTATCTAAAGTGATCATCAAATTGGGCCATTTCCAGCACAAATCCAGGTTTTCTCACCCTCCGCCCCCCCACACACATACTCACTCTCCTGCTGGTAATAGCCCATCCAAAGTGACCACTCTCTTTACAATGTGTACGATAATAAGGTGGGCCATTTCCAGCACAAATCCAGGTTTTCTCACCCCCCCACCCCCCTCCAAAAACCACACACACAAACTCACTCTCCTGCTGGTTTCAGAGTAACAGCTGTGTTAGTCTGTATTCGCAAAAAGAAAAGGAGTACTTGTGGCACCTTAGAGACAATGAATGCATCCGATGAAGTGAGCTGTAGCTCACGAAAGCTCATGCTCAAATAAATTGGTTAGTCTCTAAGGTGCCACAAGTACTCCTTTTCTTTTTACTCTCCTGCTGGTAATAGCTTATCCAAAGTGACCACTCTCCTCACAATGTGTATGAAAATCAAGGTGGGCCATTTCCAGCACAAATACAGGTTTTCTCACCCCCCCCCCTCAAAAAAACACACACACACAAACTCACTCTCCTGCTGGTAATAGCTTATCCAAAGTGACCACTCTCCCTACAATGTGCATGATAATCAAGGTGGGCCATTTCCAGCACAGATCCAGGTTTTCTCACCCCCCACCCCCATACACACACAAACGCACTCTCCTGCTGGTAACAGCTCATCCAAAGTGACCACTCTCCCTACAATGTGCATGATAATCAAGGTGGGCCATTTCCAGCACAGATCCAGGTTTTCTCACCCCCTCCCCCCCAAACTCACTCTCCTGCTGGCAATAGCTCATCCAAACTGACCACTCTCCTTAAAATGTGTATGATAATCAAGGTGGGCCATTTCCAGCATAAATCCAAGTTTAACCAGAAGGTCGGGGGGGGGGGGGTAGGAAAAAACAAGGGGAAATAGGCTACCTTGCATAATGCCTTCATAATGACTTCGTCAGGTTGAAATATGTTTCCAGAAGCAATTTTTCAAATAATTGTAAATAACAAAAATATGTTAAAATCCAAGTCAGTCCATAGACAGGAAAAAAGGATACGTTCATTAAATAAGCTGGTGACTGCAATTAGTTTGCCCACTGTACTTGCTTCCACTAAGATCCACTATTTTTAAACATCCATACAGCCAAATCCCTACTGTCTCTACTTATACCTTTTTCCATTAAAAGCAGACCTCATCCTTCTCTTTCTTCACATCCAGGAAGCTGAGAGTCTCTGTTTTCCTTGAAGTAGTTTTGAGACAACACGTTCTGCAGCTGCTCTGAACTACCAACCACTCCCATTACCAAGTTGTGAGATCTGACCCTCCTCCCTCATCTGGGAATTTTGACCTTCCAGTCACTACACCTAATTGCTAAGCCTCCACTTACTCTAGTTCCACCACTCTGAATTTTGATCCTCCTTCCATTCCAGCTTCTGTTCTATGAGCTCTCAGCCTTTATGGGGTCATCAGTAATATTCCATAGGCACCACACTCATTCAGGAAACTCTGGAACCCAAGCAAGTCCATTGATTTCCAAAGTTGGGAAAATCCCGGTTAATGGGGGGAAAGGTAAACTTTGACGTTAGTTTGCACAAGATAAAGATTTATTGTAGAAAATTAATAAGGGAAGTAAGGGAAAACAAGGAGAAATCAATGGCCAACAGAGTTAAGGACAACAAGGAGTTTTTAAGTATATTAGGAACAAAAAGAATCCTGACAATGGTACTTGTCCATTACTAGATGGAAATGGTACAACTATCAGTAATAATGAAGAAAGGGCAGAAGTGTTCAAGAAATATTTCTGTTATGTATTTGGGAAAAAACATATAAGGTAGTCATATTTTGTGATAATACTCTTTCCATTCCACTAGTGTCTCAGATGGTGGTTAAACAACAGCTACTAAAATAAGACATTTTTAAATCTGCAGATCTGAATAACTTGTAGCCAAGAGTTTTAAAAGAGCTGGCTGAGGAGCTTGCTGGATGATTAATGTTGATTTTCAATAAGTCTTGGAAGTTCCAAAAGACTGGAAGAAAGCTAATGTTGCACCAATATTTGAAAAAGGTAAGTGGGATGACCTGAGTAATTATAGGCCTGTCAATCTGACATCAATCCTGGGCAAGATAATGGAGCAGCTGATATGGGAATGTATTAATTAAGAATAAAAAGGAGGGTAGCATAGTAAAAGCCAATCAACATGGTTTTATGGAAAAAGATCCTGTCAAACTAACTTGGCAGCTCTTTTAGATGAAATTACAAATTTGGTTGATAAAGGTAATAATGTTGATGTAACACATTTCTGTAAATCGTTTGACTTGTAACCACATGATATTTTGTTTAAAACCTAGAATGATATAAAATTAGCATGGCACCGATTAAATGGATTAAAAGCTGGCTAACTGATAGGTCTCAAAATGTAAATGAACAGTCAGTCATCATTGAACCAGTGGGTTTCTAGTAGGGTTCCGCAGGAATTGTTTCTTGCCCTACATTGTGTAATATTTTTATCAGTGATCTAGAAGAAAATATAAAATAATCACTGATAAAGGTTGCAGACGACACAAAAATTGGGGGAGTGATAAATAATGAAGAGGACAGGTCAGTGATAAAGAGCAATCTGGAATGCTTATTAAACTGGGCACAAGCAACCAATATGTGTTTTAATATGGCTAAATATAAATAGGAACAACAAATGTAAGCCATACTTACAGGACTGGGAACTCTATCTTGGGAAGCAGTGACTCTGAAAAAGATTTTGGGCTCCTAGTGGACAATCAGCTGAATACAAGCTCCCACTGTGATGCTGTGGCCAAAAGGACTAATGTGACTCTTGTTTAGATGTATAAATAAGGGAAGCTTGAGTAGGAGCAAAGAGGTTATTTTACCTCTGTTTGGCACTTGTGCAACCCCTGCTGGAATACTATGCCCATTTCTGGTGTTCACAGTTCAAAGGTGGAGATAAATTAAGAGAGGGTTCACAGAAGAGTCACAAGACTGATTAAAAGATTAGAAAATATGCCTTATTGTGATAGACTCAAGGAGCTCAATCTAATTATCTTAACAAAGAGAATGTTAAGGGGTCACTTGATTATAGTCTAGATAAGTACAATATTTCAGTCTAATGGTATGTCAATCTACCTGCTGGATCGGCGCGCAGCAATCGATCCAGCGGGGGTCAATTTATCGCATCTAGTCTAGATGTGATAAATCGACCCCTGAGAGCTCTCCCGTCAACTCCTGTACTCCACCGCCGCGAGAGGCAAAGGCAGAGTCGACGAGGGGGCGGCAGCAGTCGACTCACCGCAGTGGACACCGCAGTTAGTAGGTCTGAGTACGTCGACTTCAGCTACGCTATTCATGTAGCTGAATTTGCGTAACTTAAACTGATTCTCCCCCGCCCCCCCCCCAAAAAAAAGTGTAGACCAGGCATAAGAGACAAAGGTCTCACAGGATCCAATGGCTGGAAGTTGAAGCTACATAAACTCAGACTGGATATAAGGGGTAAAAACAGTGGGAGTAATTAATCATTGGAATAATATTCCAACTGTCATGGTGGATTCTCCATCACTGACAATTTTGAAATCAAGATTGGATAGTTTTTTTCCTAAAAGATCTGTTCTAGGAATTATTTGGGGGAAGTTCTATGTCCCGTGTTATAGGGGAGGTCAGACTAGAGATGATCGCAATGGTCCCTTCTGGCTTGGAATTGATGAATCTGGAAATTATAAGCTCTTTGGGGCTGGGACTATTTTTATATTACATGTGTACAGTGCCAAGGACAGTAGGGCCCTGGGCCCTGATTGGGAGCTCTAGGCAATGTCTCAATACAAAATAAGAGCATGATAAAGGTGTAATCTTCACACACAGAGATGCACTCCCAATCACAGGCCAAAAATAAAACCCCAAATATGACTTCCCAATTGTGAGTTGTGCGAAGCTTGTCTGATAATGATCATTGGAACCATGAGATTTTAAGACAACCCAGAGGAATCATCATCTGCATGGCTGTCAAATCACCCAAGACAATAAATCACAGTGACTGCAATACTGGGCTAGAGTCTGGTGTATATTATTAACAGGCAAGCAGGGAGTAGGTGGTCCTGTAGATAGCCTCAGGTCTTTTGCTCTGCCATGGTTATTATTCCCACAGCTGAAGAGAGGGGCACCACAGAGGATATCCCTGGAGTGGTAGGATCAGGGGGGCTGGAACAGTTTGTACAGTAGGGGTGCTGAGAGCCACTGGACCAAACTGTAAACTCTCTGTACAGTGGAAACCACTTCAAGCTGGGGGGGGGGCAGCAGCAGCACCCCCTGCACCCCTAGTTCCAGCACCTGTGGGTGGGGTCTGTGAGATGCCTACCTGTCATCCCCACAGCACCAGTAATCCTCCAGGCCCGTGAAGTCTGCCTGGCTCCCAGCCACAGCTGATTTCCAGTTATTGTACTGCCCCTGACAGAGGATAAAGAGGAGAAAAGGTGGCCCAGAACGAAGGGATCAGCAAAAGGCGGGGGGCCTTCAGCCTGGCGGCATGCGGGGCCAGCCGCTGCGCGGGCGAGGCGCCGGCTTTCGGGAGCCCGCGGCGCGGAGGCGCCCGGCAGGCCCGTGCCCCGGCGGGAAGGGGGCCCCGAGCGCCCGCGGCCCCGGCCCGCGGAGCTCTCCGCTGCCCAGCGGCCCCGCTCAGCCGCAGGCGGGCAGTTCAGCCGCCCCGGGCCGCGGCGGCCGGCGGGAGCGCAGGGCCCGGGCGAGCGGCCGGACACGCCTGGCGCAGGGGCTCCGGGCGCGGCCTCCGGGGCGGACCGACCGCCCGGGCGGCCTCGCGCCTCTCCCCGCCCCGCCGCGGGCTCGCTGCAGGCGGGCCCGGGCCAGCGACCTCCGCACGGGAGCCCCCGGCCCCGTCCCGAGCGGCCGGTCCGCATGGCCCCGGGGGGCGTGACTTGGGTCGGAAACGAAACCGCCCCCGCCCGCGAGCCGGGAGGGCCGAGGGGCGGGCGGGGCGAGCCCCGGGGCTCGCCTGGCGGACCGGCCCGGGAGCCCTGGGCGGCGGGCAGAGGCCGGAGCGGGCGGGGCGGCGGCGCCGAGACAAAAGGGAGCGGAGCCGAGGAGCGGCGGCGGCTGCTTTGCATCCCTTCCCGTCAGCCCCGCTCCCCGCTTCCTGCTGCCGGGAGCGGCCGCCAGCGGGCCGGGGCGGCCGGAGCAGGGACCCGCGTCGCCAGCCCGGGTGAGTCCCGGCGGGGGGGCGCGGGGCCGCCGACATGTCGCGGGCGCTCGGACGGGCCGCTCCCGGCGGGCGAGATGGCGGCGGCGGCAGCGGGGGGGCACGTGGGGCCGCCCCCCCCAGCCCGCCAACTTCCCCGCGCCGGGGCCGGACCTGTTGAGCCCGCGGCCGGGCCGCTGCGGGGCGGGGCGGCGCCGTGGGGCGCGGAGGGCTCCGGTCTCGGGGCCGCTGCCCGCGGCGGGGACCGGCTGCCTGGGACGGGGGCCGGGCGGTGGCTGCCGGGACCCTCCACCGGCGCCCGGCCTGGCCCCGGCGGAGACTCTCCGCGGGAGCGACCCGGCCCCTGCTCGGCTGGGCGGAGGACGGGGCCCGGGCTGCCCTGCCTGGAAACTCCGCCCCACGGCGCCGGCCCCGCTCCCGCCGAGAAGCCCCCGGGGCGGCGCGCAGGCTTCGCCGGGTCTCGCTGAGAGAGGGGCCGCGCCGGAGCCCCGAGTGCCGCTGGCCCGCCCGTGCCCCCTGCGGACCTGGCTCGGCTCTTCCCCTGCCCTGGCTGCCGCTTGGCAGGGAGTGAAGCCCCCCGATGGCACAGCCCCGTGTGCTCGGGCTGCGCCCTGCCTCGGGCTGCCCCCAGACTTGCTCTTGGGCCTCCCTCCTCCGCAGCGTGTCCCGTGGTTTGTGGAGCACCTGGTACTCGCCGGCAGGGCCGTTCTGGGCTAAGGGTTAGACTCGGCGGAGAGGAGGGAAAACCATCTCATCACTCGCCTATGTTCTATAAAAGTACCTACGATCATGGGAGTTAGAGATGGGAAGAGCCTGGTTCAATAGGTCGTGTTCATCTAATGCAAATATTTGAGGTTTAGGACCCATTCTTGCCTGCCCTCTTTTATCTACACCTCTTATATTGCAAACAGATCTCACCTGCTTTCTGGAAAAATGTCAGGAAAAAAATCTCCCTACAGTTCCACAAAGGCTTTGTTCATGAGACCTCTGATCTGACTGGTAACCAACTTGTTTTGTGACTTTCCTTTGGAAAGTATTGCACATGGTGAGGAGCTTTCCTTTCTTACAATCAGCTGTAATCACTCTACAGAATATAATAATTAATAGACTTTATTTAAACCCATTGTGTTGCAAGAGGGGAGGGGTGGTCAAGGCAGAAGGTGCAGCTCTGGGAGGTTAAAACTCCCCTTAAAATATAAAAAACCTGGAAACACAAAGTAGAGAAGGTTGGTTAGTCTCTAGGCTTCAGTCAGAATGGACAAGTTGTCTGTGGCATAAATGAATTAAGTTTCTTTGCTCCAAGGCCTCACGCTAAGGATTAAACTGTTTTACCAGAATCCGTTTTAAACACCATTATACAATGGTTCTGGTGGACTCTGTTTAAATGTGGTTTGTCTGGCCAATGTGGATTAGGCATAACCATTTAAAAACTGTGTTCTAGGCTAGTTGGAGACCTAAGAAATCGAATATCCCCAGATGAACTCTGAAAAGGTTTCAGAGTAACAGCCGTGTTAGTCTGTATTCGCAAAAAGAAAAGGAGTACTTGTGGCACCTTAGAGACTAACCAATTTATTTATTTATTTTCATCGGCTGTAACTCACGAAAGCTTGTGCTCCAATAAATTGGTTAGTCTCTAAGGTGTCACAAGTACTCCTTTTCTTTTTTCTGAAAAGGTTGTGGATAGGAGCTTGTTTTACCATTTCCTGGGGACCTGTTCAAAGTAACCCTATTTTGGCAGCAAACGAAGGGACAATTTTTAATTGTGATTTTAGTCTTTCCCCTTGACTCGTGAAACATTCCTATTGGAGTCTTTCCTCAAATTCTTTTGATCAGACAATGTATGGAGCTGTATTTGCACCTGATTGTGGCAATGAAAATCCTTCTGGCAAAGAAATGGACGTGCCCCTATCTCCATTCTAGAGAAATGATTTAAACAAAAAAAAGTGAGGAATACCCTTCCAATGGAAAAACTCCCCAACTGCTGGCTAAATACATGTGGCCATCTTGCAACATGGTTCCCATTTTATGAATATGCTAGACTGATTGGCTCCATAAATACAGATAACACATTCTTTCCATATACAAGGTTAAAGAAAAATAGATAACTTAAGTATTATTACAAACTGTATGCAAGTTAAATTGTTTCTTCACCAAATAGGACAGCTTTTCGCCTTGTTTATGTTCTGTTTAATCGTTATGATGTAGTTTTAATTTTATTAGACTAAAAAGTATAAAGGGATTGTAATTTGTAAACCAGTTTAGTAAATACCCCTCAGAGACAGGATGAATGAGAGAGTCCTCAGCACTGTGCTAAGGAATAGGCAATGGGCTATTTGTGCATGAGCCACAGTGATTATTTCAGGACGTTTGCTGCTAAGTGAGACAAACATTCCATATGTTGATCAATGTGATTGTTTTTTCCTCTTAATTTTATATTGAGACTTAGGCCCTAATTCAAAAAGGTACTTTAACACATGCCTAACTGTAACACAGTCCTGTTAACTTCAATTGAACTAATCATCTGCTTAAAGTTAGGCACATGCTTCAGTCCCTTGCCAATTGGGACCATAATAAAAAGAATAGGCTAGTGTAGGTGGGTGAGTTGCCATTATTACTCTGACTAGGAATTGCACTTACTCTACTGTTCTTGCTACCCTGTCTGCCTCTTCCCACTCCCCAACCCAGTTCTTTCGCTGGTCCACCTGTTATGTCTTGGCTTTTAGACTGGATGCTATTTCAGAGAGAGACTGTCATTTTCTACACATTTGTTCAATGCGTGATGTCACCACTCAGGGCAGTTGCACCTGTATTCCTCCTCTGCAGTCCAGTAAGGGCCCCCACTTCTAGGCTTCTGGCTCCCCAGCTGTCCCCTCTCTTGGGCGGAGATCCTGTGTCTCTCCCTCCTGACATGATTTTCCCCAGGGTGCACAGTTCCCTACTACACTGTTATTCCCAGCAAGCCAGGCTGCCTAAGCAGGCCAGCGCCTGCACTTTGCTCACTCTTCGAAGGCTATGAACAAGGTAATTGCTCAACTTAAGGGTTTGTCTTGACACACAGTGCTGCAGCAGTGCTGTGGGAGCGCTTTAGTGAAGATGCTACTATGCTGACGGGAGAGCTTCTCCGATCGGTACAGTTAACTCACTTCCCTGCAAGGCGGCAGCTATGTCAACAGGAGAAGCTCTTCCATCGACACAGCCGGGTATAACTGTCGCTCAGGGTGTAGTTTTTTTACACCCCAAGCGATATAGTTATCCTGATAATGGTTTGTAATGTAGACCTGGCCTGAGTTACAACACAGCTATTTCTGAGCAAGTGCGGTGAAAACATTACAGAGAAAACATTAAAACAATAAAGGGGTCTACACGCATGCTAATAAGCTTACCAGATATCTCGCCAACCCCATCAGAGGCTCTGGTAGGAGTCAGTCCTTCAAACCTCACCAGGAGGGTTTTCTGTGATTACAAGCTCAGAATAGCATTCTTTGAGAACAAGCATGCCCATGCATTGGTTAATCTTTCCTTTATGCAGTTTGGGCCTTTGATTTTTGGGTTCCAGGAACAGGAAATCAGCAGACAGTGATTCCTTCCTCAGGGCGTAGCTTCAAAAGACTGGGGTTTTTTGCATAATCAGAGGTGAGAAATTTGCAATCATCTCCCCATTGGGATTTCCCAGGCAAACCACCTGACACTGTTTGTTCAAAAGCCCGTTGTCTGGCCCATTGTTCAATATAGTCCTTTGAAGTTCATAACGTTTCCCAGGGCTCACAATAATACAGAACCTTTGCATTTAATACAGTGAATTCCAAAGATGGTTAAACTTTTTTTTTTTTTTTTTTTTTCAAGGATATTGCAGGGAAATTGCCATATCTGTCACATCTAGCATAATGGGGGCCTGACCTACTTGGCCTGTAAGTTCTACTGCAATATAAATAAACTTTCTAAAAGTTCTAGTTTGGGTCTCTTTTGGATACAACTTTTATGTAGCTGCTAGTGGGTCTTTTATTTGTCTTGTTTGAGGCAGAGGCCCAAGGGCCTGGCTGCTGTGCAGCATTCCAACCTAGGGGGCACATCAAGGGTGTTCCCTTCATCTCCAGCTATGGATTTGGGGACAGACGGTGTATTCCAAGTGGCACTTACAGAGCTTTTACCTTTTCTTTCTTATTCTGGTCTGCCACATTCCCTCCCTTTAACCCTAATTGGCTGCACTCTGTGCTCTCCCCTTCCCCAAACTGATTGTGATGGGCACAATAGTGGTTAGACTGTAATAAGTTGGCCTGATTCAGTTTCTCCTATTTTTAGATATGCTTTTTCCCCGAAGAGAAGCTTATTTTAAAGGTGTCATATTCTTGTCTTCCCTGATTTTGACGGCAGTTAGCTTGGAGACCAAGAGCATTGGAGTTTGAGGTTTCTCAGCCTTTAAGTCCGGGAGTAGTGTTGAATCTTCAATAAAGAGAACTTTGCTGCCACCAGTGTCAGTCAGAATAAGCTGAGTTTAAAATAAGTGTTAAAAAACAAAGTTTTAAAAAAATTCTAACTAAAAATCCATTTCCTCCTTAACTGTTCAGGTTTCACTTCCCTAGCACTTGTGGCAACATAATCCTTTGATTTCTCAACTTTTCTATAGTGTCCCCCAGGCCAAAGAGAGGAGAAAACCTCCATGTCCGCTGGAGGGGAAAAAAACAGCGGGGGGGGGGAACGACAATTTTTCTTTTCTTTTTTTTTTAAGTGTCAGGCGTCCTCAACCTCTGTGAACATTGTAAAGAAGCTCCCCTTTCCCTCCACTGACCATAATCCACACAACCTGCCCTCCCTCCCCTCTTTTCAGGCCACCTCTGGTCTTACTGTAGAGAGGCTACAGTAGAGGGACAGTGTCTGAAATGTTCTCAATTGTAGGGAAAGAAAAGAGCACACAGGAAGTTCACCTGGGTTCTTGAAAAACTGTTTCCTGGTTACAAAGATGAAGTGCTCTGAGAGATTGAGGTGACTGAAATACTAGTGCTGGAGCAAACTGATAATTTAAAATGCGATAAGTCACCAGGCCCAGATGGTCCATCCATGGGTTCTGAAGGAACATAACTAGGAAGTAGTAGAAGTAGCTACCAACAAAATTATTCAATCTTTAATTTAGAAACAGCCACTGTTCCAGAGAATTGGAAGGTAGCAAGTATTGCACCCACAATTTAAAAAGGCTGTAGGAGAAATCCAGGGAATTATAGGCCTATAAGCCTTACATCTGCACCTGGCAAATTGGGTTAATTGACAGTGAATAACAAAACACCTGGAAGATCATGATCTGATAGGGTCTAACCAGCATGTATTCCACAAAGGAAAATAGTGTCTCACTAATCTCTTAGAATTCTTTGAACATGTCAAGAAAGTAGTGGATGAAGGAGAACCAGTTAACATAATATATTTAGATTTCCAAAGGGCCTCTGAGAAGACACCCCACGATGACAACTTCAGTAGTCTTGTGTGGGAAGAGGCAAAGTTGTCAGGGATCAAAAAATGGCTAGGAGACAGAAAGCAACAAGTAGGATTAAATGGTCAGTTTTCATCGTGGCCAAAGGTTAAGAGAGGAGTCTGTAAGGTTCTGTGTTAGGTCCTGCATTTAATATGTTTATTAATTATCTGGAAAGGTGGGGTGCAGTGAGGTGACAGAATTTATAGGTTACACAAAGTTAAGGTTAGTTAGGACTAGAGAGGATTGTGAGGAACTAGAGTGAGACCTATACAAGCTAGATGGGCAACATGATTGCAAATGAAATTTAATTTTGATAAATGAGAAATAATGCACATTGGAGAGAAAGTTTAACTTTTCTTCACCTTATAAGTTCCTAAATTAACTGTATCAACCTAAGACAGTGACCTGGATGTCATTGTGGACAGCTCAATAAAAACTTCTGTGTAATTTGCAATTGTAGTCAAAAGACTAACACAATGTTGGAGTGCATAGGAAATGGAATAGCAAATAATACTAAAAATATCATAATGCCTTTATATATATATCCAGTTTCATCTGGATACTCTGTGCTGTGTTGGTCGCTCCATCTAAAATAGGATATTGCAGAAGTAGAGGGGC
Source organism: Chelonia mydas (assembly GCF_015237465.2). Classification (NCBI taxonomy): domain Eukaryota; kingdom Metazoa; phylum Chordata; order Testudines; family Cheloniidae; genus Chelonia; species Chelonia mydas. The sequence goes on from NC_051250.2 coordinate 82,882,577, forward strand.
TTCAGAGAAGAGCAACTAGAATGATCAGAGGCCTGGGGAAAGCTCTCATTAAGACAGATTGTAAAGAAGAAGGGAACAGTCAATGAAATTAAAAGTGGGAAATTCGCAACCGATAAAAGAAAATACTTTTTCACACGGTGTGTGATTGTGGAACTAACTGCCATAGGAAGTCATTGAGGCCAAGAACTTAAAGGTGATTGAACATTGAAATGAATATCCAGACTTGTCATAACTCCTGTCCCTTCCGAAATGTTTGTCTTAAGTCTCGATGCATAAGGTTTAATGACCATCTCTAACTATTACAGATCAGGATGAGACCTTTTTTGAGGGGAATGGGGGTGTCAGCGGGCAGGCAGATTATCCCACAGACGTCTGTCTGCTGCAGGGTTCTTGCACTGTCCTTTGAAGCATCTGGTTCTAGATGCTCTGGGACAGGATACTGAACTAGGTGGACCTCAGGTCTGATCTAGTCTGGTAATTCCTATCTTTCTATGAAACTCTGCCATTCTGGATTTGCTGTGGAGAGCTCTTTGAGCTAAAAGGTGTTCCTGGGTTTGCAGGGGGAGCTTACATTTAAAAGGAAACCTGGGCAGCTCCAAAAACCTAGAATAAGCATGTTTACTGTAGGAAAGGGATTGTGACAAGCAAAAGCAGATATGTGATCTGCAGTGGCCCATTACTTAGGGCAGAGAGTCTCAATCAGAGAAAGGTAACTACATAGAAGTAACATATTTAGACTTTTGTAAGGTGTTTGACTTTGTACCTCAATATGTTCTGATTACAAAATTAGCATGCGATATCAGTCATGCATCTGTTAAATAGATTGACATCAATCAGTCAGAGTTTTTAAAAGGTAGTTGCCAATGGGGAGCCATCATGGGGGTGTTTCTAGAGAGGTTGCAAAGGAGTCGGTACTAAGCCTGATGATGATCAATGTTTTCATCAATGATCTGAAAGTAAATATAAAATCACTGCTAAAAAAATTTGTGGATGATGCATAGAATGACAGCGTGGTAAATAATGAGGACAAGGCAGTCCTAGAGAGTGGCTCGCTTGATAAGCTGGGCCCATTCAAACAAAATGTGTGTTAAAGCCAGACGCAAAGTTGTCCTCCAGGAACACAGAATGCCAGCCATACCTACAGGATGGGGGCCCGTATCCTGGAGAGCAGATACTCCAGAAAGGTTTTAGGGGACAGAGTAGACGAGCAACGGGAGAAGGGAGGTGGTGATTACCTCTGTAGATGGAACTGATGAGACCAACCCTGGAACACTGCATCCAGCTCTGGTGTCCACATTTCTAAAGGATGTTGGGGAAAAATTGGAGGGGTGCAGAGAGGAGCCAGAAAAATGATTCAAGTGTTGGAAGAAATGCCTTTCAGTGAGAAACTTAACGAGCTCCATCTGTTCAGTTCATCCAAAAAGAAGAGTGAGAGGTAACTGGATTAGGGTATAAGTACCTTTCCTGGGAGTAAATGCTGGGCACGGACGTGCTCCTTTGCCAAGTGGGAAAAGGCAGAACAGGGTTCAATAGCTGGGACAAAGCTACATTAAAACCAGGCACAGATTTTAAGCTTGAGGGTGACTGAGCATGGGAACAAACCACCAAGGGAAGTGGTGGCTTCTCCCTCTCTTGATCTGAAGATCTGCAGACTGTCTCTTTCTGGAAGCTACGCTTTAGTCAAACACAAGTGATTGAGCTCCGTGCAGGGGTAACTGGGTGACTGTAATGGCCTCTGTTGTACAGGAGGTCAGGCTAGACTACCTAATGGTCCCTTCTGGCCTGAATGTCTATGAATGGGTGTCAGGGCCACAGCCACTCTGCCCTTCCCATCTTGCTGAATGGAAGTGGCAGCTAGATCCCAGCTAGCTGGGAGGGGAATTCTGCGGGAGCCACATTAGGAAAAAGGGGTGTTTGTAGGTTGAAGGTTGAGAGCTACAGACTTAGCAAAAGTGCAGACCCTCCAGCATTGTTTGTCAAACAAATCGGTGACTGTTTGTACTTGTGGTTCTGCATCTTATTTTCATGGCTGTCCTCTAGGGGACTCACACTCACACACGGAATTGGTCTGCACCTCTCATGATGATAACTTAACACCTGCGACAGTTACCCTTTACATAATGATTACTTAAATTAGCAGGGGTAGAAGGGGAAGTTATTCACTGTCTCAGTGGGAGAGTTCCAGATACCGGACAAGTGAAAAGCACAGGCCCTTCTTTAAATGTGTTGAAGGAGCTGATGGAGAAGAAACCAACAATGGAGGAGTTGACTGAACAGGGAATAGATGGGTATGAGGTCAGAAGTCGTCAGCTCCTTGGAGCTTCTTGGAAATCATACCATCTCCAAATCCGTTTGGAAATTGATGGGTAGCCAACGAATGCTGATCCCACTTCCTGTAGCAAGAGATTGCTCTGCCCACAACGTTGCAGGCCCCTGAAGTTGAGTAGCAATATAGGAACGCAGTTTAAAAATGGAACTGCAGAAGTCATGGTGGAAAATTTAATACAGATTTCAACAGGGAGAGACAATGACAAATCCTGGCAGTGTCTCCCAATGCTGGTGATAAGCACCTTTCGACAAAGGAAATATGGAAGGAAAATGAAAGTTTGGGTCAAAGATAGTGAACACTTCTATTGTGATGTAGGGGACTTCAGGTGTGAATTCAGAAAAATGATTGTGAAGTCAGACATAAGGACTTCAGTCTTGGATGCATTTGGCTGTAGGAATTCCAGTCATGCCCAGGTGCTGGCAGTCAAGGCAGGTAGAGAGGGCATTCTTGGATCTTTCTGTCATCTGAGGGAAGCGTAGTATTGTGTGTTGCTCACATGTAAATGATGTGTAAGTTTGAAGCTAATAAAGCAGGATCCCTGATGATGAAAAGTGGGTAAAGGACTGGATCTTGTGACATCTTTGGGTAGATGGCCATGGAGAAGATGTAAAGCCTCCACCAGAAATGGCCTGGAGAGAACAGTTAAAAGCTTGGTTTGAAACCAGAAGAGGAGGGCGTCTGAGCCACCTGTTTTCCCAAGGTATTTCAGAAGGAAAGTGGCTGCTGGCCCTGAAAGTCACACTGGGATTAGGAGAGGCATGAAGCTGGTTATTAGTGACCCAAATGTGCCCTAGGACTCTAGAAATGTAACTGGGCCTGACAGTACCTGCTGCTCCCTTGTTTTTTTTCTTTAAATTACGGAAGTTCTTGGGGCCCTTAATACAGAGTTACCCTGCCAGATGTGCCGTTGGGGTCTGTTTGGTGGGGTCACATGCTTCCAGGGGTGGTGGTTTTCCTTTTACATATTACAGTTAAAAAATAAAACTCCATCCTTAAACTGGTGCCCGTTCACTGTTAACGAACGCACACACACCCCCCGTGTGGGTCCATGTGTCAAAGTGAACCTGGAACATAATGGCAAATTCTGATCTTGGCTCCTGCCAATCCTTGAACATCTATGGCACTGTATGCAGATGATGCTGATAGCCAGGGACAAAGGGCTGGGCTGGAACTGGAGTTTCATGGCAACCTTGTTTTCCGTCAGTTTGAATCTAACTCTTAACGTGAGTTGGGAAAAGCGTTAGTTTGTAGGGACCTGGCCCCAGCGCTGTCCTGCCTGAGAGAGGGAGCCAGCTGGAGCCTGTGTACCGCTGCCTCTCTGTCGTATGGGGAGAGAAGCTTCAGGGTCAAAGGTTCTTTGCACTTTATGGGTCTGGAATCTTCTCCAGAGCCTGAAGACAAGACTCTTTCCATGTGAATTTCTTCTAATTAGGAGATGGTTTGGGGAAGAACTTATTTATCAAAGCGGGGTGGTAGGCAGCTATGTTTGTACATGCTCATTGATTTTATACTTAGAAATCTGCATGACAGAGCCAGATTTTCTACTTTATTGAGCAGAGTTTAATTCACGCTGGTGCTGGAAGAGACTGTGAAGGTAGCTTGGCATGCTGGCCAGACATAATTGATACCTGGCTGTAATTTGTAGGGTCTAGGGAAGAATTTTATGTCTAAAACCATTACAAAGCTATCTGCTCTCTTGTACAGATCACTTGTGTTTTCTGGTAGACGTTGGTGTGTGTTAGAGAATTTATTTGGTATTTGTTTGAGAGAGAGAACTTGTACTTTAATATATTAAAGAATCAGAATAAACCCCCTATTGTAGTTTGGAAATGTATGGCATATGACCATTTTCGGACTCTAGCTGCCGTCTAATCTGACCTCTTCAGGGGAGAGAACTCAAACAGATGCACATAAGTTTGGTTTGTATTATTTTTGTCAGTGTTCTCTTCAACAGTTACACAACAAAGTCTCTTAATGCAAGTTAGGTCATTACATGGTTTTCATACAGTGATAAAGTTGAATAAATCCTTTTTCTTTTCTTCATGTCTTCTTGATGCTCCCTGAGTCAGGCCTCCGTGCCTCTGAGGTTTTTCTGACTAGATCTACACAATGTGTCTGTGCCAGAGATCTACACATTTCAAAGATTCTTCCTCTGGTGTTCCACTTGTTCTCATGGTGTGTTGCTGTTTTCCTTACCGTGGTTCTTGCTGCTTTTGGTTAAGGGTTTCCGTGTTATCCATTAAGACTCCTGCTTTCAGAAATTTATGACTTGGTTGTAAAAAGTCATTCTAGGCAGTAATTTTGTTTATAAAATGTATCACCAAAATAAACTTGTCATCTTCATCACAATTCTTTTATGTTTGGCCATTTAAAAAAATGACATTCTGAATTTTGCTTTTAGACCTTTTTAATTTTTTCCCTAAACTGTATTAACTCCCTCCCATGATAAGCTCTTCGTTATACAGACTGGTTAACATACATGCATAGGAAAAGGTTTTTGATTCTCACACCCCAGTGAAAATTTCCTGAGACCTTTCAATGGATTTGCTATATATATATGCATGACTCTCTTTGGCTTGGTAAACAAAAAATGAATCCGCCATTAGCCGAAGGTCAGTGATCTGGTAAGTATAGAAGTTGTCTCTCATTGCTGGACGATAATGGCTTCTGAGGGATAGCCGTGCAAGTGAAGGTTGGATTTAGCTTATCTGATGTTCACCTTTAGCATCACGCAAAGCTAAGCAGAAACTTTTTTGTTTTTAAAGCCTATCACAATCTGACCACAATCTGACCAACCTGTGTCTCATGCACCAGTTGATGACAACACTGACCTCCCCTTTCTTTATATCAGTGATGTCCAACCTCTGCCCCTTGCGGGTGACAATATGGAGAAGAAAATACAAATCTGATTATTAATTGAAGTGTTTTCCGAGCCAAACCCTGTAATTTTTAAACCAAGTGTTTGAATGAGTCCAGCTGCCTCCCATCACTTCCCCTGCATCTATAAAACCAGGGAGAGGAGGTTGGCCGACAGGGCCTCCTATGACTGTGGGGCCTACTTCCGATCCTCCATCCGTTCACACAGATGGGTGGAGTTCCTCTGGGCGGCGTCCATTGGCTCCCTTGATGCCTTTGAGGAGCAGTGGGCACTGTCCAGGGTTCTCTGCTCGGTGTCCCCGTCAGGTTCCCTTCGTTTGACCCTTTGACTGCACTCCTGTCCTTGTTATTTCATTAGTTGTCCCCCGGAATCACTTGGCTTCCAGGTCCTGTGGATCCTCCCCTTAGGCTGGGGGGGGGGGGGGGGAGCCCTTTAGCAGTGGGCAGGCGGAACCTGGATCCTAATAGGATCACTTCCCCTGCAGCCTCAGGAGCAGCTAGTTGGTGAGAACTGATAGTTCTCTGAGCAACAGTTGCCTCTTCCTTGCGCATCTGCTTAGTGGTTCCCCAGGAGAACTTGCTGCATGGCAGGGTTGTTGGAGCTCTCAGGAAAGCAGGAGAGGAACCTAGAAGGGTGGCTTCTCTCTCCCACCCAGTCACCCAGAAGGAGCAATGCTGAGAAACAACAGCTAGTCTGGTGCCCTGATTCTCTGCTGCAGCCATGAGTGTAGGCTGGGGGTGCTCTGACTTGTGACAGCTGGCTGTGGTCTCCAAAGTGACCGCGCACTCCATGGAGAGAGCCGTTGTGCAGTCTGCTCTGTCCATTCGTCCCAGATTTGGGCTCTGCACCAAGCGCTGTGGGCAGGAAGGCATGTAAGCCACCTTTTGTGGCTCTGTGCCCAATGGGGACTCCCTCACACAGAGGATGGGAAGGTTTCCACTCCTTTGGCCCCTGGGTAGCATAAAGGGGGTAGGACAAAATCTGGCCCCATGTTTTGATTGTGGCTCCTGGCCTTTTTTAAAATATGGTTGGGCCTGGGAGCGGGCTCCCTTTCAGGAGCTTTATCCCCGCTCCTCGAGGCTGAAGCTCTTCTCTTTCCAGGCAACTGGGCACCCCCAAACCCAGCTTGCTGCTGGTCCGCGATCCACCTGACCCAGCAGCTTCCGATACCGTCTTTTCAGGGAAACCAAGAATTCTGACCTTGGGTCTTGATGGGTACATTAATAAATGTCTTGTTTAAAAATTAAAAACTTGGGTTGTTTTAAGTCTTAAGGCACATTGTTAGTTAACTATTTGAAATCTTAAACATCCTCTCTTAGAGAAGTGTTGCAGTTCCTCTCCTAAACCAAGGCCAGCACAATCGTCTGCTTTGTTTTTATGGGTAATTTTCATGCACCAAAATCGTGGTGTCTCCAAGTTTGGATAAATATCAAGGCCCAGCCTATGGCATCCAGAAACCAGGCAGGCTTGAAGTCCACCTGCAGTTCATATTCATAGGTGATCTAGTGAGTGACCGAGAAAGAGGGAGGAAGGAGTGATAGAATTACAGAACGATAAATGCTTGCTTGTTCTACATTTATCTTTCCTGTTTCTTGGTAGCAAATGTTTGTATGTATGTGCTCCAAGGCTCCAGACAGTTTCCTCCTTTGCCATTTTTCCTTTCCACTGACTGACATTTACTGCTTGTCTATATTTTCCTTCATTTCAATAGACTGTCTCTCCCCTCTCTTTTCCTTTATTTTTATATATATATATATATATATATATATATATATAATTTCCCCCAAGCCCTCCCTTTGTTTTCCTTCCTTTGTTTCTCCTAACATCCCATCTAGTGACCAGTGGCCCAGCACCCTATTCATCCAGGAAGACATGAGTCAAAAGCCTGGGCTTATTCCCTGGCCATTCAGTGGTGAAATGGTGGTGGTGCTGGAAATTCTGGGGGAGCAGTATCCCCTGCAGAGAGCCAACATACCAGCTGCTCTGTGGATTTTTTTTTCTAACTCTTGAGATTAAGAACGTTTCGGTTTCTGTGAGCTTGCAGCTAACAGCACTGGAAATAAAAGGAACAAGCTGCAGGAGGGCATTTGGATGTTTTCCCTTGGGGAGGTCTTTGTTTAAAATTTAATTCTCTGTTACTCTCTTTCTAGATGGATGCTAGCTCTTCTCTAACTTGCTGTCACTTTGACACTTTCTCTCTCTAGTTTCCTTTCCCCCATCTTTCCAGCACAATTCCATTAAGCCTCTATTGTAGCTGTCCCATTTTTTAATACAGACATGTCCACAACGTAAGCTTTAATAGTCTGGAATTATTCAGAATAGAAAGTTGGGCACACTAGTTCAGCATAGCAGGGCTGAAAGAGCAAGCAGTCAGACACCTGTCCCCTCTATAGTGGGGAAGGGTTTTTCTCTTGTTCTTCCCAGACTGCCTCAAGGATCTTTTTAGGAAAACACCAACGTGCTGTGCAGATTTCCAGGACGGGTTCTAGCTAAGTAGTTGCCTTTCTTGGAAGTGCTGATTGTAATTTGAATGATGATGGATTGTGGGTAGGTGTTTATAGTTTCCAGATGGAATATGAAGAAGCAAAGATTATTGAACTCTTCCTATGATCCCTGATAGAAGCCTTTCCACTTTTGAGCTTTCTTACTTGAAAAGGATTAATTTTAAAAGATGAATACTAATGTATTGTGGTGCAATGCAAACCACTTGACCTGAAATGGGTAACGGTTATTGTCAGGAACGGATTGACTAGTGCCTGCCTCACTTGTCCTGCTGTCCTTCAGTTTAGAGAGTCAACAATGTTTTCTCCTTGGCCAGGCTTTTATTATTTAAGACCTGTATTTGTGAGTTGCACTTTACCGTGTGAGTAGACACTAACCTTAAAAGTCATGGAACTGCTACTCGGTGTAAGAGAAGCAGAACTGGGCTCTGAATTCATAGGCTCTTGTGGCACTCGAGAGAAATTCCTTTGGAGAAGACAGAATCGTAGATGGTAGAATTGAAAGGAACCTCTTGGGTCACAGAATTAAACGAGGAGGGTTGGACTCATTCTTGTCTTTCCCAGTTGTATTCTTCGCTCATTCAGCATGTTTTACAGAACCCCAGTAAGATCATTTTGGAGCTCATCTGCTGAAGACCAGAGGAGTTTGATTTATGAATGGTTTTATTTCATGATTATCAGCAAGGTGCACGCACAAGCAAATGATTTCTGCAGTTGGATATTCTGTGTATTTATAAGGCCTCCTTCAATGCCAGAGAGAGAGGCAGAGATTGACATTTTAAAACCTGTGCACACAGTCACAGTAATTGTACACACAAGGGTCACGCTGTTCCTCTACGTTCAGAAGATACCAAGAATTGCTCATACTTAGTATCCCCAGCGTTTATGTGTAAGCACATATACAGACAAGAGAAACCTTAAAATATTTGTAATGTGTTATAATATATTTGTAACAATTTAAATAATAATAAAAATTTCCCACCCTGGGAGCTGATCCCCATGAACCTAAGCCAGCCATTGGATTTTCCATTGTACAAACCAACATCCTTTCTCTAGAAGTGTTTTCAGAATGTGCTTGGTGGTGGTGGATTGATACTTCACATCCCTTGAGGAGCAAAGCAGTTGTATTCTACAGGTTGGTTTGATGTCTCAAGATTCGAACGACAAAAATAGGTTATAAATTGCATCCAGGACAGTTGGCACAGTATTCTGTTCAGATGCCCCACGAGTCAAAGACGGAGATGATTATGGATCGGTGTATGAAAGGACCCAGTGGCCTCCCTGACCCGCTCTGTGCTGGCCTGTGCAGGCTGGTGGAAGGCCTCTTCGTTCTGCCGCACACATGGGCTATGAATGCACCACTCCCTTTGACTGCTTCATCTGTGCCTCTCTTGTACACATGGGAACCGTGGGGCGCTTAGTGGAGTGGAAGTTCTGAGGGTTTCACTCCACTACAGACAGCTATTAAATTAGGAAACTAGAGCCCTTTTCTTTTGTCGTTTTCAGGATTCCTCCTGTGACAGACCTAGCTTTTGTCCGAGTTTTATTCTCTGGACTCTTTATTGTCACAGAAAGGACATTTGCTTATTTCATTTTAACAGGTGCATTTCCTGCTTGCTGTTTTTCTGAAGACGATCCCTTTATTGTAGTGGGACTTATTATAATAACTTGCAACAAAACCCTTGAACTCTGCAAATATTTGGTGTAACATTGGATTAGACTTTACACCAGTGATACAATAACATGGAATGACAACGGAGTTGCTGAAGGATGTAGTTGTCAAAACCACCTGAACTTCTAACAAACTCGACCGTATTAATGCTGTTATTGTCAATACCAAAGGAGTATTCCCACAGCGAACTCTAGGGCCTTCCAGGTATTATGAATTACCTGTGGACTGCAGCTAAATGTAAGCCTTCAAAGATTCTAGCTGGTGGCTCACTGAGCCACTTGATTCCACGAAATATTCGTCTAGGGGAGCAGATAGGGCCAGTAAGTTTCAAGTTGGTTTGAAGCAGTGGTAGGAGAGAATTATTCAGATTATTCATTCCCCATAATCTATTTGCTCTCCCCACCAGGAAGATGGTCAGTTTAAATGTTCCTGTTCGTAATCTGAACTCAGTACGTCTGATTATCTCTTTGGCGATCCCTCTCTAGCTCGTCCTCCTTGTGCCTGGGGACAATTTAGACTGAGTTGAGAAGTGCGATTGCGTGCTTCTTGGCTGCCTCCTGCTCCCATGGGCTGGTGGATTCTTCGGGAGACTGTACTGTCATTGGCATGTTTGCCTTTACGGAAGGCCAAATCCTGGCTTACTGCATCTCTGGGCATTTGTATGCATAATGACATGTGGTTTGGTCTTAAATGCAGAAGGTAGAAATCTCCTGCCTATTACCAATATGAGTCTCTGAGCTTATAAAGGGAGCTGCTCTGTGAGGAGTCTGTTTGCAAGCATCTCTGGAAGAGCCACGGGAGCATGGAACATCTCTGTTCTTTCCTTTGGCATAAGGCCTCCCTTAGTTCTTTCATGCTGATGTAAATTGGGCCTAATCTTGCAGTCTCTGTGCAGTCAAAATTCCCTCTGCAGGCAATCAGAGTTTGGACTGCATTAGGACTGTAGGTTCTAGGCTATAAAGCATAAGAATATCAGAACAGCTAGACTGGGTCAGACCAAAGATCCATCTAGCCCAGTATCCCTGTCTTCCGACAGTGGCCAATGCCAGGTGCCGCAGAGGGAGTGAACAGAACAGGGAATAATCAAGTGATCCATCCCTTGTTGCTTATTCCCAGCTTCTGGCAAACAGAGGCTAGGGGCCCCATCCCTGCCTATCCTGGCTAATAGCCATTGTTGGACATATCCTCCATGAATTTATCTAGTTCTTTTTTGAGCCCTGTCTTGGCCTTCACAACATCTTCTGGCAAGGAGGAGTTCCACAGGTTGGCTGTGCGCTGTGTGAAGAAATATTTCCTCTTGTTTTAAACTTGCTGCCTGTTAATTCCATTTGGTGACCCCTAGTTCTTGTGTTATGAGAAGGAGTAAATAACACTTCGTTGTTTACTTTCTCCACACCAGTCCTGACTTTATAGACCTCTGTCATATCCCCCCCTTAGTCGTCTCTCTTCCAAGCTCAAAAGTCAGACTTATTAATCTCTCCTCATACGGCAGCCGTTCCACACCCCTAATCATTTTGTTGCCCTTTTCTGAACCTTTTCCAATTCCAACAAATCTTTTTTTGAGATGGGACGTCCACATCTGCACACAGTATTCAAGGGCGTACCATGGATTTATATAGAAGCAATATATTTTCTGTCTTATCGATCCCTTTCTTAATGACTCCCAACGTTGTTAGCTTTTTTGACTGCCGCCACACATTGAGTGGATGTTTTCAGAGAACTATCCACACTGACTCCAAGATCTTTCTTGAGTGGTAACAGCCAATTTAGACCCCATCATTTCATATGTATCGTTGGGATTATGTTTTCCAATGTGCATTACTTTGCATTTATCAACATTGAATTTCATCTGCCATTCTATTGCCCAGTCACCCAATTTTGAGAGTCTTTTGTAGCTCTTTGCAGTCTGCCTGGGACTTAACTATCTTGAGTAGTTTTGTATCATCTGCAAATTTTGCTACCTCGCTGTTTACCCCTTTTTCCAGATCATTTATCGATATGTTGAATAGGACTGGTCCCAGAACAGACCCCTGAGGGACACTAGTATTTACCTCTCTCCATTCTGAAAATGGACCATTTATTCCTACCCTTTGTTTCCTATCTTTTAACCAGTTACCAATCCATGAGAGAACCTTCCCTCTTATCCCATGACTGCCTGCTTTGCTTAAGAGCCTTTGGTGAGGGACCTTGTCAAAGGCTTTCTGAAAATCTAAATACACTATATCCACTGGATTCCCCTTTTTTGCCATACAGTGGTGTGCTAGCTCGCTGGGGAACTGAAACAGTATCTTCTCTCTGTTGGTTAGGGTTTGTTTTCAACACACTTCCACCAATAAAGGATTTTTCAGAAGACTTTTCACATAACACAAGAACCAGGGGTCACCCAATGAAACTGATAAGCAGCAGCTCTAAAACAAACACAACACACAGTCAACTTGTGGAACTCGTTGCCAGGGGATTTTGTGAAGGCCAAAAATATAACGGGGTTCAAAAAAGAATTTAGAGAAGTTCATAGAAGATAGGTCCACCAATGGCTATTAGCCAGGATGGTCAGGGATGCAACACCATGCTCTGGGTGTCCCTAACCTTCTGACTACCAGATGATGGGACTAGACAACAATGGATGAATCACTTGATAAATTGCCCTGTTCTGTTCGTTCCCTGCAAAGCATCTGATGCTGGCTGCTGTGAGAGAGAGAATCCTGGGCTAGATGGACCATTGGCATCACACAGCATGGCCGTTCTTATGCTCTTATCATGACCACTCCAAAATAATTTTATTTCAAGCCCAGAAGCCTCTTGCTTTTTGCTGTCTTTGAGTTACTCATTGGAAGTTACCAGTACAAGGGACTGGTGGTTGCTGTCTCCTAAGTATTACAGCTTTTGAACTGGAAATGAATTGGTGAACCAGAACATGAGCCCCTCTCTCTCCTTGGTGATCTCCATTCACAGGGGCTAACCCTGTTCTTCCCCCTCAGGCCGTCCCCCCCACTAGTAGCCTGAGCTCCGGACTCAGGAGTTCCTACACCCACCCGCTCCAAATCTGGGCGGTGTTGCGACATGGCATGCGAGGTTGCAGCCACAATCCCGTTTGGTCCAACCCCACCCACTCCAGCTCTGCGGGCTGTGATTCATCTCTGCGGGGCCTCTACTGGAGTCTCCCACAGAGTTAGCAACGTCAGCAAATGGGTTTGTTGCTCCTGAGTATGAAGAGTGGTTGATTTCTGAAGCTCTTAGAAGTTTGGGATGGAACAGATTCTCCAGTGGACTATTAATTAACTTGTTAAAATGAAAAGCACTCCACTCGTAGGGTAGCACCGAGCGGCCTCAATGCGCTAGGTGCTGTACAAGCGTAGTAAAAAAAACAGTCCCCGCCCCAGAGAGTTTACAGTCTCACTAGGCCAAACTCCCAAAGGGAGAACAGACGGGGACATGACTAGCTCAAGGCCGCTTCATAGGCTGGTGGCAGAGCCAGAGAGAAACCCCCTCTTGTAGTGCCCTGTTCACTAGATGGCACTGCCTCTCCCCTGTTGCACTGCGCCAGAGCAGGTCCCTCGATAGCCATCTGTCTCCCTGTGTTGTCTGACTTGTGAATCCCGTTGAAGAGTACTTTATCTGTGGAGTCGAGTGAGGGGAGAGAAAAAACGATGACCCTCCTGGTGTGGTGGCTTCACGAGGCAGCTCCGAGGAGCCGTGATCTGGCTCCTTCCCAAAGGACAGGGTAACTACGGTTAAGGTTACTTCCAAAGGTGTAACGCAAAGGACAGAGAATACCAAATTCAGAACAGCTCATCGGTAATCTCTTGCCAAGCTGCGGCCCAAAGGCTGGTGTGTGCGCTCTATACCAGCATATCACTTTCTGCCCTTTTAGGTTCTTGTGATGCAATATTTGAAACTCTCTAGGACCAGCTATTCACAAGGCACAAACCGATTTTGCGTGGCGCTGAGAACAGCTGTGTCTGAGGCTCTGCCTCAGCTGCTAACTGAGGTCAGTCCCAGGGTCACCGTGGGCTTTTCTGTTTCCTTCACAGCAGCAGAAGTGTTAATACTGCGAGGTGTGGGGGGAGCGCTTCCTGGCCAGCCATTGTTCAGCACATGGAAGACGGAACTCGATCCGCTAACCCAGGTGCAGTCCTTGGCTATCACCTTCCTCCTGGCCTTTAGCTGGCTGGTGGCAAACCACATTACATACTGCCATTAACTGATCAGCATGCTGGCTTTCCCTGCTGAATGCACTCCGTTCAGGGCGAGAGACAGAACTGGCGGGCAAGGGGAACTAAGCTGTCCAGTTGTGAAGCTGTGCATTTGGAGGTGAGCCCATCACCACGAGACAGCAGAGGCAGAAGCAGCAGCAGAGATCATGGATGCAGCAGTCTGAGTGAAGAAGTAGCACTTCACTCCACCATTTCATCCCATCACTCTTAATGAGACTCTCTCCAACCACTGCAAATCGTTCCTCTCCTTGCTTGATCTGTGCACGCTACCGATGGCTGGAGACTCTTCCGTTTCCCCTTCGTTATTGCTTAGCCATGGTATACAGAGGTAGTTGCTTAGATCTCTATTTGTAAATTGATGCCTTTAGCCCCCAGTCATTCTTGTTGTTCTGAGTCCTCCAATTGATTCGTCTCCTTCTGGGACTGAGGTGTCCAGAAGTGACTGCACCACTGTAGGCTTGGTCACATCAGTACCCTGTAGAATGGACTTATCCCCTCTGTACTCCATGAGGCTGTTTCTTCATATGCTGACCAAAGCTGCCATATTACATTGTGAATTCATATCTAATTTGCTGTCTGTTGTCGCACCTGTGTAGATCTTTGCCTGTTGCTTCTTTCCAGATCCGTCCCTCTGGTTGGGATCTGTGTTTTGGATGATTTTTCTCTAGGCATATTAACTATATTTTTCCAAGTTGAATCTTGTTTGACTCTTTCCTTTCCACACCTCTGACTTACAGTGACAGTGCTGCCGCGGCACCCCGTAGCACTTAGTGAGGAGCTAGCTACACTGATGGGAGAGCTTCTCCCAAGAGGTTGTGGCCGTGTGGATGGGAGAAGCCCTCCCGTGTACACCAGCAGCTAGGTCGTCGCTCAGGGGTGTGGATTTTCCATACCTCTGAGCCATGTAGTTCTGGTGACATAAGTTCCTAGTGTAGACAACCTCTGTGTCCTTTTTTTTAATTACTTCTCTCTCCTCGCTAGAGTTCGTGCACCCCTCACTCTTGGGCACTGGAGATGGAATGTTTTGTTTATTTAATGTCTTCAATGATGGCCTGGGAGTAAAGTGGGACATAACACTGGCTGATGCAGGGCCACAGTGGACACCTTCCTTCAGTTCATTTGGTTCCCATTTCGCATTGCTTTCTGTCTCCAGGCCACCAGCCAGGAGCTGCTGTGGTAGTGCTTATCCACAAGCCCTTTGGAAGAAATTTTTGCAAAGAAAAGTCCAGCTATTGTATCAGTGCTGTACCAAAGTCCAGCTCTATTCCCTCTACGACGTTCCCTTCATACATGGGAACTGATCCTGACAGACCATGTCTCAGGATCAGATCTCTGACTTCGTAGCTCTGTCAAAAGCATCCATCATATTTTCTGGCCAAGCTTGCTCTTCCTCCACTCCCAGGGCTGAGCATTTCTCATGGCTGTGTTACTCTCAAGTTGTTTACAGATTTTTTTTCTTTGAATATTTGTTCCAGTATTTTACTAGGAAAAGCACCGTGCTTTTAATTTGAGGGAAGCTTTGCATAACTGAGAGAGAATCCTTATTAAAGAAATCCTCTCATATGTGTACAGCATTGCATTTGTTTCCTTACATATCTGCTTGTGTAATTTTACTCAGGGGTATTTTTAAAAGTGGCTCAGTGTTTCTTTTGCTGCAATAGAAACAACCAGATTTATTTTCTGGTATGTTGAGAATTAACTCTCCTTTCTTCCCTTTTCCTCTGCCCCCACTGGAAAAAGAGAGAATGTAAAAAAGAAGAAAGGATTTGCATTGTAGTTGTGATTGGCACAGGCTGTGAATGAGAGGTCATTTCATGTGGCTGTTTCTTTTCAAGCGTTCCTTTTTCATGCACACTGTATTCAGGCTTGAAGCATTCTTTCTTTTCAAAGCTTCTCTGTCTGTCTTTCCCCTTCCTTTATTTTTCATCTCTTTTCTTTACTTTTGCTGTCTTTTCATTCTGTTTTTCTCCACCCCCTTGGGGCTCCATTCTTTCTCTCCTCCTTCCTCTATTCAGTTCCTTTTTTCTTTTTGCAGCTTTTTTGAATAGCTCTTCTATTTTCAGAGAGGAAAGGGAGTGAGTAGAAGAGAAGTCGTTTCAGTAAAGAGGAACTTGAAAGTCTTTCTTTCCCTGCTTATTTCACTTAAAAGCAAAAATTGTTTTTCAAGGGAGAGATTTGTATTAGGGGTCTTTTAAAGTGAACGTACTAAGACAGTAGTGCTGGCTTGGTCAGTCCTGGGATAGTTTTATCCTCCCTCCCTCTCTCAAAATAAAAATAAACAAAGTCTGTCCCCAAATTGTTTACAAATGTTGAGAACTCCATGGAAATGCTTTGGCCTATAGATTTATAGGGGCTCTGCCTTGCTCCCTGCTCCATTTGAAATGTGGTGTTTGGTGTTAAGACTGGGCTCAAAAGAGGAGCAACTGACTCCCCATCCCCACCCACCTCCGCTTACTAGCTCTTCCCCCTCTAACACAGTCCATCTGATCTGGAAAGGCACAGACTGTTTGGTCTGACAGACACTAGGCTTTAGAATGAGGGGATTGCCACAGCTTGGTTGGGTGACCATGGTCTAGCGGGTAACACGGAGCAAGGGGCATCATGCACGTCGGAAGGGCAGCAGCGGAACGCCCTAGATTTAAATAGACAGCGTTGCTGTAGCCGTGGTGGTCCCAGGATGTTAGAGACACCTGAAGGAGAGCTCTGTGTGGCTCAGAAGCTTGTGTGTGTCTCTCTCTCTCTCTCTCCCTCTCCCCAATAGACGTTGGTCCCATAAAAGATACAACCTCACCCACCTTGTCCCTCTAGATTTAAAAGTAAGAGACTTGAGTACCTGGGACAAGTCGGTCACCATTTAGTAACACTTCATTAGATGCGTTCTGGCAGAACACCATCAATATTGACTAAGTTTTTTAAATCTCAAGACCATCTCCATTGCCATCTCTTGACTTTCATCCCTGCAGTGCAGTTCCTGAGCAGTGGTCAGTGGTGCGGTACAGTGCTCATCACACGCTCCCGGGTGGAGAGAGCTCACTTCCCAGCTGTTGATGCTTTTGCTGTAAGCAGGGCTTGAAGTAACAGTAGGTCCAGAGTACGGGTTCTGTTTAGCCAACAGGACAGTGCACGACCTAGTCTGTGCATGAGCTAGGCACAAACCTCATCCTGTATCTTACCTGCCGTTGTCCAGATTAGGTGAAAGCTCCTGGTAGTTGCAGTTTTCACTTGCAGCAGAACTGGGGTGGGAGGAAGGCTGACAGTGGCCGATTCAGGCTGGAGAAGGTTAAGGAGCGGATTTGTTTCCACCAAGCAGCAGAACTACCCAGAGTCGTCAAGCAAGCCCGCAACGAGGCACGTGACGGTTCCCAAACGCTCTGCCAGGGGTTGCCAAGCGAGGGTGTTCTTCAGAACAATAACCATGAGCAAAGGTTGGTGTTTCCGTGGTGATTGCTTTTGGGATCCCAAGTTCCTGTGGGTGGGAGAAAAGAGGAAAAGCTGAACTGAGGGAGGAATCTGTTGGGTTGAGCCGGGAGGATCAGCGTGGTGCCCCATAGTAACGTGCCAGTTCCCAGCATACCGGTCCCGTCCATGTGGTTGATAAGTAGGGAAGCCTTTGAAGAAATCTTGTAGTATTTGGGTGGGCTGTCCCCCACGTGCGGATGAGAGGAGGCTGGGGCAGCCCTGGGCGGAGGCAGAGCATTGGCTGGGGCAGGGTTTGAGTTGGCGCCATCTTTGCACAACAGCACGGGGTGGAGCCGTTTCACCTGCTGCGGATGACGCATGTGGTAATGAACTGTTCTAATGGCGTGGCTGCTGCGCAGCTTAGGGTGGGCAAACTACGGGCCGCATCCGACCCCTCAGACTTCTTAATCCGGCCCCCCCGGGAGCGGGGTCAGGGGCTTGCCCCGCTCTGCCTGCCTGACGCTCCCGCACGTTCAGGTGGGACCTGTGTGAGGGCACCCGTGTTCCTGCAGCTGCACAGCCCGAACATGCCATAAGAGCCTCGAGCCTGCAACTTGTTGGCTTCGGTGACTCTGCTGTTTCAGTAGGGTTAATTTTCCATTTTTGAGTAGCTGGCCAGGGAGTGCCAGCTACACTGCTCACATTAATCAAAGAGGGCGTGGAAAGGAGGTAAGTTTGGTTTAATTATTGTAATACTTTGTTATGATGGTATATTTTATAATCGTAAGTAAGGTTTAATGTTTATTTCCACTAAAATGTATCTTTATTTGAATATCTCTGAATTGTTAATTTTGTGAGCGTTCGTGGCCCACCATACAATTTCCATATCCAGATGTGGCCCTCAGGCCAAAAAGTTTGCCCACCCCTGGCTTAGACAATGTTGGCCAACTGAGAGTGATTATGCAGTGCTGAGTCAGACCCAGCCCCTCTCACAGCTTCTCCGCTTCATGAAGAAAGAAAAGGAGGACGTAGAGACTAACAAATTTATTTGAGCATAAGCTTTCATCATGCATCCGATGAAATGGCCTGTAGCTCACAAAAGCTTATGCTCAAATAAATGTGTTAGTCTCTAAGGTGCCACAATGACTCCTTTTCTTTTTGCGGATACAGACTAACACGGCTGTTACTCTGAGTTCTGTATTTGTTTTCATACGGCATTTGTGTCCGTCCCGTTTCTCCCCCCTGCCCCAACTTTGTTTTTCCTGGGTTTGGATTGCTTTAGATGCAAATGGAAATTCAGGAATGGCTTGGGACCCACGCACGCTTTGGAATAGAACCCCCACCTGGCAGCGTGGTCCAGGGCGGGGGCTTGCTGATTAGCTGCCTGTACTGCATGTGCATGAGGTTGAGATTAACAAGGGGGGCCAGGGGAGGAAGAGTTTGTTTTTTTTTTTTTTCTGTGAGGGAGGGTCTGGTAAAGTAGGGGTGTGTTTGCAAGCCTGCTTTATGTGGTGAAAGTAAGGCAAAGTGAAGGCGCTTTACCATGTATCTAGACTAGAAGGATATGGAGCAATAAATGACTCGTTTAGATATTTATACCCGTTTATTGGATCCTGGACTTCTCGTAGTAGCAATAAGTGAACTGGAAATTCTCTTTTCCCCTTTGCTTCCTTGAGGGTGTGGGAATAGAGGGCATGCCTGCGAACCTGAGGATGGATGTCTGTACTTTAGGCAGGCAGGGTGCATGTTTGGGGTTAAGACCAATCAGATCCTGACGTCTGTAGGGGGTCTGGACAGTGCAGATGGCCTGCAAGAAAGGTTGGAGCTGAATTGGTAGCACAGTGGCTAATGAAGTTGGTTTCTGTGTTTTCTGGAGGGGGTTTTTAAGTGAGGTTCAGATAATTGTAACCCAGAGACAGAGAGGGGACATTGGAAGAGATGAAAAGCGAGAGAGAAAGCAAGCAAAGGACAGAAAGGTTTGGAATAGAGGAGGAGATTAGGAGATAGATGAAAGAGAAAAAAGAAAGATAAGAGAGTGAGACGGAACAGATCCACAGAGCTGAGATAGGTGTTGCTAGGGAAACAGAAAGAATGAGAGAGCAAGAGAGAAATAGAGAGGAGACAAGGATGGAAGATACTGGGGGTGGGGGAACAAAAGATTTAAAGACAATGAATGTTTGGTAAAGGAGGGTGAGTGAATTCTGAACAGTAAAGGGAAATGAGGGGGAAGTTCTGGGTCAACTAGCAAAAAGAAACTTGAATATTTTTCCCTGGGATGCCACAAAAGTATTTTGGATCACTACTCCATTCCCTTGGAGGGAAATTACTTTGGCTTCTGCTACCCCTCATACACTGACCCCTCACAAGCTGAATTTCCATCGGCTGAAACATCCGGTCCAAGAAGGCTTTCTTTGGAAACTGGATGCTACATTGGGGCCAGATTCGGTAAAGCACAGGAGCGTGAAAGGAAGAGAGCTCAGAATTCGGGGTGATAGGGAGGTGCCGTGTGTGTCTTTTCCAGATGATTGTCTGCAGGCACGTTTCAGCTTATAAACAATAAAATTGAGCTGAACGTGAATCTTTTCCTTAGAAGTGAAGGTTTTGTTACTGGGGCAGGGGAAGATGAAGAATCTAGTAGAGATGGAACCAGACGACTGGTTACAGTACAGCTGTGGCAAGGGAATTTTGCGTCTTTGCTATCTGTCTAAGCTGTGGTCTCTCCACTGTAGGAATCTGTGAGCTAGCCAGACTGCCACATGTGCAATTTTATTTTATGGTAACGGGCAAGCTAAAGCAAATGATCTAGCTTCCTGGGGTATGTCTACACTGCAGGGAGAAACCCGTGGCACCAAGTCTTAGAGCCTAGATCAATTGACATGGGCTCACAGGGCTTGGGCTGCAGGGATAAAAATAGCCATGTAGATATTTCCACTTGGGCTGGAGCCCAGGCTCTGAGACCCTCCCCAGGTTATGCCCAAGTAGGATGCCTGCATGTTTTAGCCCTCCGCCCTAGCCCCGCAAGCCCAAATCAGTCTGCGAGTCAGCACTGTAGGTTTCTCTTGGCAGTGTCAGCATGCCCAGAGACACTGCTGCAGCCCCTAGGTTGGAATGCAACTTTCCACTGAGTGTGTGCGCAAGCCATGAGACTGGAGGGGCAATAAAAGCTTTCTCCCTCCCCGTCCCTCCCTTGTGCCTCACTGATGGGCTTTGCCCTGATCTGGAGCAATGAAGTCGTTTTGGCTTGAAATTGCTCGTTCTGTTGCTCCTTATTCCCACACCAGAATCCTGTTTTGACACCAACATTGCCCTGCCGCTGAGCAGTAGTGTGTGTCTGGGGTTTGCAGGTCAGATTCCCAGTTGAAAATCAGTGGTTGGGCAGAGTCTGGGCATGTTTTAATTGTAGACATACACCAGTTCTGGGACAGAGATTGCTAAGCAGCACGCAGGATAATTTCTTCTTTCAGGAATCTTCATCTAGTACCAATGCCCAGGTCCCTGAGAACAACTCTGCTTTAAGAATTGGAGACGAAGGCAGAAAGCAAGCTGCTCCCCTGCTGTCTCACCTCTCCCACTCGCTAGAATTACTGCCTCCGGACAGAATCCGGCATAGCTCAAAAACTACAGATACAGCACATCTTCCCAACACTGAGCACTTGCTCACACACTAAGAAAAAGAAGTTGGAATACTGTGGTGATGCCTGCCATAAATAAATAAAGAATACAGATTTATCAGAACTCATTGCCTAATCAGGTCTGCTATCTAAGAAGATTTATGAAAAACACATACAAGCAGTAAAGGAAAATCCGAATTATCAAAACACAGGGCAGAAGGAACCATCTATCCTTGAGTTTGAGGACCTGGTGTGAACTTGTGCCCTTAGATAAATAGGAAAGTGAACAAGAACAATTTTTTTTAAAAACTATCTGTGTAGGATGCAAAAGCAGGCTTACAAATCATTCCCATACACACATTTGAAATGCAATAGTTATGGTTTCAAAACTGAGCTTTTCACTTTTTTTGTTTTGTTTAGAGAAACATTGTGCTTTGCTGATCGTTACGTTGTTCTGTGGGCAGGGTATTAGAGGATGAACCTCCTGAAATCACCAGGAATTGTTTCTGCACATTTAAAAACAAAACAAAACAAAAAAGCCTAGACAATTAGGTCTTCAGTGGGCTTGCTTTGGTCTGTTAATGAGTAAACTTATTAACATTAAAAAACCTGTCAAATGCACCCTTTTTTGCACGTAAGTGCATTGTCGGGGGAGGGGGCAGGGGAAGCTAACCAAGTATCTATTTGTCCATTTTCTGCCTTCCGTATTTCTTGGAACCATTCCTCTAGTTTTGGATAAGCGTTTTCTTTTGCAGGGTGAGGTTATGAATAGTCTAGTGACTATGAAAAGACCAGCTATTCGCTCTTTGGCGTGTAACCATTTCTGCTAGGGATCCCCGCCAGAATTGCCAAAAGATCATTCATGGTCTGGTTTACATCGCAGTATTTACCAGCTGAGCGTGACCACCATGCGGACATAGAATCACCTCTTTCCCCAACATCTATCCCTACCCAACCTGTGTATATTTTTAATCTTGCTGTGTAAGGTGCCACTGGAGCAGTATCTGGTGTCCCCTTCATACTGCAGTTGTGGTTGGTAACTCACCTTCCAGATCCTTTTATCATAATGACAGGTTTCAGAGGAGCAGCCGCATTAGTCTGTATTCGCAAAAAGAAAAGGAGGACTTGTGGCACCTTAGAAACTAACCAATTTATTTGAGCATAAGCTTTCGTGAGCTACAGCTCACTTCATCCGATGCATGTAGCTCATGAAAGCTCATGCTCAAATAAATTGGTTAGTCTCTAAGGTGCCACAAGTACTCCTTTTCTTTTTATCATAATGTCGTCCAGCTATTCCCTTGTCAGGAAATTTTGCCAAAGGCTGAAGTTAGTTTTGTTGTTTCCTTATCCAGAAGCAACTGATTTTATTAATGTTAACTTTCTCTACAAAACAGTTACCGAAAAAGTTAATACATAATGCCTAATTTGGAGACGCTGGGCCAATTAAATTTTGGTTCTGATTTCTTTTAAAAAAAAACACAAATTATTTGATAAGCAGCTAGCCAACTATACAAATTCCCTTCCTTCTCCATTCTTTAAAACACCAGCTCCTAGTGTAGGTCACAGTCTGATTTATTTACAATGGGTAGGGATCACTGGTCAGGGAAAAGGATTCTCTCTTGTTCTGTCCCTAAGGCAGAGAAGAGCTTTTGCCAGAGGGTGGGTACCCGTTTCTGGAAGGCATCTTGCAGTAAAAACTGCTGTCCTCGCATTATCACCACCTTCTTGCTCAGTGAAGATCCAGGGCTTGTCTCCCCTGTTGCTAAAGTCGATGTAACTCTGTCACTTGGGGTGTGAAAAAACCCACCCCTCCTGAGCGACGGAAGTTGCGTCGACTTAGAGCGGTGTCTGCGTTGCGCTGTGGGTGGGAGACACTCTCCCGCCAACGTCGCTTGCGCCTCTGGTGGTGGTGGAGTCATTGCGTCGACGGGAGAGTGCTCTTCCCTCAACGTCGCGCGTCGGCGCAGTGGCATCAATGCAGCAGCGCCACGGTAGTGCGTCTGGTGAGGACAAGCCCCCACGTTCGAGAGCACCCCATTGCTTTGAATTGGTTGGCTTGGTAGGCCTGTATAATGTCGGGAACAGCTAGTCCATGCGGCTTCATTGCTCTGTTTTAAGTAGCCACACTCGCTCCATCTTCGTATTCCATCTACATTCCAACAGTCTCCGTATCCCTGCTAGAGTTTTATTTGGGCTGATTTATAGGAAGATTCTGAAACAAGATAGACATCCTAGGCAAAGCATTCATTCTGGCCCCAATTTACCTAAGTACTTAAGCACATGTGGAGTCCTTGTGGCACCTTAGAGACTAAGCAATTTATTTAGGCATAAGCTTTCGTGGGCTAGAACCCACTTAATCAGATGCACATGTGTAACTTAATGGTATTGCAATATTTAGATTAACCATCCCCCAAAGGGTGTCCTGGCCAATGCAGAGCGTAAAGGAGAGAGCAGCTCAACCGTGTGGACTCTCACAGGCTGGTTTCAGAGTAGCAGCCGTGTTAGTCTGTATTCGCAAAAAGAAAAGGAGGACTTGTGGCACCTTAGAGACTAACCAATTTATTTGAGTATAAGCTTTCGTGAGCTACAGCTCACTTCATTGGATGCATCCGATGAAGTGAGTTGTAGCTTACGAAAGCTTATGCTCAAATAAATTGGTTAGTCTCTAAGGTGCCACAAGTACTCCTTTTCTTCTCACAGGCTGCTATATCCAGGCGGAATCCGTTTAAGGAAAAGGGAAACAATGACCTGTTGAGTAACACTGAGAGACCAACGAAGAGTAGGCGCATTAGATGATGCAATCAGGCAGATGAGCCTTGATTTATAAACTTGATAAGGAAGAATTTCTTACACATATCCTTCCTTTACCCAATCCCACTGATCAAATGCAGTAAGGTTCAGGCCAAACCTCTCTATACCACAGACAGAGTTGGGTCAAATTTTTCAAAAAGTAGCCACTCCCTTTAATGCCTTCATTTTTGGGGTGCTCACCTTGAGATCCTCAAGGGCTTTTTCCCATAGGTGCTGCCATTGACTTCAGCTGTAATGGTGGGAGCTCGACGCTTCTGAAACTCGGGGATCCAAAGCCAGTGGTGGACTTTTGTAGGACCATCAGCTCCAAACTTTCACTGGGTTGACTAAGGCTGCTCTGGAACACAAGTGATTTAACTGCCAACCTGGGGCTGGCAGAGCAGTTGCCTGGGACTGCAAGCTGGGTGGGACAGGATTTCAGTTGAGAGGAAGGGCTAGGTGAAACTGTCAGAACAATGGAGGGGGAGGGGAAATGGGAAGTGTCCAGAGATAAACGAATCTCTCTCCAGCACAGAATGTGTGTGCTGGCTTCTAGCAAGGCATACACCTGAGGTTATAAAGAGGCGTGTACGTGTGTGTTTGTGTGTGTGTGTAATAATAAAAAAAGTACAGGAAAGAAATGGAGACATCAGATTCCAGGAACAGGTGAGAACTGGTAAACGGAGTGATTAAAAATAAAATGGGAACCAAAAAAAATCTACATAAGAAACCATGCAAAGGTGTAGTGAACAGGAGATCAGAAAGGAGATATTTAAGGAGATGGCTGAGAAGGGGCATTTTAAACACAAGAGGCACATTGAGGAAACATTTAATTTTTAGCAATCAGTCTTTACAAAGAAGAGCAGGGAAGAGATGTCACAACTCCGGGCACAGGCTATTTCCCAGAAGAGGGAGAAGAAAGACCCAAGTAAATAGCCACACAAGAACCGGAAATGAGAACCTCTGCAGGCCCCAATAGCGTCTGCCCCAGGATTGCGAAGGAGCAGACAAAGAAAGAGAGTGCCTTCAGCCAGTACATTCAGAAACTCTTTGGAAACCAAGGAGATCCTGATGAGAGGACAGTGAAACGCACACTCCTGGATTCTAGAGAAGATGCAGGCACCTTCCAGACATGTAAGTGTAGCTTCAGCTGTAGGGAATACGATACAAGAAACACTCTCTAAGGTGCAACAAGTACTCTAACAAATTTATTTGAGCATAAGCTTTTGCGAGCTACAGCTCACTTCATGGGATGCATGCCACTCTAAGGTGCCACAAGTCCTCCTTTTCTTTTTGCGGATACAGACTAACGCGGCTGCTCCTCTGATACAAGAAACGTTACCCAGAGTGGAATGGGGAAGTCTCTCGATAAGTAAGTGGCTGATGACCAGGAAGACCGGGGAAGCATGTGAATGTTTAAAGTTTTTGGTGTAGCACCATAAAAGATCCATACGAGGATCCGTATGTGTGGCATAGCGGAAGAACTACTGTATCTGAACTGATGGAAGAGCAGACTGGGAGCTGCACTGCCACAAAGGTTCGTATTGGAGCAAATTTCATCCCTGTGCTGTACCAGTGATGGGGAGAAGGAAGGTCAGCTGAAGGCAGGGGGAGGGGTGGAGAGGAGGGGGTTACCAGCGAGTGGTGGGGATGGGGGTGCAACATGCCTGCAGCAACAAGGCAGGAAGATGATTTTTTGCAGCAGCATTCTGAATGGGTGCAAGGGGGAGCTCGACCCCTGTGTCCAGGCCAGAGGAGAAGGTTGGCATAGGATGCAAGCTGATGAGGGCCTAGACCAGAGTTTCATTTGTGTGGATCGCAAGGAAAGGCCAGGTCTTGGAGAGAGCAGCATGGCTCAGGCACAGCCTGGATGTGTGGGCTGGAGAGACCAGGAATTGATGAAGCTGAGATTCAAGCCCTGAATAGAAGGGGGTTGAGGAAAGGTGCCGGGGGGAGAACAACATAAAGAGCTCAGTTTGGGGCTTTCTAAGTAGAGATCCCTTTTAGGACTCATTAGTTTCCTTTTTAAACAGACTGACCTCACTGGCTAGAGCTCGGCTTAATCCATGGAAGCGCTAGGCAAGACACAGTGCGGTGCAGAATCCCAGCTGATACTCCCCTGTTCTGACCAGCATTCGTGCAGTTCAGAGCTGAGCTCCCACCTGGCTCTGTCAGTGGTCCTCTCAGAGCCTGGCCTGAAATCTCTACTGCTTCAATTGGGGGCCATTTCTGAGTAGGCTTGTTTTAGCAGCTTTGTGCTGTGACTGTAGCACTAACCACATTTGTACTTGGTGCTAAGGAAGGTTTGAAGTCCAGTCTCTGCAGCTGAAAGGCTGCTGTACTGACCCAGCACTCTGCCACCACATAAGATGAACGGTCAGTTTGCTGAAAAGAGCCATTCCCAGGCTTCCGTCTGGGGCACAGTCGAGAAGGTTGCACAAAAAGGAAACTAAAAGTGAGGAAGTGAAACCACGCCGTTTGTCTGATTCTCCATTTCTCCTTCGGAAGTGTGCGTAGAAAACCTCTCTGCAGGTTGCTTCCCTTGTCCGAGTGGCTAACACTGGAGTTGTCTTGCTCTGCTCCTTCACCTGTCACCTTGCGGGTGGGGGCTTAGATGGGTGTCATAGAAAAGTCCAAAGGACTGATTTATGCATACACAAGCAAGGGTTTTGAGTCAGTTCTGCACGTCCTGGGGAGCCATGTCCTGACAGTGTCAGGAGGTAGGAATCCCAAATTGTTCTGTGCTGAAGGGTTTTGTTAGTCATTTGTCCTGTTATCAGAAGCACGGGTGCGTATGTCATTCGCTCTCCTCCTCCTGTCTTTGAGCTGTCTCAGTGCCTCTGAGCCCCTACAGCCACAGAGGGAAAGGATCGCTCCCATAGGACTGGAGAGAGAGAGAACCTGCTGGGTCCCCTCTAGTTCATACTCCCTCCTTCTTCCCCCAGCCCTGGAGAATGGTGCAGGATTGTTCCCTGCCCTCTATTCTCTAGGGCAGTCCCAGTTCTGAATGTGTCGCTTTGCATAACCCTTCCTATGCACGCTAGCATTCTCTCAGTGGCACCAGGAGCAATGGGACGCTGAATAGAGTGTAATGGCTGGAGTCAGTTTAAAGGTGCTGCTGGGAAAAGCGTGTCCATGATCATCACCAGGTTGGCAGGAATCTCTCCCTTGTGTGCATTGGAAAGGGCCTGATTCCTCCGTTCGTGTTGATCCCGGCCAAGGCTGGAGACGCTCGTGTAGTGAGGAGGTGGGTTGGTCTACTACACCTCGGATCAGGATTTCAATTGTACTCCAGACAATAAGACCAGATTATCACAGGGAATTGGTTTTCCCCTCTCAAAATCATTTCAAATTCCTTCTTGCAAAGTCCAGGGAAGAGAACTCTGGCTCCCCACCGCTGCTGGTCTCAGGCCCTGCAAAGGGGAACCTAGTGCCTGCTTTTAGCCCCATCACTTTCATTGAGAATTATATAGACTAGCTTTTTAAGGCCAGTTATCTAGATTCTTTTCCTCCCAGGAAATGCCTCGGTTTTGGACTTCTTGTCACTGCAATCCCAGTCTCTGCTCTCAACTTCTGGCAAAGATGTCTGGAGACCCTGCCTCCCGTGGTGCATGCTGGGAGGGAGTTCTGTGATGATTGACAAATAGATTAATGGGTGGGAGGAGGGGAGCTGGATTCTGTCGCCTCTTAGCAAGAATGGCAGGAGGCATGGGTTGGGGTGGTGGTTTTTACTTGATGGCCGATGTGTCTGTGGGGCATAAGGGTGTAATCTGCTGCGTGAAGCATCAAGCTGAGCTAGAACCAAGGAAATGGCACATGTGACAATGATGATCTGATGTTTGATATGCAGTCGTTTCCAAACTTTAAGGATCATGGCTTTGGAAACGCCACCCGGACAGGAGAAGATGGAGTATCTACAATACAGAGATCAGTCCTGAAGTAGCTGGGTGGCCTAAAAGGTGACGCCATTGTGCTGGGGACCTGTGTTCAGTTCCTGGTCTTTCTCTCCCTTGCCTGGCAAGTGTCAGTCGGTGCTGAGGGGGTCACGCACTCTCATGGGAAGCAGGTGTCTTGCTGCCTTTGATTCCTTTGGCTGAATAGAGAGAAAGAAGGACTGGTGGCTTCCAAGTGTGTTTGGCCCTCCTTGAACGGCAGGGCAATTGGCTGTGATGTGGGGAGCGAGAAGGTTTCCTTGGGGGTCCACGAGTAACATGAACCATGAAGTTCAGCTGCCTAAGTGGTCAGATGGGTGGGGCTTGCAGAGCTGGTGAAGAAAGCGTGGGAGTGGGGAAGGAAAGGTGGATTTCTGGCAATCTCCAGTTGACTTTCCCTGTGTCGGCATCGCTCGGTGCCCTGATTCTCTGTGCTCTGGAGCAGCAGCTGAACTGGCCCAGGTGCTGTAGGGCCCAGGCCATGCTGTCTCTGGGAGCCACCAGCACTTCGATGCCCTGAGATCTGGAGCTGGTAGCATCACCGTTGTGCCAGGCCCAAGGGCTGTGACCCCATGGTAGCTGCAGTGTCCAAGCCGTCTGCTAGGAGACATTGGGGATGGTTAAAATAGACGTTAAGCTTTGCTCTGTCCAGCTGGAGGGATCTTGCTGATGTGACCTAGTCTGGAGTCCTATGAACAGCTAGTGCTGGGGGCGGGAGTGGGCACTGGTGGGTCAGAGAATGGGCATCCTTCACTCCCTGGGGCCTAGAGGCCGGATTTTGCCTTGTGGGTCTGCAGGAACTTCCTTCACTTTTTAGAGGCATTACTCTGGATTTAACCCAGGGCCAGTCAGAGCAGACCCTGGCCAAGAAGCCTTGGGGGACAGTAACGTACTGCATACACCACAGTCCCTGCTTTCCAGCTGCTTGCTTCTCATTCCTTCTCTCCTCACTGTCTGCCTTCCCCCTCCCCCATCTCTCTCCTTCCTCCTTCCATCGCTCCCCATCCCCCTTTTCTCTCTTTCTCTCTCCTCTCTCCCATCCTCCCTCTCCTCTCTTTGTTTCTCTGTCTCCACTCTCTCCCTGCCCCTCCTTCTCTGTCTCTTCTTTCTTTCTTTCTCTCTGTTTTTGTCTGGCTTTCTTTTCTCTGCACTGGCCACCCTCCCCCACCCCAGGGTAAGACTTTAAATTCTTCCCAGGCAGCTACATCTGTGTAAGACGTTCCCTCCTCACCAAACACTGAACATGAGGAAAGGCTGACCTAGCTCTGGTCACATATTGCCTTTGGTAGAAGCACTAGTAGAGTAAAGGAGGCTTGGTGAATCCTTGCTCTGGGCTTGCTTTGTGTCCTCTAGCTCGCCAGCTCTGCATTTCATTCTTTCCTCTCACACATCCTAGAGGAACAGGAGCTCTGGAGGAATTCTGACTGATGTGTAGAAGTGCCCAGCTGTCCTCTGGAGAGCGCAGTAGCCAGCCTTAGTCTAGAGACTGACCAGGTATGTTTGAAGCTCTGTTTAACCTTTTGCAGGGACCCTGAGCTGCAGATGTGCACGTGCTAGGGTGCATCCAAAGGCTGCTCCCTCCAGATGTGGCCCTGTTGCTGTGGTGCACTGTGAGGAGAGAAGATCCTGTCTGTAAATCAGGGCACAGGCCGACGAGGCTGTCTGAGTCGGAGCGGCAGAACTTGGTAAGGGGTCAGGCATTTCCCCAAATGTTAACCAAGCTGTCTCCGCGCTGGAGTGAGGTTCAGCTCGGCCTCCCTGGTTCTTAGAAACAAGTGGGTGGGCTCACACTGCGTGAGCTGAATGTGTTGGAAGGAAGTGGGTTTTGCATTGCTGCTGCACGCCAGAGCCGTGCTGGCCCTACTGGCGGTGCTGCTTTTTGGGCTTCCTGCCCTGGGCTGGGACAGACCTTGGACCTGCCTCTGTAGCTCCCAGCCACTCTCGAGTCTGGCTCAGTTTGGCTAGAACCTCTCCCCAGCTTAAACAAAATGGTTTGGTTGTTTAAAGTCCCTCTCCTGATTTGTACCCCAGTGGGAGCCCCCCACCCCCCCATGCATCCCATTCCCTGCACCTCTCCCTCAGGAGTTTGTTTCCTTGATCTTCCCTGCCAATGCTGGTATGGCTCCAGAATGGATCCTGTGACTAACTATTGCTTGTGGGGGACGATCACATCCTTCCTTCTGCACGGCTTTGGGATGGCACTACACTGAGGATTTGCTTGTATTCTTGTGTCCGGGTCTAGCTTGGTGGAACAGCACCCCCTTCTGTTGGGCACGGTTTCCTTGCTTAGAAAATACCTAATACTTCGGACAGGTTGGCTACATGCTTAGAAGCACGTGCCAATTCTAACAGGTGCAGCGAATGCCGGGGTGCTGTTGTGCTGTCCCACCTCGGAAGACGCCCCTCCACACACCTGCAGCAGCGTCTCCTAGTCCGCAGCTGCATGAAACTAGAGAGACTAGGGAGGAGGTAATATCTGTTATTGGACCAACTCCTGTTAGTGAGAGAGACAAGCTTTCAGGCTACACAGCACTCTTCCTCAGGTCTGAGAAAGGTACTCAATGTCCCAGCTAAATAAAAGGAGGAACAGATTGTTTAGCATAAGTACAGGTTTCAGAGTAACAGCCGTGTTAGTCTGTATTCGCAAAAAGAAAAGGAGTACTTGTGGCACCTTACAGACTAACCAATTTATTTGAGCATAAGCTTTCGTGAGCTACTTCACTCCGATAAAGTGAGCTGTAGCTCACGAAAGCTTATGCTCAAATAAATTGGTTAGTCTCTAAGGTGCCACAAGTACTCCTTTTCTTTTAGCATAAGTAGTTAACACATTTCAAGGAGCCATTCTAGGTGAAATGGCCTGTTAACACCCCTCCAGTCATGGGGGGGAGGGGGAGAAAGCTGCAGGGTGGCAGGGGGAGACAATTAGTTGGGTTATAGATTGTTATAACATAAGCCATAAATCCAGTGGTTCAGTTCAGTCCATGATTTTTAGTGTCTAGCAAAGTTATGAATTTAAGCTCCCTGGCTCATATTTTGCCAGGTGTTGGTGCAGGTTTCCTTTGAGAGTGAGGACAGACAAGTGAGACAGTGACTGCTTTGTGAAAAGTGTTCACCCACAGGTGAGAGGGTTTCTTTTGTCATTTTTTCAGTGAGAGCTCATTGAAGAGCATTGTGTTGTCTGATTTCACCCACACATTTGTTCCTGTGGCATTTAGTGCCCTAGATGGGATACACCCTGTGTTGTGATGGGCATGTGTAGGACCAGGGATCTCGAAAGGTGTGTCGTGGGTGGTGCTGATCATCAGCGGTGGTGCTGATCATCAGCAGTGGAGCTGTGTCTGCAGGTTTTGCATCTGTTCTGGCAGGGTCTGGTACTGCTTTGAGTTGGTGAGTCCTGGTCTGTGGGGAGCTGGCTTCTGATGATGAGCTTGGAGAGTTTTGGGGGAGTTGTTTGAAGGCCAGAAGAGGGGATTCAAGAAAGATTTCTTTGAGTGGGGTCCCCATTGAGTATGGGTGGTAATTCTTTGATACACTGTGGGGTGGTAGGTGACAACTTGATGGGTTCTGGAGAGCACAGAGAAGCGTTGCTTTTCCGAGTTCCAGTGCCTCCCTTCCCCCTTGGGAACCATCTCATGAGATCCTGTTCAGGAAGGCAGTGGACTCCCTACTGCAACTTGCAGCAGTGGAAGAAGTGCCCATAGAGTTCCTGGGCTGGGGGTTCTACTCTCACAGCTTCTTGGCTCAAAAGAAGAGTGGGGGGTGCCCCATCCTGCATCTTCAACACAACAAGTTTGTCAATTCGGCTTCAGGAAGGTGCAACTGACATCTGTAATTCCTAGGCTGGATCCTCAGGACTGGATCCAAGCTCTCGACTTACAGGGTGCATACTTCCATATTGTGATGCACCCCTCAGATTTTTCGTGGGAAAGTCTCTCTGCCAATACAGAGTGCTTCCCCTCGGCCTCTCCATGACCCCGGGGTGTTTGCCAAGTGCCAGGCGGGCATGGCTGCACACATTGGAAGGCAAGGAGCTCAGGCCTCTCCAGGAAGCAAACCCCACAGGAGTGTTCCAGGACTGAGGGCCCTTCGGCTGGCATGTGTAGGCATTCTGCCAGTTCTTCAGTGTGCCACAGGACAAGAACTCACTGCCAACACTATGATGTGCTATAGCAACCTGCACGGGGGGCTCCCGTTCCACCATTGTCAGGAGGCGACTCACCACTGGTGCAGCAATCACCAAGGCTCGGGAGTAGCTCTTCACGTCCTCAGTCTGCAGAACTCCCTAGCAGACCACCTTAGCCAGCACCACCACGTCACGCTAGGATCCGTTCTCCAGGACACCCCGCTGTAACCCTGCGGCACATCCCACCTGACTGAGGAGTGGCGCAGGTTCTGCTCTGTCAGGGCAGTCGGTCCTGCTCTCCATCAGACCCCTTTCTCATTCCATGGGGCCTGAGGTGCATATACGCCCGCCCCGCTGTTCCCCCGGTACCGAGACTCCATGGGAAGATCAAACCAGACCCGTCCCTGGTGATTCTGGCAGCCACAGCATGGCCCAGGCAGTTTTGGTACTTCAACCTCGTGAACCAGTCCACAGGGCCTCCTGCCAGGCAGACTCTTGCAGCCTGAGGCAAAAGGCCTGGCCCTACACCCAGACCCTGTTTCCAGCTCAGAGCAGGAAGGACTCCAGTAAGCTCACCTTTGCCACGCAGTGGAAGAGGTTCTGTAGCTGAGCTGTGGAGAAATGGCTTCTCCCCTTTCTGAAGCCCCACTCACTGCAATCCTCAGCTACCCGCTTGCCTCTCAGAGCGCACCAGACTCCGCTCACCCACCTCGGGTGGAAGGCTGCAGTCTCCTGCCACCTAACCATAGCCAGGAGCCTCAAGAGGCTTATTTGTGGCTTCCCGCATGCCAGGCCCCATCTTCCTTGGGAGGGGGCTCCAAATCTGACAGCCGCTTTGGCTGCACTGCCTCCACAGTCATTAGTCCAGCAGATGCCGAGCACCCCCTGCAGGAAATGGGTCCCTGCATGTGAGTCGCCAGAGGTGGGATATGTATGGACAATCACTCAAAGACCAGTTACTTGCCCTGTGGTAATGGGTTGGCTGAGATGTGTCCACTTGGGTTCCTTCCCCTGCTGCAGAGGCCTTGCCAATCTGGATCCTACTGAGGAGCAGTTGCAGCCACCTGGCCCCTTAACCTTCAGTTATGGGGTGCTGGAGGGCACCTGGGGTGCAGGCAGAGGCCCAAGGGACACTGCTACACAAGAAGATGCTGGTCTCGGAAACCTGGGGCACATGTGGGTGACACGTCTCGAAGAACCAGGCATGCCGTAGGGCAGGGGACCGGTTTCTCAAGACTCGGATGAGGAAGGTTTAGGGGAGCTGTGCAGGTGCTTGTGTTCGTGCTGTTTTATATATCAGGCCGGTTGGGGGTTACAACCGCTCTGAGCGGAAGAGGGGGTTGATTGAGTGTCTGACATGTCTGTTTCCCAGCCTACCTGACGGGGTTGGCCTCCCTTGCTGGCTGGCTCTTTTCTGTCTCTAGCTGTCTCCTCCTCTCCCTGGGATCTGACGCTTTCTCCCTTGCTTTGTTTGGCATTCTCCCTCTTTAACTACTTCTCAGTCACCGTCACTTGCAGCCTGAATCCCTAAGGAATGCTGCTACAGAATGGTAACGAATCTGAATTCAAAGCCAAACACCCCCAAAGGTGTCTCATCTGCCGCACATCTTTCCCCTGCAGCAGAGTCCCTGTATTTCACTATCCCAGGTTCCTGGGCTTGCATATGGCAGTCATGAAAGTATTAGCTAGCGGCTTCCTTTGGTGTTTTCAGCTGGTAAGTGCTGTGTATGGCTGACTGCTTGAAGAAGGTTCCTGTCCCTGTTTTGATGATGAAGTGTATGTAAGCAAAGCAAGGGTGCTGGATAACTAGTGCCATATGCTGTCAAACTTCCATAAAACTCTTTGCTGTCTCTGGTGACATTCATCTGCAGCTTACTTGCCTTGGTCCAAATTTCCCAGCCTCACAGCTGCTCCAGAGACTAGCAGAGCACGTACGTCTCCGATGGCAGACCTTGGGTCCTGGGTTCGTGAAAGCTCTCTGAGGAGCTTCAGTCCTCGGTGGGTTCTGACCATACGTGCACAGGCCCTGGACCCGACGCAGGGAGGAGAGGTGCTTCATGTTCGACTCGGAAGCTAGTTTAGAGAGAGCTCTGGGACCATGGCCCTCTAAGCACACAGGCGGTCCCCTGGATAGTCAAAATGTACTTTTTAAACAGTCTGTTGAACCTTCTGTATTAGTTTGAAGGCAGCTGAATTCCTGAGTGGTGGTTTTTAGTTAAACGTTGGGAAGAAAAGAGGAACAAATATGTCGGGGGGGGGGGGGGCAATGAAAGAAGATGGATGCACTTGAAGCTAAAAAGCGTAAATCCCATCCTGAGTGGGTTGGTCCAGTTGTGAGCCTCTCTCCTGCTCCGAACACTTCCTCCTCCTCCCTGGCTGTGGAGCTGGGTTCTACGCTTCTCTCTAGTGGTCACAGAACAGCACAAGCAACAGCAGTGTCCAGCAGGAAAAGAGATGCACCTGCTTCTGCTCCTAGGCTGCAGTGGGAACAGGATCGGGTCCTAAGCAGTGTCCCATTCGGGGCTGTGGCCTCTAGCAAGGTGAACTTGAGACTGGGCTGTATCTCTGGCAGACTTAGGACTGTACTTGTAGAATGCTGCTGTGTTCCCTGGGGCTCTTTGGAAAGAGACTCCTCTCGTGACTTCTGCATAGCACCGCACCCAGAATTTCATGCCATAGCTTCTGCACTGAGCCCATCGCTCCTGGCTGAGCGAGAGCACTGTTTTAGAAAGGCATCAGTCTGGATTTAAAGCCTTTGTGCTGGAGAATCCACCAGGTCCTTAGGGAAGTGGCTCCAGTGGCTAATTCCTCTCACTGCTTAAAAAGCAGCACCTTATTTCTAGTCTGAGTTTGTCCAGTTTCAGCTCCCAGCCATGGGATTTTGTTCTGCCTTTTCCTGCTTGATTAAAGAGCCCTCTGCTATCAGAAATCTCCTCCCTACATAGGCGTTAAAGATCCTGAGCAAGGCACCTCTTAGCCTTCTCTGGGATACACGAGGCTGAGTTTCTTCACTCTCACTGTATGGAAGGTTTCAGAGAAGCAGCCGTGTTAGTCTGTATTCGCAAAAAGAAAAGGAGGACTTGTGGCACCTTAGAGACTAACCAATTTATTTGAGCATAAGCTTTCGTGAGCTACAGCATCCGATGAAGTGAGCTGTAGCTCACGAAAGCTTATGCTCAAATAAATTGGTTAGTCTCTAAGGTGCCACAAGTCCTCCTTTTCTTTTCACTGTACGGAAGGTTTCCAGACCTCAGACTGTTCTCGTCACTCTCTTCTGAGCCCTCCCCAAGTGTGAATGCCAGAACTGGAGCCTGTATCTAGTGATGGGCTCACTAACTTGCAGGCAGAGGTAACACCATCTTCCTTCTCTTCCTTAATATTCCTCTGCATATTCAAGCATCCAAGTACCGGGTTTGCCCTCTTAGCTGCAGCATTGCCTTGAGTGCTCGTGTTCACTTGGTTATCTCCCGTTACTCCTCTCTCCTTCTCGGTGTCCCTGCATTCCGGGCTACGGCCTCCCACCTTGTAAGCATGACCTCTCGTCTTTGGGCCGAGACGTATGAATTTGAGTGACTGTGTTAAAATGCAGTTTGCTCAAATGAGCCCCGTTTACCAAGCAGTCCAGGTCAGCTTGGATAACTGGCCTGCCCCTGTCATCGTTTACCACTCACTCATTTTTATGTCCTCTGCAGGTCTGACTTGCAGTAACTGTAGAATTTCTTCCATCTCTCGGATAAAGACACAGACTGGCGCTGATCTGGGAGCGGATCCTCACAGGGCCCCACTAGAAACCTCCAATATTTAAATTTTTAGAGATAATTTTTTATTGGGTGGGACCAAGCTGATGTACGTTATGTCAGCAATGCCCCTTTTATCATCCAAACTGTAACCTCCTCAAAAATGGTAGTTTGAGACCCTGTTTTCCAGTAAAACCCTGGGGACTGGCATGAATTATCCTGCCATGATGTAATTGTTTGACTGCCCTCCGTATCCGCCTTTCCGTGAGTGTGCTCAGAATGGACGCTGGCCAGCTGGCCTGCCATTAGCCATGGCAGCCATTTGACCTTGCCCAGTGTTCCCAGATTCATTACAAATCTCCCCGGGCGATTCAGAGAGCCCCTGGGCCAGTTCTTTTCCCAGGAAGTCAGGAGGTCAGGGCATGGATAAGGGCTCAGAAGATCTGGGTTCAGTGCCAGGCCTTGCCACAGATACCCTGTGTGAGCTTAGTGTCTCTGGGCCTCAGAGGTCCCCTCTGTATGATGCGGCTCACAGCCCTGCCCTGCCTGCAGGGGCGCTGGGAGCATACCTACTTGGGGAGAGATCAGACACTTCAGTACAGGGGCCATGTGAGTTTGGATCCTTTCAAGCGTGGTGACTTTGTGACCCACTGGGTGCTGCCTTGCTGTATCTCAGCCACTCGTACCCTTAGAAGTACCCTGTCTTTATTTTACTAATTTCAGAAGAACTTCTGGTTATTGTAATTAGCTCTATGACCCTCTCTTTGTCTTCTGTTCAGTAGTTTATCAATCTGCAGACAGCACAGGCCCTGGATGTGCAGCCGAGGGGAAGGAAACCAGAGAAAATATAAACATGTGAACTTCCCTTAGAACAAGGCACACTCATTGCTGGGGAAACTCTAGACCAAGGGAGAGGGGCAGTTAATGAAGGCCAAAGGGAAAGGGGAGGCCCCCAGCCTGGAGGTGGAGTGGGCTGCAAGGAAAGAGAGGCTGAAAAGCTAGAGAGCAGAGACTTCATCTGCCACTGAGCAAGAGAGGCAGCAGCATCCTGGGCTGGCTTGGCTCCTGTACGGAGTGTCCCGCCTGAGAATGCGGCGCAGTGCTTGGCTGAGCCTGCCCTTTTTCACCAGCCCCTCGGGCCCCCAGGGGAGGAACATGCAGGGGAACCTAAACAGAAAATCCCCCTAGTACGTTCTGCTTGGGCCTGGTCAGTCTAGAACACCACGTACACTGGGGCACTTCCCAGTGCTTCCTCCAAAGAGGGTTTGGGCCGAGTCCCTTTGGCTCCCCGGCCCTTGCAGTGTTGTGTTCCCCTCGCCCTGCCTTGTGGGAGAAAGGAACTTCAGGCAGCTCACAAACTGTTCACACGTTTAGCTTTCTTGACCCTTCCTTGAAACCTGCCCTGGAGGTTTTACAGGGATTTGGGGAAGCTGAGGTTTTACAGCATCTCAGATGATGGCTTGGTTCAGAATTCCTCTCCCACCCCACCACTGGAAACCCAGCACTCAGACAGCTACATCTGGCTGAGCTGGCACAGAACATGAATGAAAGGTGGCACTGGAGTGCGAGAGAGACCCAAAGGACTCAGCTTGTCCCAGGGACTGCTCCCTCTTGGGTCTGCATCTTAATGCGGGGTTTGATTTTTCCGAGGGGCTCAGCGCCACAGTTCCCAGGGGTTTCATCTGGAGTGGAGCGCTCAGCACCTCTGAACATCAGGCCCAGGTGTTCCAAGTTGGGCACCCAGAATCGGTGGTCACTCTTGATAATGTTGGTCTCCGCTTGTTAGCGAAGCCGTTGTCCCGGAGCAGTGATCAGGGCGTGGCTGCTAGCCAGCACCTCTGTGCTGCCACTCACAATGACAGCAGACTGGGTCCCTGCCTGGGCTTGCGGGGTGGGATGCAGCTCTGACAAAGGCTAACGAGCCCTTCTCTCTCATTCCTGCAGCGATGACAGCCTAGCCGTGGGGTGAGATGGAACGCTTCACCGACTCTGGAACTCAAACAGATGCGGTGGTGGTGCTGTCCCTGGCACAGGCCGCTGTCTTGGGCTTGGTGTCCGAGAACGAGCTCTTTGGCGCAACCATCAGCCCCGGAGGCTTCTTTCCAGGGCTAGGAAATGAGCTTGCAGACACTGCCACGGTGGAACCAGAGGATCCGGAAAGCGCTTACAGGCTGGAGAAGGAAGCTGAGGCACCAGAGGAGGAGGGGCTGGAGGCAGAGACTCCATTTGAAAAACATACCCGGAGGAGGAAGCGGCCCCCGGTGAGGCTGGTGCCCAAGGTCAAATATGAAAACCCTGCGAGTGCGGACGAGGAGGTGGTGTACGAAGTGTCTGTCCCTGGCGACAGCAAGGAGGAGATGCCGAGCAGCCACCCGCCCAGCCTCGAGGAGTCCGGCTGTGAGAAGACCGTGCAGAGCAGTGCCATGAAGATGATTGACCTCAGTGCTTTCAGCAGGAAGCCCCGGCGCCTGCGGCATCTGCGCAGACACGTGCAGCAGGACGAGGGCCTGGGGAGTTACGAGCACAGCTGTCCGGACCCCATCCAGGTCGGTTACGCGGGGGCCAGCATGGGCGGGGCTCCAGCAAGCACGGGGCCGGAGGCCCTCGGGAGCGAGTGCAGCTTCGAGGCGAACGCTGCATCTCTGGAGGCCCCCGTGCCGGAATCGCCAGAGCCGGGGAAGAGCGAGCAGGGCTTTACGTGGCAGGAGCCAGCAGATTTTGACGCAGACGCAGCTGGAGTCAACACAGAACGCAACAAAAAGGCCCAGCTGGACCGGCTGGACATCAACGTGCAGATCGACGACTCCTACCTGGTGGAGGCGGGGGACCGCCAGAAGCGCTGGCAATGCCGCATGTGCGAGAAATCCTACACCTCCAAGTACAACCTGGTGACGCACATCCTGGGCCACAACGGCATCAAGCCCCACTCCTGCCCGCACTGCAGCAAGCTCTTCAAGCAGCCGAGCCACCTGCAGACGCACCTCCTGACGCACCAGGGCACGCGGCCGCACAAGTGCGGGGTGTGCGGCAAAGCCTTCACGCAGACCAGCCACCTGAAGAGGCACATGCTGCTGCACAGCGACACCAAGCCGTACAGCTGCCACTTCTGTGGCCGGGGCTTCGCCTACCCCAGCGAGCTGAGGGCCCACGAGGGGAAGCACGAGAACGGGCGCTGCCACGTGTGCGTGGAGTGTGGGCTGGACTTCTCCACGCTGACGCAGCTCAAGCGCCACCTCTCCACGCACCAGGGGCCCACGCTCTACCAGTGCCTGGAGTGCAGCAAGTCCTTCCCCTACCGCAGCCAGCTGCAGAACCACATGCTGAAGCACCAGAACGTCCGGCCCTTCGTCTGCACCGAGTGCGGCATGGAGTTCAGCCAGATCCACCACCTCAAGCAGCACTCGCTCACGCACAAGGTGCAAGCAGCCGCTGAGCCCAAGGGCGTTCCCTGCCCCGGAGAGCAGCGCGCGGGGGCCGGGGGAGGGAACGATTTCCGTTCCTTAGAGCATTCGCTGTCCCCACTGGGGGTCGGGCCTAGGCGGGGATCTAGCCATTAGAGCTGGCTGTTGGTTTGCACTGATTACTCATTTGTTGGTAGGACAAAAGGACATCATCATGCCCAGTCTGAGTTCCCAGGGGCCCGTGTGACCGCCCTTCCCTCCTGGGGGGGCTCTTGGGTCGGCCTTCCCTGCTTGTGGGGCAGGAACAGTCTGATATGGGTGCTGTGGGGCTGGCCAGCCACTCTGTCACTCTGAACTTGGCCCAGAGGCTGAGACTGGAGTGTTTTCTGCCTCTTAGGGGGAGCAATTCTCCCAGCTCAGACAGTGTGCAAAGCAGAATGCAACACTCCTGGTGTTCGTCTTAGAGACCAGTCTGCCCCCTCATTCACCATGCTCCTTCCCCAGAGGGCGCTGGGTCTGCCCATGGGGCTCAGGCAGGGCTGAGCAGTCTGCTTTCTCCCCCGGCCATGCATGTCCACTGCAATGGACCAGGAGCTTCCAGCCAGCTGGGGCACCTGCAGCCCAGGCCCGAAGGGAATGGTTCTTACTCTCCTGCCAAA
Organism: Chelonia mydas; assembly: GCF_015237465.2. Classification (NCBI taxonomy): domain Eukaryota; kingdom Metazoa; phylum Chordata; order Testudines; family Cheloniidae; genus Chelonia; species Chelonia mydas. The sequence continues at coordinate 82,921,823 of NC_051250.2, forward strand.
GGAGGTGCCGAATGTGCCCAGAGGCACTTCTTGCTCCGCTGCGGGGGGAGCCAGGAGTAAAGGGGGGCGTGGGCAGAAGGATTCCCCACGTAGGCTCTCCAGCCCTTGGGCTCAGCTCGCAGGGAAGGTGGGTAGGCTTTGGGGGGATCCCTGTGTCTGTTTATGCAGAAGGCAGGGAAGGAAGCAGGACAGATTTTGAGGGTGGTGCAGACAAGTTGGTTGCACTGAGGCTTTGTTCCATATGCTCGGTGTCCTGTACAGCAGTTTATCTCCGGAGCAGAGGCAAGTCCTTAGATTTCCCCCACGGGCCCCCCGTTACTGGGGGAGACAGACATGCCGCTGAACATGTCTGTGTTGGCCCGAGGAGGTGGTGGTGTGCTCCATGCAGGGAGCCTCCCGTTCAGTGGACAAGGAGGTGAGGCCCCCCCTGCAGTCCTTTGAGCTGGTCCCCACTAAATATGCACGCTCCAATTCAGAGCCAAGTTGTGTGGCATTCTTTTCTGTGACCCTTGCAGGGTGTGAAGGAATTCAAGTGTGAGGTGTGCGGGCGTGAGTTCACCCTGCAGGCCAACATGAAGCGGCACATGCTCATACACACCAGCGTCCGTCCGTACCAGTGTCACATCTGCTTCAAGACCTTTGTGCAGAAACAGACCCTCAAGACCCATATGATCGTGCACTCGCCAGTGAAGCCATTCAAATGCAAGGTACCCTGCTAGCAGCCTCCAAAACCCTTCTGGGGGCAGCCCCTTCATTGGGGCTGACACGCCCATGCTTCACCTCTGCAGGGCACCAGCCAGCCTGGACTAAGGTCACCAGTGCCCCCACATCCGCAGCGCCAAACAGTTCAGCCTGGCTTGCACTCTCCGCTCTGGAGAGCCAAGGCTGAAACAGCAGGGGCCGCAGCTCAGTACTGGGGCCTGTCGGCAAAGCTGGGCGCGGAGTTTGAGCTGCATGTACCTGTGTTGAGCCCCTCGCTTTCACGAGCACTAAAATGCACCCCCAGTCTCACCAGCCCACTGCCAGAAGGGGAGTTGGGGGGTGGACTGATGAGACCGTGTGGAAAGGACAGGGATAGTCGATCTGTGGGGCTTGTTTGAAAACCCCAGACCCTTAAGGCAGGCCTGGCTGTCGAAGGCAGCCGCCCGCTGGCAGTGGGGGCGGGAAGGGGGGATACCATGTGCAGTGACAGGGGTGGGGCTTGCCTAATTGGGGGCCTGTTGTTCCCAGGTTTGTGGGAAGTCCTTCAACCGCATGTACAACCTGCTGGGGCACATGCACCTGCATGCCGGGAGCAAACCCTTCAAATGCCCCTACTGCTCCAGCAAGTTTAACCTGAAAGGCAACCTGAGCCGGCACATGAAGGTCAAACACGGGGTCATGGACATCAGCCTGGACAGCCAAGGTGGGTGTGGTGGCCCGCTGGGTCTCCTGGGGAGGGGAAGCCAGCATTGACAGGGCACGCACAAAGAGATCTGGCCAAACCCTGCTGTTGTCTGGTGACCTGCTAGCTTGAGGAGAGGGCTGTACCACGGCTCCTCTGCAGGGGCCTTTTGGAGCATGCCGGTCCTGTACTAACCCAGGCTCCTGGTAGCCCTCCATTGGGTTGTGCGGCATTGCCCCCAGGCTTCCCCTTCCCCCTCACAGCATGCATGTGTGGGCTTCCCCACACGTCAGACATTCAGTGTGTTGCAAGTCACTGCAGCACAGAGGCTGTCAATTGGAAGCTGGAGGTTCGAGCAGCTGCTTGGGGGCAGTTGAAGCTTCTGGTAGCATCAAGGGTGCATCTCTGCCTTCCTCTCCCTTTGGCCAGGGCTGAGGTGACGTTGTTAGGGGATGGAATTCTGTATTCCCAGTCTCTGGCTCTCCCTCCCATAGGGATGACAAGATGCTTTAGCTGGCTGGTTCTGCTCAAGCACCCCACAGTGAATTAGCTAACGATGTTGACATTTAATTGTCAGCATTAGGGTTCAGACTCTAGCCTCCAGCAGGAACGAGGGGCTGCAGCTCTGAGCTGTTGTTTCAAGGTGACTGCAGCCTACCTCCAATGGCGCTGCCTGGGTCACGGGTTCTCAGCTAGCACTGTACGCCCATTAATGAAGGCTAAGATTCTGCCATGCCACTGCAATTGAAAAACCACCTGCATGGCCCTCATAAGTGCATTGTACCAGGGGTGCTGGCCTGGGTCTATGCTGTAATCACTCAGCGCCAGAGATGGCAGCATGCCATGGGGCAGCCCATCACACGGGGAGGGTGGTGGTGGGCAAGCAAGCCAGCTGGACACCTGCACTGCCTGGCACTCAGGCACAGTGTTACAAAGCCTGACGCCTGGGCCCCAGAGTGCACCGTGGGCCAGGGGAATGAGGGTAAAGAATAGAATTGTCAGACACATAGAAGAACATCAATTGTTACACAAAAGTCAATGGTTTCTGTAACGGGAGATCATGTCTTACTAATCGATTTGAGTTCTTTGAGGGGTCAACAACCATGTGGACAAGGGGGATCCAGTGGACATAGTGTACTTAGATTTCCAAAAAGCCTTTGACAAGGTCCCTCACTAAAGGCTCTTACATAATTTAAGTTGTCATGGGATAAGAGGGAAGATCCTTTCATGGATTGAGAATTAGTTAAAAAACAGGGAACAAAGGGTAGGAATAAATGGTAAATTTTCAGAATGGAGAGGGGTAACTAGTGGTGTTCCCCAAGGTCAGTCCTAGGACCAATCCTATTCAACTTATTCATAAATGATCTGGAGAAAGGGGTAAACAGTGAGGTGGCGAAGTTTGCAGATGATACTAAACTGCTCAAGATAGTCAAGACCAAAGCAGTTTTGTGAGCTCTTTCTGAAGTTCTTCACAGTCTAAGTGACTGGGCAACAAAATGGCAAATGAAATTTAATGTGGATAAACGTAAAGTAATGCACATTGGAAAAATAACCCCACCTATACATATGATATGATGGGGGGTAATTTAGCTACAACTAATCAGGAGAAAGATCTTGGCGTCATCGTGGATCGTTCTCTGAAGATGTCCACTCAATGTGCAGCGGCAGTCAAAAAAGCAAACGGGATGTTAGGAATCATTAAAAAAGGGATAGCGAGTAAGACGGAGAATATCTTCTTGCCCTTATATAAATCCATGGTACACCCACATTTTGAATACTGTGTACAGATGTGGTCCCCTCATCTCAAAAAAGATATACTGGCATTAGAAAAGGTTCAGAAAAGGGCAACTAAAATGATTAAGGGTTTGGAACGGGTCCATATGAGGAGAGATTAAAGAGGCTAGGACTTCTCAGCTTGGGAAAAGAGGAGACTAAGTGGGGGGGATGTGATAGAGGTCTATAAAACCATGAGTGGTGTGGAGAAAGTGAATAAGGAAAAGTTATTTACTTGTTCCCATAATATAAGAACTAGGGGCCACCAAATGAAATTCATGGGCAGCAGGTTTAAAACAAACAAAAGGAAGTTGTTCTTCACTCAGCGCACAGTCAACCTGTGGAACTCCTTGCCTGAGGAGGTTGTGAAGGCTAGGACTGTAACGGGGTTTAAAAGAGAACTGGATAAATTCATGGAGGTTAAGTCCATTAATGGCTACTAGCCAGGATGGGTAAGGAATGGTGTCCCTAGCCTCTGTTTGTCAGAGGGTGGAGATGGATGGCAGGAGAGAGATCACTAGGTCCTTACCTGTTAGGTTCACTCCCTCTGGGGCACCTGGCATTGGTCACTGGCAGTAGACAGGATAATGGGCTGGATGGACCTTTGGTCTGACCCCGTCTGGCCGTTCTGATGAAAACCACCTCGCACTGTCAGGCGCAGCCCTACATTGCCACTGCTCCAGGGCCTTGAAGGGGCCTTGCAGAATGGGTCAGAGCATTGGGGGAGGGGCTGCCTCCTTTGCATTCCCCTTTCCTGGCAGGTTATGATAGCCTCCCCATCCCTGGCTGTCTACTAATAGAAAGCCCCACTATCGGGAACATCAGAGACAGGTGTCTAGCTCCCCAGCTGGCCACACGTTACTCAGCCCTGGGGGTTCGGGGCCAGCTCTCCAAGGTAGGTGGGTGTCAGAAATGCCCTGCCCCGGCTGTGCTGCTGGGCCGTACTCCGCATCGCATGCCGCAATGCATGCGACTGCCCAGCCGCCCTGTCCTCCGACCCGGCGTGTCGTGTTGTTCCTAGATCCCATGATGGAACTGACCGGGGCGGAGCAAGACCCCCAGCAGGAAATGGAGGAGTACGATGAGGAGAATGCCTATGACTACGCAGGGGTAGGCAACCCCCCGGACGAGAATGCCCTGACCGAGCAGGCCATGAAGGAAATGGCCTATTACAACATGTTGTAGCTGACAGATGGGGGCCTAGGCCCAGCCACGTGTGGGGTCAAGACAGGGAGTGACATGGGGAAAACAAGCTCCTGTCCCCTGCTGCAGCATCCAGAACCAAAAGCCAGGCTCAGCGGGGCCTGCCCCATGGCGCTCCATGGTGAAGGAGGAAACGGGGATGGCTCTGAGCCCTGGCACTGCCAGGCTGGAGCTGGGCTGCAGGAAGTAGTAGCCCTCAGCCATAGGCCTGCAGAGGTGATGTGCTGTGCCACTCACTCCTCAGGCCATCCAGGGTGGAGTGAGACTGGGCCTGCTGCAGGCCCGCAGGCCCCTCACCTAGGTCATCCCCTCTCAGGGCCCCTTTTTCACCACCCCTGCCCCTTGCCTGGGGGAAGAGCAGAGATCTGTGTTCATTCCTGCCTGCGGTCTAAGGGTGAGCATAGCGCTCAGGCTGCGGCACTGGGAGGGAGCGCTGGCTCCTGGGCTCAGCCCCTGGGGGGCACTAGAAGAGATGCTCTCTGGCCACCATATTTTCCCCAGGTAGGGAAAGGCATGGTCCAGAACCTGATGAGCACTAATTATATTCTACCTCCTCCCTAGTCTGCTGTGGTGGGGACTGCAGCTAGTCCCACTTTATCTCCCCTCTTGGCTGTGCAGCTACCCTCCACCACAGGAAATAGCCATGGGGGGGGCCTCTCCTGCTCTCCTCCCTTTGCCCACGCAGGGGCCAGGACCACTTGCTCTAGCATCAGCCTGGAGGGGGAGGGAGAGATGCTGCTGCCAAGCTGAGCTGGAGCTAGCCCTGTACACAGAGTATTTTCTTATTGACCCCGGGGGAGGCTCAGGGCTGGGCATTGTTTAAAAGACAACAGACCTGTACAAACCTGAGAAATGGTGGTATTTTGAAAGTAATTTATTTTTTTCAGATGTGCTGAGTGGTTAAAGGATAAATCAAAACACCTTCCTTTGTAACGCTGTGTAACTTGTGTGTGAGCTGGAGCTGCTGGGTTCCTGGGGGGAGGGAGCGCATCCTGCACGGGGACACGCTGCGGCCCAGAGCTGCCATCACTCCCTGAAGGAAAGTGACCGTGTGTGCCTGCTGCCCGTGAAGACTGGCCTAGGGAACCCAAGGGAGGATGGGGTAGGCACTGTTACTTCCCCAGTCTGCTGCTTAGGGAGAGGATTTCTGCCCTGGGGCTGGTGTAACAGCAGAGGCCCAGCCCCCTGGCCATGCACGCCAGGAGGCAGAGGGGGCAGCAGGTGAGACAGGCACTGGGGCAGGGGCTCTTACCGGACAAGCATAGGGAACTCCAGGCTGCAGCACAACCCCCTTATTCTCTCGCCCAGCCGGAATAACATCACTGCAGGAACCTGCCCCAGGGGGGTATCCCCCAGCAGCCCGCCAGGGAGCCAGCCCTGGCCTAAGCACAAGATCCAGTGAGTCCCAGAGTGAGGGCAGAGGCTGGAACTGTGTGGAAACAGCAGCTTAGGGAAGCAAAGCACAGCAGGGAGAGGATGCAGTGAAGCGTCTGCCCCAAGGGTTCCAGTAACCTCCCCCAGCCTCCTGTCTATAAACAACCCCAGTGTGCTAGTGGCTGCTGGGCTGGAGAGGGAAGCCTGGGGGGCAGGGGGGTACCCAGAGACCATGCCTCCATGCTGCCCTCCCGCATGTGCTTGGGGCAGCCAGCAAAGGCTGGACTTACGGCCCAAGCAAGGCAGGCCCTATGCTAGCTGGCTGCAGGCAGGGAAGCTGCTCCTTTAAGGGCTCCAGGGCTTTACACAGGGGAAGAGGCTTTGCCACTTTCCCATCTACTGCCAGCTCAGGACAGCGTGACCCTGGCTCTGTGCAAGCACAGAAAGACCAGGCCTCAGCAGGGAGGTGAGCATGCAGCTCACCCCATTCCCCTTCAGTGCCAACGCCCCCTCCCTGGGAAGGGTGGGAGGGCAGGCGCTAGCCCACAGCCAGGCTAGCTGGGCTGCTGAGGAATGCCCAGGCCAGTCCTTACTGGTGGAGCTCAGCCAGTGCCAGCTCCAGCTTTGAGGTCACTTTTCCCCTGCCCCAGCAATGCTGAGGGACTCTCATATAAAGCTGCCCAAAAACTAGGTGGCAGTTGAGCCCTAGGTGCCATTGCTGGCCCACATCCCTCGCAGGGACCAGGGTGCAGGCCCTCCGGCTGCAAGCCGCCTTTAACCCCCCCTTCCCAGACAGTGCCTGCAGCAAGCATGCTGAAGCACGGCTGAGCCCAGGAAGAGGGAAGGTGGAGCAGGATCTCTGACTGCCCAGGAGGCAGCCACTTGCTCCCTGCCGCGTTCTCTACCCGGCCTCTTCTAGGTCAGCGCCGGAGCCCTCGCAGGCAGGCCGGGCCCGGGGGCAGAGATGGGGATTGCCGAGGCCAGAGAGGACTGGGTGACTGGCCCATGCCTGTCCCGAGTGGAGGACAGCAGCAGGGTGCAGCTCCTGCCATCACTGCGTTGGGCGCACAGCGCAGGCACTGGGCTCATGCATGCAAAGCTCTGGGCTGCACTGGAGCTCCCTCGCTGGGACAGCCGTTTCCGGTCATTCCACGCAGCAGCCTTTAGCCGTGGGACTTCCCAGGGGGGCAGGCCCCACCCTGGCTGCTGGCCTGGCCCTGCACCTGTCCAAAGAGCAGCTTTGGCTGGGCTCTTCCTGGAGGTGACTGCAGTATGGGGTAACAGTCCAGGGGGACCGAGAGGGGAGTTTGCCACCGGGGGGGGGGGGGGTGGAGCACAGCAGCTGCAACTGGCCAGCGACCTGTTAACCCTTTCTGGGCAGCAGACAGCAGGAGGGTGAAGAGATTTATTAGCTACACTTGGCACCATGAGGTCAGAGGTTACATAAATTAAGCACACGCCTGGCAGCACTGGCCAGGCCTGGCCACAAGCCCCTGGCACTCACGCTCCTAGAAATACTTTAAAAAACACGTTATAAAAACGAATCCGAGTGTTCCTGGGCCCAGTCCATGAGCTCAGAGCAGCGTTCGCTCCTAGCCTGTTAGTGAGGTAAACTGCCCGGCCCTGGTGCCGCTGCACACGGACGGATGGACGCCCCCCACCCCACCCCACCCCACCCCTGAGCAGCCCCTCGCCTCTACTGCTTGCCCAGGGCTTTGTCCAAGTTGTTCTTGATTGCGTCCAGGAAGTCCGCGGTGTTCACATAGTGCTCGTTCAGCTTCACGCTGAAAGACAAGGGAGGAGGGTTGGGGGGACTGCGCTGGCAGCCTCTCCCGCTGCCCCTTCATTGGCTTCTCTGGCCCGCACGGGCAGCCGGACCTGCCTCGCAGCAATGCGGGGAGCAAGTGCAGCCCCTGAGCCAGCTGCAGCAGGGCCCTGTGGAGTCCAGCAGCAGGACTGGGGGAGTCTGGCCTGGCTGACGGGGGGCGTGGGGACAGGCCCCTGCAGCCACCTGTCCTGCATAGCAGCACGAGCAGGGACCCCACTGTATCTGCTGTGTGACAGTCAAGCCTCCAGCTCCTCCCAGAGACACCAGGCACGGGGACCCCATCCTGTTCCAATTCCCAGCACAAGAGCACCCTCACGAGCCCGACAGCTCAGGGTACAGATGCTGCAGAGCCAGGTGGGACAAAGGTATCACCCACCCCCTGGCAGCACTGGCCTTTCCAGGGTGCTGGACGGCTAAGGGGTGCCTGAGGAGCGGGTGGGAGGACAACAGCGCAAAGGGGCGCGGCCCTGTCTGAGCCAGGCAGCGGGGGCAGCTCTGCAGAGCCCCACCCCCACCCCCCTGAGCAGGGAGCCAGGCCCCAGAGCGCTCAGCCCCCTGCTCCCCCCCGTGAGTCACTCACTTGCTGAGCCCGTGGATGCAGCCTGCGAGGTCCTTTGTCATAGCTCCACTCTCCACCGTCTCCACGCAGACCTTCTCCAGAGTCTGAGCAAACCTGGGGGGAGACAGCAAGGTCACAGCCTGCACCCCACTTCCCTCCCCACAGCCCACCGATCAGGCTGTTGCTGGAAGCCTGGCTCTGGTCTCGGGGCTGGCCAAGGGGCCGCGTTACCCTGACACGGTGGCCAGCCAGGCTCCTTCCACAGAAGCGACCCATGGCCTGGTACAGTCACCGGCGACATTAGCCCCAAAGAGGGGGTCAGCCCCCTGCCAGCTGAGGGAAGGCTCCGGGCTCCAGGAGACTGAGTTGCAGCACTGGCCCTGGGCTGGTGCTGGCTGCTGCTCCGGTGCAATGCTTACTTCATGAGATCCGGGTTACTGTCCAGCTTGCCTCTGTGCTCCAGGCCACGCGTCCAGGCAAAGATGCTGGCAATGGGGTTAGTGCTGGTGGGTCGTCCCTGCAGGAGGGCAGAGCATCAGAACACCTAGTGATGGGGAAGACACTGACCCAGCCCTGCACCCCGAGGCTCTGGGCAGCCCGCAGCAAGCGGTGCACTCTCCTGCCCACCCAGAGCTGCCGGGAGAGACCCTGGATCCCACCCCACACCTGGCAGGCTCAGGGCAGGGAAAGAGCTCCAGAGGGGCACGCTGGCCAGTCCCCAGCCCCTCCCTCATCCAGAGTGTGAACACAGACTCTCTGCTCACTGCCAAGCCCCTCCCCTGGACTGGGCACGGGCAGGGAGGGGCCCAGCTGCACTCACAGAGCAGGTGCAGTGCTTGGGAGGGGTGGGGGGGTATACACACCCACCTTCTGGTGCTCCCGGTAGTGGCGGGTGACAGTGCCATGGGCTGCCTCAGCTTCTATGGTCTTTCCATCCGGGCACACCAAGACGGAGGTCATCAGGCCCAGGGAACCGAACCCTAGAGCGCGAAGCAGAGTCCAGTGAGGAGCAGCCTGGGAGCCCCTGGCCTGCAGGGCAAGGCAGCACTGGCAGATCCTGCATGGAGGTGCCCCGGGCACAAGGCTGCCCTCCCCAGCCAGGCCGAGCAGGAGGGCCTCGGCCCCCACAACCCCGGGGCTGAGCCCTGTGGTGGCCCCCCCACCCAGCGTTACCTTGGGCCAGGATGTCCGACTGGACATCACCGTCGTAGTTCTTACAGGCCCAGACGAAGCCACCGGAGGATTTCAGCACCTGGGCCACCATGTCATCGATGAGCCGGTGCTCATACCAGATCTTCAGCTTGTCAAACTCCGTCTTGTAGTGCCTGGGGAGCCGAGAGCGCGGTCACCGGGAGCCCCTGCCCCCACCCCGGAGCGCACCCAGAGAGCCTCCACGGCTCAGGCAGGATGGGAAGAGCTGGGTACCCAGTAAACCCCTCTGCATCTCCCCAAGGGCGGCTGCTTCTAGACACAGGCTATAATCAGCTTCATGGGCCTTGGACATAATAGCACCAGGGCCAGGCCTCCAGCCTGGACCCACCTGCATAGAGCCCCTCCTGCAGGGCTGCTACCATACAGTACGCTGGTCCTGCCCTCCCCAGCAGGGGCGCTGTAGGGAGCGGGGCGGCGCCAGGGGACCCCAGCAGGGGCGCTGTAGGGAGCGGGGCGGCGCCAGGGGACCCCCAGCAGGGGCGCTGTAGGGAGCGGGGCGGCTCAGGGACTCCCCAGGGAGGGCTCAGGACAGGTCAGGCCGTACTTGTCGAAGATCTCCTGGAAGATGTCTTTGAAGCGCCCATCGTAGGCCTTGAGGATGGTGTTCTTGGTGCTCATGTACAGGGGCAACTTCTTCTGGATGGCGTACTGGAAGCAGCTGTGCGCGAAGCCGGAGATCGACTGCAAGGGAGCGTGGGCCGGCCGGTGACTCCCTCAGCGCCAGCTGCAGGCGCCGCGGGGCAGGGAGGGGGCAGCTGAGTCTCTTGGCAGCTGCCTTTGGCCGGTTCCAGGCAGCCCCAGATGGGCTCAGGCCTTGTCCAACTGCCAACGCCCAAGGGAGAGAAGGAGCCCGTCCCCCAGCCAGGGCTTGGCTCCCACACTCGGCCTACAGCCTCTGCCCGTTCCCCAGCCCAGGAGGCAGCTGGGCAGGGGACCCTTCATTGCAGCCACGGGCTGGCTCCCCGGGCAGCATGTGGAGGGCTGTGCTAGGCCATAAGGGGAGTCGGGCTGAGATCCTGCTAGCCAGGAAGGGCATAGCCCCACAGGGAACCCTCACCCCCATGCCGAGAGGGGCTGCCAGCATCACTTGCTCCCGTCCCCCAGCCCTGCAGCGTCAGGACTGGAGAACACCCCGGCTGTGCCCGCCTGCCTCTCACCTCGTCCGTGTTGTACATGCCCATGCCGACACCCCCGCCAGGGAAGTTGTAAACCTCCCACTCCTTCACGGCACTGCCATCCTTCGGGGTGAACACCATCTTGAATGTGCCGGACCTGTCCACAACGAAGTCTGTGGCCTTGTACTGAAAACAGGCCAAAAAGTTACGCTCAGCAGCCATGGCAACCACCCACCCCGAGTCCGCCCCTGCACTCGCTGCCAACAGCCCCCACTTCAGCACCCCCAGAGGCCCCACGCCAGCCCCCTGCTGAGCCATGGGCACACGGTGCCTGCTGCCGTCCAGCCGCCCCGGCCCACACAGGGCCCCGCAGTGGCAGGCTCACCTGGTCGCCGTGGGCGTGTCTGCCGATGGTGATGGGCTTGGTCCAGCCCGGGACCAGGCGGGGAATGTTCTTGCAGACGATGGGCTCCCTGAAGACGGTCCCGCCCAAGATGTTTCGGATTGTGCCGTTAGGGCTCTTCCACATCTTCTTCAGCTTGAACTCTACAAACAAGGGGCGGGGGGGGAGACGTGCCATGGGCCCAGCCCCCTCCCACACACGACCCCCTCCACAGCATCCTCCCCACTAGGCACCCTGGCAGCCCAACCCCATGCCAGCCCCTGCAGTGCCAGCCAGGAGCTACGCCTCACACTGGGGGGGGGTCTTGCGGTCCAGGGTCACAGCTCAGCTCCTGCAGGCCAGCCCTTCACACCTGAGCGCCTGCGGCTCGGAGGGCCAGCTCCAGCCAGCGAGCCCTGACCTCCCCGTGTCACTGAGTGGCAAGGAGCCGGGCAGCACAGGGCAGCACAGGGAGAAGGTGTCGTGACGCCCAGGGGCTGCTAGAACCGCGGCATCTCTCTGCGCCGAGGTCAGTGCTGGGACCCAGCCAGGAGGCAGAGCAGAGATGCTGATGCCTGCCCCAGCCAGGGGCGCTGGGTGGCACCAGAACCCAGAGGCTGGAGCTGCCCCTGCACAGGCCCCAGGAGCGAGTACAGCAAGATTCACACACCCAAGGGGCTGCCAGGAGCAGGGAATGCAGACAAGGGGGAGGGGGGTAAGTGCCCCACAGAGAGCAGCCCAGCCCCCCAAGCCCAGCTCACATGGAGTCTGAGCCTTACTCCATCTCCTCCTGTGCTCAGTGAGGTCTGGGCTCGCTGCCCAGGGTCCCCTGCCACTGCAGCGCCTGTCCCAGGAGTAACCTCACCCCCCTCCCTGGCAGCCTGCCCTCTGCACCTTCCACTCGGGCTTCATCGGGCGTGATGGTGGCACACTTCACGGCCACGCTGTACTTCTGGGTAGCCAGCGCCGAGTCAATGGTGACCTGGTCGTCTGTCTGGTCCCGGTTCGGCAGGCCCAGGTCGAAGTACTTCAGCTGCACATCGACGTTGGGCAGGATCAGCTGGAGGGCAAGGTGGGGAAAGGGCATGCTCAGAGTGAGGGGCACTGCGCCATGGGGCCGCCATGGGGCACTGCGCCCAGACCACACTGGCGCGCAGGGAGTGGGGCAGCAGAGCTGGCTGTGTCCGAGCTGCCCCGGGGCTGGGAACGCTGCTCCTGGAGCCACACCCACCCAGTGCAGGCGCGCTGGGGCTGAGCGCAGGAAGAACGGATGTCGCCTTGGAGCTGCCGCTCCCCTCCGCAGCCTTGCAGCACAGTTGGAACCAGCCCCACGACTGGGGCCACTTCCGGGCTCTCGCACTCGCAGGAAGCTGCAAAGCCCACAGGGGGGTGGTTCTCAGACACCTGCTTCCTGGCTGGGACAGCAGCAGGACCGTGAGGCAAGACTGCATCCTCTCCAGGCAGCTTCAGAAACCCCGGCGCTCCCACCGGCCCAGCCGGTTAGACACAGCCTGCGTTCTGGCCACGTTTGTGCTGCTGAAGCGGCGAGGGGCGCGGACAGCTCGCCCACAGGCGGCAGGGATGGGGGCATGGATCTGAGCTGCTGGCCCGTGTGAAACCTGGCCAGTCACCACGCCTGCAGAGGACCCAGCATCAGGGGGCAAACAAGTCTTATCCCCCTCCCCAGAACTTGGGTCCTACGCCCCACGGGGGGCAGGAGGGCTCTCCCACCCCGCAGACCATCTGCTGCCCCCAAACACTACCTTCTCCTTGATGAACTCCCAGATGATCCGCGTCATCTCGTCCCCATCCATCTCCACCACCGGCTTGGCCACCTTGATCCGTTTGTCAGCATCTAGGCAGAAACATCATGACTTGTCAGAGCACCTGCCACCTGGGAGCAGAGGCTGCCACTGACCCTAGCCATCTGCCCAGCCCAAGCCGCCCCCAGCCACGGAGACTGAGCGGTGGCCGTGTGGGAGGTGGGCAGCGCCAGCCTCCAGCCAAGGGAGCCCTGTCCGGGTTTATCTCAGCAATTCCCCGCCCCGATTCAAACACGCTGGCTTGTAGCCAAAGCTCCTTGAACTGAGAAGCCCCCATGCTCAGGGGCCAGATCCAGCTCTAATTGCCCCAAGGGAACCCGGCATCCCATCAAGCCATTGCCAGGCTCCTCCAGCAGCATGTATCACCCAGGGACAGAGGCCCCTGGAGCCCAGCCAGCCCAAACTCCGCCTGGAACACGTGGGGCACACCCTCGCAGGGAGAATCACGCCTGCTCCCCACCACCAGCTGGCACCAAAGGCCAAGGGCAAAGCGCTGCTCCGCAGGCCTAGGCGGTGGCCTAGGGACACACGAACGCCCTCTAAGTGCAGCTGGGATCCAGGGCGGCAGCTGAGCCGTCTAAAGGGAAAGTGAATTAAACGCATGCTGTGACTCTCATCCTGACTCCAGGCCAGGGCCTGCTGCCAGCTCCCTGCTCTCCCCTCTCGAGCAGCGGCTGGCCTGCCTCCTCACAGGAATCAGGGACGAGAAACCAGCCCTTCCACTCCCAGCAGACGCCAGCTGATCCCCAGCCTCCAGCACGCAGCGCGCTGGGCAGAGCAGGGGAATGCACACAGGCCCGGGCACCCACATGGCGCCAGGGAGAGAGATCCAGGGCTGGCCTTTCCAGCTCTGAAAGGGCATTAGCATGGTGAACACTTTCCCAGGCAGCTCCGGGCCCACGGCCAGCCTGGCACAAAGGGGCCTGTTCCATTTCACAGCCCAGAGCGGTGACTGGAGGGGAGGGAGAGGGGACAAACAGGATTCACAGCAGGAGCCGCCCAGACAAGGGGCTTTCAGAAGCCCCTTTCTTCCCCCTCCTGCGCCTTGAAATCCAGAGCTCTAGGCCAGGCTGAAGGGTCCGACGCCCTTGAACGACCTTAGAGGAGCAGGTTCTTTCAGACCGGCCACAAGCTGAACAGCCCAGAACTGGCTTCACAAAAGCAAACACTTCCCAAAGAGCTGCCGGCTGGGTGCCAGCAGTAACCTAGATTTGCAGGCCTGACAGCAGCCCTGAGAGCCAGGCACGGTGCCCTGAGTCACACCAGGACTCCGAGAACCCAGGCCGGGGCTCGGCCGGAGAACAGTCTCCTGCTCTGAAGGCAGGTTATGGGCGTCCCCTCACACTGCTAGGACCCAGGCATTCGGCGCTGCAGCCTAGACCTAGCCGGGCTGCCTAGAGCACTGCTCCCAGGGACCTCCCAGGACGGATTAGACCCATTTGGCTCTGGAGCGAGGCCTCCCCTTCCCCGGCTGCACCGCAAGACTCAGGCCGAGGAGAGCAGGCCCCCTCCCCCAGGTCTGCACCAGCACCGGCCTGACCCACTGAGCTCCCACGCTAGCTGCAGCCGTCCTCGGAAAGCAGCTGCTGGCAGCCCCTGGGCGAGAGCCGCGCCCAGCCCTCTCCCGGGGAGGGAGCAGGTCGCAGCCAGCGCGCCCGGAGACCCGCTACGCCGCAGGAATCCCACCTGCTGCCGCCCCATGTCCACGGCCCGGCCGCCACGGCCGATGGGACCCCGGCACCCGCAGGCTACGCTCCGGGGGAGCCGCGCTCGGGCTGCCCGCTGCCCCCGCCAGGACACGCGGCGTGGCCGGAGGGCCCCGGGGCTGGCCGGGCCCTGGGCAGGAGCCGCCCCCCGGCCCGCGTTCCCGCAGGCCCTGGGTCGACCCGCACGCCAGGCAGCCCCCGACCCCCCACCCGGGCCCGCCTGGGGGCCGGGCTGGGGGGCTCGGAGCAGAGGGGCCGCTCCCAGGGCAGGGCTGCGGAGACCCAGCTCCCCCGCGCCACGAGGCCGGCCGGGGAGGCCGGGCGGACGGGGCGGGCAGCCCCCGGGACCCGACGCCGCTCGGCGGGGCAGAGCCGGGCAGACGGGCCAGGCGCCCGGCAGAGCACCAGGCCCAGGCGGCCCAAGGTCACCGGCCGCGGGGCGGGAGCAGCCGGGGGGCCCGGGCGGCGCCGGGGGGCCCGTGGGGCGGGGAGTCGCTCGCGCGGGGGCCCGGCTTCCCGCACCCGCCCGGCAGCTGCCTCCGCCCTTTGGGGGCCCCCCCGCCCCGGGCCCCCCCGGCCCCCGGACTCACAGTGGCGGCGCGGCTGGTGCGCGCCCAGCGCCGGGGCCAGGGCGGCGGCGGGGCGAAGGCTCAGACCGGGGGCGGCGGCGCGGCAAAGCGCCGGGGCTGCGCCGAGGTACCGGGCCATCGCGGGACACGGAGCCGGGCAGCGCCGGCCGCGGACTCGGGGCGGCCGGGACACGTGAGCGGGCCCCGCCCGGCCCGGCGCCTCCGCGCATTGGGCAGCGCGGCCCGGCGCCTCCCCGGGGCGGAGCGCGGCCCCCGCCCGGCCCCGGGACCCCGGCGCGGCTGCTCCGTGCGCCACGTGCTGCCTTTGTTCCCGGCCGGCCGCTCGGTCCTCGCGTCCCTGCGGCCTGGCTGCGCCCCCCTCCCCCCGGGAGCCCCGGACCCCTCCCTCTGCCGCCCCCCCGCCGGGAGCCCCGGACCCCTCCCTCTGCCGCCCCCCCCGCCGGGAGCCCCGAGCCCCCCTCTGTCCCCTCCCCACCGGGAGCCCCGAGCCCCCCCCCGTCTGCCACCCCCCCCCGGGAGCCCCGAGCCCCCCTCTGTCCCCTCCCCGCCGGGAGCCCCGAGCCCCCCTCTGCCCCCTCCCCGCCGGGAGCCCCGGACCCCTCCCTCTGCTGCCCCCCCCCGGGAGCCCCAAGCGCCCCTCCGTCTGCCGCCCCCCCCCCGGGAGCCCCGAGCCCCCCTCTGTCCCCTCCCCGCCGGAGCCCCGAGCCCCTCCCTCTGCCGCCCCCCCCCCCGGGAGCCCAGAGCCGCCCTCCGTCTGCCCCCCCCCCCGGGAGCCCAGAGCCCCTCCCTCTGCCGCCCCCCCGCCGGGAGCCCCGAAAACCCCTCCCTGTGCTGCCCCCCCCGGGAGCCCCGAGCCCCCCTCTGCCTCCTCCCCGCCGGGAGCCCCGGACCCCTCCCTCTGCCTCCTCCCCGCCGGGAGCCCCGAGCCCCTCCCTCTGCCGCCCCCCCTCGGAGCCCCGAGAACCCCTCCCTCTGCCGTCCCCCTGGGAGCCCCGAGCCCCCGTCTGTTCCCCCCCCGCCGGGAGCCCCAAGCCCCCGTCTGTTTCCCCCCCGCCGGGAGACCCGGACCCCGAGCCCCTCCCTCTGCCTCCCGCGGGAGCCCCGAGCCCCCTTTTGCCCCTCCCCCACCACCGGGAGTCCCGAGACCTTCCCTCTTCCTTCCCCCGCCAGGAGACCCGAACCCCCTCTGCCTTCCCCCACCGGGAGACATGAACCCCGAGTCCACCTCTGCCCCCCCCCCCGCCGGGAGCCCTGAGCCCCCCTCTGCCCCCCCCTCCGGGAGATCCAGATGCCAAGCCCCTCTCTGTCCCCCCTCCCCGCCCCGCCGGAGACCTGGACCCCAAGCCCCCACCCACCCACCCACCTACCTTTGCCCTGCCGGGAGACCCGAAACTTCCCCCAGATCAGGACGCTGAGTGGCCCAGCCCCGCTGGGAGACGTAGACCCTGAGCCCCCAGTCACACCCTGATCCCCCTCCCCAAGTTAGACCCAGACCCATCTCCGTGAGACAGGGACCAGGACCCCATCTCTGCCCGGTGATTTCAGTCTGTTCATAACCCTTCCCCAGTACCATGGGGCGGGCCTCTGCCCCCTCGCCATTACACCTCCACCACTGCTTCTGAGCCCCCACCCCCCGGTCTCTTCTCCAGGCCCACCCTGCCTGTATCTCTCCCCAGCCCCATGCTCCTGCCCCACTGATAGCGACCCAGACTGGCCCCGCTCAGCTCTTTCCATCTCCTGTCTCTGGTTCTCTTCCTGGCAAGGAGCCCTGGGTAGGGGCAATGGGCGTCCTACCTCTCAGCCCCCTGCCCTTGCCTCTGTGCCCCCACCCCTGCTGAGGGCCTCACACGTCTGCTGGAACAGGGCCCCAAACCTCGGGCCACCCCAGCTCGCCTGACCGCTCTCCAGGCTGCAGCATCTCGAGGATGGAGGGGCCCAGAGCTGAGTGCAGGATCCGGACATGGCCCAGAGCCCTAAAGAGAGCGACTCTCCCCACCCGGGTCCAGAGCCCCGGGATTGAGGGGTCTGCAGCTGGGCTCAGTACCCCAGGTGCACGGCCTGTCCTTTTGTCACTAATCTTCAGGGAGCAAGTCGCTCATTTCCCCAGCGGGGTCTCCTCCCCCAAGGAGCCCGTTCCCCAAGGGCTGCTGCTTTCCTACCGACAGCTACGTGCTTGGGGCCCCTGTGCCGGCGGTGCTGGGGGGGGTTCGGGGAGCCCGGCTGGGCTCCGTGCTGGCATGTCCAGGCTCAGGGGTGCCTGAGTGGGGGCTCTGCACATTGAGAGGAAAAGGGTTCTTGGGCCGAATGGGGGCAGACACAGTCTGGTTTGGGGCTGGGACTGGCAGCTAAGGCCCAGTCTCCAGGAGGCAGCCCCTCCCCCTCTAGGCTTGACCATCGGGTCCTGCTTCCCCAGAAGTTACCCCAGTGGCCGGCCCAGAGCTCCTCAGCCCCGTGGCTGGGCAGGGCAGCCGGGGGAGCTGCCCCTGCAAAATGGGGCTCCGGTGCCTCAGAGCTGGCTGCAGGAGGAGCTGGTGCAGAGCCAGTGTGTCCGGGAGCAGCTGCTGCCAGACAGAGCGTCCCAAGGACACAGGCAGCCAGCAATAAACAGCATCAAGGCAGGGGACAAAGGGCAGGCAGCGAGGTGCTTCCAGCAGTGGCTACTGGCTTGGCTACGTACTCCCCACCCAGGGACTTGGGGGCGGCGGGAGGCCGCTGCAGGGACAGACTCAGGCCCTCACGTGCTGGGTTGTGGCTGTTGGTGCTGCTTGCTGCCAGGGAACGGGCAGGGGCAGAGTGGCAAGGGCAGGCAGGAGGGGCTCCGGGGGGCATCTTCTCCCTTCCCGGAAGCTGCTCTCACGCCATGGTGGGTAAGTGGGTGTCAAGGTGGCTAGTCTCTGCACCCAGGGCAGGCAGCTGGGCAGGGTGAGGGGGAAGCGACCCCAGGGAAAAAGGAAACGTCGTCGCTGCTGCTAATATTGAAACTGTCCCTTGAGTCTAAATCCTCGCGCTGCATGAGGGCTGCAGAACTGCGCCTCAGCCGGGAGTGGGGCGGGCCTGGGGCTGGCGTCGCGGGGGCTGCAGGGCTAGACGGGGCACGGTAGAGCAGTGCAGAGGGAGCTTGCACACACCTGCCCGCCCTGAGCCAGGCTCTAGCAGGGGGTGCGTCCGGCCTTCGCTTTCTCAAGCAATAAGAAAGGAATAAAAGCTGAAGGCCGCAGCCTGCCTGGGTCCTGTTCGAGGGTGAACCGAAATCGCCCTCCTGCGCTTCCCTTGGCTCCCCTCCAGCTTAGCAGCTCTAAGGGGAGCCGCTCGCTGGCTTATCTCGTAGTCCCCGGTGACCTGCCCAGGGCCGAGTGGTTCCACGTGGCGGCATGGCTGGGGTTGCTCTGGAAAGTCCTTGGGGTCGGTCCCTCCCCAGCACTGTGCTGCCTGGAGCCCTGTCGAGCTAAGAACGGAGCCGGTGGCTGGTGCGGAGCTGGCATCCGGGTACCCTTCAGGCTCCAAGCCGTGGGCCTGGAGCTACCTCTTCCGTCCACTGGGACGTGAGGGGGGCTCAGCAGCGGTGCCCTATGGAGGGAACATGAGCTCAGCCCTCCAAAGGGAGCGTGGTGCCGGTGAGCGACACGGCTGCTTGCCAGGACCCCGGCCTGCTGAAGGCCGGAGCTACGCCTGGACCCTTCCCAGCCGCGGGTCGGTGCAGCGATCTGGCTCACCCGGTCTCTGTGCAGCGTGTTCTGCGGGCATGAGTGGGGGCCGTGACTTCACCGTTCCCTGTCACGGACCCTGGGGGCTCCCAGGTGTAACATGGTGCCAGCAACATGTTCTGCACCCTGCACATGGCTCCTGCTAGGCCCCCAGACCTCAGCTAATGGCTGGGGTGAGGCCCACCCCAGCAATGGCTCATTCTCGGCAGCCTCGCTTCGCTCACGCGGCTGCAACAGCTTCCCAGAGTCCTGGAGCCCAAAGTGTGACGCAGCGGGGCGGGGGGAGTGTTGACCTGGGAATGTGGCAGGGGAGTTTCACTGGGGATGGGAGACCTGAGAGCCTGTAACCCGAGCCGGGAGGGGGCGGGGGAGGTAACACCTCTACCTGGGAATGTGAACAGAGGCTGCAGCAGGGAGCCTGCTGGGGGGGTTAGTTTCAGTTTGGTGCTGGGTGGAGGAACACAGGGAACCCCAGGGCTGGGGTCTAAGCTCCCTGCTCCCCAGAAGGACTTGACTGAGGGGTCCTGGTTGTACCCACAAGCTCTGTTTTAGACTTTGTTCCTGTTGTCCAATAAACCTTCCGTTTTACTGGCTGGCTGAGAGGCTCAGTGAATCCCAGGAAGAGGGGTGCAGGGCCTGGACTCCCCCACACTCCGTGACACAAGGTTCCAACCTGCCCGCATGGGGGGCTGGGCCGGCGTCGGTCCTGGCTCTGACAGCTCTCCAGAGCGAGCGGCCACAAACCAGGCCACAGTTAAAGGCAGGAGGAGGGCAGAATGTTCCTGGGAGCAGGGCCGGTGTAACCACTAGGCCAACTAGGTGGCCGCCTAGGGCGCCAAGATTTGGGGGCACCAAAAAGTGGTGCCCCCCAATTTTTTTTTACACTATTGCTGGAAAACGAATGAATAAAGAGAAGAGAAACATCGTTGAACTTGCATTTTAACTTGTCGTTCTCTCGTAGGTTCCAGCTATAGCCCATGCCAGCTCTGCGTGGCGGGCACACGCCTACTGCTTCACGAGGGTACAAAGTGGCCAGGACGTCGTTGTCCTCGTCGCGCGGCCGTCCCCCGTTCTGACAGGCCGTGCGCCGAGCCGAGTTCACTCGGGTTCGGAGGCTGTCGACTGAGGCTAGTTATATTTGTGGCGTTGTTTCAGATCTCAGACTCTGGCGCTCGCTGCTGCACCATTTCGCGAACACTCTGGGCCAATGGTGCATGGCTGCTCGGCATCTGAGTGTATCTGTTTATCGTACGAATATGCCTGTGTAGGTTGTTGACATTTGTCATGTTGATATGGTCAGTTGTATGGTGGAGTATCCGCCATTCTAATTTCATGCATTTTATTCATAACAATAATTAGATATTCTAAAGGTAGAATGAAATGTAGTAGATTTTGATATATAGGGGAGGGGCGCAAGGTGGAAGTTTCACCTAGGGCGCAAAATATCCTTGCACCGGCCCTGCCTGGGAGCGTGGTGTCTTTGGGGACCCATAGTGTGTGAGTCCCAGGGCTAGGAAGAGCTGGCAGTCCCGTCCCTCCAACATGAGTCTCTCTTTAGGGGGCAAGGGGATCATGGCCCTTAAAACAATTATTGGCCCTTCGGACCGAGCCAAACTCCAGCCTGTTTGCTGAGAGCCCCATGCACCTGTCTCCCACTCCCAGGAATCTGCCCCAAGCACTGAGCCCTGTGTGGCCTGGAGGCTCCCTCCACCCATGACTCCCAGTTGGACTCGAAAAGGGGCAGTTGGGAGTGAGGTGAGCAGGGCTGTCTGGGGATGGGTGAGCAGCAGGTGAGAGCTGCTAGGGACTGCAGGGAGCTGCAGTTGGTTCCTGGGGGAAGGCGGGAGAGCTGTGGGAGGGGTTGCTGGCTGCTGTCCCTAAGCCAGGGAGCTGGAGGCTGGGAGCAGTGACATGGCCAAGGGAGCGAGGGATCGCAGCAGAGGGGCTAGGGGGTCCTGCTGGGAAGAGCAGGGCTGCACTCTGGCTGGAAGGGTGAGGTGGCTGGCCTGGCAGTAGGACAGGAGATGACGAGCCTAGGGACTGGTGAAGATGCAGGAGTGGGAGGCCTCGAGGGACTATATATCAGGGTGTGAGAAATGGCCCATGTTGGAGACTCTTGTTGCAGGCTATTTTGCACACAGGTTTTGTAATAAATTAGCCCTGCGGAGGGTGTTAGTGAGGCAAGAGAGCCTGTGTAGAGCTCCTGGGGACCCTGAAGGAGGGAAATTGAGGCAGGTGCCAAAGCTGTGGCTGGAGGGCGCTCCAGGAGGGCTGTAGCTTTGGGGTGCACCAGCTGCCTGCTTGTCCCCAGCTTGTTCTGCTGAGGCATCCGTGTTGGGGAGGGCAGAAAATAAGGTGAATGAAAGAGCTTGAATGCTCAGTATCCCCTGGCTGGTGCCCCCTCCAAGGGAGGGGGAGAGCTTCCTTCGCTGCTAGGCCAGAGGCCTGGGTGCCTGTCTCAGCCCCGCAGGCTCCTCTCTGCTCTGCCCGGCAGCGGCTCTAATTTTAGCAGTGGCCTTACTGAGAAAGGGAATTGCTGACTGCTGGTCTGGCTCTGCCTTGGCTTGCAGCTGCCGACGAATTCCAGGGGCCCAAGCCAGAGCTGGCGCTGGGCTTTGCTGACAGCCCTGGGGCCTGCCCTGCAGACCCCCTCCTGCCCCACAGGCCCGCCAGCCCCACACTGGGCTTTGCTGACAGCCCTGGGGCCTGCCCTGCAGACCCCCTCCTGCCCCACAGGCCCGCCAGCCCCACACTGGGCTTTGCTGACAGCCCTGGGGCCTGCCCTGCAGATCCCCTCCTGCCCCACAGGCCCGCCAGCCCCACACTGGGCTTTGTTGACTGCTCTTCCCCCTGCCCTGCAGGCCCCGCATTGGGCTTTGCTGACAGACCTCCAGCCTGCCCCGCAGACCCGCCTGCCCCGTGGTGGGGCAGGAACTCAGTCCTGCAGGTCATGCTGGTCAACATGCAGCCAGTCTCCAAAAGCCCACGCCCTGGCCGTGCTTGCTGCCGGCGGGAGGAACAGGCTCCCATGGCTTGCTTTGCCTGAGGGAGGGCTGGCCAGCGGGAGCAGCTGGGCTGCCAGCATCTAGGCTGGGGTAGGAGCTGCTCTGCCAGCCGTGGTTCACCAGCCAGGCGAGCACTGCGCGGCCTCACGCAGAAGGCCCCAAAGCTACAGAATACATCGTGCGCGTTCGCTTCACTCTAACTGCTGCCTAGATCCAGCTCTCGGACAATCTGGTCTCTGACCTACGGTCCCAGCTCTCTGCGGTAGCAAAACGCGAGGCCAGCGAGTTAGAAGAGCCTTGCCCTCTGGGGCAGAGGCTGGTTTCTGTGGGAGCTCTCGGCGTAATGCCCCTGCTGGGGTCCAGCTCACTCTGGGACCTGAGCCCCGTGGGGCATGGGTGCTCTGGTCCTGCCCCGCCCTGCGTCACCCGTGCAGGCCATTGTGCAGAGGTGGGGCGGAGGCCGGAGCACCCCGGGCAGAGGCTGGTTGCCACGGCTGTGACTTTGCGGCAGGCTCTGGGTGCTGGTCCCCTGGGTCCCAGGCTGCTGGAGCTGAGTGCGTGCATTGGAGTCCAGCTGAGCCTCCCCATTTTGCAGCTGGGGCCTGGCACTCTCCTGGCACCATGAGGAGAGGGGGCAGGAGGGGTATTTCCTGGGACTCAGGTCTGGATCGATGCTCACATGGTGCAGCCTGGTACCCACGCCCTGAGAGGAGGCTGCTTGGCTGTAGGGATGCTTTAGTGCCTGATTCAGGCAGCAACCAGGTGGCCTGTGTGCCTCCCTGATCCCTGCTGGGCCCCTGCCTGCCCAGAGCCCCCTGGGAGGGGAGGGAGCTGTGGGAGGCAACCTGGTTTCCCCATGCCCCAGGTACCCCCAGCTCCCATTGCCCCTCCCCCAATCCCCCTGTCCCCCACCCCCTTTGTGACTCTGGGGCAGGGGATCCTGCTGCTGCCCCTCCCTGGGGTTAGGGCTCTGGGGAATGGCACTATGGAGTGCACAGGCCTGGGCTGGCCACGTCCCCGGCATGGGGCAGTTCTAGCCCATTCCCTCTGGGCTCTGGCTTCTCGTGCCCTCCCGCAGGGAACGAGACCGACACGCGGGTGCTGCCTTTCCAGGCACGTACAGGGGAGCCGGCTGCAGCCAGTCCAGGCGCCCGGCCTAGGACCGGTGCAGCTCAGAGCCCGAGGGGAGCTGTCGGGATGGATCCACGTGCCCCAACGAGGGAGGAGCCCACTGGCCTGGCCTGGCTTTCCCCATTGGTCTGCAGCTTCGATCCAGCTGCACCTGGACTCCCCAGAGTCCTGCCGGGGAAGGGCCGAATGCCCACACATGAAGTTGGGCACTCGCTCTGAGACCTGATGCCCAGAGGGCCAGCTCCTCTGGAGATCTGGCTACTGGTACCTAGGTGCCCCGGCTGCCGGAGTCACGCTGCCGAGCCTGGAAGTGTTGACCAGGAGCCAGTGCCAGGTTGCTGAGCCCTCTACTCCACACCAGGGGGCGCTGCTCCCCCGCTGGTCCCAGGCTGGCCGGGGGCTGTGCAAAGTGGGGCCTGCTCCCCACCGCTTCACCCCCTGCTGCACCCTCGGGGCTCCTCCTTGCCCCCAGCCCTGGCTGCAGGGAGAGTCAGCCCCAGCCCTGTTCATGCGCCTCAGAGCTCCTCAGGCAGCTGCCCGAGCCAGGAGATGGAGTCCCAGGACTCGGTGCAGCTCCGGCGGGAACTGTGCCCCTCTGCCCTTTGACGGCCTGAGAGACAAGGGGTCCCCAGGCACTGGCTCCTCGTGGTGGAGTCGGCAATCGCTGGTGCTGGGCTAAGTCTGTGCAGCAGCTGGGGATTGCGTGGGCCCGCGGCACGCACAGCGTTGCAATGGGACTCACGACCAGCAGTGCACTCCTACGCCCGTGTCTGCGGGTGCGTGTTGGTGAACGGGTGTGCATGTGAGCAGGTTACCGAGCGTGCACGTGCAGGGACGATCACGCCATGGATGGGTGAGCGGAGCTGAAGGCCACAGGTCGTAACCCTGGGGTCAGAGCTGGTCTGAGGAGAACGGCTCCCGGGGTGTCAGGCAGGGACCCGGCTCCCTTGGCCTAGCTCGTGGCCTGGTAACATTCATCTGCTGCACCTTCCGTGGGCCTGTGGCCTGGAGCGCTCAGACGGGGTTGCCGCACCCTGTCCCTGGCAGCTCCGGCTGTTTGCCCAGGGGCAGCACCAGTGACCCAGCCAATCACCCCAGAGCAAACATCCCCCAGACACGTCCTTAGCACTGACAGGCCCCGTTTGGCACTCGTCTCATTTACAGCCATGAGGTGTCAAGTGCCCAGCACTGACGGCTTCTTCACAGCAGCCACCAGCCACAGGGATGAGGGCCCAGTGCAGGGCTCAGATCTGGGGTCGTGGTGCGTGATGTGCCCAAGGCTGGGCTCGGCTCCGGGGCTGAGGGGTGTGAGCTGCCCAGAGCTGGGCTCGGCTCCGGGGCCGAGGGGTGTGAGCTGCCCAGAGCTGGGCTCGGATCCAGGGTCGAGGGGCGTGAGCTGCCCAGAGCTGGGCTCGGCTCCGGGGTCGAGGGGCGTGAGCTGCCCAGAGCTGGGCTCGGCTCCGGGGTCGAGGGGCGTGAGCTGCCCAGAGCTGGGCTCGGATCCAGGGTCGAGGGGCGTGAGGTACCCAGAGCTGGGCTCGGATCCGGGGCCGAGGGGCGTGAGGTACCCAGAGCTGGGCTCGGCTCCGGGGCTGAGGGGCGTGAGCTGCCCAGAGCTGGGCTTGGATCCGGGGCCGAGGGGTGTGAGGTACCCAGACCTGGGCTCGGATCCGGGGTCCCCAGCATCACAGACTGAGCGATCCCCCTGAAACCTGGGAGCTGAGGGGAAGTGTCCCCAGGCAACGAGCGAGGTGGCCCGAGAACATATCCTGTGGCAGGGTTGCCAGCCCCTGCGTACACAGAGCTGGGTATCCCCTTTGCATGCTGCACCCTCAGCCGGATCCTACCAGTGCCTGACGAGCATCTCAGCCCCTCACTATCCATCCCAGCCCCTTGGTGGAGACCCCTGTGAGGGCACAATGTGGAGGGGGACAGGGCACAGGCTGCGGGGCAGGGGAGGTGTGGTTAGGGGGCGGTGGCTCTAAGACTGCTCTGAGCCTGGCTTTGCTCCCTTTTCTGAGGAAACTCAAAGGTCCCTCAGGCCAGGAGCAGGCTGGTTTGTGCCGTGGGTAAGGAATCTGCTGGGTTCTCATGCCAAGGAGACGAGAGCTTCACGTGGGAAGAGCTGCAGCCCCAGGGCCAAGGTGGGAGTGGCCCAGGCCATGCCCTTCTTGCCAGGGGGAGCCGAGGACCCTGGGGGGCTCGCCGTGGCCAGGCTTTGTTGGCACAGACCGGACCATTGTGGCAGGAGTCGGCTTCCCACGGCCTGCCACCCTGACTCCGCTGCCGTCCGTAACTGAGGGGCACCCGGTGCTCTGCGGCCTGTTCTCTGTGCCCAGCACGGCGCCAGGAGGGTCAGGGCCCACACTGGAGCCCTACTGCACCTCCCCAGCCCCTGCCCTGGGCAGTCACGCCCCGGGCCAGCTGCCCCACAGCCTGGCACAGCAAGCTGCCCATTGCCCCGTGCTGCCCGTGCTGACTGCAGGGGGACTCAGGGCCTTCTCCCCAGGGGTCGCCTGGGTCTGATGGGTGCGGAAAGGGAGGACGAGCGGGGAGCACTCCCGACACCGCCCAGCCTGGCTTCAGGGAGCTCAGGTGTGGCCTCCCCACGGTGCCCAGCCCCGCTGGTTTCAGAGACACCCCACTGCCGGGAGCCATCCCAGTGCTGCAGCCAGCAACCCACCTGCGAGAGCCCAGGAGCTCGCCTGGGATGGCCTGGCAGAGCAGTGGGGCTGGGGGGAGCCCTGCCACAGGCCAGTCGGAGCGGTCTCAACCTTGGCCTCTCTGCTCGCCTGGGCAGAGCTAGGGCAGGAGCCCAGAGGCGGGGAGGCCGTGTGGCCTCCCCTTGCAGACGTGTGGGACCGCGTGGGGGGCTGGCACACTGGGGAGATACCGGTTCCATAGCCTTGTGGCACCGTCCCCCATATAGCCATGGTTACCAGGTCTCATGGCCGCCCAAGCTGCCCATCTCCTCAGGGTGCGGTGGGGTAGGGGTGGAGCTGTGAACTGTGCGACAGCAGCACTGTGTCCCCTCATCAGCACTGGCACTCAGGGGCAGGAATTGGGTCAGGAGGGTCCCAGGCCCTGAACTCCTGGCCTCTGGATCTGGGAATCCCAGGCATGGGGGAAGCAGCCATGGCTCTAAGGTCCCAGAAGTGGTGCAGGGATCTCTGGCCCTCCCAGCACTGAGCCCCGGCACAGAGGGGATGAGTCTGTGCCTTGAGAGACCCTGCCCCAGGCCTGCTGAGCGGCAGTCAGCTGGAGGGGAGGGGGTCGGCTAGGCAGGGTCATGTTTGTGCTGGGTCTTTCCAGTCCTGCCCCAGGGCTGCAGCCCAGACCCTGTGATCCAGCACAGCCGGCAGCCGCCTGTCTTTATGGCAGGAGAGACGAGGCGGGTGAGGTAATATCTTCTACTGCACCAACTTCTGGTGGGGAGGCAAGAAGCTATGGAGCCACCCAGTGCTTCTCCAGGCCTCCCCGGTGGGAAGAGATGGGTTTGCAGAAGTAGTTAGCCTGTTAACAGAGGCCTGTTAACACCTCTGCAGTCTGAGGGCAAAAAGGGGGGGGCTCAGTGGGCTACAGATCATTGTAAAAAGCCGTAAATCCGGGTCTGTTCACTCAGTGATTGCCAGTGTCTAGCAGAGTGATGACTCTGAGCCCCCCGGCTCACCTTTGGAGAGCGTTGGGCAGGTTTCCGTGGCGGCTGAGGACGGAGTGGCAGCCAGTCCTCACTTTGTCTGCTTTCCCCACATAGTTAACATAAGAACATCAGAACGGCCACACTGGGTCAGACCAAAGGTCCATCTAGCCCAGTGTCCTGTCTTCCAACAGCGGCCAATGGCAGGTGCCCAGAAGGAATGAACAGAACCCGGAGTCATCAAGTGATCCATCCCCTGTCACCCATTCCCAACTTCTGGCAAACAGAGGCTAGGGACACCACCCCTGCCCACGCTGGCTAGTAGCCATTGGTGGACCTGTCCTCCAGGAACATATCTAGTTCTTTTTTGAACCCTGTTATAGTCTTGGCCTTCACAACATCCTCTGTCAAGGAGTTCCACAGGTTGACTGTGCGTTCTGTGAAAAAATACTTCCTTTTGTTTGTTTTAAACCTGCTGCCTGTTAATTTCATGTGGTGACCCCTAGTTCTTGTGTTATGAGAAGGAGTAAATACACTTCCTTATTTACTTTCTCCACACCAGTCATAGTCTTATAGACCGCAGTCATATCCCCACTGTAGTCATCTCTTTTCCAACATAAAGAGTCCCAGTCTTATTAATCTCTCCTCATATGGAAGCCGTTCCATACCCCTAATAATTTTTGTTGCCTTTTTCTGAACCTTTTCCAATTCCAATATATCTTTTTTGAGATGGGGCGACCACATCTGCCCGCAGTATTCAAGCTGCTACACCTGATGGTTAAGGAGGCTGGTCACAGTGGGCCTGTGTATAGTGTGTGGGGGGGTTACATTAGGAGCCCAGGACAAGGCTTCCCTCCCGTTCCCAGGCAGGCTGCGGACAGCGTGGGGCACTGGCAGGGGAAGGACAAGTGCAAAGGGAGGAGCTTGGGAGCAGGCTGCCTAACGCTCCCCCGGCCCACAGCCAGTGCCAGCCTGTGCCGAAGGGCCCAGAGCTGAACTCCCCCCATACCCGCTTGGCAGAGGGGGAAGGACTGAGGCTAAATAGGCAGTGCTGGGGGCGAGAGGGCAGGGTTCTGGGTGCGTGCACCAGCATGGGCTCTGCCCACTCAGCCGGGCTCTCTCTGGACAGTGGGTGTATAAGGATAAAACCCAAGCCAGGCTCACTCCTTGCGGCTGCTCTCTCCTCCCCGGGGCTGCTGTGAAACCTTCTCCCCCACTCAGTCTCACCCGGCCAAGTGCCACTGGAAGGACACGTGCCTGTCACCTCCTCTCTGGCTGGGGGAGGACAAAGCCCAGAGGAGGAGGGGTGGAGAGTGAGTCAGTTGGGACTGGCTGGGGACATGGAGTGAAGGGCAGACGGGGTTGTCTGGCTCACTGCCCCCCAAAATGGACCCGGCTGAGGGGTCCTGTTCCCTGTACCTACAAACTCTGTTTTAGACCATGTTCCTGTCATCTAATAAACCTTCTGTTTTACTGGCTGGCTGAGAGTCCCGTCTGACTGCGGAGTTGGGGGGCAGGACCCTCTGGCCCCCCCAGGACCCCGCCTGAGTGGACTGGCTGTGGGAAGCGCATGGAGGGGCAGAGGATGCTGAATGCTCCGAGGTCAGACCCAGGAAGGTGGAAGCTGTGTGAGCTGTGTGTCCTGCAGACAGGCTGCTCCCAGAGAGGAGACTTCCCCAGAGTCCTGCCTGGCTTCATGGGGAGCCATTCCAGAGCATCGCCCGGGGACTCCGGGACACATGGGCTGTATAGATTTTGTATCGAGCTAATTTTGTAATCAGCATGTTGTGTGGTACTAAGAAAAATACCTGAAGGAACCCTGAGCAATCTTGTGTCAGCACAGTCACCTTGAACCCAACGTATACTCTCATCCGAGTGCGACAGCAGGTTTCTTTGACAAGCCGTGTTGTCTATAAAACCATGTCAAGTGGCATTAGTCGTGCTGCCCTCCCCATATTCTTTCCCGAGTGTGTCCCAGGTCAGTTCCACGCTCTGAGGTCGCTGTCACACTGGCTGGCTATAATTATCCAGCTTGTCCCAGTTATGCTTTTGAAATACTGGCACAGTCATTTCCTCCCCGTGTTGCAGGGTTTGTGAAGTCCCTCCAGGCCTGGCACAGAGAGCTGCCCAGCCAGCGCCGGGGCGTGGATATCCAGTCCTGCTGATCACAGCATGGCCAGCTTTAGTCGCTGCTGTTTAACTTTCTGTCAGAACCAAGGGCCTTGCATTATCGCTGTGAGCACGACACCCAGCACCTGCCCTTTGCCAGTCACACGGACAGACGCCCCCTGCCCACTCCTGTCCCAGGGGAGTGCCTCTCCCAGGGAACCTCAGCCCCCCCCAGCCAGGGTGGGACAAGGCCTTGTGAACTGTGCTGGCTAGTTAGGTTCTCTGATGGTGGTGCCGAGCAGGACTGACGGCCTACACAGGGGCTGTTCTGGCAGCAAGTGGGGGAACCCTTTGCAAAGTCTGAGGAGCCAGGATGTCAGCAGGAGGCTCCCAGCCCCATTAGATCATATATACCCTGATCCCCCACCCCAGCGACACGCCCTGCCTCCTGTCGGCCGCCATTACCACAATCCCCCCACCCGGCACCGGGCCCGTGGAGTCAGGACGCGGCCTGCAGCACATCTGGGCTGCTGAGATCTTGCCAACTGAGCCAAATGATTGGAGCTGGTTCAGCCTTCCCTACATAGAAACAAGTGATTCTGCACATTGCCAGCAAATGAGTCAGGGCAGCTGGGCTGACTAGCTCTCGCTCCCCCTAAGCCAGAGTCGTCCTGGGACGGGAAGCCATTCCAGAGCAGCTGCAGGAATCTCCGTACCAGACCTTCACCTCGCCTGACCCCGAGCGACCATGAACTCTGAGTCACAGGCCCCTGGGAGGCAGGGCTCCCCCCAGAGCTGCAGAGGGAACGTCAGGGGGATGGTGGGATCCCTGGGTATGAGGCCTGTCTCTAACCACTAGACGGTGCTGCCTCCAATGGGCTCTGCAGGCAAAGCTATTTGCTAGAGGTGAGGGGCCGTGCTTTCAGCAGCCCCAGGGCCAGAGAACCAGAGCTGGAACATGAATTAGCTGGCAACAAGCCCACCCGCGGAGGGGGCTGCCCAGAGGAGGGGGGCCCAGCTTTCTGACAAGCAACTGGATTAACATGATCTAGCACAGGGCCCCTGGCGTGTCTGCCAGCTTTAAACGTCAAAGCGGGGGGACCGGAGACGGCAGCGCCCTCCCCGCCACCTCCCAGGGGGCCACGTATTTCAGCCCAGTCCCCTCCCCATCCCTAGCTTCACCAGCATTTTCCCGAGCCCATTATGTGCTGAGCATCTGCGGCACCCCAGAGTCCTGGGCAGGAGACAAGACGCAGGCCCAGGGCACAGCCCCCCTCCCCATAGCTCAGGGCTTCCCCACCAGGCTGCATGTTAGCAACCTTCCTTGCCCCGCGTGGCAGCACAGGCTTGTGTATGTGGGACCCCACCCGCATTGGGCCCCAGGGACCTCCCACTGAGCTGCACCTCCACGGCCCCTCTCCCGTGGCCAGCTGCACGCAACAACCGGCGGTGTCCCTGCGAACTGGTGAGCTGCTCAGCTGCAGCCAGCCCCAGACAAGCCATCCAGTGGCAACCCCTCACACAGGGCACACTGCACAGTGACTCCCCACCCCGGTGCGGTCCATGCAACAGCCACCCCACCCCACAGCCCCGGGAGCTCCCTGGCCTGCGTGTTGCTCCAGCCCCCATGAACCTGTGGGCAAAGGCCAAGGACATGGCCGCTCTTACAGTGAGGGAGGTTTTCCTGAGGTTGGATCTAAACCTGCTCTTCTGTAGTTTGAACCCACTGCCTCTTGTCCCGCCCTCTGTGGCAAGAGAGAACAAATTTCTCCATCTCTTTCATGGCAGCCTTTCAAGTATCTGAAGACTGCGATCCTGTCTCCCCTTAATCTCTTCTTCTCCAGACCGAACATACCCAGTTCCTTCAGCCTTTGCTCGTATGGCTGCATTCCTTCCCTTTGTCATCTTTGTCGCTCGCCTTGGGATCCTTTCCAGCATGGGCAGCAGGTATTGTAGGCAACCTGTCTCCCCAAACAGCCGGCCGTGGCTCCGCCTCCAGGCCAGCGTTCCTCCTGCAGGGACTTGGGGCTGCCTGGTGCTAGGCCGTGCAGCGCTCAGGGGCTGGCCACCCGAGCACCAGGACTGAGGGCCGCCCGGAGACCCAGGGCTGGGAGCGCAGCATCCGTGCTGCCCGGCCACCTGCAGCACCGAGGCTGTGGGCACTGCGGCCGTGCCACACAGGGGCTGTGGGCAACGAGGCTGCAGTGCACCGGGGCTGGGGCCTCGCCCTCAGGCTGTCCAGGCGCTGGGGCCGGGGGGGGCGTGGGGGCGCAGTGGGGGTGCTTTCGGCTCCTGCAGAGAAGGGAAAGGTGTCACGGAGTCCCTGGGCGATGCTCTGGAACGGCTCCCTACAAAGCCAGTCAGGACTCTGGGGAAGTCTCCTTTTTGGGAGCAGACTGTCTGCAGGACACACAGCTCACACAGCTTCCACCTTCCTGGGCCTGACCTCGGAGCATTCAGCATCCTCTGCCCCTCCGTGCGCTTCCCACAGCGAGTCCACCCAGGTGGGGTCCTGGAGAAGCCAGAGGGTCCTGCCCCCCAACTCCGCAGTCAGACGGGACTCTCAGCCAGCCAGTAAAACAGAAGGTTTATTAGACGACAGGAACATGGTCTAAACCAGAGCTTGTAGGTGCAGAGAACCGGACCCCTCAGCTGGGTCCATTTTGGGGGGCAGTGAGCCAGACAACCCCGTCTGCACTTCACTCCATGTCCCAGCCAGCCCCAAACTGAAACTCCCTCCAGCCCCTCCTCCTCTGGGCTTTGTCCCTTTCCCGGGCCAGGAGGGCACCGGATTCCTTTGTTCTCCAACCCTTTAGCTCTCACCTTGCAGGGGGGAAGGGCCCAGGCCATCAGTTGCCAGGAAACAGGGTGTCGGCCATTCTCTGTGTCCAGACCCCTGCACACACCTGCCCTCTAGGGCTCTGCAAAGATCACACACCCTTACCCCACCCCCTAGATACTTAAGGACTGCATAGGGGGTGCTTTTGGCTCCTGCAGGGGAGGGAAAGGTAGAAGGGGAGAGGGGCAGGGTCTTGGGCACAAGGGGTGAGGCCAGCGGTTAGCCTCCCTGGACAGCCGGGTCACTGACTGCCCATGCTTTCCAGTTTCTCCACGTCCTTTCTATGCATTGGTGACCGATGTTGGACACCGTTCTCCAGCTGAGCAGAGCGGAACTATCTCCTCCCGTGACTTGCATGCTCTGGACCTCTGTCAATGCAACCTCAAATTGCATTGGCTTTTTTGCAACGGCATCGCATTGCTGACTCATGTCGAGGTTGTGATCCACCCCAACTCCCAGATCCTTCTCAGACGTGCTGCTGCCAGGCCAGTTCTCCCCCACTCTGGAATTGTGCGTTTGGTTTTTCTTCCCAAAGTGGAGCACCTCACATTGGTCCTTGTTGAATGTCGTTGTGTTGTCAATAGCCCAGGTCTCCAATTGATCCGGATCCCTCTGAATTTTAGCTCTGTTCTCCAAAGTGTGGCAACCCTCTCCGCAGCTTTGTGTCACCTGCAGACTTCATCAGCGTGCTCTCTAGTCCTCCGTCCAGGGCATTAATAAAGATCCTAAACAACACCGGGCCCAGAACTGATCCCTGTGGAGCCCCACTGGAGACCTCCCTCCAACCTGACCTCATTCCATTCGTAGTCACTCTTTGTCTGTGGTTGTTTAACCAACCATGTGTCCGCTTAATGGTAGTTCTGCTGAGCCCACATTTCTCCAGCTTACTTGTCACAATGTCCTGTGGGACTGTGTCCAAAGCCTGGCTGAAGTCCAGCCTCTCTCCTTCCGAACCACTAGGCAGAGGCAGGGGGCTCTTGGTGGAGAAGTAGCTGTAGAACTCCCTGCCGTTGGAGATCTGACTGGACCAGAGCCTTGCAACATTGGGGTGTCCACGCAAAACGCACCCCTGCCCTAACCTTCCCCAGTGCCAGATGCTGCCCGGGAGCGACACGGCCAAGGGGCTCTGCAGCAAGCTGGACCCAGGCTCTGGGGTGAGGCCCCTGGAGCTGCAGCAGCATCAGAGAGATGTTCACGTGCCAGAGGGTTCACTGAACTCAGAATGGAAGTGAGGGACCTGCTCAGCCAGTCACTCAGCCCTGTTCTTCGACATTACAGTCAGCGTATTTCATGCTGGCCCCTGGTTCGGAGCTTTCTGCGCACACCATCCGCTGGCACACGCAGGCTTCCCACCTGTAGAGATGCCTGGGGCAGCACCCCTCTTAGAGAGATGGTTTCAGGCTCTCTGCAGACTCAGGCAGACCTCCCTCCATTGCTTACAAGTGGGTCATGCTTTTTAACTTCCCTTTGCAACCACAAGGGCTAGAAATGCTGATGAGTTTCTGGAGCTGGCTGTGCAGCGGGGGCGAGTGTTGTGGGCATGGGGTCCCACATGGGACAGGACTGGTGATGCAGACTGCAATCTGTACAAGGGCAGAGGGAGAATGACCCTCTCCTTGCAAACGCCAGCTGCAGCCCATGGGGTGGCCTAGTTGAAGAGGCATCCCCTGATGTCTCTGGAGGTAAAACCTTTCCTTGCAGTGAGAGGGATGGGGCTCCTGGACCTGCCATGGAGTGACGTCCCATAACCCATCTCTGGGCTCTCACCCAGACGCGAGATGCCTGCTTTCTGCGCCTGGAGCTTGCTGCGGTCCCAGGAGCAGGAGTGTTTGGGGGCCTCCTGCTCTGACTTGCAGCTGCCTCCCAGACAAGCCCACGCTTCCTGCTTGCCAGAGCCTGCGCTGTGGCTAGCCCTGCCGTTCCCCGCCCCGCTGTCAGGGGCTCGCTCACGCACCCCCAGAACGCTGGACATTCCGGTACTTCTGGGAACGGTGGGATCCCACGCCTGCCGTGTGACCTCTCGTGCACGGTGTGTGCGAGGTCACGCCAGCAGTGCGCTCTGCCTCCCCCGTCCTACACCAGACGAAGCCACGGACAGGGGACAACCCTGAGGAATGTGGGGTACCCAGCTAAGGGTGGGCGAACGCCCTGCTGCCTCGTTACGCTGGCCGGCTAGCACACAGAGGGCCCCCCGACCAGCCAGTCTGCCCTGCCCGGGGATCCCTGCTCCCAGCCCTGAGCAGCGGTTTGGGACAGAGCCCCCAGGCCCAGGACCGGGATGGAGAATCCGGCCAGGGGACACTGGCCCGCTCCAGCCCGGCTCTGCCCGCTCCTGTCCCCAGGGCTCCCGGGGCAGCGCTCCAGGGCGCCCTCCCGCCTTCTCTCCCAGCTTTTCTGGGGCTGCCCAGGGCAGGGGCTTGGGACGGAGCCCTGCGGGTGACCCCCGCCTCGCCCCGGCCCGGCGAGCCCCTGAGCACGGGGCGGGGCCCAGCCTGGCCCCAGCGGCCGAGGTGCGGGGGGCTGGCGAGCCCGGGCGGGGTCTGCGGCGAGCCCGGCCGCCCCTCGCTCTCGGGCTGGGGGCCGCGCAGACCCCGCCCCGCCGGGCAGGAGGCGGCGCGGAGCCGAGCCGAGCGGGGGGCTCCCGCCGGGGACATTCCCGCCCGGGCAGCGGGGCCGGAGGCGTCCGAGCTGGTGAGGACCCGGGCGGGGGGCGGGGGTGCTCTATGGCAAGGCGGGGGGTGGGGGGGGCTGTGTGTACAGGGGGCTGGTGTGGATGTGGGGCTGTGTGCAGCGGCTGTATGCGTGGGGCTGGTGGATGTGGGGGGGCTGTGTGTACAGGGGACTGTGGGGGGGCTGCTGTGGATGTGGGGTCTATGTGTGCAGCGGCTGTATGGGGGGCGCTGTGTGTGCAGGGGGGTGTGGGGGGTTGGTGTAGGTGTGGGGCTGTGTGTGCAGGGGGCTGTCCGGGGTTGTGCGTGCAGGGGGCTGTGCGTGGGGCTGGTGTGGATGTGGGGTCTATGTGTGCAGCGGCTGTATGGGGGGCGCTGTGTGTGCAGGGGGGTGTGGGGGGGTTGGTGTAGGTGTGGGGCTGTGTGTGCAGGGGGGTGTGGGGGGTTGGTGTAGGTGTGGGGCTGTGTGTGCACCGGCTGTCCGGAGTTGTGCGTGCAGGGGGCTGTGTGTGCACCGGCTGTCCGGGGTTGTGCGTGCAGGGGGCTGTGTGTGCACCGGCTGTCCGGGGTTGTGCGTGCAGGGGGCTGTGTGTGGGGCTGGTGTGGATGTGGAGGCGGTGCGTGCAGGGGGCTGGGGGAGCTCTGGGGGGTATATCTGTACCTCTGACTGTGAGGCCGAGGGCCTGGAAGAGCTCCCCTGCCCTGTGTTCTCCGGGCAGCCTGTGGCTCTGCAGTGGGGCCTGTGGTGGGTGTGTCAGTCTGTCTGTCTGGATCCCAGGGAAATCCTGGGACTACCCCCCAGCACTCACCTGATGGTGACCATGGAGACAGCCAGAGAGGAAAGGGGGGGGACTGATTCCAGGTACTGGTGTGTCGGTGCAGAGCACCCCCCTCCCCACACATCTGTACCAGGGCCCAGCGGCCTGATCCCCTCTTCCCTTGTCCTGGAGAGAGCGTTTGAATGGGGGGTGCCGCAAGCCCCAGCTGGCGCAGGGGGAGCCCTGGGCATACACACAGTGGTTGTCAGGACCTGCGCGTTACCAGTTTGTACATGACACCGGTTAGATACAGGACATGACAGCATGCGGTGTAGTGAGTATGTCAAGCCTGAGAAGAGTTGCTGACACAGAATCGCGACCCATCCTTTGTGTCACAGGGAGCCAGTGCAGGGCCTTGAGTGGACATGGTGAGCACCACGGGCAAGGGGCCTGCTCTGAGCAGCTGATGGGTGTTGGGGAGACCAGAGAGCGGGAGGCTACACCCGCCAAAACAAGGGCAGGACGTGGCTGGGCTGGATGGTCCCGTGGGGCGGGCTCCGTGTGTAACCCCAGAGTGGTTTCTATGTATTTGTTTTGGTGGGTGGAGACAGGTGCTGCCTGGAGGCCAGTATTGGGGGTATGTGGGGTGATGTTCCCAACAGGCTCCCTTCCAACGTGCAGCTACCATGTTAGCCTCTCCCCAGAGCAGCAGCTGCTGTTTACGAGCGGACGCGAGTGTATCCCATGCGGTGCCCTGAGCCTGGTGAGAGAGCAATGCCCCAGCGTCCAGCCATCCCCAGCCCTGCCCATCTGAACACAAGAGCCCCTGCGGGGCCTGGTTCAGAGTGCGTTTCCTCTCCTCTTACCCAGCTGCCTGGAAATCCCTCCTGGGCCCCAGACTGACAAGGGGCTGAGGGCTGGAAAGCAGCAGAGGCTGGTCTCCCCTCCCTTTCCCTCTCCTCCTTCACCGCAAGTCCCTTTCCACCAGGGCAGCTCATTTAATTGTTCAAATCAAGCACTCCTCATGCTGAACGTCGAGCTCTGAGTGTGTGTGTGTCTGTGCACATCTGTGTGTGTGTCTGTGTGCATGCATGTCATGTCTGCACACGGGTGTCTGGGTCCCTGGGGTGTGCACATGTGCCAAACCCTTCCTCCCCCCAACCCCACAGGATGGGGAAGCTGCACACAGGGTGGGCAGTGTAGCTGTGTGCATGCACGCCCACAAGCCATTACCTACGCTGCCTGGGTGTGTGAGACTGAGCAGGAACATGTGGCCTTGCACATGTGTGTGAATGCCTGGCCTGTGCCATGCATGCTGCATCTGTGCCAGGAACCCTTGCTCCTGCTGCCCCCTTCCCTCCCCCCACGCCCACAAGGGAGGAAATAAATGGGAGCTTCTGGTACGCAGGCCTGGCTGCCAGCAGCTGGGACCAGACCCGACTCAGAGGGAGCAGGTTTGAGGTGGGGGGCTGCTCCTGGCAGTCTGCAGCAAGCTCTTACGGGGGTAGGCCTCTGCACCCGCTCGGGTGAGATTGTTACTGGAGTGCACGTGGTACATCCCCTCCCCTCCCACACACGGTGCTGCCCATCACGGTGCCCAGACCTCGGCTGGAGGAACAGGATCTGCAGCTAGCCTGGGAGGGAAGGGGCAGGCAACCCCCTGCTCCCTCCCCCCTCAACCCCAGGCCCCTATCCCGTCCTGTCACCACCCTCCCCCACTTCCTATTGGCTCCCTCTCCTGCCAACTCTTAGCACCCCTCTCCCTGCTTTCAGACCAATGTCCCCCCAGCCCCAGGAGAGGCCCATTGGGGAGGGGTCAGAGGGCATGGGGAAGCCTGTGGCTTCCAGCTGAACAGG
The DNA here is from genome assembly GCF_015237465.2 of Chelonia mydas. Lineage (NCBI taxonomy): Eukaryota > Metazoa > Chordata > Testudines > Cheloniidae > Chelonia > Chelonia mydas. The sequence goes on from NC_051250.2 coordinate 82,958,481, forward strand.
CCGCAGTGGCCAGGCACACCCATGTCTGTGATGTCACACCCGCTCCCACAGCAGCGCGTGGTGATGTCACACCCGCTCCCACAGCAGCGCGTGGTGATGTCACAGTCCCCAGGTCCCATGGCAGAGGGTGCTCCCTCCTGACGGGCCGCTGTCGCTCTCTCTAATAATGATGCCATCAAGGGAGGGGAAAAACCAACAGCAGCCGTGGGTGACAATGGGGGGCGGGTCTGAGTCGCTGAGCGTGAAATCCCCTCGGTGCCAGGGTCACGGCCCTGCCCTGGCGTCTCCAGGGGCTGCGCGGGCTCCAGGGGGTTGCACCTCACTCCAGCCTCATGCTCAGGGCTGGACCCCCACCACACCAGCCCCTCCCTTTGCAGCACCCCTCAACTCTGCGACGGGACCCATGCCCCCACTGCAGGGGAGTCGGTCCCTGCGGAACCAGCGCCCGCGATGATGCTGGTCGGGCAACACCCTCCCCCTTGCAGTGTTTCCATGGGCTAAGGGCCCGTAAGGTGGGGCAGGGAGGGACTGAGCAGCCAGTCCCTAGGAGCACAGAGCTCGGGAAGGAAGAGAAATAGCTATTTGGTAAACAAAGCAGGTGACCCGGGGGAGGGAGGGCCCAGAACTGAGGCAGGAGCTGCAGGAAAGGACAGAATGGGGCTCCCTCCTCGGTCTTTCCCCTGCCTTTCACTCTCCTCGGGCCTCAGCTCCTCACCCCACGGGGCTGGGGCCTGGGATCCTTGCACCAGCCTGAGCCCGGGAATTCTTGGCAACCACAAATAGGGGCAATTCTCTCACTCATGTTGCCATGGCAAAATGTCACTGTCATTACTAACTTGTTGCCATGGTAACCTCCAGAGGAATCCGGGTGTTTCTCCAAAGGGCCCCTGCACATTCCCCTCCCCTCCCCCGCTGAGCTCCAGCACCTTCTGGGCCCGTGAGTCCCAGCCCCCAATGTCTGGAGCCAGGGAGGTGAAATGGCGGCAGGGCTGGGCAGCTGGCTCATGGCACAGTGACAGTGGTGAGGGCAGATCAGGCACCACAAGCATCCCTTCCCCTGTCCCGCCTGAGGGGCCCAATGTCCAGGCTCTGGCCCTGACAGCATCCATCTCCTGCCTAGGGAGGGACCGAGCTGGGCTCAAAGCCAGGGCGCTCCGGGACAAAGCAGGCGCCACAGACTGTTGGGTCGTGGCTGTCGTGCCCAGGGGCTGTCCCGGAGCTGCGCCCCAGTGGGGCTGTGAAGGATCCCGTCCATGTGGGCCCTGCTGGGAGCTCGTCCCATTGGAACAGGCCAGTGCAGGACTTCGCTCTGTTCCCGGGGGGCTGGGGCCGCCGTGCCAGGCCGACACATGGGGCCTGGTTGGCACCTTTCAGTGGCGCTCTGGACTCCCTTAGCCACAAGGGCAAGAAAGCGTCTGCAGGGCAGGAGTTCCTGGACCCATCCCGGAAGAGGAAGAAACCTGCCCATGTGCAGGGAGGGTATGGCAGGCTTCTCTTCTCCATCCGCACTTGGTGTGGGATCATTGGCGCTGCTGGGGAAGGCTCAGTGAGGGCAGGCCCAGCCCATCCTTCCCCCGGTGGGCTGTGAACACGCTGGGAAGGCAGGCCATGGGGCCAAGGCCTTTGTGACGGATCATTCAGTCTGTATCACAGGCCAGAGAACTTCCCCAAATAATTCCTGGAGCAGAGCTGTTAGAATCCTGATTTAAACTGCTCCATGAGGGAGAATCCATCTTGACCACAGTAAATTGTCCGAGTAGCTAATTACTCGGACATTGAAAATTTATGCCTTATTTCCATTCTGAATTTGTCTAGTTTCAACTTCCAGCCATTGGCTCATGTTAGATCTTTCTCTGCTAGACTGAAGCCCATTATTAAAGATTTGTTCCCCAGGTAGATACAGACTCTGATGCTTCTCAGATCTGCTGGAGACATGGATCCAGGCACTTCCCAGCCTTCTCTTGGGTAAGCTTCTTAAGCCACAAGGCTTCTTTTCCAGCCCCTAGATCAGCTTTCAGAGTAGCAGCCGTGTTAGTCTGTATTCGCAAAAAGAAAAGGAGTACTTGTGGCACCTTAGAGACTAACCAATTTATTTGAGCATAAGCTTTTGTAAGCTACAGCTCACCGCTGTAGCTTACGAAAGCTTATGCTCAGATAAATTGGTTAGTCTCTAAGGTGCCACAAGTCCTCCTTTTCTTTTTGGATCAGCTTTGTGGCCCTCCTTTGAATTCTCTCCAGCATTTCTCCCACCTGCTTGAAGTGCAGCGACACCTAGTCCCAGTTACAGCCTCACCAGGGCTGCCTACAGAGGCCAGCTCACTTCACCACTTCTACCTAGTATTTGTACAGCCAAGGATGAGGCATTCCCAGGCAGCTTGGCTCTGTCCGGGGCACAAGGCTGCTCTTAGGGAGGAGGCAGTTCTCAGGGGATCTCTGTAGCAGCAGCAGCCTCCCTGGAAGCAGTTACCTCCCTGCGGTGCCGGAGCGTGAAGGGCTGCAGGCGCCAAGCTCATCCTGTGGTGACTTGCATAGCTTCAGACACTGGCTAGTGTGGCCAGTTCCTTGGGCCCTTGTGTGAGGCTCAGACTTGCGTGGGAGCAGGCAGCAGGTGAACAGCAGCTCTCCAAACAATCCAGGTGGCCGGTGGGTTCTGAATCTTCCAGGTGCCCATCCCCATGGCGTCTAGGCCCTGGCTCTGGGCCATGGTTTCCTCTCACTCTCCCAGCTGCCCAAAATCATTTTTAAATTCAGTCAATAGAATAAAGTTCTATAGTTCAAGAAGGCTCTGGCATTAGCAATGGTATTAGAGAGGAAGAGAGCTCACCCTGCTGGAGTCCTACCTGGCACCGGCAGGGCACTGCTTAGGGGGCACTCACAGCACTGGGGTCCCAGCTGGTGCTGACAGGGCACTGCTTGGGGGAAGCTCACAGCATTGGGGTCCCAGCTGGTGCTGACAGGGCACTGCTTGGGGGAAGCTCACAGCATTGGGGTCCCAGCTGGTGCTGACAGGGCACTCTGGGGAAAGCTCACAGCACTGAGGTCCCAGCTGGTGCTGACAGGGCACTCTGGGGAAAGCTCACAGCACTGAGGTCCCAGCTGGTGCTGACAGGGCACTGCTTGGGGGAAGCTCACGCTGCTACAGTCTTGGCTGGCATTGGCTGAACTGAAAGTAAACTAGTGTCTTGGCCAGGAATTGGTTGTTGTTCAGGCCCAGCCCGGCACTGTCCCAGAGGCAGAGCAATAACCAGGAGCATAGGTGGGAGAGACAGGCTGGTCGAGCCAAACACCTGGGCTCCAGGTGCCAATGGATTTACGGAGCAAAGGGGCCTATTGCCAGGGGAACTAGCTGGAGCTTGTTTGCAGCCGGGCGCTGAAAGGATGTTTTGGTCCCACACTGTGCCTGCCAGTCCTGGGCATGCTGCCAGGCTCCTCCTGGCCCTGAGCCCTGTGTGTATGGGAGTCATTCCAGCAGGGCCCTGCACCAGCTGCACTCCTCAGCCCCAGCACAGCCCAGGGGCGACCTGCACAGGGCAGGGGTGAGCGGTGACATGAGCCATCCATGAGCGTGCGACCTGTAGTGCACTGTCACCCTCCTCAAGGCAGGCGCAGGACTCTAGGGCAAGCCTTCACTCCGCTGCACCAGGGATGGGGACTCAGCTGTGCCCATGTGTCCTGCCCCCTGCACAGGCAGGAGCAGATGGAAGCCCATCTTGGGAGGCAGCTGGCCGGGCAGTACATACAGAGAAACATGCTGAGTTCCCAGCTGGGCTCACAGAGCGGAGCCCAGTGCTGCCTGGGCGGCCCCCTACCCTGGCTGTTTATTCTCTGTATTGCAGCAGGCCTAGGCTGCAGCTCTGTGTGCCAGGCGCTGCACACTCACAGCGGGGGAGATGGGCCCAGCCCCAAACTGCTCACAGTCCTGGCCCCCTCCTTTTAGTGGTGGGAAGTCCCCTGGGGCTCCTGTGTGCCTGCAAAGGCACTAGCAAGGGATTGCTTTCTGGTGAGTGCGCGGCCCCGGGGCAGGGAGCTGCATGCTCTGGGGGGCGGAGGGGCCGAGCCAGAGGGCTGTGACAGCAGCAGGCATGGGGGGGGGGCAGCCTTAGCGCAGTGGGGGAGGTGGGTGGTGGCGGGGCTATGGGGGGTAGCACGGCGGGGGGGCAGGGGGACAGAATGGGGTGTGTGTGTCTAGGTCGGGTCGGCCCAGCCTCAGTCACCCCTGTGAGCAGAGCGGAGCCGTGGCAGGGCTACAGGAAGGGCAACCTCACAGCTCATTGTGGCCTGGGCAGGGCTGCGTGGCCGGGGGCCCGTGCTGCTGGGGGCGCTGGGAGCGTGGCCGGGGGCCCGTGCTGCTGGGGGCACTGGGAGCGTGGCCGTGCTGTGGCGGTGGCTGGGTGTGGGGGGAAGGTGACGGTGCTGCAGTGCAATGGGATGGTGCTGTGGGGCAGGGCCTGGGGGGTACTGATGCTGTGGGGTGGCAGTGGGGGTACTGGCACTGTCCGGGATGGGTACTGTTGCCGGGGGCAGCGGTGCTCCCACAGTGGGGGCAAGGGGTGCTGGGGGTGTTGGCACTGGTGGGGGGCAGGCAGGGGGTGCTCGCACAGACACAGTGGGGGCAAGGGTGGGGGGCAGGCGGTGGGTGCTGTTGCAGGGGGCGCGAGAATTGACACGGGAGGGGTGCTGGCACGGGGGTGGGGGGGGGCGGCCAATACTGTCCCTTCCTAGGTCTGGCTGCCTGTGGGGGGTGGCCATGGGGCGGGGGATCCACGGGGGGCCGGCCGTGCCGTGGGGCCGCCCACGCTGAGCGCTCTCTCCCCCTAGGTCTGGCTGCCTTCGGGGGGCAGTGGGGGCCGTGGAGCGGGCAGGGGGGCTGGGCTCTATGGGGCTGGCCGTGGGGCGGGGTTCCGAGGAGCGGGCAGGGGGGCTGGGCTCTATGGGGCGGGCCGTGGGGCGGGGTTCCGGGGAGCGGGCAGGGGGGCTGGGCTCTATGGGGCGGGCCGTGGGGCGGGATTTCGGGGAGCGGGCAGGAGGGCTGGGCTCTATGGGGCGGGCCGTGGGGCTGGGTTGCAGGGGGGCTGGCCATGGGGCGGGCGGGCCGTGGGGTGGGGTTCCGGGGAGCGGGCAGGGGGGTGAGCTCTATGGGGCTGGCCATGGGGCGGCCGGGCCGTGGGGTGGGGTTCCGGGGAGCGGGCAGGGGGGCTGGGCTCTATGGGGCGGGCCGTGGGGCGGGGTTCCGGTGAGCGGGCAGGGGGGCTGGGCTCTATGGGACTGGCCATGGGGCGGGCGGGCCGTGGGCGGGATTTCGGGGAGCGGGCAGGAGGGCTGGGCTCTATGGGGCGGGCCGTGGGGCCGGGTTGCAGGGGGGCTGGCCATGGGGCGGGCGGGCCGTGGGGTGGGGTTCCGGGGAGCGGGCAGGGGGGTGAGCTCTATGGGGCTGGCCATGGGGCGGCCGGGCCGTGGGGCGGGGTTCCGGGGAGCGGGCAGGGCTCTATGGGGCGGGCCGTGGGGCGGGGTTCCGGGGAGCGGGCAGGGCTCTATGGGGCGGGCCGTGGGGCGGGATTTCGGGGAGCGGGCAGGAGGGCTGGGCTCTATGGGGCGGGCCGTGGGGCCGGGTTGCAGGGGGGCTGGCCATGGGGGCGGGCGGGCCGTGGGGTGGGGTTCCGGGGAGCGGGCAGGGGGGTGAGCTCTATGGGGCTGGCCATGGGGCGGCCGGGCCGTGGGGCGGGGTTCCGGGGAGCGGGCAGGGCTCTATGGGGCGGGCCGTGGGGCGGGGTTCCGGGGAGCGGGCAGGGCTCTATGGGGCGGGCCGTGGGGCGGGGTTCCGGGGAGTGGGCCGGGGGGCTGGGCTCTATGGGGCTGGCCGTGGGGCGGGGTTCCGGGGAGCGGGCCGGGGGGGCTGGGCTCTATGGGGTGGGGCGGGGTTCCGGGGAGCGGGCCGGGGGGCTGGGCTCTATGGGGTGGGGCGGGGTTCCGGGGAGCGGGCAGGGGGCTGGGCTCTATGGGGCGGGCCGGGCCGCCCACGCTGAGCGCTCTCTGCCCCTAGGTCTGGCTGCCGCAGGAGGCCCCGCCACGGCGGGCGGCGGAAAGTTTTGCAGCCGACGGACGGAGCCGGAGCCGGAGCCGCCCGCTGCTGGCTGCGCTGCGCTGCCCGGGAGCGGAGCCCGCCCGCCCGGCCATGGGGCTCGGCCTCTCGCTCTCCCTGCTGGCCCCGGCGCTCTGGGCCCTGCTGCTGCTCTCGGCCTCCGAGGAGACGGTGCCGCGGGTCAGCCTGCACTACGGTGAGTGCGGGGGCGGCCGCGGGGCCCGGCCCGGCCGGTGTCTCCTGCTGGGAGCTCGCCCCGCGCCCGGCGCCGCTGGCAGGGGAACCCGCTGGAGCTGTGGGCAGGGGTTGTGGCGGGGCCCCCAGCGGGAGGGGCTGTGGGGGTCGTGTGGGGCCGGCAGGAGGGAGGAGGAACGGAGCGGGGGGAGCCCCATAGGATTTTTCTTGGGGCACTAAAGGCGCTGAGACTTGGGGGCCTGGGCCGGGGCAGAGATCGCTGCCGACAGGTCCCCGCAGTGTGTGCCATGCCCATCAGCAGGCACGAGGGCAAGGCCGTGCACCCTCCCCTAGCCAGTGCTTCGTGGGCTCGCCAAGGGCAGAGACTTTCGCACTAGCTGCCGCACATGCAGGCGGCGCTGCCCACGTGTTGTCACAAATGTGCCCGTTTGCATGAATGATGCCTCTCCATAGCGCCTTCCGCCCGCAGGTACTTCGCAAACCTCTGGCCCCAGGGATGTGTTTCCCCCGCAATGGAGGGGAAGCAGAAGCCCAGGGGTGGGCAGGGACTCCCCAGAGCTCCCACAGGGAGCCAGTAGCAGAACCAGGACTGGGAGCCGGGACTCCTGGGTCTCGACTCTGGAGCCCGGGTAGCCGTACGCTCACGTCCGCCCAGGAGGCTGCTGCCCGGCCGCGTCGCGCTGTGCCAGTCAGGGCGGCGGGATGGGACCTGCTGCCTGCCTGCAGCTGAGGCCTGAATGAGCAGAGCTGGGAGCTCCAGGTGTGCGTGGGGGGAGGGCTGTCTCTGGCCTCAAAGACCCCATTGACTGCACCGTGTGGCCCAGGCCCAGAGCAGTGGGAAGGAGGATGGGCTGGGCTGGGACATGGGGATTCGTGTGGAATTGCTCCCGGTGGTGGGAACGTGGGAGCCAGGGAGATCAGAGAAACGCCTTCCCCACCCTGTGGTGTGTGATGTACGAGTCTGGTCTGGCCCAGGGCCCTAGGCCTGGCTCCTCTGGAGTGGCTGGGCTGGCAGTGGGATTGGGCTGAGGCTGCTTTTGTGGCTGTCCGCTCTGCCCCTTAGTCCTGTGCTAGCAGCAGTGCCCTTTGGGCCCTCGTCCCGCCAGGCTGCGGAGTGTCCCTGGGAGGCTCAGCACAGGAGACGGGCGCCTGCTGAGGGATCTGCCCCTGCCCCGGTGGCAGCATACAGAGCATCCTGCCAGTCGCACCCACCTCTCTGGCTCCCGTGCGTGGGCCTGGGTTACAGCAGCTTTTGGGAGAGGCTCCTGACTGCTGCTTCTAGGCCCCTCCACTGGCTCCAGGGGCAGGGGATGTGAGGGCAGGGAACAGCTTGGTTAGGGCCTGTGCACGCTGGCTGGCCCCATTCTCTGGGCTGGGTTGTGGGAGCTGCAGGGTTGCAGCCCATGTGTCCTGCTGGTGGCCGATTCCCGGGGCCCAGCTCACCCCCTGCCAGCCTTCATTGGCCACAGCAGGAAAGTTATACACTGTAGAGACAGACCTGACCGCTGATCCCGCTTGCCTGGGTCCTGCCTCCGCCTGTGGCCAGTACCTGTTGCACATGGGGAGGTGATGCTGTCAGGGGGGATCCCTCCTCACCCTGCTGCCCTGGGCTGGGCCTGCAGCTTGAGAGTTCTCTGTGGACTGCGAGTGTTGCTCCAGGACGTACAATTCTCTGGGACGTTCTAACCTGCCCTGCACTTGGCTCTGAGCTGAGCATGGGGACTCTTCCCTCAGTGTGGGACTGAGCGGAGTCTCAGGGGATGTCTTCCCTGCACAGTTCCCCACAGGGAGGGAGGTGTCCGGGCTCTGACGTGGCCCTGAGGAGTACAGGGCTGAGCCCCTGTTGGTGCTCCAGAGAGGGAGGAATTAGGAGGTGAGGTGGTTGGGGTAGGTCAGCTGGAGGACTAAGGGGCTGGGCTTGGGGGCTGGGTGGCTGCACAGTGACGTATTTGAACTTCCCCCGTGAGGGGGCCTTCAGGGACTCCTCTGTGTAGTTTGGGCCCAGATGTCGGCGGGTTGACCCCACTCCTGAGCTGGATAGGATTGTCCTGTCTGGTGTTTGTTGCTGATCTTAGAAAGCGCCTTTCCCCTGCGCTGAACTCCCTGTCGGGCTGGGAACCCGGGGCCACCCAGGGACAGTGACTAGCCCAGCTTCCCCAAGAGAGCGGAGGGGGCCTGGGCTTGTGAAGGGCCTGCTTGTCCCCCGGCAGGGCTGCTTATGCTGGGGCCAGAGCCACGGTGATGTGCGTAGCACTTGCCAGCGTCCCTGTGACCTCCCTCAGGGGCCAGTGGGATGGTGCTCGTGGTGCAATCCTGCAGCCTACGTTCTCCCTGGTGTTGAAATGCCTTGTGACACCTCTGCTAGGTGCTGAGGCTGCAAAACACCAGCGCCCTGCCTACCCCGCAAGCCAGAGCATGCCTCCGAATGGTTCCTGCGTGGCAGCGTGCCAGCAGAGGGGGTGCAGCCTGGGCAGGCACGGTACATGCTGGCCCGTGCAGTAAGGCCAGGCAGTGGGTGTAAGTGATGGACACAGCGAAGGAAGGGGGAAGCAAGGAAAGAGCCGCTCGCAGGCAGTCAGAGCCGGGGGAGCTCCCCTGTCAGGCGGGTGAAGAGGCAGAGCTGTCCCCAGCGAGGGGGTTCCAGGTAGCAGACGCTGCAGAGCAGGCTTCTGCACCCAGCATGGGGGGGCTGCCTGAAAGCCCCCAGGCCAGGCTGGAGAAGCGGGGGTGGGGGAAAGGCAGGGTCTGTGTGTTTGGCTGGAGCGGGTCCAGGGAGGGGTGAATAGAGAGGGTAGCTTTGAACTGGGTCCTGGAATGGTGGGGGAGGGGAGGTGCTGGCACTTCCCTGCACATGAGAAAGCAGGTCGCTGGGGAGGGAAGGGGTTTGCTTTCCGCTCCGCTGGGTCCCATCCTGCCTTGTTGCTGGGAGCAGAGGCTCCTCCCTAGTGCGTCCTTGCCAGGGCAGGCCATTAGTGTGCTGGGCCAGGGTGTTGCACAGGGATCCCGTCCCATGGGCAAGGCTCTGGCACGTCTCTCCTCTGTATATCATGCCCCTGCTCTCAGGCTGCGCTCTGGTGTGTCTGCCCTGGAATTGGCCTGCCAGGGCCAGGGGGAGCAGCCTGGTGGTCTGTCCTGTGTGCTGATCTCTCGGGACCCTGCGTGGTTTGTGCTGGGGGCCCTGGCAGAGCTCAGCCCTGCTGGAGTTGGGGAGGGGCCAGTGCCCTGCCCTGCTCCCAGCTGCTGGGTGAGGTCGGAGCACAGGAAGCATGTTTGCCCAGTGATCAGGGACTAGCCTGGGGCTTGGGCAGCCTGGGTTCCAAGCTGTGCTCTGGGGTCGGTCCTGGTACTGCAGGGATAACGGCGCTGCCCACCCCGCAGGACTTGTGACAGTGGAACCGTTACCGGCTGCAGGATGCTCCGGGCTGTGGTGGTGGGGGCGGGTGAGCAGCCAGAGCAAGGCACTGGGGACCTGCTGCAGGGAGAGCACGGCAGGGACCCACGGGCATGGGGATGCTCCCTGCCACCCAGCGGGGTCAGACTCTGCAGCCTTTGTCCCAGTAATGCCCCAGCCTGCCATCTTGGTTTCCCTCCTGCTCTGCTGCGACCAGACCAGCGACCCATGGGTGCTCGAGGGGACTGCCCTGCCCAGCGCTGCCCTGGGGAAGTGCTGGTGGGGGGCACTCCCCACGGGTCCTCCCTGGCAGCTCAGACTGGACGCCATTTGCTCTGGCAGGGTGAATGCAGCAAGTTCTTCCTGGCCATGTGCTATCTGGGGCTTGGTGCTCAGGGGCAGGTGCAGTGTCTGTTGTACATGGTAGCATTGAGATGCCGTGATCAGGATCGGGCCTGTGGTGCTGGGTGGGACAGCTAGAGCTCTGTGTATGCCCCATCCTGCCTGTGATGTGCCAGGTCAATTCTCTGGCTTGTGCTGGGCTCAGCCCTGCCTCCAATCCCTGCCCCAGGTGGACCCATCCCAGCCTCACGTGCCCACAGTGGTTTATGGGCCCTGTCTCTGTACAGCTCCACTCCAGTCTGTGGGTGTGGGGAGGCTGCTCAGATGGATAGCACAGAGCCTGGCCCCTGCAGGCTCCCGCCCCGAGAGGGGGCAGCCTGGCCCCTCACCCCGGAAGAGCAGGGGCCTGCCCTGTGCACCATGCCAGCGGGGAAGAGGGTCCATCCTGAGCGCAGCCCACTGGAGTGTGCGGGCGGGGCGGGGCAGGGCAGGACGAGTTGCTCTCATTCACCTCCAGCAGGTTTGCCTGGAAGCAGCAGGTCCTGTCCCAACACATCCTGTTGGCTGCAGCGCAGGCTCCATGCCAGGCTGCTCCAGGAAGAGCTGCCTCCATGGCCAGGGCAGGAATACCTGCCCCTCCTGCTATGGGCCTGGCTGGGGCAGGCTCAGAGGTTGTACTTGGGGCCCTGTGCTGCTCGAGTGCACCATCCCCTGCTCTGCTCCCAGCCGGCTCAGGGCATCTTGTCTAGGGGGCCCCGAGTAGCATCGGGACTTCCCTGAAAGCCTGGCAGCTGTTGGGCACGGGGGCAGCAGAGGCAGGACCCCTGGAGCTGGGCTGGGATCCAGGTCTGTGCCTGGCTCCTGCGTGGGCCTCAGAGCTCCCTGTCTCTCCTGCTAGCACAGAGAGGGCCCTGCCTGGGTGCTGCAACGGAGCAGCTGCTCCTGGGGCCCTTTATGTTAAGTGCCCAAAGGAGCCTGGCTGTGGGCAGGGCTGGCTGGGAGGCGGGGGTCCTTCTGCACACAGTCACTGCTAGCTGGCCCAGTCTGTTCCTTGTGGCTGCTGGGAGCTTGGGTCCACAGCAAATGTGGCTCGTTCCTTCCCAGGCAGGTAGAGTCATAATGATAGGACTGGCCTGGGCGGGTCATCGTCCCCTTCCCCCAGCTCCCAGACAGATGGGACAGGGTCACTAACCCTCCCGGTGCACAGAGGGGAACCGAGGCACAGAGACACAGGAAGGCAGCGGCAGAGCCAGGAAAGGAACCCAGGAGTCCTGATCACCAGTTCCCCCTGCTCTGGTTGCCAGCCAGCGGGCAGGTGCCCCCAGCAAAGGGGGGGGGGGTCCAGCAGGGAGCTGCAGGCAGGCAGCCATCACTCTCCCAGCCCTGCAGGCTCATGCCAGCTGATTTTGTCCTGCCTGGGTGGCTAGACCCCTGTGAGGGGGATCTGGGATGGGAACTTGCGGGAGGAGTTGTCATCAGTAGCCTTGTGCTGAGCGGGGAGACAGCCAGGCCCCTCCCCCTGCAGTGCAGGGCAAGGTTGAGACTGCTGCCCTGGGCAGGTCGGAGGCTGGGGCTGTGAGTCAGAGGGTTCTCACTGGGAAAAGGAAGCACTTCCTGGGCCGGTTCCCTGCTCACTCACAGGGCAGGTAACTGCAGCTGCTCGGCAGTGAGTCAGCCCTGCAGGAGCCCAGAGTCCCATCCTGAAGTGCCCTTTGGGAGCAGCCTCCTGGCAGGGGGCACAGTCTGGGCTCCAGCCAGCACTTCCGTTCCATGCCCCGTTCTGTCTGCTCTCGGCTTCCCCCCTGGAATCTCCCAGGCCTCTGCCCAAAGGAGACATTGCCTGGGGTGAAAGAGCAAGAACCCCACTCTGCCTGTTCTCCGAACACGTCCATGCTGCTCCCTCCTGCAGTGCTGTCATCTGGGACAGGAGGCTGGTGTGCCTGGGAGTTCTGGACAGATGGGCTCTGAGCATCAGGAGTGCAGGGTTGGAGTCTGAGTGCGTGGCCTGAGGTCTTCCCTCACCTCCAGCAGTGTGCGGTGGGGGCAGGTCAGGGCTGAGGGCAGCCGTGGGCCAGGCAAGCCCCTCAAGGCTTCTCTCTTTCATGGTGAAATCCCCCTAGGTCCTGCAAGGTCTGTGTACTGTGGTGTCACGGAGTACCCGGGCGATGCTCTGGAACTGCTCCCTACGAAGCCAGTCAGGACTCTGGGGCAGTCTCCTCTCTAGGAGCAGCCTGTCTCCAGGAACCACAGCTCACCCAGCTTCCACCTTCCTCAGTCTGACCTCGGAGCATTCAGCCTCCTCTGCCCCTCCATGTGCTTCCCACAGCGAGTCCGCCCAGGCGGGGTCCTGGGGAAGCCAGAGGGTCCTGCCTCCCAACTCCGCAGTCAGACGTGACTCTCAGCCAGCCAGTAAAACAGAAGGTTTATTAGACGACAGGAACATGGTCTAACACAGAGCTTGTAGGTGCAGAGAACAGGACCCCTCAGCCAGGTCCATTTTGGGGGGCAGTGAGCCAGACAACCCCGTCTGCACTTCACTCCATGTCCCCAGCCAGCCCCAAACTGAAACTCTCTCCAGCCCCTCCTCCTCTGGGCTCTGTCCCTTTCCCAGGCCAGGAGGTCACCGGATTCCTTTGTTCTCCAACCCTTTAGCTCTCACCTTGCAGGGGGGAAAGGGCCAGGCCATCAGTTGCCAGGAAACAGGGTGTTGGCCATTCTCTGTGTCCAGACCCCTGCACACACCTGCCCTCTAGAGCTCTGCAACAATCATACACCCTTATCCCATCACCTAGATACTTAAGAACTTCATGGGGGAAACTGAGGCACCCCCACACTATTCAGAGGAAACATTAAGAACAGTCCCGCTTCGTCACATCTCTCCCCCCTTCGAGACCGAACTGAGCGGGGTCACTTTAGCCGATAACCTGGGGAAATTTGAAGCCACCAACGTTCCCATGGATGCCCCAGCATCTCTCTCGTTCCTTGGTGGGAGTTACACCAGGCCCTTCCAGTTTCACGCCCTCCCTTAGGTCAGGGGTGGTCGATAGCACTTGCACACCGCATGCGGGAAGGTTTATGTGGCCCGTGCCCTTTTGCCACCCTAAAACCCCTGGGGGTCAAACTGGGATCGGGTCTTCTCCCAGCGCTCCAATCTGGAGGGCTGCAATTCGGGCTCTCTTGGTTAAGAGCCCCCATCTGGACCTGGGCCACATACTGTTCACTTCCAGAACTAGCATGGAGACATCCCTTTCTCAACAATCTTGTCTCCCCAACAAGCTGGCCAAACACAGCCACTTGGTTATAGGACTGTTTAACTTCCTTAACAGCTTTCACCCCATCTGAGACCACCTCAAAGCTATTCACACTGGATCCTTCAACAGGAAAGTCAGTGGATCCATTCACAACAGAAAACTTCTGGCTGTTAGGAACTGAAACTCTCTTGATTAAGTTTCAGAGTAGCAGCCGTGTTAGACTGTATTCGCAAAAAGAAAAGGAGTACTTGAGGCACCTTAGAGATGCATCCAATGAAGTGAGCTGTAGCTCACGAAAGCTTATGCTCAAATAAATTTGTTAGTCTCTAAGGTGCCACAAGTACTCCTGTTCTTTTCTTGATTAAATCACTTTCACACCCTTCAGTTGCAGTAAACTGCTTGCAAAAACTCCATGAGGATTCCTTTCCCTAGGGCTTTTCTATGCAACAATTCACCCTTCACAGAAATTCTGCCCTTACCCTCTTCACCTAGGACTTGCTCTAGAGAAACATTTTCCTGAACAACAACAGACTCTTTCTGGGTCTCACTTACATCCAGAATCACCCCTGGCCCATCCGGCAGATTCCTACCCAATCCCCTTTCAGGCAAACTGACAGACTTCCTAGATAAAAGGTCAGAAGCATTCTCCTTCCCTTTGCCACACACAAGTTCAGGAATCTTTTCCTTCTTGCTACAGGTTTCCACACCATCAGTAGGTAACACAATCACATCACCTTCATGCTCTCCTTGTGCCCGGGCTAGGATCTCACCCTGATTAGTCAGAGTTGCTACACCCTTTCCCAACCACACACTAGCAACAGGCAAAATACAAGCACCAGAATTGTCTGGTCTCTGGGATTTTGCGTAGACACTAACTGGATGCAACCTAGGTACAGTGCCATTCTCCTGAGCAGACACAAACTTAGGACCATTCCTTTCTTGGGCTTTAGCTGAATCCAGAACAAACTCTGAGACAACTGCACTATTCTCAGCCATCACAGGCTGAAAGGCCCCTTCTGTCTGCTCCACAGACAAAGAGCCGGACACACTTTTTCCTTTCCCAGACACACAGCTTGGGATCTCTTTCCCCTGGTCCCAGCACACAAGGCTGGTCACAGACAACTGCTTGGAGACCAAGGTAGCTCCCTCCATAGGCAAGTCAATACCCCTGACAGACACAGGCACATTTCGTTCACTAAAAGAAAAGGAGTACTTGTGGCACCTTAGAGACTAACCAATTTATTTGAGCATAAGCTTTCGTGAGCTACAGCTCACTTCACTGTCACAATTCTCCACCCAGCTAACAGGTAAGGTCCAGGGACACTCATCTTCCGCTCTCCTCGCCTTCCCACCCTGCTGACTAGACAAAGTCATCAGCTCACAAGGCTGCCTAGGCTCATCCAGACTTTCCTTACCAAGCACCTTGCCACTCCCCACAGATCCCCTGCCCTGCCTGTGTCTCCCCCCACTCAGCTGTGGTCTCCTCCCCGCTGCCAGACGGGTCATCTGCATTTTCACGGACCATTTCCCTCTCCGCTGATTGGTTCCCTGGATTAAAATTCAAACCCTTTGCCATTACAGGAGCAAGGTCTGTGTCCTGAACCAAAGAGACACAGTCACTCCCCAGCAGGGTCTCACAGCTGATATCTTGGAGAACCCCAAAGACCAGCCAGACCCACCCCTCCTGGGTCTGCACCAGGGATCTGGGCCATAGGCAGGGTGAGGGGCTTCATCCCTGGGACCCTCACCCAGCTCACACAGCCCCTCAGTATCTGAGGCTGCACCACCCAGGGCCTGACAACAGTTCTCTCTGTCCCAGGATCTCGCCACCCCAGGAATGTCTCCCCATTGACCATCACCTTCCGCTCCCACTAGAGGTCCGAGGGGCCTGACCCCAGGAAACTCCACACAGACATATAGGTTGGGGTCAGGAGTGGGAGCCTGTCCACCTCCCCACCCATCTGGCTGACGGAGTCTATGGCCTTGGGACCCAGCAAGGGAGCTAGACACCGGGGCTTTTCCGCAGGGTCCCGCTGGTTCAAATCGCCAGCCTGCTCAAAGGCAGTGAGGTGGCATCCACATCCCCCCCCCATCCTTAACCAGGGGCAGCAGTTTAGTCTCGAGGTTCCCTGCGGAACTGGCCCCCCGGGGTCTATCCCCACTCACCCCTGGGAGGTCCCCTAGGCCTCTCCGCTCCCCCACCGCCAGTTCATGCTGCTGCTGCTTCTGCAGCTCTTTCTCAGGCTCTCGCTGTCTCCCACAGTCCTCTTGCTCTCTCGGACTCGGCTCCAATCCCGTCCGTCTCCGATCCCCCGATGGGGAACCCGATCGTGAAGACCCCCATCAGGTCGGGGACAGGAGTCTTGGTGATGCCTGGATACTACTCCAGCTGCTCCCAGATCCTGCTATAGTCCCATTTGGGGTCAGGAATCTGCTCCTTAGAGCAGTCATCCTCCTCCAGCTGCACGGTTAACTGTGCTTTGGTGAACTTTCCAATGCGCAACCCTCTCTTTCTGCACAGGGTTACAATGTCCTTCTTCAGGAGACGGTGACAGGCCATCACTCCGCTCTTCCCACGTTGTTGTGGACTCACAGGCCTGTGCGCTCTCAGCTCCCCACGGTTTCCAAGGAGAACCCCTAGTGTGCCAGCCCTTCTCGAGGTCACCTCCTCTTTGCCAGTGTCGAGCTGCAGACTCCTCCGCCCCTTGGACTGCTCGCTGCAATCCCCAGGGGAACCCTGTTACCGCAAAAGTCCTTCTCTCTCCCAGGGCCAAGCCACAGGCTCCTCCGCCCCTGAGACTGCTCACCACAGTCCCCAGGGGGACCCCATTACTGCACAGTCCTTCTCGCTGGTCACACACTCCCAGGGGTTAACCGCCCCCCAAAACCTCTCCTCTCTGAGCCTTCAGCACGCCTGGTCCTCGTCAATCCCCCTTCGTTTTACTGCTCCCCCGCCACTTACTGCAGGAAGCACCATCCATGGGGTGCAGTACATCCCACCACTGCCACCAGTTGTCACGGAGTCCCCGGGCGATGCTCTGGAACTGCTCCCTATGAAGCCAGGCCGGACTCTGGGGAAGTCTCCTTTCTGTGAACAGACTGTCTTCAGGACACACAGCTCACACAGCTTCCACCTTCCTGGGTCTGACCTCGGAGCATTCAGCCTCCTCTGCCCCTCCGTGCGCTTCCCACAGCGAGTCCACCCAGGCGGGCTCCTGGGGAAGCCAGAGGGTCCTGCACCCCAACTTTACAATCAGACGTGACTCTCAGCCAGCCAGTAAAACAGAAGGTTTATTAGACGACAGAAACATGGTCTCACACAGAGCTTGTAGGTGCAGAGAACAGGACCCCTCAGCCAGGTCCATTTTGGGGAGCAGTGAGCCAGACAACCCCGTCTGCACTTCACTCCATGTCCCCAGTCAGCCCCAAACTGAAACTCTCTCCAGCCCCTCCTCCTCTGGGCTTTGTCCCTTTCCCGGGCCAGGAGGTCACCGGATTCCTTTGTTCTCCAACCCTTTAGCTCTCACCTTGCAGGGGGGAAGGGCCCAGGCCATCAGTTGCCAGGAAACAGGGTGTCGGCCATTCTCTGTGTCCAGACCCCTGCACAGACCTGCCCTCTAGGGCTCTGCAAAGATCACACACCCTTACCCCACCCCCTAGATACTTAAGAACTGCACGGGGGAAACTGAGGCACCCCCACAATATTCAGAGGAAATATTAAGAACAGTCCCACTTCATCACATGTGGGGCTGATGTGGGCCTTGTGCAGTGGGTGCCTTTCACCGTGGGGGGAGCAGGGGTACCGCCTGCATGGGACGGGCCCTGTGGGAGCAGGTACTGGGGGTCCACGGTATGCAAGGGGCAATTGGTTCCTGTCAGTGAGGCCCTAGGGAACGTGGAACGCGGCCCAGGAAGCCGTGCTCACCCCATGGGCATTGCATTTACTGTGGCACCGGCTGCTTCTCACAGGGCAGCAGAATATTGTACGGGTGCTCTACAACCAGAGCATGGCACAGAGTCTCTGGGCCTGGCACTCCTCTCCCACCAGCTTGGCTCCACGGTGCTGCTCCTGATTCACCCCAGAACCGGACCAGGGCTGGGGGGGCCTGGACCCAGAATTTGTAAAGTTATTTTTCTCCCCACTGAGTTAGTGGCCAGTGATTGAGTCGCTTTGGCTTCTGCTTCTGTCGGGAGATTTCTCCCCTCTGCTGTGAATTGTCAGCCTGGCCTGGCTGGGCATTGCCAGCTGGGGCACAGGGCTGGCTGTGGGGTGAGCCCATGGCTTTCCCCCGGCGCTCTGCTGCCCGGCTACGCACGGTGCTCCGCACATCACTGGCTGCCAGGGAGTCCATGTCGGGCCCCCAGGGGAGCGGGGTCCCCAGCAGTCTGCTGAGCTGTGTCCTCGCTGCTGCCCTGCAGCTGCACCCGGGCGCCGAGTCCCGCTGGGCTCCCTCCTTGCCGGGTGTCGCTCCGCCTCACCCACCCTGGGCAGCCCGTCAGCCTGCAGCAGCGTGCATGGCTGGGACCCAGGGCCGGGGGCTGGAGCCTTCGCAGTTCTGTGGAGGAAACAGACTCCAGCCCCTGAGCCGGGGGCTCTGCGGGGCGGGGGATCGACTCCTGGGCAGGGGGAAGCCCCCACCAGGCACTGCTCCATGCGGCTAGGCAGGCCGGAGCGTTGCAACCTGAGCCTGGCCATTCCCCGTCTCTGAGGCGGGCAGAGCAGACCCGCTGTGAATCTCAGCACAGCACTTTGTGTGGTTTGAGCGCCCAGCCTGTCCCCGGATCCTGGCAGTCAGCTGGGGGGGTGGGGGTAGTGGGCTGGGAATTGTTCACGCCTGACTGGGCACTGGGGGGGGGGTGGGGGTTAGTGAGCCGGGAATTGTTCACGCCTGGCTGGGCACTGGGGGGGGGGGGTGGGGGTTAGTGAGCCAGGAATTGTTCACGCCTGGCTGGGCACTGCGGGGGGGGGGGTGCTTAGTGAGCTGGGAATTGTTCACACCTGGCTGGGCACTGCGGGGGGGGGGGTTAGTGAGCT
Source organism: Chelonia mydas (assembly GCF_015237465.2). Taxonomy (NCBI): domain Eukaryota; kingdom Metazoa; phylum Chordata; order Testudines; family Cheloniidae; genus Chelonia; species Chelonia mydas. The sequence continues at coordinate 82,976,774 of NC_051250.2, forward strand.
GGGAATTGTTCACACCTGGCTGGGCACTGCAGGGGGGGGTTAGTGAGCTGGGAATTGTTCTCACCTGGCTGGGCACTGGGGGGCGGGTTAGTGAGCTGGGAATTGTTCACGCCTGGCTGGGCACTGCGGGGGGCGGGTAGTGAGCTGGGAATTGTTCACGCCTGGCTGGGCACAGCGGGGGGGGCTTAGTGAGCTGGGAATTGTTCACGCCTGGCTGGGCACAGCGGGGGGGGGCTTAGTGAGCTGGGAATTGTTCACGCCTGGCTGGGCACTGGGGGGGGCGGGTAGTGAGCTGGGAATTGTTCACGCCTGGCTGGGCACTGCGGGGGGGGTTAGTGAGCTGGGAATTGTTCACGCCTGGCTGGGCACTGGGGGGGGCGGGTTAGTGAGCTGGGAATTGTTCACGCCTGGCTGGGCACTGGGGGGGGCGGGTAGTGAGCTGGGAATTGTTCACGCCTGGCTGGGCACTGGGGTGGGGGTTAGTGAGCTGGGAATTGTTCACGCCTGGCTGGGCACTGGGGGGGGCGGGTTAGTGAGCTGGGAATTGTTCATGCCTGGCTGGGCACTGCGGGGGGGGTTAGTGAGCTGGGAATTGTTCACGCCTGGCTGGGCACTGCAGGGGGGGGTAGTGAGCTGGGAATTGTTCACGCCTGGCTGGGCACAGCGGGGGGGGGCTTAGTGAGCTGGGAATTGTTCACGCCTGGCTGGGCACTGGGGGGGGCGGGTAGTGAGCTGGGAATTGTTCACGCCTGGCTGGGCACAGCGGGGGGGGGGGCTTAGTGAGCTGGGAATTGTTCACGCCTGGCTGGGCACTGGGGGGGGCGGGTAGTGAGCTGGGAATTGTTCACGCCTGGCTGGGCACAGCGGGGGGGGGCTTAGTGAGCTGGGAATTGTTCACGCCTGGCTGGGCACTGGGGGGGGGCGGGTTAGTGAGCCGGGAATTGTTCACGCCTGGCTGGGCACTGGGGGGGGGCGGGTTAGTGAGCTGGGAATTGTTCACGCCTGGCTGGGCACTGGGGGGGGCGGGTTAGTGAGCTGGGAATTGTTCACGCCTGGCTGGGCACTGGGGGGCGGGTAGTGAGCTGGGAATTGTTCACGCCTGGCTGGGCACTGCGGGGGGGGGTTAGTGAGCTGGGAATTGTTCACGCCTGGCTGGGCACTGGGGGGGGCGGGTTAGTGAGCTGGGAATTGTTCACGCCTGGCTGGGCACTGGGGGGGCGGGTTAGTGAGCTGGGAATTGTTCACGCCTGGCTGGGCACTGCGGGGGGGGGGTTAGTGAGCTGGGAATTGTTCACGCCTGGCTGGGCACTGGGGGGGGGCGGGTTAGTGAGCTGGGAATTGTTCACGCCTGGCTGGGCACTGGGGGGGGCGGGTTAGTGAGCTGGGAATTGTTCACGCCTGGCTGGGCACTGCAGGGGGGGGTTAGTGAGCTGGGAATTGTTCACGCCTGGCTGGGCACTGCAGGGGGGGTTAGTGAGCTGGGAATTGTTCACGCCTGGCTGGGCACTGCGGGGGGGGTTAGTGAGCTGGGAATTGTTCACGCCTGGCTGGGCACTGGGGGGGGGCGGGTTAGTGAGCTGGGAATTGTTCACGCCTGGCTGGGCACTGCGGGGGGGGGTTAGTGAGCTGGGAATTGTTCACGCCTGGCTGGGCACTGGGGGGGGGGTAGTGAGCTGGGAATTGTTCACGCCTGGCTGGGCACTGGGGGGAGCGGGTAGTGAGCTGGGAATTGTTCACGCCTGGCTGGGCACTGCGGGGGGTGGGGGTAGTGGGCTGGGAATTGTTCACGCCTGGCTGGGCACTGCGGGGGGGGTTAGTGAGCTGGGAATTGTTCACGCCTGGCTGGGCACTGCAGGGGGGGGGTTAGTGAGCCGGGAATTGTTCACGCCTGGCTGGGCACTGGGGGGGGGGGGGGTTAGTGAGCTGGGAATTGTTCATGCCTGGCTGGGCACTGCGGGGGGCGGGTAGTGAGCTGGGAATTGTTCACGCCTGGCTGGGCACTGCGGGGGGGGTTAGTGAGCTGGGAATTGTTCACGGCCTGGCTGGGCACTGCAGGGGGGGGGTTAGTGAGCCGGGAATTGTTCACGCCTGGCTGGGCACTGGGGGGGGGGGGGGTTAGTGAGCTGGGAATTGTTCATGCCTGGCTGGGCACTGCGGGGGGCGGGTAGTGAGCTGGGAATTGTTCACGCCTGGCTGGGCACTGCGGGGGGCGGGTTAGTGAGCTGGGAATTGTTCACGCCTGGCTGGGCACTGGGGGGGGGGTGGGGGTTAGTGAGCTGGGAATTGTTCACGCCTGGCTGGGCACTGGGCGCTCTCCGGCCGTGCTGAGCGACATGAAGGGGTCTCAGGGCGGCAGATAGAGAGAGCCCTTGGGCCGCCCAGAGCTGTGTGGGGCATTCAGAGGGCGGCAGGATGGGTGGGGGTGCAGAGGGCCGGCAGGTTGGCGGCTGTGTCAGTGCAGAGGCAGGAAGTGGGTGTGGCATTGTGTTGCCGAGGGGTGGTGGGTCGGTGGCTGGCGAGGGGGCACGGTGCAGTGACACAGCTCTGTCTGTGTCAGGGCAGGGGGGCTTGTAGGGGCTCTGATAACTGGCTGCTGGGTGAGGCAGGGTCGGGGGCTATTTAGGGGGTGTCCCTTGGGGGGGGGAGGGGTGATGCCAGCGTACTGGGCTAAGCGCTGCCCTTGGATGGCTTCACCGTGTGGGGGATGGTCTGGCTGGCCCATGGTGCTGCAAGCCCTGGGCAGAGGCTCCCCAGGCTTGGCACGGGGGTCATTGTTGGGGCACTGGGGCTGGGCCCTGCGGCATGGGGGCGCCGGGAGCTTCCCTGCGACAGCACCCAGGAGGCGAGGCCCGAGGACAGAGCCGTAGCATGGGGGTGACGTGGCCTGCCTGGTCCCCTGAGGGCTGCTGGGTCTAGGAGTCGTGGCCTGGGAGGGGGAGGCAGAGGGAGCTGTGCCCGGCGCCATGCTGCGTGGGCGGTGGGTCATGGGGCAGGTGCCCTGGCAGCCCCAGAGCAGCACCTGCCTGCTCCCTGCTGCTGACCCTGTGCCAGGCCCCCTTGCTCCTACCCACCCACCCCACTCACTGTGGGAGGCTGGGGCAGCGAAAACGGCTGCTGGCAAGATGGAGCAGGGACATGGGGGGAAAGTCTCCCCCCTTCCACTCCACTGCCTCAGATTCCCTCCTCGCAGCACTGCCCCCAGCTCCTCCCTGCTGCCGCAGGCACAGCTGCTCAGGGGCACCCCCTCCTCAGGAGGGGGCGGAGGGGTGCTGGGGAGGCCAGCAGGGGTCAGGGCAAATGGTGAGAGCCCGGGCTGAAGCTCTGTGAGGAGTCCCCCAGCCTTCCCTGTGCACTGTCCCTGTTGTCCCAGAGCCGGAAGCCCTCACACCGACGTGGCCTTGGGCACCGCCACCCTGGCCGGCACATGCCCGGCCCAGGAACCTGCCTCTGCTTGGCCCAGGGGCTTGGCCCAGACTCTCCCCTGAGCCCTTCCCGGGCAGGGACTCACGGCAGGGGATTGCTGGGGCACTGGGACGTCTCAGCTCGTGGCAGAAAGGCTGAGCCGGCGCAGGGCCCCATTGGCGCAAAACCCTGGCTCTGGTTCCGCTTCTTGCAGCCGGCCTGGGTTCTCAGGGAGGGCTGTTATTTCCAAAGCCCACAGCCCCTCAGGGCACTCAGTCGGCGCGGCGCCTGGCTACACAGGTGTCCCGGCATTGCACTGATCCTGCTGACAATCCACGCCCCCCCCTCAACGGGCTCCAGGGCAGACAAGGGAGGAGGAAGAGACCTGTCACCCCCCACCCACGTGACCACAGCACCGCCTTCAGCTGCGCATCTAGAGCGGGAGAAGTCAAAGTTGGCTCTCCCTGGAGCCAGGCAGTCTCCTGGTCCCATGGTCCACATGGGGAGCACATGTGGTTGCTGCTTCTCCCCGGGGCATGCAACACCCTGGATCTGGCAGCCAGCTCGGGCCGGGTCCATCCCACGTCCTCTCCAGATCCCCAGCTGGGCAGTCTAAATGGAGACCATCAGCTTTGCCTGAACCCCTGGGCCTGGAGTCCACTGGAGCAGTGGGGCTGGGTGCAGGGAGTGGACAGCTGTGCTGTGGGGCCAGGTGGCCCCCAAGTCCCGAAGTGCAGCAGCAGCAGCTACCCTTGTATTCCGCCAAGGCAGTAGATCGGTGGGCCCGAATGGCCGGGCTCTGGCTGTCAGGTCTGGTTCTCTGTAGGGAATGGAGTTAGGGGGCTGGTCCTACCCCCAGCCCCCACCCCATGGGTTGCCGCTGGATGGGCGCTCACAGGGGAGGAGGTTTCAATATGAAGAGCCGCTCTCCCGTCTGCAGGTGGGTTGGGGCCCGCGGCTATAGCTAGGAATCCAGGCTGCCACAAATCTCCCAGGAGAATCCAGCACAGACCCGGGAGGGGCTGCCAGGTGCAGCCCCAGACTTCCCACACACACTGACTTCCCTGGCCAAGGCCTGTGGAACTGGGCCCCAGGCTGGTGACCGATGAGCCAGCCATGCAGCTCCTGGGGGTCACGCTCTCCAGGCACCCCAGGTCTCTGCCAGGGTGAAGGGCCTGCTTGGCAGCCAGAAGGTGGGTTTGAATTAATCGTCACAAGGCAAAGGAAGCCCCTGGAGTGTGCCCTGGGGGCAGCACATGGCAGAGACCAGCAGGCCAGGAACCACCAGAAAACACAAGGCAGCGACCTCTGGGGTGCCCCCCAGGCTCAACTGTGTGGCTTGGTGTGACGAAGTGGGACTGTTCTTAATGCTTCCTCTGAATAGTGTGCGGGTGCCTCAGTTTCCCCTATGCAGTTCTTAAGTATCTAGGGGGTGGGGTAAGGGTGTATGATCATTGCAGAGCCCTAGAGGGCAGGTGTGTGCAGGGGTCTGGACACAGAGAATGGCCGACACCCTGTTTCCTGGCAACTGATGGCCTGGGCCCTTCCCCCCTGCAAGGTGAGAGCTAAAGGGTTGGAGGACAAAGGAATCAGGTGACCTCCTGGCCCGGGAAAGGGACAAAGCCCAGAGGAGGAGGGGCTGGAGGGGGAGTCAGTTGGGGAGGAGGAGTGAAGTGCAGACGTGGTTGTCTGGCTCACTGCCCCCCCAAAATGGACCCGGCTGAGGGGTCCTGTTCTCTGTACCTACAAGCTCTGTGTTAGACCATGTTCCTGTCGTCTAATAAACCTTCTGTTTTACTGGCTGGCTGAGAGTCACGTCTGACTGCGGAGTTGGGGGGCAGGACCCTCTGGCTTCCCCAGGAGCCGCACCTGGGCGGACTCGCTGTGGGAAGCGCACGGAGGGGCAGAGGGGGAAGCTGTGTGACCTGTGTGTCCTGCAGACAGGCTGCTCCCAGAAAGGAGACTTCCCCAGAGTCCTGACTGGCTTCGCAGGGAGCATTGCCCAGGGACCCCGTGACACTTGGTATTACAGCCCGGGAGGGGAAAAACCCAGTCAAATGGGAAACCAAGGCAAGGGGGTCTCCTTCCACCCAGAGGTCCTGTTACGGATCCACAGGTCCAGTGCTCTGGAACAGGCCTGGGAGACCCCCTCAGTGAGCCAGCCCCCCTGTGTCAGCATGTGCAGCAGCTCTCAGCGGGCGGTGGAGAAGCAGCCGGGTTTAGCTGCGCACAGCACAGACAGGCCTGGGGTAGCACAGAGAACAGAGTTACAGCCTGGTCCCTCTTGGGCTGCCCTGAGTCCCAGTTCAGGAGACTCCAGCTTCCAGCAGGCCCCTGCCTGGCCCCTCTTGGGCCTTAGAATCATAGAATATCAGGGTTGGAAGGGACCCCAGAAGGTCATCTAGTCCAACCCCCTGCTCGTAGCAGGACCAATTCCCAGCTAAATCATCCCAGCCAGGGCTTTGTCAAGCCTGACCTTAAAAACTTCCAAGGAAGGAGATTCTACCACCTCCCTAGGTAACACATTCCAGTGTTTCACCACCCTCTTAGTGAAAAAGTTTTTCCTAATATCCAACCTAAACCTCCCCCACTGCAACTTGAGACCATTACTCCTTGTTCTGTCATCTGCTACCACTGAGAACAGTCTAGAGCCATCCTCTTTGGAACCCCCTTTCAGGTAGTTGAAAGCAGCTATCAAATCCCCCCTCACTCTTCTCTTCTGCAGACTAAACAATCCCAGCTCCCTCAGCCTCTCCTCATAAGTCATGTGCTCTAGACCCCTAATCATTTTTGTTGCCCTTCGCTGGACTCTCTCCAATTTATCCACATCCTTCTTGTAGTGTGGGGCCCAAAACTGGACACAGTACTCCAGAAGAGGCCTCACCAGTGTCGAATAGAGGGGGACGATCACGTCCCTCGATCTGCTCGCTATGCCCCTACTTATACATCCCAAAATGCCATTGGCCTTCTTGGCAACAAGGGCACACTGCTGACTCATATCCAGCTTCTCGTCCACTGTCACCCCTAGGTCCTTTTCCGCAGAACTGCTGCCTAGCCATTCGGTCCCTAGTCTGTAGCGGTGCATTGGATTCTTCCATCCTAAGTGCAGGACCCTGCACTTATCCTTATTGAACCTCATCAGATTTCTTTTGGCCCAATCCTCCAATTTGTCTAGGTCCTTCTGTATCCTATCCCTCCCCTCCAGCGTATCTACCACTCCTCCCAGTTTAGTATCATCCGCAAATTTGCTGAGAGTGCAATCCACACCATCCTCCAGATCATTTATGAAGATATTGAACAAAACCGGCCCCAGGACCGACCCCTGGGGCACTCCACTTGACACCGGCTGCCAACTAGACATGGAGCCATTGATCACTACCCGTTGAGCCCGACAATCTAGCCAGCTTTCTACCCACCTTATAGTGCATTCATCCAGCCCATACTTCTTTAACTTGCTGACAAGAATACTGTGGGAGACCGTGTCAAAAGCTTTGCTAAAGTCAAGAAACAATACATCCACTGCTTTCCCTTCATCCACAGAACCAGTAATCTCATCATAAAAGGCGATTAGATTAGTCAGGCATGACCTTCCCTTGGTGAATCCATGCTGACTGTTCCTGATCACTTTCCTCTCATGTAAGTGCTTCAGGATTGATTCTTTGAGGACCTGCTCCATGATTTTTCCAGGGACTGAGGTGAGGCTGACTGGCCTGTAGTTCCCAGGATCCTCCTCCTTCCCTTTTTTAAAGATTGGCACAACATTAGCCTTTTTCCAGTCATCCGGGACTTCCCCCGTTCGCCACGAGTTTTCAAAGATAACGGCCAAGGGCTCTGCAATCACAGCCGCCAATTCCTTCAGCACTCTCGGATGCAATTCGTCCGGCCCCATGGACTTGTGCATGTCCAGCTTTTCTAAATAGTCCCTAACCACCTCTTTCTCCACAGAGGGCTGGCCATCTCTTCCCCATTTTGTGATGCCCAGCGCAGCAGTCTGGGAGCTGACCTTGTTAGTGAAAACAGAGGCAAAAAAAGCATTGAGTACATTAGCTTTTTCCACATCCTCTGTCACTAGGTTGCCTCCCTCATTCAGTAAGGGGCCCACACTTTCCTTGGCTTTCTTCTTGTTGCTAACATACCTGAAGAAACCCTTCTTGTTACTCTTGACATCTCTTGCTAGCTGCAGCTCCAGGTGCGATTTGGCCCTCCTGATATCTTTCCTACATGCCCGAGCAATATTTTTATACTCTCCCCTGGTCATATGTCCAACCTTCCACTTCTTGTAAGCTTCTTTTTTATGTTTAAGATCCGCTAGGATTTCACCATTAAGCCAAGCTGGTCGCCTGCCATATTTACTATTCTTTCGACTCATTGGGATGGTTTGTCCCTGTAACCTCAACAGGGATTCCTTGAAATACAGCCAGCTCTCCTGGACTCCCTTCCCCTTCATGTTAGTCCCCCAGGGGATCCTGGCCATCTGTTCCCTGAGGGAGTCGAAGTCTGCTTTCCTGAAGTCCAGGGTCTGTATCCTGCTGCTTACCTTGTTCTTGTTCCGAACCTGGCTGGCTTCCTGCGGAGGGGGGAGAGGTGTGTGCGCGTGGGCCATCCATGATCATTAGGTGCTAGGTACCAAATGTGCGGGCAATTGGAGTGGCCGTTACCCCAGACAGCTAGATCAGTCACACCTGGCTCTCTGCAGAGAGTGAACAACCTGTTCCGGCCAGCTAGTTGATGCAGCATATAGAGGAAACTGAGGCACACACAATGTTCATACAGAATATTACAGAAAAGTCCCATTCTGTCAAAGGCCCTAGCCAGCTTCTTGTCACGAAATTGCCACAGGGTCCTTGTGAGCCCTCAGGGGCTCCAAGAACTGGGGGGAACCCAGGGCTGGGCTAGCAGGGGCTGCAGGTTGGGAATGATGGGCACCAGCAGAGTTTGTAGGTTAAGTCCACATTTCACGAGCACTAACGTACCCCTGCCGTTTGTACCAGGAGGGAGGAGCCACCCCTGCTGGGGGAGCAGCGGGCAGTGCCAGCGTGCGGATTCTGGAGAGCTGGGGGCTGCCCAGTGCCACAGCTGGGGATCAGGCTGTGCCTTGAGGGTGCTGGGATGCCCAGGGGTGGGTCTGGCTCTCTGCCCCAGGCTCTAAGCATGGAGCCCTGGAGGCACTGATGGGCGTGTTGCTGGCTTTCCCCAGGCTCCTCCGAGAGACCCGTTTGGTGGTTTGAGAAGGACGGAGTCACCAACTACACAACCCTGCTGCTGAGCCCGGACGGGGCAACCTTATATGTGGGGGCGCGCGAGTTCCTCTTCGCCCTCGACACCAGCCACTTCCAGCCTGGCCCGCAGCACCAGCTCGTAAGTCGCCTGGCCTGGCCCACATGCGCAAGGCAGCTGCCGGGAGAGGGGCCCGCAGTTGCAGGGGTGACTGGACAGCAGCGAGGGCAGCTAGACCAGCCCCTGGGGCGGAAGGAGCCCACTGGCTGGCCCACGTAAGGGCGGGCAGGGGCAAGCACTGGGGATGGGCCTGGCGCAGGCCCCCGTGAGATTCCTTCCCCGGCGCTCCCAGCTTCTCTCCCGAGCTCTGCAAGTGGCTGCCTGTTCTGGGAGCCGGCAGGACAGCAAGCTGGGGCTCATAATTCAGCACAAAGCCAGGCCCTCTCGGAGGAGCAGGGTGCTGGCTTTCACGCACCCCACGCCCTGCTGGCTCACCGGGCCTGGGCGGAGCGGGGTGTTTCCTTGTCGCTTCTGGGCTTGGAGCCTTCTGGGTGGCAGCTGCTCCCATGGCCAGTCAGCGTTTTCCAGCGTGGCCGGCAGTGGGATGCCCCGCGGCAGCTATGGGCCTGTGGCCAGGGGAAGGGCCATGCCGGCTGCTAGCAGGGGGCACTACCAGGGAGGGCTCTCCTGATAACCATCCCCCTCGCCCACAGCTGCCCTGGAGCGCGGACAAGGAGAGGAAGAAGCAGTGTGCGTTCAAGGGCAAAGACCCCCAGGTGAGTGCTGCCCAGGCTGTCAGTGCACTGCCCCCCAACTCCCCGGCCTGAGACCTCTGGGGAACAGCGCACTGCCAGCCTACCCGTGCCAAGAGACCATGGGGATGGGACAGCAGCCCCAGGACTGGGGAGACGGGCCCATTGCTGGGGAGAGGCCTTGAACTGAACGTGCTCAGTGGGGCAATGAAAGCCAGAATGGGGCCTGCAGCCAGCCCTTGTCATAGCGCTGCCTGGATGCAGGCCCCTAGGGGGTGCTGTGGGGCAGAGGCTCAGCGGGGGCTCTCTTCCCCGGCAGTCAGTGTTGGTCCCAGGGCAGCGCTAGGGGGTGCTGTGGGGTGGGGGTGGGGGCAGCAGGGGGCGCTCTCCAGGCAGTGTTGGCCCATTGCCCAAGGGTGGTGCTAGGGACTCTGGTGCAGGGTGGGGGCAGCAGGGGGCGCTCTCCCCTGGCAGCCAGTGCTGGCCCCGTTGCCCCAGGGTGGCACTAGGGGGCGCTGTGCTGCTGGTGGTGCTGTCTCTTGGGGAAGAGGTGAAACTGAGGCCCGGGCTCCTGGCTTGTCCCATGGGGGCCGGTGCTCATCCAGCCCTGGCTGCTCCGTCTGCGTCCCGAGATCCCGCTGGGCTCCCGGGGAGCCAGGGCTGCTCTTCCCTGCGGGGCCTGGAAGCCGGGTGCAGCAGGGCTGCGGGGGCTGACTCCTGTGGGCTGGCGGGGGCTGCGGGGGCTGTGTCTGGGGAGGAGCGAGCCCCGGGGCGGGGCAGACTGAGCAGGTGCCTCTCGCCTTCCCTGCAGAGGGACTGTCACAACTACATCAAGATCCTGCTGCAGCTGAACAGCACCCACCTATACGCCTGCGGGACCGGCGCCTTCAGCCCCGTGTGCACCTACCTCGTGAGTGCTGCGAAGGGCGCCCTGCCCCGCGGGGCCTCTCCGTGCAAGCTCTGCCCGCCCCCCCCCAGCTCCGCTGCCCCACTCCGCCCCAGGGAGCACTGGCTTGCGGGGCTCTCCCTGCGCCCGTGGCTGGGCTGTGAGGCAGCACAAGTCCCTGTCGCTCCAGGGACAGCGCTCGCTATTCCCCCTCCCGCCCCGTGCCGGGCGACGCTCTGCTGCCCGAGGGAAGAGCTGAGCCAGCCTCAGGCCAGGAGCAGAGTTAGGGGTCAGCATGTGGGCCCCAGAGCCGATCCCTCCCCAGCATCCCTCCTGCACCCAGTTCTCCTTGGCGGGACTCTAGGCCCAGCTCTGAGCCTGGCAGGGCTGTGGCGAGGGCCCTGGGGTGTGATGGGGCGGCCGGAGGGACTTGGACGGACTCAGTAACCTCGCCAGTGACATACCCTGGGGGCATGAGGAAAGGGCAGGAGACACCCCACCTCCCTTCCCCTGGCTCCTGCCCTCTCCACGCCCCTGCCTGGCTCTTCCCGCTCAGAGCATCGTCTCCTCTGCAGAACGTGCAGAACTTCAGCCAGGCGAGGGAGCTGCTGGAGGATGGGAAAGGCCGCTGCCCCTTCGACCCTGAATACAAATCCACGGCCATCATGGTCGGTAAGGAGGGGCTGGTACCTCCCCTGGGGTGGGGATAGGGGTGGGGGGAACAGCTGTGACCCCGTGGCCCGGCCCGTGGGTGAGGGACAGCCAGCTGATGTGGGGATGGAGCCAGTGGGGTGATACTGGTCCCCTGGCGGAGGGACGCATGGTGCCCACGCCCACAGCTGCCAGGCCGGGCCATAGGAGGTGCCTAGGCTCTTGGCTGAGCTGAGCTCTGCTCTCTGTCCCCTCCTGGCTGGATCGATACGTGCCTTCGGCTGGACGGCAGCTGCGGGATAGACCTGGCACAAAGCCGGCCCACACAGGAGCACCCACCTGGCGCAGCTGCCCCGAATGAGGGGAGATGGCAGCTGGATCTGCTCTGGACCCAGTGCCAGCAGCGGGGAGGGAGGAACTGGTCCCCCCTTATGCCCGTGGGTGTGTCTTTCCCCGACAGATGGTGAGCTCTACGCTGGGACCGTCAGCGACTTCCAGGGCAAGGAGCCGACCATCTACCGGAGCCAGGAGAGCCGCATCTCCCTCAAGACCGAGAACTCCCTCCACTGGCTGCATGGTGCGGGGCTGCTGGGGCAAGGCAGGGCCTGATCCCAGGCACACCCGGTCAGGGGCGAGCAACAGGCAGCCCAGACAAGCTCCAGGAGCACGAGGACGTGTCAGCCAGGCCTGGCAGGGGCGGGGTGGGCTTAGGCTGCTGGTCCCGGTCAGACTTTGCCTCTCACCTTGGGCTGCCCTCCTGTCCCCTCTCCTAGGCGAAGCAGGGCTGGCCTGCGTCACTGCTTGGCTGGGAGCCCCCCAAGGCAAGCTCGGTTTCATTCCTTCCCGTCGCTGCCATGCTCCTCCCCAGAGGAGGCTGTGTCTCAGCCGCAGCGACCAATTGCCCAGACTCCGGGATGCTTTGGGATCCCGGGGGGCTGGCACTGAGGGCTCTGTATTTGGGATGCAGACCCAGCCTTCGTAGGCTCAGCCTACCTGCGGGAGAGCCTGCCGCCTGGCAACTCTGAGGGGGACGATGACAAGGTGTACTTCTTCTTCAGCGAGACTGGCAAGGAGTTTGACTTCTTCGAGAACACCATCGTGTCGCGGATTGCCCGCGTGTGCAAGGTGAGCCGCATAGTGTCCTCGGGGGGCGGGGGTCGCGCGTACCTGCTGGGAAGGGCAGCCGTGGCGCGCATGCCGGGGAGGGTGCATGGTGGGGGTTTGTCACGTGCAGACTGATGCGTGTAGTCACACCTGTGCACCGGGAGGCTCTGCGTTCACTGCTGGCCCCACCCAGCGTGCGTGTGACTGGGCCTGCAGCACCACCTGCTGCCCACACAGCCTGCCTGCTTCTCCGGGCTCCGCTCCTCCGATGCAACCGCCCCTCCCTGCTGCACTGGGGGGCCGGGCAGCCCGGGGTGACGCCCACTCTCTCCTTGGCAGGGGGACCTGGGCGGGGAGCGGGTGCTGCAGCGGAGGTGGACCACATTCCTCAAGGCCCAGCTCCTGTGCTCGCGGCCCGACGACGGGTTCCCCTTCAACGTGCTGCAGGACATGTTCGTGCTCACGCCGGATGAGCAGCGCTGGAGGGACACGGTCTTCTATGGCGTCTTCACCTCCCAGTGGTGAGCGCGGGCGAGGCACAGGGTCCTGCAGCTGGCTCCAGCTAGAGCCGCTCGGACCCAGACCAGGGCGTCTCCCTGGGGCACTGCCAGCAAAGGGGTTATTCTGGGTTAGCAGAGGGGAGCGGGGAATGGGGCACGGGGCCTTTCCCCGCTAGGGGGCGCTGTCTCTGATCTGGGCCCAAGGTGGGGATGACTGGCTCAGGGGGGCGGGGAATGGGGTACGGGGCCTTTCCCCGCTAGGGGGCGCTGTCTCTGATCTGGCCGCAGGGCAGGGACTGGCTGGCTCAGGGGGGCGGGGAATGGGGCACGGGGCCTTTCCCCGCTAGGGGGCGCTGTCTCTGATATGGGCCCAGGGCAGGGACTGGCTGGCTCAGGGGGGCGGGGAATGGAACATGGGGCCTTTCCCCGCTGGGGGCGCTGTCTCTGATCTGGGCTCAGGGTGGGGGACTGGCTGGCTCAGGGGGGCAGGGAATGGGGCACGGGGCCTTTTCCCGCTAGGGGGCGCTGGCTGCAGCTGCTGACAGCTCTTCCCCTCCCGTTGTGTGTCCCAGCTGTTTGCCTGGTCCAGGTGCTGTGGGGAGCTGTGTGTCAGGTGGATTGTGCCCAGCCCACCCTGCAGGGGCTGAGCTGTCTGCTGGGGCTATGCAGGGGCCGGGTGTCTCTGGGCGGTTCCAGGACCCGTTTTAGCTGCTGATTTCCCCTCTGGTGCCAGGAACAAAGGGGGCCCGGGCAGCTCGGCCGTATGTGCCTTTGCCATGCGCGACGTGCAGAAGGCCTTCGGTGGGCTCTACAAGGAGGTGAACCGCGAGACGCAGCAGTGGTACACGGACACCAGCCGTCCGCCAGAGCCCCGGCCCGGAGCGGTACGTCCCCCTCTCCCAGCACAGCGGGCAGGACTTGCCCCAAACCTGCGTGCTCCTCGGGGCACTGGACTCTCCAGCCTGGTCACACCAGCACAGCCTGAGCCACTCCATACTGCCACCTTCCAGCGCCTCCCAGCCCCTGGGCGTCTTCCTTGAGCTCCTTCCCAGGTTGTTAGCAGGGGCTGCTGCAGCTCCGGGGGGCCAGGAGAGGCTGGTGTGAAAGGCGCCAGCACTCAGCCCCTGTGTGTGGGCGCCTGCCCTCACTAATGCCACCAGCCAGCTGTGCGCTCTCCCTGCTGGGGCTGTGCGCTGGGCCTGCAGGCCGTGAGTCTGTCCCGGTGTTGCAGGGCTGTGCTGTCCGTGTGTCTAGCTCTCTTCCTCTCCGCCCCACCAGTGCATCACCAGCCGCACGCGGCACATGAAAATCAACTCGTCTCTCCAGATGCCGGACCGCGTGCTGAATTTCATCAAGGACCATTTCCTGATGGACGGCGCCATCCGCAGCCAGCCGCTCCTGCTGCAGGGCCGTGTGCACTACCAGCAGATCTGCGTGCAGCGCGTGAGGGGCCTGCACCACACCTACGACGTCCTCTTCCTGGGCACAGGTGGGTCTCCCTGGGGAGCTGGTGGGGGCCAGCCGGGCAGGGTGTTCCCAGCCTGGGTGGCTCGACTCAGTGCCCCCCGCTTTGTGCGTTGCAGACGACGGGCGACTGCACAAGGCCGTGAGCGTGAACCAGAAAGTGCACATCATCGAGGAGATCCGCCTTTTCCACGCCGGCCACCCCGTCCACAAGCTGCTGCTGGACCAGAGCCAGGCAAGGCAGCGAGCATGATGGGAAACTCCTGCATCCTCACCCTGCCCTCCCTCAGCAGGCAATGGCAGGGGGCTGGGGGCACGTGCCTCAGGGCGAGCGGGATGGGGGAGCAGGAGCCGCTCCCATGCACAGCCTTGGAGCTGCCTTCTGCATGGCGCTCTGCCCAGCCGTCCTCCCTGTTCCTGCTGCCCTTAGGCTGGGCACCCCCAGAGGGGCCAAGTGCTCTCGGTCAGCCTGTGGGGCAAACTGAGGAGCCAGGGCCAAGCTGAGCTCACTTCTCCTCATTGCCCAATGGCTCCCAGCATGGCTGGCTCTGGCTCCCTCCCTCCCTCGGTAGGGTTTCCTGCACTGAACCAGGCTCGTCAGGGAAAACCAATGCCCGCGTCCCCTGCGGGGAGCCAGGTGACAGGGTCTGCTCTGCAGGTACTGCCCAGCATCAGGAACTCAGGCAAACTCTGTCCCCCCGGTTTGGCTTTAGCGACAGAAACTCACAACCAGAGCATGGCTCGGCTCAGCCCTTCTGGCCCCGCTGGGCTGCTCCAGGACTCCTCTGGCCTGCTCAGCATGTACCCTAGAGCCTCTCTCCCCAGAGCGGTGCTCCGCCCCATACCCTGCAGGGGTAACGCCAGTCAGCAGAGCCCACTTAGCCTTTTCCTGCCTGCCGACGGGGCGGGGATCTCAGACACAGACGACGGGTAAACGTGGGTTTCGTGAATGGCACCTGCCACGTAGATCCCATCCGGTGACGCCTCCTCGGTGACACACGCAGGTGCGCGCTCAGGCACATGCCCTCGGCGTGGAGCTGGCTCACTCTGCTCTCTCCTGCACAGGGCCTGCTTTACGCTGCCTCTTACTCCGCTGTGGCCCAGGTGCCCGTCTCCAACTGCAGCCTGTACAGGAGCTGTGGGGAATGCGTCCTGTCCCGGGACCCCTACTGCGCCTGGAGCGGGGACGCCTGCCGCAGCGTCGCCCAGTACCACCTGCAGCTGTCGCTGCACCCCCGGTAAGTGCCGGACTCCTGGGCTCGGCCAGCCCCCAGCCCCGCTCGGCTGCCCCGCCCCAGCCCCCAGCCCCGCTCGGTCACCCTTCAGCCCAGCCACTCTCAGCCCAGCCGCCCCCACCTTCACCCCTCTCAGCTCTGCCCTCCCCCGCAGCTTGGCCCTGCCTCCTCTGCCCTGCTCCTCGCCCCCTCCCTGCACAGGCCGCGCTGACTGCGAGTCTCTCCCTGCAGACCCTGGGCCCAGGATATCGAAGACGCTGACACAGAGAGGCTCTGCCAAGCAGCCAACGTGTCCCTGCCCATCCCCCCCCTTCTCCAATCCCCAGGTAAGGAGGCCTTGGGGCAGGACCCGCTGGGGTGGGGTGTGCAAGCCTGCTGTGGGGCGGGGGGGCTCTGGGACCTCTGCACAAGGATCCAAGAGGATCCCCCATTTGTCCATTCTAGCTGCCGTTTCCCTCCGAAGGGCGGGTGGCGTCAGTGCCAGGCCTGGCCAGCTGGGGGTGCTCTCGGAGCAGATGGCTGCCGCCCCGCTCCCAGAGTGAGAACACACCCCTCGCGTGCACGTGGACCCTGCCGCAACCCAGAGCTGGGTCCCCAATGGCCACCCCTTCCCCGGGGAGCCAGGAGAGCCCCCCCATCCCATGTGAGATTGGGCCGTTGCCGGCCATTCCCACAGCCCAGGGGTGGCCCGGGCCTGGCGTGGGCAGTGGGAGGGCGGCTGGCTGGAGCGGTTCCTGACCCGCCTGTGTGGCGTACTCCGCAGCAGAGGGACCGCAGTGTCAGCAGATCCGGCTCCTGCCCAACGCGGTCAGGCCCCTGCCGTGCCGGCTTCTGTCCAACCTGGCCTCGCGGCTGTGGGTGCACAATGGGACCCAGATCAACTCCTCCTACCTGGTGCTGCCGGATGGAGCCCTCATCCTGGTGGGCAGCCTGGAGCGGCTGGGCACCTACGAGTGCTGGTCGCTGGAGGAGGGCTTCCAGAAGCTGATGGCGAGCTACTGCGTGGGTGTGGAGGAGCTGTCCCCGGCGCTGCACGGGCCCCCGGACGCCGCGGGCGGGCGCCTGCCCGGCCAGGACGCCATGGAGACCATCAGCACCTCCCGCAGCACCTCTGCCGTGGGCGGCGTCTCCTCCCGGCAGGACGGCAAGAGCTACTGGCCCGAGTTCCTGGTCATGTGCGCGCTGTTCGGGGCAGCGCTGCTGCTGCTCGCGCTCTTCGTGCTCTGCCGGCACCGGGACAGCATGAAGGCCTTCCTCAAGCCAGGCGAGTGCCCCGGCGGGGGCCACAGGAAGGTGGGGCTGCCCGTCGAGAGCCTGCCCCTCAACGGCAGCAGCCTGCCCAGCACGGCACCCGACCACAAGGGCTACCAGGCCCTGACCGACAGCTACATCAGCACCCCCCCGCACGCGCCCCCGGGCGCCGGCTCGGCCTTCTCCCACTCAGAGAAGAGGCCTCTCAGCGTCCGCGAGAGCTTTGTGGAGGTCTCTCCAGCCTGCCAGAGACCCCGGGTGCGGCTGGGCTCTGAAATTCGGGACTCTGTGGTGTGACCAGGCTGGGGGCATGAGCTGAGCCCGTGAGCCGCACCAGCCCCGGCTGCGCTGAGCCTTCCCAGAGACCTGTGCCATGAGGGTTGCCCCACCTCAGCCTGCAGCCACCGACCCCGGCTGTAACAGTGACCTGCAAACTGCCCAGCACAATGTAGCACATTCTCCAGCGGGGTTCTCGGGGCGGCAGAGCCCCTCCGTGTATCTGGGAGGCACTCACGCTCCCTGGCAGCCCTTGCCCCAGCCCTGCCACCCGTGGGACAGCTCTGGCAGCCAGGGGCCGTTGCCTGGTGCAGGAGCAGGGCGTTCCAGGAAGGCCCAGGAGCTCTGGTGCTGGGAGAGGTGCAGTGGGGACCTGCGCGCCTTAGTGGGGTGGACCTGGCCATGTGGGGCACGTCTAACACTGACACGTGTGGGCAAGCGACAGGGACCTGCTGCTGCCTGCATGTGGAGCCCGTTCTGTGGCCAGGCAGGAGAGTTCATCTGTGTCTCATCCCCCTCGTTCCCCATCCTGCTGTGACGTCCTGAGCCCTGTGCAGACATTCACCTGGCGCCTGCCGGGAGCTGGGTCTGAGGCATGTTCTGTGCGTTTGGGCTTTGGGTTGTTTTTACGATGTGACAATGTGAACTGAGCGTCCAAGCCACAGCTCCCTGGCGCCGTTGTGGGAGTGCTGTCACCGTACCGGCTCACGGCGTTCGCAGAGGTTCTTGCACAGAAATGAGTTGTTGTTGTCTGTCTTTTTTATATAAAGTCCCCGTGTGGTCTCGGTGAGCGGTGAGTGCGCTGTCCCTGGGGCGTGACGGGGCTGTGAGCAGAGATGGGCCTGCGAGAGACACCTGCTCAGCGCTTCCCAGCAGAAGCCCCTGCTCAGTGAATTGTAACACTGCCAGGTTATAACCGCTCAGGCTGAAATGCCCCGTGCTGGAGGGCTGCCTCGGCCTGAACACTTTGGGGAAGATTCAGCCCTTTGAGAGACCAGGGCCAATCCATGGTAACATTTCTTGTAACCACTTCATTGAGCAGCACTGAAGCTTGCAGGCTGTGAAGTGGGGGGGAATTGCGGGGGGGTCCCCCTGCTGCTGCCAGCTGCCTTTTACTGTTCCTACGAAAACTTGGCCAGGGTGTAAGGCTGGAACATTCTTAGCAGGGCCGTGTTCAGTAGCCTGATGAGAGCTTGGCAGCTCCATTCTCTGAAGATTGGTGTGCAGGGAGTGTACTTCGGCACCCCACGGCTCCTACTGCAGGCCAGCCCCACAGGCGGAGGGACTTTCTCTGCCGGTGCTCCTCTCGGGTGCTGGCCTTCAGACCAGAGAGCAGAGAGACAGTCTGCTGTGCTCCTGGCAGCGAGCGGAAGGGCTTGACCCACGGGGGCGAGGACTGGGGCAGGCTGGGAGCGACAGGAGCCACCAGGGTGTGGAGGGGGATGGGGCAGAAGGGTGTGTAGCTGCTCGACCACAGTCTTGTCCTGAACCTGGAACCACACGCGGTGTTCCTGAGTCTCACCAATGCTTGGCTCTCAGCAAACAGCTGGGAAACACACTGGCAGAGGTGGTCTCTTCTCCCCAGCAGCTAGTCCACAGAGAGAACCGCCTCCCTCCCAGGGAGTTGTCCGTGCTCAGGGGCTCCCAGGCGGAGCTGAGAACCTGCTCCTCCCAAGCTGCAAGTGCTCCTGTGCCAAGCCAGAGTGTGGGGGGCTGTGCCTGGGGCGTGCGGCTCTTGGTGATCAGGGCAGGAGCTGATTTTAAATGAGGTCTCATGAGACAGTAGGGCTCACGTACAGGCCCCTGGCCCCAGGAGGCCAGCCAACCTTGGCTGACCTATAAAGCCGTGGTAACGAAAAGCCTGTATGTTCTGTTTCAAACCTTCTTTCAGCCAAATGCCCCCATTTGCTTGGCCTGGGCGCTGCCCCCTAATGCCAGGCCCCAGAGCTCAGCTTTGTGGCAGGACGCTTTTCTATGTGGGGAAGCAGCATTTGGCCTTTGACCCTCCCCCCCTGTAGCAAGCTCTCCAGCTGCCCGGCTGCACCGCCATGCAGGGAAGAGAGAGAGACTTGAATTTCCACCTTCTTTGCTCCCTCTTGTTGAGCCCTTACAGTTCAGTAGGATCTAGTGGCCTCAGCCAGGTGCGAGACCCACTGCCAGGTGCTACCACACAGTCATTGACCCTTCTAAAAACCCCTCTCAGCCCTGGGAGTGCAGGGTTCTTGCTGCAATGTTACTGGACAGTTTTAAGTGGACCAGTCTGTTAGTTATGTCCCACCCCTGGGGCATGTCTCCACAGGCCACACACAGGGCAGAAGTCTAGCCACAGGCCAGACCGTGTGCAATCCCATGCCCCTGGGGTTAGTGCGGCAGGTCATGGTGCCATCAGGCCCTTGGGGAAAGCCCATCTCTAATACTCGCCTTTCTGCAGACCCAAGCGTGAGAGCGGCTGGCTGCTGGCTCTGGGAGAGGCCTCCCTGGAGTTCGGCAATACTGACAGGTGAGGTGTCCACTGCATAATTCCCCCCACCCCATGACAGACACGAGGCTCTCGCTGCTCCAGGCAGCTCGGCCCCTGGACTCAGACTGGAAACAAACTCCTTTAGCGCTGCCAGGAAACCCCCAAGCCGAGCACAGCTTCCCCCACCCAGAGTATTGGGGGCAGGAGTCCATCGCTCTGCTAGGAATAGGCAGGCCCCCAGTCTCATCAAGTGATGGGCCCTGCAGCCCCTAGGGTATGCCCATGCTGCACTCCACTTCACTAGAGGGGGAGGGAGACATAATAGGAACAAGAGGACTTGTGGCACCTTAGAGACTTAACCAATTTATTTGAGCACAAGCTTTCGTGAGCTACAGTTTCATCGGATGAAGTGAGCTGTAGCTCACGAAAGCTTATGCTCAAATAAATTTGTTAGTCTCTAAAGTGTCACAAGGACTCCTTTTCTTTTTGCGGATACAGACTAACACAGCTGCTACTCTGAACCCTGTAATAGGAACAGTGAATGGACGGGGAGGGAGAGGACTCAGGGCCCAGTAACCCTAAGGAGCAAGGAGTGCCAGTGATGGGGCAGGAGAGACTATAGCCTCTGTCCCATCTGGCCGGACACATCCAGCCCAGGAGGCAGCCTGCAGCCTCCAGTAGTCCAGGTGATGGCAGCTTGCTGCAGGCTGCCCAGAGCACGGCTCAGGGGCTGCTTGTCCTGGGGGGTGGGGAAACCGACCCCACCCGTCTCCCTGCAGAGACATCAGTCACACTTACACACGACAGGCCCGAGGGTAAGACTCCAGCTCTTTATTCGTTCTCCATACACAGCTGAGCAGCTCCCCGCCCAGTGCAGAGGACTGCAGGCACTCTCCCCCATGGTGGGGGAGTGCCCAGCAGAGCGGCACAGGGAAGCCAGCTGCTTTACCACGTGTAAGACAGGGTAGAAAGACAGACAGACACCCTGAATCTTTGCTCCCCCGACAGGCACTAGCACCACATCAGGTCGCAGCCGGCAGGGTGGGACTGCAGAGTGGAGCATCCTCCCTGACAGCCATGGCCTTCCCCTGGCCTGTGTCACCTGAGTAGCCAGGGAAGGACCCAGGGCCAGGGTGCCTGACAACAGGAATCAGCTGCTGCTTCGGGGAAAGGAGGTAGGCACTGGCAGACACACTGACTCCCAGGGCAGGGCAGACTGGGAGTGGCACGGGCGGAAGCTTTACAAGTCAGTTCTCAGCTGTGGCCCGTGCCAGGCCCTGCCAGGCCCCCCCCCGACTCCGGCCGAGCAGAAAGCTGTGCGTGGTCCCACAGGAGGGAGCTGGGAAGTGGGCAAAGCTGCGGCACTGCAGCTTTTTAAGGTGCCAGTTACATTATTGCATAGTAAAACAAGCCCCTTGTGCTACATTCCTTTGCCAGACCCCTGGCCCATGTGAGGCAGCCTCAGGGAGCCAGCCAGGAGGGGCAGTGCGCCAGCCAGGCCAGCTGCATCCACAAGGACTCCTTGCTGGAGTCCTAGCTGCCAGTTTGCTAGTGGAAGGCACAAAGAGAGGCTCAGGAGGGTGAGCCCTGGATTATCACAGGCCCCTAGCAGGAGTTCCCCTCTCCAGCTCAGGATGTCCAGGGTAGGCCCAGAGGACTGCACCTGGTTTGCATAGGAGTAAGCCCATGAAAATATAGCCCATGGAGACCAAAAATCCCAGCATGCTTTGTGCCATGTTGATCCCAGCAGCCTCTGCTCTGATCCAGATATGGCTTGACAGGCTGGGACCTGTAGCCTCCATGGGCCAGGAGTTTGTCTGAAGCACAAGGCAGCTGCATTAAGGACCCTGTGACCCTACCCCTGCGGACCAAGAAGAGCACAGAAGGCACAGCACACTGGGCAGGAGAGGCCTTGTCCCGTGGAGCCCTGCATAAGGCACTATGGAAGGAGTGCTCCAAGACACCGGACTCCTAGCACAATACTGGAGTCACCAATATTATTGCATCTGTTTGCCAGAGGGGGAAGGATCCAGACACTGTGCAGAGATGGTGCAGAGCCACGCAGCAGGCTAGGAAGGGACAGACCATGGGCACAGCCAGCCACAGGACACCTCCGTTGGAAGGGACGTGGCGCCATCACAGCACGATCTTGAAGGAACTGAAAGAGACAGTGACCAGCCCATTCTCACATGCTAAGCCACAGGGGAGCTACTCGCTGAGGGCACCGTCTCCTGGTGGCAGGGGAAGGGCTGTATGCACCATGGAGCTCAAAGGGGACATGGCAGACCCAAGCAGAATGCAGCTGGTATTTAAAAGAGGATTCTGGACATCTCCTGCCAATGGCTTGAGGGGGATGCACCCTGGATACCCTTAGCATGGTCAGACAGCCCCCATCAAGCTAGCAAAGAAACAAGCTAGAGGAGTCAAGTGGCCAAGGAAGGGGGTGCATGAGCCCTAGAATGGGGGCAGGAGGGCAGTCTGGTGCATGAGGCTCAGGACTAGAAGATGGGAGAGCTGGGTTCTCCTGCTGCCATGGTGTGACTGTAGACAAGCAAAGCCTGTGCCTCCGTCCCCCCGTGAAAGGAGAAGGCCCTGCCGTGGCCGGGCGGCGCTCATTCTGGTTGTGAAGCAGGAAGGACAGGCCGGTGGTAACGAGACTGGCCTGGGGTTTGGAGCCATGGATTCTACTCCCAACTCTGCTACAGCCTCCCTGTGTGACTCTGGCGAGTCACTCCCTGCCCCACCGGCAGCATGGAGGTAAGAGCCCTTCCTCCCGCTCCACCAGCTGCGTTCTGTCTGCAAGCTCTTCAGGGCAGGTACTGGCTCTCCACTTACATACAGCACCCGGTAGAAGGGGCTGGAGACCAGACAAATGAGTGGCGCATCTGGGCGCTGCCACGATACAGCTTGCTAGGAAGGGGTCAGGAGCCACAGCCCCATTGAACCAGGACTTTGGTACTTTAGGAAGTGTTCCCCGTGCATTGCGAGGCCTCAGTGGATGGGGCTAGAGATAGGCAAAGGTTTCTTCACTGTTCTAGAGAGGAGCTGCTCTAAAAAGTCCATGTCTGCGCTTTTAGCCCTGCTACCAGCTGGGAGATCTATGCCCACTCCGCACAGAGAGTTAAGCAACCCCCCCTTCCACCCACTGGCTAGCTTTCTCTGCCTAGCAAGTGCTGGATTTTCTCCAGTCAGACACTGCAGCAAGCGGTGGAGACACAGGTACCTGGCAAAGTCCGGTGAACGAGAAATGACATGCTGGAACTCAGAGAGGTTAATGGTCCCATCCTTGTCAATATCGGACTCCTCCAGGATCTGTCAGGGAAAGGGAAACACCAGCCCTCAAGGCCTGCTTGAGCAGCCCCACGCAGCAGGTCCAGCGAGCCCTCAGGCCAAGCCCCACAGATGCCAGGCTTGTTGCACTCACGTTCTGGATGAGCTGATCCATCTCTGACTCACTCAACCTAGTCTCGTCTCCTTCCCCTGTCAGGCAGTTCACCAGCTTCTCCAGGTCCTTCCTGTCCAGGATCCCATCGTCATCAAAATCTTTGGGGGAAACGTCCAGGTTATCATCAGAGACATTTGCCCATGAGATCCTGTTTCTATGGCAATGGCCTAGCGACACAGGAGATTCCCAAGCAGGAGTGTTCCCAGAGAAGGGTTCTTGGCTGGGCCTCAGGCTTGCCCTGGGGGCCTCGCAGCCTCCCCATTGGAGCTGGGGTAGGGCTGGCTAACACCACAACCTGCTCCAAGCACCTCAGACTGCAGCTGGGCAAAGTCATCCATGGACAGCAGGTTCCTGAAGTGACCCCCTCCATGAGAGCAACCCCTGGGAGCGGCAGCCACCCCAAGCCCCCCTCTGCACAGCCGGGGTGGCAAAGCAGAGCAGTCACCCCGGGGCCTGGCTGATCTCTACCGAAGATGCGGAAGGCATAGTGGGATTTGATCTCCGCTGTGGCTGAGTCACTGAAGACGCTCAGCAGGTCAAGGAAGTCTTCGAAGGACATGCTGCCATCCCCATCCTCTGCAGTGGAGAAGACCCGGCAGATCCGGTCCTGGAACGGGTTTGCCTGTCAACACATGTGGAGTCACCACTGGACTGAGGCACCAGGGCTTCCCAGTAGGGGCAGGGCAGGCAGATGATCACAATGGTCCCTTCCAGCCTTAAAATCCCTGGCTGGGTGGAGACCCTTAGAACTTCCTGTGCAATTCCATTTGCTCCTGGTTAGCCCCCTGCCATCAGGTGCCTGCAGCACCTGCATGGCCTGAGAAGCTGGGCACCATGCTGACGGACACCTCTTCCCCCAGCCCTGGCAGCTCAGCAGGGAATGGGAAGTGGAGCAAGCTCACCGTGACTGGAACCGCCTCCCTGATTGCAGAGCACGCCCAGAACAAATGGCAGCTGCCCCCCAGGCAGGACCCAAGTCTTGGCCCAGAACCAAGAGATCAGAGGGACTGACCTGGTTCCTCCTAGGGCAGGGTGGGGGGAGGCCAAGCAGCAGGGGGTGTGCACCATACCCTCAGTTCAGGCAGTGTGAGGATCTTGCTCTTGGGGACTCTTTTCAGCAGGATACTCTCCCTCTCCTCCTTTGGCAGCAGCTCACTGAATCTCTTGTGGGCACTTTGGGAGACAAGAACAATTAGAGCATGGCAGAGCTGCTAACAGTCTGGGTCAGAGGCTGCTGAGCTCAGCTGGGAGCCCTGCCGGGGTGGAGGGGTAATTCTTCCCCAGAGCTGCCTGGAGCGGGTGACTATTCCCCAGCCCTGAGCACGCTCCCCATGCTACACCAGAAACAACACCCTGACGCAAACAAGGGGTGAGGGAGGAGGAACAGTGTTAGCCGATCAGTCCCCAGCAGGCCAGCTCTCTTCTCTACCCTCTACAGGCACCGCAACATCCACACTGCCACCTGTGCCAGCTCCGAGACACACCCCACTGTGACCCCCTGCCCCACTCCTGTCCTTTCACAGGGGGGCACTCAGACTCTAGCCTATGCCAGGCTGCCGTGCTCTCCCCCTCTCAGCTCTGAGGCAGCTGCAGAGGTTACAGGGCTGGGTGGGTGCCAGGAAGGGACGCAGCAGGGACGTCACCACACAGGACTCCCGTGCAGGTCCAAAGGTCTGGGCCTGGCCCACATTGCAGGACTCGCTCTCAGCCAGGGTGCCACTGGCAACCAGGCTAGGCTGAGTTTATGCCAACAGCTTCACACGCAGCAAAGCTGCATTAGACAAGGCCCTGGGCAGAGCCCATGGACATTCGCAGCTACAGCATCATAGTATCAGTAGAGCAGACACTGACACACGGCCCAGCCCGGAGATCTTATTTTTCCTGCTTCGCCTCAAGCGGCCCATCAGCGCAGCCAGTAAAGCCAGACGCCACAGAGAGCAGCAGGCTAGAAACACCAGGAAGCCACCACACCCTGAAGCAAAGTCCAGCGCACAGAGGGCTAGGTTCAAAGCGCCCTTGTGCCAGGAAACACACCGAGACGGGGAGCAAGAGCAGGAAGAGGCTCCCAGTCAGAAGGGAAGCGCTACCTGGCCACTGCCCACTGCTGCACCACACTCCCCTCCCGCTTTGCAAGCGCCAGGGGCTGGGATGCTTGACCCCTAGGCCATGCTTCCATATCCACCTCTACCCACTTCAGGTGCAATGCAACAGATGCCAACACCCCAGCAACTTGGAGCAAAGGAATAAAGTGCCCCTGCACTGGCTCTTGCACTCAGGGCGCAGCAGGGTGGATCAGCGTACAAGCAGGTTCAGGCCACTCTGACTCTAGGGCCGTACGAACACCAGGGCTCCCCCGGAGCAGCAGCCCCCATGGTGGGAAGCAGCAGGGCAGCATTGTTTGAATCAGAGACTGTTTCTTGTCTAACCTTCCTGCTGTCCGCCAGGCAGGGCCTACAGGTCACCTAGCAGAGACCGTCTAGCCTGTGCTCAGCCCGAGAGCCCGGCTGCTCTTGGAGGCCTCTGCTGCTGCCCCTCACTGCCCAGGAGCAACAACCTCACGTCTGGGTCCAGCTCCACGCAGACCCCTCCCCACTGAGCTCTGGCACCTTCTGCCTGCAATTACTCTCCCCCTCCCCACGTGGGCTGGGGGCTGCTACCCCAAGGGCCAGCATCTGGCCTGGCTCCTCATGTATAGACCTGGCCCCACAGCTCAGCACTAGCCTCTGAGCGGTCCGTGGGGCCGGGAAGGAAAGTCAGCCCGAGGGGTGCTTACAGCAAGATCTCCTGCTTGGTCAGAAAGGTCAGCTCCTGGGAAAGAGAGAAGAGGAAAGTTAACCCTGCACGTCTGCCAGGGCACCTCAGCCGAGGGGGGGCTCTCGGCGCCAGCCTGGGGGTCGCAGGCAGCTCGGCCCAGAGCCCTGCTGGGGGGTCCCACAGCTGCTGAGCTCAGCGGCAAGGAGGGGCCAGGCCAGGCGCCCCTGGGCGGAGGAGGCAGCGGAGCGAGCAGGGCCCGCGGTGCTGCTGGGGAAGCGCAGGGGGGAGCCCAGGCCGGATGGAGGGGGGGGCGCGAACGGCGGGGTGGGGGGCGCGCTCGGGTTGGGGGGGAGGGGCCCGGCGGGGGGTGCGCTCGAGGGGGGGGGAGGGCCCGGCCCGACCGGGGGGGAGGGGCCCGGGAGGGGGGGGCGCGCTCGGGTTGGGGGGGGGAGGGGCCCGGCCCGGTGGGGGGGGCGCGCTCGGGTTGGGGGGGAAGGGCCCGGCCCGGTGGGGGGGCGCGCTCGGGTTGGGGGGGCCGGCCGGGGGGGGAGGCGTGCTCGGGTGCGGGGGGGAAGGGCCCGGCCCGGGGGGTTGGGGGGGGCCGGCCGGGGGGGAGGCGTGCTCGGGTGCGGGGGGGGGCCCGGGAGGGGGGGCGCGCTCGGGCTGGGGGGGAGGGGCCCGGCCCGGTGGGGGGGCGCGCTCGGGTTGGGGGGGAGGGCCCGGCCCGGGGGGTTGGGGGGGGGCCGGCCGGGGGGGAGGGGCCCGGGGGGGGGCGCGCTCGGGTTGGGGGGGGGAGGGGCCCGGCCCGGGGGGGGGGGCGCTCGGGTTGGGGGGGAAGGGCCCGGCCCGGGGGGTTGGGGGGGGCCGGCCGGGGGGGAGGCGTGCTCGGGTGCGGGGGGGGGGCCCGGGAGGGGGGGCGAGGGGCCCGGCCCGGTGGGGGGGCGCTCGGGTTGGGGGGGTTGGCCCGCCGGGGGGGAGGGCCCGGCCCGGGGGTACCTGGTACTCGTCCAGCAGGTCCCGCGGCAGCTGACTGGCCGAGCCCCCCATGGCGGCCCCGGACCAACTTCCGCGACTCCGGCCGGGCCCTTCGCGACTCCGCTTCCGGCCGCCCCGCCGCCAAGTCTCCGTCTCCAGGACACCGCCCCATGGCAACGCCCCCCCAGGGCCGCCGCCTCCCGGGGCGGGGCATGCTGGGAGCTCTGTCCCCCCCCCCCCAGCGCAGAGCATGCCGGGAGCTGTGCCCCCTCCCCCAGCGCAGAGCATGCTGGGAGCTCTGTGTCTCTCCCCCCCCCCCCAGAGCGGGGCATGCTGGGAGCTGTGTGTCGTCCCCCCCCCCCCCAGAGCATGCTGGGAGCTGTGTGTCCCCGTCCCCCCCCCCCAAGAGCGGGGCATGCCCGGAGCTGTGTCCCCCCCCCCCAGAGCGGGGCATGCTGGGAGCTGCGTCCCCCCCACCCCCCCGAGCGGGGCATGCCGGGAGCTGTGTCCCCCCCCCAGAGCAGAGCATGCTGGGAGCTGTGTCCCCCCCACACAGCCAGAGCAGGGCATGCTGGGAGCTGTGTCCCCCCCCCCCCCCAGAGCATGCTGGGAGCTGTGTCCCCCCCCCCCCAGAGCGGGGCATGCCCGGAGCTGTGTGTCCCCCCCACCCCCCCCGAGCGGGGCATGCCGGGAGCTGTGTCCCCCCCCCCAGAGCAGAGCATGCTGGGAGCTGTGTCCCCCCCACACACCCAGAGCAGGGCATGCTGGGAGCTGTGTCCCCCCCCCCCAGAGCGGGGCATGCCCGGAGCTGTGTGTCCCGTCCCCCCCAGAGCGGGGCATGCCCGGAGCTGTGTCCCCCCCCCCCCCCCCAGAGCGGGGCATGCTGGGAGCTGCATCCCCCCCCAGAGCAGAGCATGCTGGGAGCTGTGTGGTTCCCCCCCAGAGCAGAGCATGCTGGGAGCTGTGTGTCCGCCCCCCCCCCCCCCCCCCGAGCGGGGCATGCCAGGAGCTGTGTCCCCCCCCAGAGCAAAGCATGCTGGGAGCTGTGTCGTCCCCCCCCCACACCCAGAGCAGGGCATGCTGGGAGCTGTGTGTGTGTGTCCCCCAGAGTGGGGCATGCTGGGAGCTGTGTCCCCCCCCCCCCCCCCGCACAGAGCATGCCGGGAGCTGTGTCCCCCCCAGAGCAGAGCATGCTGGGAGCTGCGTGTCCCCCTGTGATGAAATGGGACTGTTCTTAATGTTTCCTCTGAATAGTGTGGGGGTGCCTCAGTTTCCCCCATGCAGTTCTTAAGTATCTAGGGGGTGGGGTAAGGGTGTATGATCATTGCAGAGCCCTAGAGGGCAGGTGTGTGCAGGGGTCTGGACACAGAGAATGGCCGACACCCTGTTTCCTGGCAACTGATGGTCTGGGCCCTTCCCCCCTTCAAGGTGAGAGCTAAAGGGTTGGAGAACAAAGGAATCCGGTGACCTCCTGGCCCGGGAAAGGGACAAAGCCCAGAGGAGGAGGGGCTGGAGGGAGTTTCAGTTTGGGGCTGGCTGGGGACGAGGAGTGAAGGGCAGACGTGGTTGTCTGGCTCACTGCCCCCCAAAATGGACCTGGCTGAGGGGTCCTGTTCTATGCACCTACAAGCTCTGTTTTAGGCCATGTTCCTGTCATCTAATAAACCTTCTGTTTTACTGGCTGGCTGAGATGCAGAGTTGGGGGGCAGGACCCTCTGGCTTCCCTAGGAGCCCCGCCTGGGCGGACTGGCTGTGGGAAGCGCATGGAGGGGCAGAGGATGCTGAATGCTCCGAGGTCAGACCCAGGAAGGTGGGAGCCGGGGGAGCTGTGTGTCCTGCAGACAGGCTGCTCCCAGAGAGGCGACTTCCCCAGAGTCCTGCCTGGCTTCATAGGGAGCAGTTCCAGAGCATCGCCCAGGACACCACCCCCAGAGCAGAGCATGCTGAGAGCTGTGTGCCCCCCCCCAGAGCGGGGCATGCTGGGAGCTGTGTCCCCCTCCCACTGGACACCGCTGCCCGCCGCCCCATCGGCTGTCAGTGGTGGGTGACGTGACCCCTGCTCTGCCATGTGTGAAGTTGGCAAAACCCTCTGGGTCCCTTCCCAACGCAGGCTTGTTCTGGGTGCTGCAGCCGCTCGCTCTACTCCGCACTGACCCCCAGCCCGGGAGCCAGGCCCCATGCGCGGGGTGAGGTGGGAAACACAGTACCTGCCATGTTGTGAGCACTGCCAGAGTACAAATAACACCAGCACAGAGCGCGCCGTGTGCCAGGCACTGCCGGGACCTCCAGCGCCAGGCACAGCCGGGACCTCCAGCGCCGGGCGCTGTTCTCCGTGTGCCAGGCACTGCCGGGACCTCCAGTGCTGGGCACTGCCGGGACCTCCAGCGCCGGGCGCTGTTCTCCGTGTGCCAGGCACTGCCGGGACCTCCAGCGCCGGGCACTGCCGGGACCTCCAGCGCCGGGCACTGCCGGGACCTCCAGCGCCGGGCGCTGTTCTCCGTGTGCCAGGCACTGCCGGGACCTCCAGTGCTGGGCACTGCCGGGACCTCCAGCGCCGGGCGCTGTTCTCCGTGTGCCAGGCACTGCCGGGACCTCCAGCGCCGGGCACTGCCGGGACCTCCAGCGCCGGGCGCTGTTCTCCGTGTGCCAGGCACTGCCGGGACCTCCAGCGCCGGGCACTGCCGGGACCTCCAGCGCCGGGCGCTGCCGGGACCTCCAGCGCCGGGCGCTGTTCTCCGTGTGCCGGGCACTGCCGGGACCTCCAGCGCCGTGCACTGTTCTCTGTGTGCCAGGCACTGCCGGGACCTCCAGCGCCGGGCACTGCCGGGACCTCCAGCGCCGTGCACTGTTCTCTGTGTGCCAGGCACTGCCGGGACCTCCAGCGCCGGGCACTGCCGGGACCTCCAGCGCCGGGCGCTGCCGGGACCTCCAGCGCCGGGCGCTGCCGGGACCTCCAGCGCCGGGCGCTGTTCTCCGTGTGCCGGGCACTGCCGGGACCTCCAGTGCTGGGCACTGCCGGGACCTCCAGCGCCGTGCACTGTTCTCTGTGTGCCAGGCACTGCCGGGACCTCCAGCGCCGGGCACTGCCGGGACCTCCAGCGCCGGGCGCTGCCGGGACCTCCAGCGCCGGGCGCTGCCGGGACCTCCAGCGCCGGGCGCTGTTCTCCGTGTGCCCGGCGCTGCCTGCTGGGGGGTGCGGGGAGATTCTGGAGCTAACCCCCCCCCAGGCAAACCGCTGGAGTTAAACACAATCTCTACCCCGTTCTGCCCCTCGTGGCCTGGCTGCCAGGAGCCATTCCCCGCAGCTCCCTGCTGCTCAGCCAGGCCCGGCCCCCTCTCCCTCCCAGGGACGCAGAGCCCAGGAGCCGCAGCGGGGTGTGGCCGGCAGGTGCAGCGGGAGTCGCTCCACCAGCAAATCCTGCCGCCGCAGACGCCGGCTCCAGCCTCTCCTCGGCCGGCCCGAGCCTTGGATCCCGCCCGGAGCCGCTCCGGCGCGGTGCCCAGGGATCTGCGGGCAAACCGGGCCCGCCGGTCAGTGCTGGCTCTGTCCGCCGCAGCAGCCTGGCGCGGCGCTGCCCGGAGAGCCCAGGCTGCAGCCGGGCGGCGGGCGGCGCCGCAGGAAACGAGCTTCCTTGCCCGCGGGCGGCTCAGGGCCGGGCCGCGGCCGGGGCTGGGGGCGGCAGGAGGAGCCTGAGCCGCTGCTCGCTGCGGGTGAAGCGGCGGGCCGGGCCGCTGGGAGAGGGAGACCCGACCGGCGGTGAGTTTCAGCCCGGGAGAGGTGGTGGTGGGCTGGGTTTGAGCGAGGAGAGGCAGGAACGGTCTGTGTTAGCACGTGTGTGAACACGCCTGCAGACAGGTACATTGCGTGTACTGCCCGCGTCCAGACAGGCGGCTCCTGGAGCCCTGGGGACAGGCTCCCTTGCACTCCTCTGCCGTCCTGGCCCCTGCACCACCGCGATGCCGGCCTCCCCCTGCGTGGGTCTCACAGCCCCTGCCCTGCGGCGCGGGAGCACGCTCTTGGTGCAGGAGAGTCACGCCCAGAGGCAGAGGAGAGGGGCCTCCAGCATGGCCGAGAACCCTGCGGCCAACCAGCCTGGGCAGCCTTTTCCTGGGGGGCTTGCCCCAGGAGGAGCTCTGAGAGGGCCCGGAAGCTGCAGGATCCTGCCTCCTCTGCCCCACTGCTCACTGGGAAATCTGCGGGGGAGGGGGAGGAGTAGGTGGAGGGAGAGAAACTGAAAGCCAGGGTTTAGCAGCTGCTTTAGGATTTATGTCCCCCGGGAAGGGAGTGGGTCAGGGCAGGCTTTCTCAGGATGGGGGAAGCTGTTTGCGTGGGACCCCCTTGATCCATGTCCCCATAACTGCCCCTGGTTATTCCATTCTCTGTTTCAGATAGGGTGACCAGATGTCCTGATTTTATAGGGACAGTCCAGATATTCAGGGCTTTTTCTTCTATAGGCGCCTATTACCCCCGCACCTCCTGTCCCGATTTTTCACACTTTCTATCTGGTTCCTCTAGTTTCAGATCAGCTGGAGATGCTGCCTGCAGGGAACCCCTGAGCAGGTGCTGCTACTCCTCTACCATGGCAGCATCCCTGGGTGCCAGCCAAGTCCTCCATGAAACATTGGGGTTGCCCTCCCAGGAGCAGCCAGAGCGCCGTGCAGTGTCCTGCGGGGAGGACTTTGTTTATGGTGAAGAGAATTTTGTTCTGTGTGGGGTTGGGTGGTGGAGAAGCAGGTCAGAGGGGCCAGCAAGCCACACCATGTCTCGTTTTGACAGAGCTTTGCAGTCCAGCTGGGAGGAAAAGATGAAGCTGGGTTTGTTCAGGTACCACCTGGGGGAGCTGCAGACCCGTATCTTGCCTGGGAATGTCCGGTTTGTGGCCCAGCTGAACATCCAGAGAGGTCTGGAGAGGAGGAGGCCACAGGACATCCAGAGTGTCAGGCAGAAATTCGACCCCCAGCAATTCCACTTCAATAAGATCAAACCAGGGGAAATCCTCTTCCATATGGTCAGGGGCCCTACTCCCCACCGTCCCAGCAGGGGGTGCTCTCAGTTCCAAGGGGGCCCGCCAGACTCCAAACTCCCAGGGACACCTGACTGCATCCTAGTGGTGATTAATGTCAGCCCCTTGGAGTTTGGACATGTGCTCTTTATTCCAGACCCCGCTCTCTGCCTGCCTCAGATTCTCACCCAGGAGCTGCTCCAGTTTGGGCTGGAGTCGGTTCTTCTCAGTGCCCACCCAGGCTTCCGTGTTGGGTTTAACAGCCTCGGAGCCTTTGCCTCGGTCAACCACTTGCACCTACATGGATTTTACCTGGATTGGGAGCTCCTGATTGAGACGGCCCCAGGCGAACTCCTGTGCCCCACACTCAACTTCCACTTTCTGCGGGGAGTCCCAGCCCCAGGGTTCCTGTTCTACAGTGAAGGGGAGGGCCTGGAGGCCTTGGCACACAACGTCTGCCGAGTCACTGACTACCTGGTGGATAAAGAGATTGCACACAACGTGTTTGTGACCCGGGGAACTGCTCCTGGGGAGCCAACCCACTCAGAGACCCGCTCTGGAATCCGGGTGCTCATCTGGGCCAGGAGGTCCTGCTTTGGGACCAAAGAGGAAGCTGCATTTAATGTGGCACTTTGTGAGCTGGCTGGGCACTTGCCCATCAAAACTGCCCAAGACTTCCAGAGCCTTACAGAGACAGCAGCCATTCACATCATCCAGAGATACCTCCTTCCTGAGCCACAGCTGTCACAGCTCCGAGGCCAGTTGGTGACACTTCTCACAGAGTAACCACACGGGCTCTGCATTGCACATGGCATCGCACTTTTCAAGTCTCACTCTTGCGTATTTTGTAACTGCTGTAGAATCATTCATTGGGGCAGTCGGGGAGCAGGGAGTGACTCTGGATTTGCCTCCAGGATCCAACGTGGAGGCAACCTTGCTGTTTGAACCACTGCCCCTCTCCCTGCGGGCACTGCAGACTGGATCCTCTGGGACGCTGACTGGCCTGTTGTACCATCATTGGCAAGAAAGGAAGAAAGATCTCTATAGCGGACTTTGTCCTTAACCTCACTTGCCCCATGTGAGTTTAGGTGGGGCTCTGCGGTGTGCTGGGAGTGGGAGATAAAGCGGGGGGGTGACCCCCAAGTTCCTTATCTAGTTAATGATTGAACTGTGGGCTTGTTTCTGGAGAATACAGCCAATAAACCCCCACCTTTGGAAATACCGCAGCATCACGCAGCTCCTGTCTGCTTTCTTTCCAATAGCACATGGAAAAGGGCCAGTTTGATCAGAATGTGCCTGCCTCCCAGTGGCCTCTTTCTATTTCACAGAGGAGCTCCCAGCATGTACCGATCATAGCCTATCACTTTATTTCAGTGCTTAGATTCTTTATTCCAGTGCCACCGTGACAGGCACCCTAAAAACACCATAGATGGGTAGCCCTGCAGGGCCCCCCAGCTCAGCGAGATGGGCCTGGAGTCTACCCTAACCCTGCAGAGCCCCCCAGCTCAGAGAGATGGGCCTGGAGTCTACCCTAACCCTGCAGGGCCCCCCAGCTCAGAGAGATGGGGCTGGACTCTACAGTTTGGGGACAGAAGGCTACTCCGGTTTCTATGTCATTGGCAGAACTGGCAGCTAATCTGACTGCAGAATCTTTATGACAGAAGGGAGTTTAAGGGACTCCATGCTAGCGCTCAGGGCCCCAGGGAATGTGTGGGGCAAGCAGCTGGTAGAATCAGCCTTTCACTTGAAAGCTAAGGCCTGGTCTACACTGCAGACTTAGGTTGTAGTAAGGCAGCTTATGTCCACCTAACTCTGTCAGAGTCTACACTACAGCCATTCTCCCACCGACGTAATTCGCCAAGTACACGACCTAATAACTCCACCTCCACGAGAGACGTAGCACTTCAGTCAATGTAGTTATGTTGATGCAGTGTCCGTGTAGACACTGCACTGCTTACAGCAGACTGTTCTGGCTGTCAGTCCCGGGTGGTGGGGCTTAGGCTATTACTGACATTTAAATTGGTGCAAGGACTCCTGGTGTGGACGTGCACGCCAACAGAAGGAGCCAGTGTGGACATGCCAAACCAATTTAATTACTGCAATGGCTGTATGTCGATGCAATTTAAGTCAACTTAATTTTGTAGTGGGGGCATTGGAGGGGTCAGGGCTCCCAGTGACAGGTGATGGTCAGGGGCATTGGTGGGGTTGGGGCTCCCAGTGAGAGGCGGTGGTTGGGGGTGTTGGTGGAGTCGGGGCTCCCAGCAGCTGGAGATATATTGCAGAGGTTGATGGGGTTGGGGCTGTCAGGGGATGTTGCTGGGGTCATGGCTCCCAGCGGGATGGTCAGCTGGGAGCATGTGGGGAGGGGCGCTGGGGGGGGTCGGGCAGCCAGTGGCTGGGGGCATGTTTGTGGTGTTGGCAGGGGTCAAGGCTCCAAGATGCTACGGGCCTATTGTGGGAGGTGGTGGCATCAGGGCTGTCAGCAGGATGAGCAGTTGGGGGTGTGTTGTGGGTGGACATTGGTGGGGTCGGGGCTCCCAGTGGCTGGGGTCATGTTGGAGGCGGTGGAATCGGTGGTCGGGAGCTTTGGGGTGGGGGTCAAGGATCTAAGAGGCTGGAGGCATGTTGCTGCGGGTGGGGGATTGGGGGATTTGACGGGTGTTGGGGAGGGTCGGGGTCCCAGCGGGAGGGGCATCTTGCAGCGGGGTATTGGAGGGGTCAGGGTGGGTGGGGGTGGGGTTGGGTTCCAAGTGGGAGGGGACAGTCAGGGAGCGTTGTGGGAGTCAGGGGCACTGTGGGAGTCTGGGCTTCCAGTGGATGGGGTTGGTCAGGCACATTGTGGGGGCTGGGTCTCCCAGCAGGAGATGGCAGTTGAGGGTGTTGGAGGGGGTCAGGTTCCATGCAGGAGGGGATGGTCCAGGACATTGGGGTGTGTCACAGATCCCCAGGATTAGTGCTATGGCCGCAGCTTTGGAACAGTCTCTGGGAGGACCATGCAGTATCACTGCCTCCTTAGGCAGCATCTCTGGCCCTTTAGCCCCTTTGCTTCCCACCATGAGCTCCAGTCAGTGAGTCCCACTGAGGCAGACCCCTGAGGGAGACTTGTACTACCTTAGGGAGCAATGCAGCCCCACCAGCATCTGCAGGGGCACTCACACAGTGCTGAGAAAGTTGGGTTTATTAACAATTGGACACAGCACAGGAAGGCCTTGGATCAGCAGAGAGGAATGAAGGTTAAAGCAGAGACCATTCTGATCAGCCCAGAGCCCAGCCATGCTGCAGTGAACCCCTTGGATCATGCTCTGTCTGTCTTGCTGTCTGACCTTCTGCATCGGACCAGGTGAGAGCCCCGACTCCTTCCAGCTGCCAGCTCTTATCCCCCAACTCATGCCTCTCCTGTCCTTTGATCTCGAGCTGGAGATTGTTGTTCAGCTTCCCTAAGTAGACATGGGGAAATCCATATCCCTCTGGGTCACTGCTTGCTAGGTGTCAATGTCCTGGCAACTGGATTCACCATTGTCTTAAGAACATGATAATGGTCATATTAGGTCAGACCAAAGGTCCATCTAGCCTCCTGTCCTACAGTGGCTAATGTTAAGTGCTTCAGAGGGAATGAACAGACCAGGGCAATTATTGAGTGATCCATCCCTGTTGTCCACTCCCAGCTTCTGGCAGTGAGAGGTTTAGGGACACCCAGATGATCGGGTTGCATCCCTGACCATCTTGGTTAATAGCCATTGATGGACCTGTTCTCCAGGAACTTCTCTAATTCTTTTTTGAACCCAGTGGTACTTTTGGCCTTCACAACATCCACTGGCAATGAGTTCCACAGGTTGACTGGTTTCAGAGTGGTAGCTGTGTTAGTCTGTATCAGCAGAAAGAACAGGAGTACTTGTGGCACCTTAGAGACTAACAAATTTATTTGAGCATAAGCTTTTGTGGGCTAAAGCCCACTTCATCGGATGCATGCAGTGGAAAATACAGTAGGAAGATATCTCTTCCTACTGTAATTTCCACTGCATGCATCCGCTATATAGATAGGTATATATACAGAGAAAATGAAAAAATGGGGGTTGCCATACCAACTCTTAACAAGACCAATCGATTAAGGTGGGCTATTATCAGCAGGAGAAAAAAGAAAACTTTTGTAGTGATAATCAGGATGGCCCATTTCAAACAGTTGAGAAGAAGGTGTGAGTAACAGCAGGGGGAAAATTAGCATGGGGAAACAGTTTTTAGTTAGTTTTCAGAGTAGCAGCCGTGTTAGTCTGTATCCGCAAAAAGAAAAGGAGGACTTGTGGCACCTTAGAGACTAACAAATTTATTTGAGCATAAGCTTTCGTGAGCTGCAGCTCACTTCATCGGATACATTCAGTGGAAAATAGAGTGGGGAGATTTATATACCCAGAGAACATGAAACAATGGGTGTTACCATACACACTGTAAGAAGAGAGTGACCACGTAAGGTGAGCTATTACCAGCAGACGAGCGGTGGGGGGGGGAAACCTTTTGTAGTGATAATCAAGGTGGGCCATTTCCAGCAGTTGACAAGAACGTGCGAGGAACAGCAGGAGGGGAAATAGTTTTAGTTTGTGTAATGACTCATCCACTCCCAGTCTCTATTCAAGCCTAAGTTAATTGTATCCAGTTTGCAAATTAATTCCAATTCAGCAGTCTCTCGTTGGAGTCTGTTTCTGAAGTTTTTTTGTTGTACTATTGAGACTTCTAGGGCTGTACTGGAGCGACCAGAGAGAGGGACGTGTTCTCCGACTGGCTTGTTGGTACAGGCCCCCGTGTGCCAGCCGTGCCCCGGCCAAACCGGACAGTCGCTGGGCACGAGGAT
Organism: Chelonia mydas; assembly: GCF_015237465.2. Lineage (NCBI taxonomy): Eukaryota > Metazoa > Chordata > Testudines > Cheloniidae > Chelonia > Chelonia mydas. Next base: position 83,012,993 of record NC_051250.2, read on the forward strand.
CAGCGGGCACCGCCCAGCCGTCAGACACGGTAACGCCCAAGGCTTGTGCCCAGAGAACGGTGCTCGCCCCCCGGGGTGCCGCCCGCGGAACGACGGAGCCGCTGGCGACGGGCCCCCCCGAGGCGCGCCCCGAAGGTCTCGCTGGCCGCGGCCACGGCGACCCCCGTCCGCCTGCGCCGCGACCTCCCGCCCGCCGCCTGCCTCGGCCGCTCAGGCCCCGGGAAACGGGCCCGTCTCGGGGGGGCCGCGGGGGCCGCCGTGCTCGCCCCAGGGGTGACCGCGCCCCCGGGAAGCGCCTCGCCTCGCCGCTTCCCCTCGGCCCCCGAGCCCCCCTTCCTTCCCATCATGCCTCAGTCCCCGCGGCGCGGCCCTCCTGCCCCGGGGACGGAGCGCCCAGGAGCGCAAGGCATGCTGGGAGGGGTTACTTCCGCCCTGACGCCTTGCCCCTTACCTCGGCCAATCAAAGGCCAGTTCACACTCCCCGGGAGCCTATCGGAGCCAGGCCAACCTGCCGATCACGTGACCATCCGCGGGCGCGCGGCTTCGGCCCGGCGAGGCCCGCAGGGCTGCTCTAGCCGGCGGCCCTGTCTCTATGGCTTCGCGTGTCGGGGGCGGGCTGTGTTCTGACCCCGCCCCCAGAGCTGGTTTCCCACGAGGGGTGGTGTCTTTCGTCGCCATGGAGACGGCGTCAGGGCCTGCGGGAGCCGGGGGGGCGCGGCTGCCGCTGTTGCCCCAGGGGCCCTTGCCCCGCCCGCGTGCGGGCCAGAGCGGCCTGGTAACCGGGGCGGGGCCCAGCCGCCGGGGCCGAACGGGGACGGAGCCTCGGGCAGGTCCCACCCTTGGGGCGGGGCCGCCGCACTCTGGGCAGGGCCCCCTGGGGGGGAGAGGACCCCATCCTGGGGGGGCAGGGGGTGGGGCTGGGCCCCCTTGGGGGGGAGAGGACCCCGTCCTGGGGGGGCGGGGGGCAGGGGGTGGGGCAGGGCCCCCCTGGGGGGGAGAGGACCCCATCCTGGGGGAGCAGGGGGTGGGGCAGGGCCCCCCTGGGGGGGAGAGGACCCCGTCCTGGGGGAGCAGGGGGTGGGGCAGGGCCCCCCTGGGGGAGCAGGGGACGGGCGGGGGCAGGGCATTGCAGGAGTTAGATCTCCCTTCTGGGTGGGGTGGATCATCTCAGGGAGGGGTGGGGGTGGTGATGGGCCGTGATGAGGGGACCAGGTGCCCCATCCCATGCTAGGCCCTGGCCCTACTTCCCTGGCCCCACACCCACAGCTGGAGCCCGCACTCCTGGGCTGTCCTAGCAGTTGGCCTCCTGTGGTGCTGCCCACCACTGACGTTAGACCTTACCCGTACACCTGGCACACCCGTCTGCCTCTCCCGGGAGGCTGGGGCACCCTCCTGTGGCTCCATCAGATACTTCTGGGAAGCACACTGGGGCTGTGCAGTTACATTCCCTATGACAGGCGGGGCCTGGGGTGCATTAGGACTGCCGGCCCATCACGTGGAAAGTAACTGCATAGCCCCCGTGTGCTGCAGTGGGAAGCCAGTCTGTCTTTCTGTTATATCTCCAGGGTGCCCGTTGCTGTTGTACCTACGCACCATGTTCAGGTGACAGCATAGGCCTCATAACCCCATGTTACATTGTTTCTTCTGTGCTTGCCCAGGCTATTGTAATGGCCGATTTTCCTTGCCAATCACTGACATTGCTGCCTATCGGGCATTCTAATTATAAGGAATCATAGAATCATAGACTTTAAGGTCAGAAGGGACCATTATGATAGTCTAGTCTGACCTTCTGCACAACGCAGGCCACAGAATCTCACCCACCCACTCTTGTTACAAACCCCCTAACCTATGTCTGAGCTATTGAAGTCCTCAAATCATGAGACTTCAAGATGCAGAGAATTCTCCAGCAAGTGACCCGTGCCCCACACTGCAGAGGAAGGTGAAAACCCCCCAGGACATCTGCCAATCTGTCCTGGAGGAAAATTCCTCCCCGACCCCAAATATGGTGATCAGCCTTGTCCTAAATCCCCTCCGACTTTCTGCCAGTGAACAGTGCAGTAAGCTGGCTTGTGTGCACCACTACACTCTTAGACGGCTTGTACGTTAAAGATGCTTATGTGTAAGCAAAAAGAAAAGGAGTACTAGTGGCGAATACAGACTAACACGGCTGCTACTCTGAAACCTGTCGTTATGTGTATGCATAACCTGAAGTCAGAGCCCCATATCGCACCATGCCAGACTGGCCTCATAGGCATTGCTGGTCATTATATAAAGGTCATTGATTTCCACATAAATCATTCCAATGACCTTGGACCTAAATGGAGGGTGGGGCTGGGACTTGCGTGTGTGGTTTGTCCAAGCAGCAGCTCACTGACCATAACACATTCCCATCCGACAGTGCATCTGGCTAAGCATTCAGATGTATTCTTGGGATCTTAGGAAACTTCCTGAAAAAAGGGAAAGTAAGGAGCAAGTGGGTGTGGGTAGACACATCCCTCATCCAAGGGAGTGGGTGCAAGTGTGGAGCCGTTGAAGATGTAGAAGAAGACAGTGACTGGAGCAGATGTTTGCACTGGAAAGCTATTGTGCCAAAACCTGTTAACTGGGAGGGCAATGGGGGTCAAACTTTAGGTGACATGACTCTAAGCCTCTCAGTTTGTGTGTGGCAATCCAACGGTGTGTAAAAATACTGTAATTAGGGACACGATATAAAGGGTCACCCTTTTCCCTGTATGCTGCCTATACGCAGTAGGACAACACAGTCAGGCTTCTCAGGTATTTAGAAGACACAGGAGTTCTATTGTGGAGCTAGAAAGGTCTCCTGGGGCCGCTTCTTAGATTCATCACACAGGTACGTCTTCCCTAGAAATAACCCCACAGAGAGCTCCTGAAATCATTTCTTCAAGAGTCGAATCTGATCTTCAGTGTGCACTAGTGAGTTAATGTGACCGCTGTAACCTGGCGTAGAGCGAAAGGAAAGGAAAAAGGAACAGCTTCTGTGGGTGGAAGGCTTGCTGGGGAACAAGGGCAGAGAGAGAGGCAAGACTGATTCCCTGGGTCACTGCGGGGGTAGGCCAGGAGAAAAGGGCAGACAGGTATAAGAGAAAGGACTTGCTAGAACTTGCCTATGCCTGGGCCTTGGTTGGGTTTGGGACACTCTGATATTGGCCGGTGCTGGTAGTTTAAGCTGGTAGTTCAGGTTGTCTTGCACGTGACATACTGATTAGTTTCTTCATATGCAACTCGTAAGAACAGCTAACAGAATGAAGATGAACTCCAGTGACAGCAGCGAATCAGAGAATGATACTGAGGAAGAGGAGGAAGAAGAGTTTGCAAATGAACACATTAAGAGACTGGGTGGAGGAAGAAAAGATATGCGTCAGGATGGCACTCCTCAGGAGGGAGCTTTTGAGGCAGAGGACACATGCCTAGGGCACAAGAGTGAACACAGTTCAGGTGGGAAAAGTGATCTGCCGACTGTCTCACTGATCGATCTGGAAGAACAAATGACAGAAGACTGTGAAGCAGAGACCGCTCCAAGAAAGAAAAAGAGAAAACACAGGTGAGTTTCCTCATCGCCTTCCTCTGCCTTCTACTTCCGTGTGTACCTCAGGCTGTCACCTAGGCCTACCACACCTCACTGTCCTACCAGACCCAAAAAGGAGCCAGCAAAGTCTGTGTGGCCAGCTGCCTATTGGGTTTTTATTTACTATCTGTTTCAGGGGCATTCAAAGGCCACTTATCTCAGGATGGAACGTGACATGCTGAGAACGTTACCTTTTCAGGTGTAATTACTGTGGCTGCCCAGTACCCTAAACCCCTAGGCTGCCAGTAGTGTGCTAGGCATACCACAACTCAGAGGCAAACACTAGATGCTTCAGCATCGGGGCCTTATAGGCACTAGCCCTGGTGGTCCCAATAACCACTCAGAGACATGGCTAATGTGAAAGGGTATTTTTCTAGGGATGGCAGGAAAGTTTGCAGATACCCTAGCTATAGAGACTTGGGCAGTTAGCGTGCAAAGTGTCTGGTAGCAGTTCTTGTTTGGGCCCTGGGGCTGTCCAGTCAGGCGTCAAGACTCGTCAGTGTGACGGTAAGACACAGGAAGTAATTGTCTGCAGCAGTTAGTTCATGTTAGTTCACCTTCTCTGCTCAGCACTGGTGAGGCCTCAGCTGGAGCACTGTGTCCAGTTCTGGGCACCAAACATTAGGAAAGATGTGGACAAGTTGGAGTGACTCCACAGGAGAGCAACAAAAGTGATGAAAGATTTAGAAAAACTGGACTATGGGGAAAGGTTAAAAAATGTATGTTTAGTCCTGAGGGAAAAAAGTGCGTGTGGGGGTATTTGATCACAGGCTTCAATTACGTGAAGGGCTGTTATAAAGAGGGTGGTGATCAATTGTTCTCCATGTTCACTGGAGATAGGACAAGAAGCAATGGGCTTAATCTGCAGCCAGGGAGATTTAGGTTAGATATTAGGAAAAACTTTCTAACTATAAGGGTAGATAAACTCCAGATTAGGTTTCCAAGGGAGGTTGCAGAATCCCCGTCATTGGAGGTTTTTAAGAACAGGTTGGACAAACGCCTGTCAGGGCTTGTCCAGGTTTACTTGGTCCTGCCTCAGCGCAGAGGACAGGACTAGATGACTGCTTGAGGTTCTCTCCAGCCCCACGTTTCTATCTTCTTCTTAGCATATGCACAGCATTCCTCAGGTGGCCCGTGACCAGCATTCATCATCAGTTTGGTCCGCTGGTTGGATCATTAGCTTCCCCATCTTGGGCCGGGTGCTGATGGGGAGTGGGTCATGAACGCTGATCCATGACCCCAGCTTAGTGCCTGTGGGGTGCCCCCTAGAGTCCAGTCTCTGTTCCAGCAAATAGGTGCTTGTAGTGTTCCAAGCCAAGCTGAGTTAGTGGCTCTTATTGGGGCCCCAGTGCCCTGGCTTCCTGCCTAGCTGCTGTTCCTCCACGAGTACCACACAGACCTGCACACAGCTGTATCGTCGAGCAATCTCAGCCTGTTCCACATGTGTCTCTATCCACAGAGGCTGGGGCTTCTCTTCAGTTGCTGTTGTGCAGCTCCCATTCCCAAAACAGAGCCTGGTCACATCCTAGTTCAGGACCTGCCTAGGGGAAAGGGAAGTGCAGTGGGATGGGGCTGATGGGAATTGTAGTTTCATTCTTTGGGAAGCCTGTGTGACGGATCTGCATCCAGTCAGCTCTGGATGGACCATTGCATGCATGTGGTGGCCTGTCAAGGCTCTGGCTGCCACCTCTATGCTGAAGATGAGGGCCGTTGCAATCTACTCTATTTTATGCACATCAAAGGTCAGATTGCAAAAATTGTGCACACAGTTTGTATGTGCAAATGCAGCTGTGTGCACAATTGCAGGAAGTTTATAAACAACTAACCAGTTACCTGCCTGACTGACCGTTGGTACGCATGAATTATGCTGATGGATTTCTGCACATGCAGTTCTGAAAATCTGATCCTGAAGTGGGCAAAGTTTGGGCATTACCACTGGGGCATCAGGGAACAAATTTTACGTAATTTATTCTAAAACTTCTGCCCTCAAATGCAAAGGGAGAAACACGTCCTATCCCTTGCTGTAAGAATGTTCACTTAGCTTGTTTATTCATACGAAAAATAAGCATTTGGTGAGCAGTGGCCAGGGAGAACGTGTGCCAGGTCTCAGCCATTTACCATCAAACACCCTTCAAAAACAGCAGACAAAAGTAGAATGAATAATGGGCAGCTCTGAATTTTGGGGCCTGGACGCTATTGGGGTCTTTGGGGGTTGTTCAAAATCAGACAAGGAATCTTGAGTCACTCAAATTCCCCCAATGTGGAATTCCAAATGGGAACCCACTCCTTGCTCCAGGCCTGTCTGCCCTTTTGCTGGGACCAGAGCAGATTTGCTGAGTGTTTCTGTACAGATAGACATCATTAAGTCACCATCGTTGCACAAGTCGCTGTGTGTGGAAAACCAGATGCACATAGTAGAGAAGTTTGGGCTGTGATGACATCACGTCTCTGGGATCTAGAATTCACAAAACAAAATCTGTGAAATGTTTCTTTAGTCCTGCCATCCTAGCTGGCCTGGGAGCTGCCATCTAATGGTAGCGCAGGGGCTGCCCCCCAGACTAGGAGGACAAAGGGTGGGTCCCTTCAGTAAAGCTGGCTAGGAATAGCTCCCTGGAGCCTGCCCACTCTGGTGACCAGAGCATGTCTGCACTGAGCCATTGCTTTCTCCTCTGTCTCCATTCCAGGCTGCTCTCTATCAACCTGACCAACTGCAAGTATGAGAGTGGTGAGTCGAAGGCAAGCCAGGGCTCCTTTTCAGACCATATCTCACTGGCAAGTGCTGTGGAGCCCCCGCACCTGGAGAAGGCTGTTAGCACTGGGTTTGGGCTGCACAATGGCTTCAGTGGATTGATTGCTGTTTTGGAAGTGACTTTTGCTCTGATGAAAGGTGCCAACTTGACCAGACTTTGGGCTGAAGCTCTCTCCTCACTTAGTGGGTGCAGCTCTGGTCGCAGCACTAGGAGCTTCCCACCCACACTGGCCCCTGCCAGTGTGTCTCACTCCTGGTCTGGAGAGCCCTACCCCTCTAGGAATGCCAGGGGAGTTCAGTCTCCATAGCACATTCTCTAACGAGATAGTGCCAGTTGTGAGGCAGATGTTTGCAGTGTTGACACTCGCGCACTGAAAACTGTGCACTCGTTTCACTTACAGCAGGACACTGAGGAGCCTGGGATGGCAGTGATTTGCATATATTACTGGCCTGGGCTGGATCCGTGCAGGACACCCCTCCCCTCAAGCCTGTGTCTCCAGGAATGAACTTTGGGCAGGTGGTTTAGGATTCTCACCTTACTCCTCTCTGTGGGAGGGAGTGGCGTTAGAATACATATGACAGCATCTCTGTCCAGGTATTGGTTAATGCCAATTATACACAAGTTCCATATTATGGAGCACAATTGCTGTACTGAAAGTTACAGTCTCATCTGCTCTGGAGAGAACACAGAGTTTCTAGATGGAATAATGGACACTGGACGCCTCCTCTCAAAGAGGTGCCAGATACTATGATGATAGGCTCCTTCTAAGAAGCTGAGGCGTACTGGGCACCTCCAAAGATCTAGTGTCAGGCCTCTGTCTCCTTCCTGGGACCACCAGACAAATGCACTTCCAAGGCTGACATATTTCATTAGTCAAGGAGTGAGATCCAGTGGACAGTTCAGCTAAGGGAGGGGTATGTTCCTGCTACATTCCCCAGGGTCCCACCAGGTCTTTCTCCCCTTTGGAGGTGTGGGTGGAAGTCCTGGGGTATTCCTTTCATTGCCGGCCTGTTCCCATCTACTTCAGCTGAGAGATGTGTGAACTCCTGGGGCCCATTTCCATGCCCCGCCTGGAGATGCCTCTTGCCATGTGCTTGTTTTGCTGTAGTGCGGCGTGCTGCCCGACACTGTGGCCTAAAAGAAGTGGGGGAGGATGAGGAGTGGACGGTGTACTGGACGGACTGCTCGGTCTCTCTGGAGCGCGTCATGGAAATGAAGAGGTTTCAGGTAAAGACCCTTCATGGACAGGCCGCGAGTGTGAGGAGCTCAGGCAAGGAGGACGAGGCAGGGAGGAGTTGGTGGGATGTCATGTGGTGCAGTGAAGTAGAGTATCCAAGGTCAGCAACAGTGCTACCCTTGTGTTACCTATGGGACAGTCTCCACAGCCTGTCCGTGTCTGTACCAGGGAGAGCAGGATCCCAGCAGCACCCCGAGCCTTTGCCCCGTTAGTACCCCTGAGGTGGTGCCATCAGCCACAGGTTGAAGGACAGCTGGAGAGCTGCCACCCTCTCTGCTGCCGAGTCCTTGTTCAGCACATGGTTCTTGTTGATCAGCTGCTCCTCTCTGTGAACCATGCTGTTCCTGGAGAGGGGAAACCACAGGTCTGAGAAAAGAGTGAACACAACTCATGCTGATGGGGCTCAGAGTAAGCACACCTGGCAGGGTAGCTGTCTTCCTGTCCTGTTCTTCCCTGAACTGACTCACATTGGCTCTCAAGCGTTATCACTTCTGCTCCTTTTGCTGACTTGTCCTTTCTGCTGCACGTTGTTTCAGAAAATCAACCATTTCCCGGGGATGACGGAGATTTGCCGGAAGGACCTGCTGGCCCGCAACCTCAACCGCATGCTCAAACTCTTCCCCAAGGAGTACAGTATCTTCCCCCGCACCTGGTGCCTGCCTGCTGAGTGAGTGACCAGCACTGCTAGCCAGCAGCTGGACAAGCGGACACTGTCTGCAGGGAAGGGTAGTGGGGACCACTGAACTCAGCTTCCATGGGGAAGGTGCTTTCTGGAGGATCCTCTGTTGACTCTGGGTCTCAGTAGTCTTCCTTGGGAAGTAGGAAGATGTGGCTCTGTATTTAGAGAGTCCCAGATCTCAGAATGTAATCGCATTGCATTAGGTTGTGGAATTGTTCCCCGCAGGGAAGGGGTGGGAGCCCCATCCCTAGAGGGATTTAAATCTGAATTGGAGTAAACCCCAGGAAATAGACTGCAAGGGAATCCTGCCCTGGCCCTCAGTGGGCAGGGGAATGAGCCTAAAAGGTCATTTTTGCTTCTGACTTCTGTGATTCTGTGGGATTTCCCCTAACAGTCCATGAGCACCCCTCCTTGGTCAGCTGGAGGGATCCTTCAGGGTGGTGTGCAGGACCTGGCCGCTCCCCGGCGGAGCGGGAGGCTCATTGCTGGCCTAGGAGGGATGGACTGTCCATGTGTCTGCAGTGGTGCCCGCCTCCCAGCACACAAGCACCCCTGGCCTTGCCCTTTGCTGGTGAGGGGGACATTCAGCACACTAGCCAGACGAGGCCTGGAAGGGATCACAGCAGCATGTGGTGAGGTGTCAGTTCACAGGGAGAGGGATCAATAACCTGTGGACAGGGTGTTCAAACTGGGACCTGAAGCACGCTCCTAGCTTCATATTTAGGCATCTAAATAAGTGGCCTGGCTTTCAAAATTGAGGCGCCCAGCAGCTGGCGTTGAAACCAATCAGTGTGCAGCACTGTTGGAGATTAGGCCATATATTTAGATGCCTAAATCTGAATGTAGGAGGCTGACTCTATGCCCCAAGTCAGAGCACCCTGGCCTGGGCCTCCGGCCTCCTCTCACATCCATCCCTGTCCGGTTTGGCAAATGCATTTTCAGGAGAGCCCGCAGGAATGTCGCCATTGTAGTTTATTGTTTCATTCTCCTTGTGGCCAAGGGTTGGTTAGTTTCCCCCTGCTCCCTCCACAGTAGCAGAGCTAAAACCTTGCTGGGTCCTGACTAGGCAGCAGCTGCCGTTTCGTTACCCTTTCTCTGTGGTGGAGACGGAGATATTAACCTAGCAGGGCTTAGAGCCATAAGGGCTTTCTCCCCAAGGCTGTGATGAGACAGTGATAAATAATGTACTTAGGAGTGGCCTAGTACGGTGTAGGACTGCTCTTCTCCCTGCCCCGGCAGTGCTGAGCCCTGCATGGCCCAGCAGGCAGTGCTCCAATCAGCCACTGGAGAGTCCTGCAGCTCTAACAGTCACTACTTCTTCATTACATAGCTATGGGGATTTCCAGACCTACGGGCGCATGAGGAAAAACAAGACGTACATCTGCAAGCCAGACAGTGGCTGCCAAGGGAGGGGCATCTTCATAACCCGCAACCCAAAGGAGATTAAACATGGGGAGCACCTGATCTGCCAGCAGTACATATCCAAGGTAACGGGGCTCCCAGTGCCCTGGAAAAGGGGTGAGCTTCTGGCCTCCCACGTCCTTCCAGTGTCCCGTGCCCCACTGCTGCCAGCCTTCCGCTGTGAAAGCTCAGCCAGCAGCGTCGAGGTGGCCACCTCCCAGCAGGGCCATCGCCAGGCTGCTCGGCATTTCTCCTTCCCAGCTGAGCTGTGGAGAGTGCAGACCCGGAGCCATGCAGCCACAATGCAGCTAGCAATGCTTTGTGTCTCACGGGCACTCCCCCCTTTTTCTCTCACAGCCCTTCCTTATTGATGGCTTCAAATTTGACCTGCGTATCTATGTCCTGGTCACATCCTGTGACCCCCTGAAGATTTTTGTCTATGAGGAAGGGCTGGCCCGGTTTGCCACCATGAGGTACATCGAGCCCAGCAGCAGCAACCTGGTAAAGAAGGGACGTTTCCAAGGAACTGACATAGTGTCAATAGGATTAACACACACTTGCCCTAAGGGCAGCAGACCACTGGGAAGTCAGGGCCTCTTTCTCTTCTTCTCCCTCCTCTGCCTCCTGCTCGGTTTTGCTCCTCCCCCATTCCTTTTACTCCATGTCAGGACGGTTATTTCAGGAGCTCCAGGATCCCCCAGGTGGGCTGTTTCCTGGCCTTATCCACCTGCTGCCACATCTCTGATGCACAGCCCCCGTTCCCTTGGGTCTGCTCTGCTCCCTGCTTTGCCCAGGCTTCAGGGGCAGAACAGGGAGCAGAGTGATTACCCCCCTGGCAGCATCCAGAGATGGCAGGAGGAGCGATGGAGAATGGGGAGATGGAGAAGGAAAGGGAAGGGGAGAAGGTCTCCTCATTGGGCTATGTGCCTTACACAGCAGTACCCAGAGGTGGAGTCCATCCAAACACCTCTAGCAAGCACTCATCCCGAGCTATTGCCTCGGCTGGGAAGTACTCTAGCTAATCTGTGCCGCATACCTAGAGCCCTGCGCTATACAACATTTATATGCGCATCCGAGCCACGATCCACAAACGTGGTTGGATGTCTGCATCTATGCATGTGGATAGCCATGGATATCTGCAGATTTGCAGGGCTCTGCACATACCTACCTACGGACACAGTCCCTCCCCTAGTAGCTGAGTGTCTCAGGGGATGTTCTGCTTTGGGATCAATAAAGAAAAGGGGCAGATTCTCTTCTCTGCTCCTCTTGCAGAAATTGCCTGCACCTCCTCTGTTGGGGGGCAGCATGGGGCATACCCCAGTGGGCACAGATCTAGTGTAGCTCACTCCTATCTCCCACTTCTCAGCACTGGCATATGGGGTGGGCAGAGGGCATGGCTCTCGCTATCTCCAGGTGGCAGATGGTTCCTCAGAAGCCATTGCCAGTGGCTTGGATGACACCAGTCCCTATGCAGGTCTAATTTGTGCTGGGGTGAACAATCTGAGAGATGTGTCCAGGACCAGCTGGCTGCTGCTGCACCAGGCAGATTTCAGCCACAGCAGGTTCTGGCCATGTGTTCATAGGTTTGTGGGGTTTTGCTGCTGACCTGAAATCAGGCATCTTAGAGTGGAGGGGTGAAGAATTTAGGCCTGGGGTGAAGGAATAGCCTTGGGGAGGGGAGGAGGTAGTGGTGCTGGGGCAGAGGTGAGGTGTGGTGCTGGGGCAGAGGTGAGGTGTGGTGCTGGGGCAGAGGTGAGCAGCGGTTGCCGGACAGAAGGCTAAGCACTGCTGAGCATCTGGAACCTCTTGTCTCTCACTGGCACTCAGAGATTGAGTGTGAAGGTCTCTTGCTGTCCCTCTCTCAGGACGATATCTGCATGCACCTGACCAACTATGCTATCAACAAACATAATGAAAACTTCATCCGAGACGACATGATGGGCAGTAAGAGGTACCATCCTGCCTATGCCACCACACGCCCTGTTCACTTCCTGCCGGGAGGCCAATTGATGGGGCAGCATGCTGTGCGGGCTCACCCCATGTTCTCTTTTAAGGTCACTTAGGTGGAGATCACCCGCTTTAGGGTCTTGGGCTCCTGGTCCAACTGTCTCTTTGCTTGTTAATTCTGAGCACAGAACTGTCCCCTCAGTTTAGCTCCTATATCTGGGGCACCTCTGGGACTTTGCTGGCTTTGTAAGAAGCAGCACTGGGGCTCAGTCCCCTGAGTTCCCCACGCCGTTCTGAGCCGTGGAGCCAGTGTGGTGACATTGCTTGCTACTGCTGCAGACCCACTTTGACTTCTTATCACCTCTTGTTCCCCAAACAGGAAACTGTCTACCTTGAATGCCTGGATGATGGACAACAGCTACGACACGACAGAACTCTGGGAAGACATTGAGGACATCATTATAAAGACCCTTATCTCAGCCCACCCTGTTCTGAAGCACAACTACCGCACCTGCTTCCCCAACCACATCACCGGTTGTGCCTGCTTTGAGATTCTGGGCTTTGACATCCTGCTAGACAGAAAGCTGAAACCCTGGCTGCTGGAGGTGAGTGAAAACCTCTCCGGTGGCCTGGAAATCTCCCCCTCTGCACAGCAGATGGTTGAGGGCTTTTGTCGCCCAATGAGAGAATTAGAACTAAAGCCTGGGGCATGTTTCAGATAGTTTTAGTTTGATTGACACTGCCACCTGCAATCTCTGCAGCACTCCATTATATGAGGATCTCTGGAGGCAAATAGCCAAGCAATCTACAGTCCACAAGGAAACATCTTCTGCAAGTTCCTGGCATAATAACAGGGACTCCCCTGAGTCACTGAGCTGCGTGGATCTCTGCAGCACCATTCAGAACCTGGGATGACCTGTGTGTGCTCTCCTCAGTGTTCTTGGTGGTCAGTGAGAAGCCAGGAAGTTATACCTGCAGCCTGGCTGATCATTAGATGGCACTTTGTGCCGTGAAAGCAGCAACAGCAAACATCAGCCCCACACAGCAGCACACATGCTTACTGGTATTACCATGATAGGAAAGATTGCAGCTGTGGGACAAGAGGCTACCAGAGAGGAATGAAGGAACAGGAGGTGGTGAAGGGTTTGAGGCCAGCAATCCTGCTGCCTGCAGCAGATTTGTGGAGCTGCACGTGTGTGTGTTAGACTAGCCATTTGTCTTGGCAGGTGAATCACTCTCCCAGTTTCACCACGGACTCGCACTTGGACCGAGAGGTGAAGGACGCTTTGCTCTGTGACGCCATCAACCTGATAAACCTGCGAGCCTGTGACAAGAGGAAGGTGCTGGAAGAGGACAAGCGACGGGTGAAGGAGCGACTCTTCCAGGCCCACCAGCCACCTCGTGAAGCCAGGTACTACTCACCCCAAGGAGGAGTGCTGCAGGCCTTTGGGGAGAGCAGGGGGCACAGCAGGGAACAGAGTAACGAGCATGAGAGGCCAAAGGCTCCTTTGTGGCCGTTGAAATCCCTCTGAGGCTGTGGCACTGTTGAGAACATTGTCACCTGTAAGGGGAGAGGGCTCAGGCTTTCAGCATCCCAGAGGAGACCCGTGTTTGAGGCTCCCAGCCCTGGGACATGTCTGATTCCTGGTACTCTAGACTCAGCCCCGCCCCAGGCTGCTTACTACTTCTCCCATTCAATTGTGCTGTTTTGGTCACAGGGCCCTCCCTGGTCATCCTGGGGCGCTGTACCCGGTGACACGTGGCCTTTTTCCCACAAAAGTTTTGAGACTCCAGCTTCTCCATAGGGTTGCCAACTCTGACTGAAGCTATTCCGGGAGATTCCCCCCCCCCCCCCCCCCCATATGACATAATGTCATTATCTTAAAATATCCTATTAAAATCTCCCGGATTGCTTTCAATAGTCACCAGGAGATGGATGCCGATTCCGGGAGACTCCTGGCCAATCCTGGAAGGTTGACAACCCTACTTCTTCACAAAGCAGTGTTGCTTCCCTGCCCATTCGTGCAGACATGTCAGTTCATGGCTAAAGCCAATACACAACTGTTGAGGCCAGTTTGGATTGGCCGCCTATTGAGGCAGGGTGGGCAGGAGCTCCCTCCCAGACACCAGTTTCAATTAATTACATCAGGTAACTAAAGCCTGGACACGAGGGGCATATTAACCCCTGTGCTCTGCTGCCCCTGGGTCCATAGGTGCTAGAACTCGGGGTGCTGGGGGGCTGCCGCACCCCCTAGCTTGAGGTGGTTTCCATCATATCCAGGGGTTACAGTTAGGTTCAGAGGTTCTCAGCACCCCCACTATAAAAACTGTTCCAGCCCCACTGTGTGGGGCTGGGCTGCCCCCTCTCCCAGGCAGGCTGGAGTGCTCACAGCTGGATGAAATGTGGCAGGCCCAGATGAGACAGCTGAGCTCTTGTAAACTGGTACTGTTGGCTGAGAAGGGTGGGAACCATGGGAGCCCTTCAGCTGGAGAGAGGAGCTTTGAGCCTCCCTGCTTTGCCTGTACTGCCCAGCTGGAGGGTGCATTGGCTTGGTGCAGTGAATGCACGCCAGCGTTCCTAGATGGGGAAGGGGAGAAATGCCAGCTAGACTCCTGGACAGGGCAGCATCTGGAACCTGTCCCACCCTGCTGCCTGTACAACAGTCTCTAGGGATGTGTCTGCCATGGCTCCTCCTGCCTTCATCTTTGCTTTCTGACGGCAGACGTGAGCAGTTAGAAAACAGCCAGGCGGCCTGGCTGGCCCAAGCAGAGAAATATGAGAACACGCACCTGGGAGGGTACCGGCGCATTTACCCTGCACTCGAGACAGACAAGTATGAGCCATTCTTCAAGCACAGCGGCTCCCTCTTCCAGGAAACAGTGGCTTCCAAGGCAAGAGAGGAATGTGCCAGGTACATTGCTCCTGTGGAAAAGCCCTCCTCATTGGATGTCATGAGGCAGAGAGTGTTCACCGCTTGTCTCTCTGTTGGGAACATCTACTGCTGCCTAAAGCATGTGGAGGGGTGAGCACTAGGAGAGGAGCCCCGGATCCATTGCCAGGGGAAGGCACTGTGTCCTCCACATAACCTCTCCGCCCTGCCTCTGGATCTGAGAGGGAGACATGCCAGAGTCCATTGTTTATGGATTCTGGAGGTGGTTTATAGCATGTGTCCTGGTGCATTTGAGTAGACCCGTCTCCACCCCATCTAGGTGGCACAACCTGGTGCAAAGGGCATTTCCTTATGGGGGTGGTAACAGCTTTTAAGGGCCTGGGGCCATTTCCCAGCACATTCACCATCCTGGACGCTGCTCCGGAGAGCAATCCTTGGCTGTGCTGTATGTCACCTCCATTGGGGTCAGCACAGCTTGGCACAAGATCTCACACTGAGCGGCAGTGACCAAGACTGTTGGTTCTTGCCAGGCTGCAGCTGGAGGAAATTCGCTTGAAGCAAGAGCAACGAGAGGCTACTACTGGGAAGAAGAAAAAGGAGCGAAAGGAGAACCTGCAGGGAGAGTCAGCTGGGGAGAAATCCCGCATCCGCAGCAAGGCCAAGGTTCCTCCCACCCGCCTCACCTACAGCAGCACCAGGACCTGCGACAGGAAGGTACCCCTGCTCTCATCCAGCATGCAGCTCCATGGGGCATGTCAAATGGAGCCACCTGGCACCAGGAGGAGAGCTTGGGGCACTGACATCTCCCACACCAGCCAAGGACTGAGCTCATCTTTGTGGAGTTTGTATTGCTGCTGACCTGTGCTGGGGAGTGCTGTGAACAGCCAGCCCATGGGAGTCTATGGCCCCCTACCCCTTTTAGCCCTGACTGGAGTCTCCTTCCTGCTCCACACTGGAACTTGTGGCCCAGGCCCTGTTTCTGACCCCAGCATAGTTTGTGGCCTCAGTCACTCTCCTTCCTCTGTTAGTCTGTCACCCAGCCCCCCAGCCCATGCTGTAACTCGAGGTGTATTTCTGTCCTAAGATGCAGCAGATGGTGTTTGACTCCATGCGGCCCCAGGAGATAGTGGAAGATGAGGAAGTAGAGAGGATCAAGGCTCTTCTGCAGCGCGAAAACCTCATCCGGGGTCTGGGCATCGTGGATCAGCTCTCTCGGCTGCTCCACACAACTGAGCCCCGGCCTGTGGATGTCCACAGACCCCACATCAATATCTCCGAGAGCCAGGTAAAGGTGGGCTGCTCACAGGCACCTCCCAGGGCTAGTGCAGTAGGGGGTATTCTTGGTGGTCCTGCACAGACAGGAGCAGGAAGAGCTGAGTACAGTGGAGTCGCATCTTATGCAGGGGTTAGGTTCTAAAGTCAGCGCGTAAGGCGAAAATTGCATATAGTAAAAAAGAGAGAGAGATAGAAGAATGAAAGAATAGAAAAGGGAGAAAGATGACTTCAGCATCGTTATGTGCAAACTGGAGTGCCTCAGGATGGCCAGGAGCATTGTCTACGATCAGCAACGCTATAAAGTCAAGTCCTTTCTCTTCGAGGTACCGCTTGACCTCCGGAATGAAACACTGTGGAACCAATCCAGAAAGAATGCTGCCATCACCCAAGCCTTTTTATTTGATTGCCAGAACACAGGCAGGAGATTTTTGTTCTTGCCTTTTAGGGCACAGGGATTTGCAGCCCTTTAGAGTAAGCCCGGCTTTATTAAATACCCAGCCGCATTGCCACAAAACAACACAGTCACACGGTCTTTAGCTGCTTTGAAGCCAGGGGCTTGTCTTTCTTATTTCGAAGTGTAAGTGCGGTTGGGCGTTTTTTCCCAGAAGAGCCCAGTCTCGTCAGCATTAAAAACGTGTTCTGGAAGACAGCCCTTTTCTTCTGCGATATTCTTTAGTTGTTCGGGGGAGGCTTTTGCTGCCTCTTCATTGGCAGATGCAGCTTCACCAGTAGTCTGCACGTTTTTGAGGTTGAAGCGGTTCCTAAAACTGTTAAGCCAACCTTGGCTGGCTTTGAATTCCTTCTCATCAGAAGGCTGTCCCTCTTCGGCGGGAGGTTTGAACAGCGCATAGAGGCTAAGAGCACAAGTTTACAGTTCATGTCTTCCAGCCATAAGTTTAATGCCTTTTCAGTCTTCACTAAAGTCTTATCACACACCTGGCTCATCACCTTAGCAGTTATTGGAGCACTTGATGCCACGGCTTGATGAATTTCTCTCTCTCTAATCTTGATGGCACGGATGCTAGATTCGTTGCGGCCATATTTACACGCCACGTTGGAGACCGACATACCATCTCTCAATAAGTCCAACACAGCCAGTTTTTCCTCCAGCGTTGGAACAGATCGCTGTTTCTTCGGTTGTGCACCAGATTAAGTAGTTGGCTTGCATTTAGGGGCCATGTTGTACGAAAAATACATATCTTTAAACACTAGAATCACACTCAGCGTGGCAAGATGCTCACCGGATCGGCGGGCAGCGGTCGATCCAGCAGGGGTTGATTTATCGCGTCTAGTCTAGATGCAATAAATCGACCCCTGAGCTCTCTCCCGTCGACTCCTGTACAGTACTCCACCGCTGCGAGTTACTGTTATTTTTCTTTTTTTTTGGCCGAGTGTGCATAGTTGAATTTGCTTAAGTTAAATGCGCGTATGATGCGACTCCACTGTACACTGGGCATTGCTGGCCTGGAGAAGTTCCTCTGGCTGGGTTAAATGAGAATGGGTGCTGGGTCTGGGTCCTTGGATTGGCCTGGTTTTATGTTAATTTTTCCTGTGTTCAAAAGGGTCGAAAAGGGATTCCTCAGGGGCCTCCCAAGAGTCCAGAGGAAGGTCCTGCAGGCACTTGATCTGAGGGGCCCCTTCTTTCAGCACCCCATGGAACAGGTCACGGGGGCCTCTGTGGAAGTGCTCCCTATGGAGCCCACAAGTCCCAGTGCGCATCACAGCCTGGTGTCCTGGCTCAAGGTTGAGCTGTGCACTCTGGGACATCTGCTCTCAGTGGCCTTGTCTTCACTAGAGTTAGCTAACAGGAGTGGAAGCCTTGTGAAGAAGAGGAGCTGCTCTGCTGGAGAAGACGGGGCTGTTGTTCTTGGCCAGCTCTACGCTACCAAGTTGTGTTGGCAGAGCTGTGTTGATGAGGGGTGTGAAAACCTCAGAACCTGCAGAACCTCAGTGCCTGCAGAACCCCAGTGTAGACACAGCTGTGCCCACAGACGAGCTCTTCTGCTGGCTTAGCTAGCATCATTTGGGCAGGTGGCCTTTCTATAGGGACCTACAAATTACTCCTGTTGGCATACGCTCTCCGGGCATGGTTTCATGGGCAGAGCCTGTGTCGTGTACACTAGCCCATATAACCACTCATCAGACTTTAACCGCACTTCGGGTATATTTCCAGTGATCAAGTGCAGGATGTGGTGAGAGGGTTCCATTCACAATCCTCAGGGTGGCTAGTATTACTGCCCAAATGAGCTCCTGTAGGCACCAGAAATGCCTTCAATGCCCCTTCCTTCTGCAGTGAAAAAAATTACTTTAATCTGTAGGGAAAAAAGCAAGTCTGGGGAAGGCAGATTCTCTGTCAAACATCAAGCCCTCCTCCATTCACTGCAGGTGTTCCACTTTGTTAGGGAAAACACATGGCCACGAGTATGATTTTCTGTTGCACTCTCTGTCCTAGTGCAAATATTCATATACCAATGAGCAGCAAGCAGCAAGAGAATGTGGCCCTCCAGTGCTGGGCCATGAGAAACCCCCTAGAGATCAGATCACCTTTAGACACAGGGGCTATTTCTCCATTTCAGTGACAATTTTACTAGCTGAAGAAAGTGAACTCTGGAGTAGCTGTCTAACAGCTGGGAGACCTATGTAAAGGAAGCCCTTTGACCAAGTGGGGCTGAAAGGAGCGACAAAGACTTGTCTAAAAATTGCACCCTGACAAATGCCCATCCCTGATCTCCTGGCATTCTGTGTGGGGCTGGCCCATTCCAGGGAATGTGACAGCAGTCTGTAGTACGTACACTAACGGCACACACAGTGCGTGTCACGTAGCTTGAGTGCTTTAGAAACATGCAGTGTGCTAAGGATAATTAGCAGGGCCCTGTTCTCAGCATAAAGCAGGTCACTCAGGTGGCTGCGAGCTGCCTGCAAAGTTACTGGCCCACTTTGGGTGGGTGTGTCACGGTATCAAGCCCATCTTTTGGTGTCTTGAAATCCAGGGTGGGTGTGTCTGTGTAACAGAGCCACTCTCGCTGAGCCAGAAGTGATGGGCTGCAAGCAGCAGTTCTCTGGCCTATGTTGTACTGGAGGTCAGACTAGAGAATCACAGTGGTCTCTTCTGGCCTCAGAATCTCTGACTGTAAGTGTGGGGTTTAAATGGGGTGAAAATGCAGGGAGGATTCTCAGGGGTGTAACAGTAACAGGTTAAATAGGGGGGTTGGGAAGAAATTTCCCCCCAGGTCAGATTGGCAGAGTCCTTGGAGGCTTTTCACCTTCCTCTGCAGGATGGGGCATGGGTCACTTGCAGGGTTAAACTAGTGGAAATGGTGGATTCTCTGTAACTTTAACTCATGATCTGAAGAGTTCAGTGACTCAGCCAGAGGCCAGGGGTCTGTTACAGGAGTGGGTGGGCGAGGTTCTGTGGCCTGTGATGTGCAGGCGGCCAGACTAGACGATCAGCATGGTCCCTTCTGTTCTGACCTTAAAGCCTATAAGGAGGACAGCCCTTCTCCACTCCCTAACCATGCCCACCCAGGAATTAAAACACACATTGCTGCTCTTCTTTTCTTCCAGCCGCAGTTCCTTCAGGATGTGTTTGGGAACCGGGAGACACAGGGGTTAATGACCCTTGTCCCCCTCTCGCTCCTGGGAAGCACAGTCCGGGAGTTAGGACAGCAGATCTTGCAGCAGCCTGCGGCCAGAGCCCAGATGCTGGGCAACCAGGGCTTCATTCCCACCTTCTTGGGTACCCTGTCAGGGATGGGCCAGAGCATCCCCTACCGTGCACAGTATAAGCCACAGCATGGTCTGCAGCCGCAGAAGAACATGAGCTGGTTAGGAAGCCACACTCTGGAGACACCGATAGTCACCGAGCCCTGTGCTCTGGCAAAGATGCTGAAGGAAGGAGGCCGGAGATTCTCCAGCGCCAGAAACAAGGTCGAAGGCCGTGAGTACAGAATCAGGGTCTGGCATACTGCTGGTGTCAGTTCTAAAGCACCCTCTCTTTTGGGAGACATAACCCAACTCTGAGTTGCCTTCCAGGCATCTATGGCTCTCCTGTTCTCCCCATTGGTATGGTTTGGTTAGCGGGAGACTTTCCCTCGTCTGACTGGATTCCCAGGGCATTCTTCTCTTGGACAGCTGGTGACATGGTAGAAGTGTTCCATCTTACTTGATTTGTCTCCTAATTTCCAGCACTGAGACTCTCAAAGGGGCCATGGATGTTTGAAAGGTCTGGGTGCCATTAGTGTCTAGTTTCATGTTCAGGGAGTAAGCAGGGAAATTAAGCTCAGAATCAGTGAAGACCCTCAGAGACCCGTAGAGGGTGAGTGTGTGCTGGACTCTAAGGGCTGGAAGCCAGTGGAGATCTTTGTCCCTGAGGAGATGTGTTCTCCTCCCCTGCACCTGCACATGGGACCAGCTGCTGCAAAGTGAGCAGGGTGTAAGTTCATCTGTGTTTGGAAAGGGGGGCAGCAGCAGGCAGCCGCCATGATAGTGTCTGAGGAGAGCAGTTGTTTTAGAAATGGGAGTGGACTGGGGGTGCCATAATGCCCCTTCAGACAGTTATGGCCCAAGAGTGTCTTAGGGGGTCCCTGTGAGTGACCTGGCTCCAGGGTATCAGTCAATAACCCTGTGTATTCCCAACCAGGCTCCTGAAGGAGTGCCGCTACTGGGGGCCCTGCGCTGTAGGAGAGGGTTGCACAGACATTATCACTGCAGGGGGAAAAACTCAACAGTAACTCTAGTTCTCCCACTGTCCCCTTCCCGGAGCCACACTGCCCTTCCTGCTCCCTGCTGCAGTCAGGGCTTCTGGCAGAAGAGAGGAGTTGAGGGGCAGGGTATTTATCCCCTCAGTCTTTGGAGAACTGCCCCAGCTTCCAGCCAGTGCCTTAACATGGGTCTGTGGCCATGTAGCCTGGCATGCTTGAGGCAAACACCAAGAGGCATCTTTGGTGTCCCTCCTGGGATGCTCCAGCCCTGCTTTGTATCCCTCCTGTGCTCTCATTTCAGATGCCCACGCCCCAAGGCGGCCCCTCCATGTGGCCAGTGGTTACTCTGACTCTCTGAGGTACCTGGCTCATGCTGGCAAGGCTCCAAATCACACGTATAGTGGCTGCACGTTCCCCTCAGTGACACACCCCCTAAGCCGTGCTGCAGTCCACGAGCTAGCCATCAACTCTGCCTCTGCTCCCATCGTCCAGCGCTCAGACACCTCACACCGTGCCAATGCCATGTCCATTCTCAACTTCAACCACCACAGGTAACGGCCCTGCCTGCAGCTGGCTTCCAGTGAGCTCCTCACCACTTGTGCTGCCTGCAGAGCTAGTGTCCCCACAGAAGGAGGTTTGCCCTGTTATCCAGGCCAGATGCCAGCTCGAGTACATTATTCTTCGCCTCCCCACCCCTCCTAACAAACTCCTCCTGTGGAGTAGTGTGTTCTGTTAACAGCAGATATGGCCCACTGCAGGAATGGCTGCATTTCAGAGCCACGGCAACTTAGGCCAGCCCTGTTTGAACACTGTAAAATGGCTGGAGACCATCAGGAATGAAACGATCAGCTGGTATTTTCACCCACTGGTGCCACCTCTCAGGCCCTTGCTTCGTTCTCCCTGGGTTGCATTACCTATAATGAGCCATGCTGTAAATCTGCTGAGAGCTTGTCCCCATAGTCCCATTCCTGATTCAGCAGAGAAAAGCTCCTTACCCCTCTGGCACCTTGGAACATCCCTCTTTGCAGTGCGGGTCCCGCTGCCATGCTGGAGCAAGTCCACAGACTCTTTTACCGAGCTCTTCCCAAACGGGCTATAACTCGGCCTTATTAGATTGTAAACTCTTTAGGGTAGGGGCTATGTTTGTGCGGTGGCCAGCACCACAGCGGGCTAGCCTAGCTGGCCTCTAGGTACTGGTGAATAATGGTAATCCATGCTCCCGTAATGCTGCTGTGGGCAGTTTGCATTGGAAGGGACTGCCCATGGGATTTGATTGGCTTGATGAGTAGGGGGTCAAGCCACATGTCTAAACCCAGTTTTGCTTGTTCATATCCGACTGTACAAAGAAAGCTAACGTGGGGTCACCATGCAACCTGTGGGAGTGAGGATACCAGCTACGGCTAAATCGATACGAAACAAGAGGCGAATTGCCGCTCACCGTTGCCCCTGGGCCCTGCCCTCAGGAACTGGGATGGAATTCTGTCCTCACCCAGAATGTTTCAGTTTAACCCTTATTTCCCATTTGAAAGAATGTTTCCATCTCTTGGGCTTTCCCATTAAGCTGGATGGAGGAAGCATTTGCCAAAGGGTCTGGCGAGTGTTCAGAACTAGGGCTGAGCAAATGGATTTAGTGAGAGTGCCCCCGGTTTGGGTAATTGGTGTGCACCCTGCCCTTTGCTGCCACTACAAGCCCCCCGGGAGCGTTCTCCAGCACAATGTTTGCACTCAGGTCTGAACAGGATCCCAGCATCCCCTCTGCCTGCAAGGCCCACTGGGCTGCACCAATAAGCTTGCAGAGGGCCATAGGCTTAGCTGCTGGCAGCTGGTTTTGCTCTGTAGTTTCCTCTCTCCCCAGCGCGGCTCACCTGAGCTGTTGAGGGGGAGAAGCATATTGATTCTTTGCTCCCCAGCTCCCTGGCTCCTCCAATCTGATCTGTTTGTGTCCCCGAAGCAAACCCAGACCTTCTCTCATCAAAAAAAGAAAAGGAGTACTTGTGGCACCTTAGAGACTAACCAGTTTATTTGAGCATGAGCTTTCGTGAGCTACAGCTCACTTCATCGGATGCTATGCATCGGATGCTATGCTATGCATCCGATGAAGTGAGCTGTAGCTCACGAAAGCTCATGCTCAAATAAACTGGTTAGTCTCTAAGGTGCCACAAGTACTCCTTTTCTTTTTACGAATACAGACTAACACGGCTGTTACTCTGAAACTTCTCTCATCAGTGATTGCTTGCTTCTCCCACAGGAAATGGACCTGAACCTTGGCCAAACAGTCTCTGGGGAAGAAAGGGACCAATGGCCTTGGGAATCCTGCAGCCAAAGGTGATGGCTGTGCCAAAAGACATGGTTTCTTCTGCGTGGAAGGGAGAAAAACCTCCAAGGGGACAGGCAGATGAGGGGGAGACAAGGGAAACAGTGACCCCAGGCCTGCTGCGATGACCTGGCAGCTAGCGATGAAAACGCAGGTGTCTGCTGCAGATGAGGAGCCCCTCAGTGAGGGCTGAGCACTTCAGACACCATTTAGTGGGCACTCTAGAGTCATCTCTCCACTGGACAGAGCTGTTTTCAGACAATGCTGTGCAAGGGATTTTGTTAATAGTATTCGGCACCATCCTCTGCAGCCGACTTTGTCCTGTAGCTGGGATCCCAGCCTGTAACTGCAACCTCTCCCCCACACCTACTGATCAGCACTCTAATAGCAGGGCAGCGTTAGTGACTCAGGGCAGGGCTTATTTCCTTCAGGGCTGCAAGAGTTTGTTCTTTTGTATCTGTCTTATTAAAGTTTTATACGGTTTTACAATTCTCCGTCAGTCTGTCCTTTTGCCCGTGACCCCTGCAGCATTGCCGCAGATGGGGAATGGTTTTCCCTAGCAAGGCCTGGCTCTGGGAGGTACTCTCTGATTCCTCCCTCATGGGCCTAGTCCCCACTGGCTGGGCTGCCCTCCACATACCTTAGGAAAGGAACCTGCTGGCCTATATGTTGTTCAGGGCTCTCTGTGGTGCCTAGCTGCAGGAAGCAGCGCATGAGGGTCAAAACAAAGCAGTTGCTTGCTTGTTCTACTAACCCCTTTCATTCCCTCACTGTGCGAGAGGCTGAGTGAGCACATAGCAACAGCCACTCGATGAGTTCACAGGGACTGACAAATACCAAACTGGCTCAGACCCACAATCCAGCTTGTCCAGGATAGGGTGACCAGACAGCAAGGGCGAAAAATTGGGACGGGGGTCAGGGGTAATAGGAGCCTATATAAGAAAAAGACCCAAAAATCGGGACTGTCCCTATAAAATTGGGACATCTGGGCACCCTAGTCCAGGATCCTCTTTCCAAGAGTGACTAGTACCTGATACTTGAGAAGGTGAAGAACCTCCCAGGAGGCAGATGTAGGGTAATCTGCCCCATCTAGGTTGTAGTCTAATCCCTGGTCATTAAAGATTGTTTTAAACTGAAGCACAAGTTTTAATTTCCCTGTCAAAATACTTAATGATAGTGGAATATTCTGA
Source organism: Chelonia mydas (assembly GCF_015237465.2). Classification (NCBI taxonomy): domain Eukaryota; kingdom Metazoa; phylum Chordata; order Testudines; family Cheloniidae; genus Chelonia; species Chelonia mydas. Next base: position 83,036,963 of record NC_051250.2, read on the forward strand.
TCAGCAGTTGTGTGAAAAGTGTTTCCTTTGATTGGGTTTGAACTGCCCCCCCCGCAATGTCACCGAGTGTCCCTTTTTTGTGTTATGAAATGGGGAGAACAGATGCTTTCGATCTCCCTGCTCTAGACCAGTCCCTACTTTATAGACGTTTATCACGTCCCCTTTTATTGGTCTCCTCTCTAGGGCACGAATCTGTCTTCACAGGAGAGTTTCTCCAGGCCTCTAACTGTTCCTGTCGTGCTTCGGGAGCCCCTCTAGTTCTGTTAGCTCCCTGCTGATGGGGTGGGGGGGACCCCTGCTGGCCCAGGATCCAAATGAGGCTGCCCCGTTACTTTGTACAATGGCACCGAAAACCTCCTATGCTCTTTGCCTGCACCTGCACACCAAGTCCAGCTGTCCACAGTGATGCCTGGGTCCCCGTCCCCATAGGCCACAACCTTCACGGTGTTTCCCCTCGCTCGCAACACCCTGCTCCGTCTCATAGCGCCCTCCATCTCCCCTGCCCCACATCTCCCCTGCAGTGCCCCCCACATCTCCCCCGGCGCCCCACCCCTCTTCCCCCCGGCGCCCCCACATCTCCCTCGGTGCCCCGCCCCTCTCTCCCCGGCGCCCCCACATCTCCCCCAGCACCCCGCCCCTCTCCCCCTGGCGCCCCCACATGTCCCCCTGCGCCCCGCCCCTCTTCCCCCCCGGCGCCCCCACATCTCCCCCGGCGCCCCACCCCTCTTCCCCCCGGTGCCCCCACATGTCCCCCTGCGCCCCGCCCCTCTTCCCCCCCGGCGCCCCCACATGTCCCCCTGCGCCCCGCCCCTCTTCCCCCCCGGCGCCCCCACATGTCCCCCTGCGCCCCACCCCTCTTCCCCCCCGGCGCCCCCACCTCTCCCCCGGCGCCCCACCCCTCTTCCCCCCCGGCGCCCCCACATCTCCCTCGGTGCCCCGCCCCTCTTCCCGCGGCGCCCCCACATGTCCCCCTGCGCCCCACCCCTCTTCCCCCCCGGCGCCCCCACCTCTCCCCCGGCGCCCCACCCCTCTTCCCCCCCGGCGCCCCCACCTCTCCCCCGGCGCCCCACCCCTCTTCCCCCCCGGCGCCCCGCCCCTCTTCCCCCCCGGCGCCCCCACATCTCCCCCTGCGCCCCGCCCCTCTCCCCCCGGCGCCCCCACATGTCCCCCTGCGCCCCGCCCCTCTCCCCCCGGCGCCCCCACATCTCCCCCTGCGCCCCGCCCCTCTTCCCCCCGGCGCCCCCACATCTCCCCCTGCGCCCCGCCCCTCTTCCCCCCGGCACCCCCACATCTCCCTCGGTGCCCCGCCCCTCTTCCCCCCGGCGCCCCCACCTCTCCCCCCGGCGCCCAGCGCCCCCGGCGCCCCCACATGTCCCCCTGCACCCCGCCTCTCTTCCCCCCCGGTGCCCCGCCCCTCTTCCCCCAGCGCCCCGCCCCTCTCCCCCCGGCGCCCCCGGGGGCCCCCGCTCTCAGCCCCAGGGGCGGCCCTAGCTCCCCAGACCCCGCCCCGCCGATTCAGCTCCGCCCCCCGGGCCTCGTTCTCAGAACCGCCCCGCCCCCGGCGTCGCGGGCCGCGTCTCTGCGCCGGCCATGGCGGGTCCGCTGCTGCCCCGCGCGCTGCGAGCTGCGGGCCCGAGCCGCCTGCTGGCCCGGGGGGCGGCGGGGCGGGCGGGGCCGGCGGACCCGGCGCTGCAGGAGGTGGAGAGGTGATGGGAGGGCGGCTGGGCCGCGGCGGGATGGGGGGCGGGGCAGGGACGGGGCAGGATGGGGGGGATCGGGGGTGGGGGTGGGCAGGGACGGGGTACGATGGGGGAGACCGGGGGCAGGGACGGGGCAGGATGGGGGGGATCGGGGGTGGGGGTGGGCAGGGACGGGGTACGATGGGGGAGACCGGGGGCAGGGACGGGGCAGGATGGGGGGGATCGGGGGGGGGCAGGGACGAGGCAGGATGGGGGGACCGGGGGGCAGGGACGGGGCAGGATGGGGGGGGACCGGGGGCAGGGACGGGGTACGATGGGGGGGGACCGGGGGCAGGGACGGGGCAGGATAGGGGGCACCGGGGGCAGGGACGGGGCAGGATGGGGGGCGGGGCAGGGACTGGGTAGGATTGGGGGGGGGGACCGGGGGCAGGGACGGGGTACGATGGGGGGGGGGACCAGGGGCAGGATCGGAGGGGGATCGGGGGCAGGGACGGGGCAGGATCGGGGGGGGATCGGGGGCAGGGACGGGGCAGGATTGGGGGGACCGGGGGAAGGGATGGGGCAGGATTGGGGGGGGCAGGGACGGGGCAGGATTGGGGGGCGACGGGGGGCAGGGACGGGGCAGGATTGGGGGGCGACGGGGGGCAGGGACGGGGCAGGATGGGGGGCGACGGGGGGCAGGGACGGGGCAGGATTGGGGGGGGGGCGCGGGGCAGGGACGGGGCAGGATTGGGGGGGGCGCGGGGCAGGGACGGGGCAGGATGGGGGGGGGACCGGGGGCAGGGACGGGGCAGGATTGGGGGGGGCTGGGGGCAGGGACGGGGCAGGATGGGGGGGGGACCGGGTAGGATCGGGGCCCTGAGTACTCAGCCCCTCACTCCCCCCCCCCCTCCCCCCCAGGGTGCTGCAGCAGCAGAGGAAGGCCGTGAGGCTGCGGAGGCTGCGGAGGGAGCTGGAGCCCGCGGGGCCCCCCCAGCGCAGCCTGAGCTGGCAGGCCATGGAGCAGATCCGGTGAGCAGGGCGGGATGCGGGGGGAGGCGGTGCGGCTGGCAGCCCAGCGCTGGAGCCTGGGCAGGGCAGGGCCTGGCCCCTGACCCCAGCGCAGGCTGCTGGGCGGGGGCAGACACGGACTCCTGGAGCGGCGGTGCCCGTCCAGCTGAGCCCGGTGTGGCTGGGACTGAGGCCTCACTGTGCTTGCCAGGCTCTGGGCTGGCATTGACTCCGCCTCTGTTGCGTCCTCTCCTGGCAGGTATTTAAGGCAGGCCTTCCCCGAGGAATGGCCCGTGGCCCGTCTGGCCCAAGGCTTCGGTGTCAGCACGGATGTCATCCAGAGGGTGCTGAGGAGCAAGTTCTCGCCACCGCTGGAGCGAAGGATGAAGCAGGATGCAAAGGTGTTGGGTAAACAGGGGAGCCGGGAGCAGCAGGCTGGCCCGGACTGCAGAGCTGAGCCGGAGGCCATCTCTGCAGGAGAAGCCGCTCAGCAGCTGCTGCCTGCCAGGCCCAAGGACGTGCCCCAGTCTGGAGCCCTTATCGCGCCGGGGGGCCCGTCCAGCAGCTCAAAGCCCCAGAGAAATCTGCCGCTTCGGAGAGCTGGGGAGAGGCAAAACAGAAGGAACTCCCAGCTGGAGCCTCTTCAGGAGGATGGAGCCAAGCCAGTGGCTGGGATGGAAGCCACCCTCAGGAGAAACTGGGCGCCAGGAGGAGACCCTGAAGAGTGGGATGGCGAGGTCCTGAGGGAGGAAGAGCTGGTGGAGTGGGCAGCGGAGGGCTGGGGTGCCAGCACCACGGTGGTGCAGAGGGGACAGGAATATTTTGACAGCCATGGGAATTTCTTGTATCGGACCCCATCTGGACTAGCACGTGGGGAGGGGGAGAGCAGCATGCAGCCCTCTCCGCAGCCTGGGGGTGGAAAGGGTGTGTAGGGCGTGCGGGTGGCCTGTTACTGCCAGCCGGCCCGGGGCTGGCCCCTGCTGCTGGCCCGGCCCGGGGACAAATAAAATCTGACCTGCTGCCGCGTGTGACCTTGGCCTGGACATGTGGCAGCCGGACGCGCGCGGCTCCTGCCCGGGGCTGCAGAGGCCGTGGCACCCCCAGCCGGCCCCAAGGGGCAGGCGGCCCCGGGCGGAGCGCTCCTGGCGGGGGGAGCAGCGGGGGGGGGAGGGGGGGCTGGGTGGCACTGCGCCTGGGGAGTACGGCTGGGGCGGGGTGGGGGGGGTCTAGGCGGCGCTGCGCCTGGGGGTGTGTGTGGGGTGCTCCTGGTGTGGGAGGGGGTCCGGGCAGTGCTGTGCCTGGGGAAGGGGGTGGGGGGTCTGGGCCGGGCGGCGCTGTGCCTGGGGGGCATGGCTGGGGTGCGGGGCGCGCGGGGGGGGGGGGGGGGGGGTCCGGGCAACGCTGCGCCTGGGGAAGGGGGGGGGGTCTGGGCCGGGCGGCGCTGCGCCTGGGGGGGGGTGGGGTGCTCCTGGCGCGGGGGGTGTCCGGGCAGTGCTGTGCCTGGGGAAGGGGGCGGGGGGGGTCCAGGTGGCGCTGCGCCTGGGGGGGTGTGGGGTGCTCCTGGTGCGAGGTGGGGGTCTGGGTGGCGCTGTGCCTGGGGAAGGGGGGGGGGGTCTGGGCCGGGCGGCGCTGCGCCTGGGGGGGTGTAGGGTGCTCCTGGTGCGAGGTGGGGGTCCGGGTGGCGCTGTGCCTGGGGAAGGGGGGGGGTCTGGGCCAGGCGGCGCTGCGCCTGGGGGGGTGTAGGGTGCTCCTGGTGCGAGGTGGGGGTCTGGGTGGCGCTGTGCCTGGGGAGCATGGCTGGGGTGGGGGGCTGTAGCCAGACAGCCAGCCCCCCCTCTCAGACCAGCATTGCTGGGAACACCCGGGAGCCAAAACAAAAAACAGGGCACTTAACATAAATTCCAGCACAGCCTTTGAAGCTGTGAGAAGCACAGGTGTGCTGCTACAATGTGCCTCTGGGAACATATACAACGATTAGGCTCACAGCAGGCAGAGGCGCTGTGACAGACATGGCTCTTAGCCCCTACTAAATAGCATGATGCACACACACACCAACATCCTAGGTGGGAAAATATTTACCCTAATAAAAGGAATGTCCGGTAGTCGAAACTTATTGTTTTTCTCCCTTGCAAGTGTGAACCACTCTTGCGAGAGCTGGCGTCGCCCAGACAGACCAGCCCCAATTTGGCATAAGAAAGGAGAAAGAGAATAAAGGAGTACAGAGGTATAAGTAGGGGACCTACAGCACCATGATTTTTGAGTGCTTTTCACTATCTATCTGCTGGTCAGATAAGTGACAGCCTCCCAAGGCTTCTGCAGCTAAGAGGGTCCCTAAGCCTTGTCCCTTATTCGTCTTTCCGCGGAATTGAGTGACCGATCCTGGCTTGGCACCGCTGGAATCGAGAGATGCAAGGAGGGTAAGAAGCACCCACACCTGATCTCCTATCTTTAGTGTACACATATTTTGAAATAGAGCTCTATACTTTGTTTTCTTTTCTTTGGGATTGTGGCTTCAGTTTTGTAACTTGTTTGTGTGTGTAACATCTCTACATTTAAATAAGTAGGCACTAGCAATTTTTAACCACATGATTAAAATCTAGTTTAATAAATTTTGGTAACCATTTGTGCATAAGCCTGACTTGTTTCTCTGGTTTACTGTAAAGCAGCCAACACAATTAAAGAACCTCAGCCGTTTTGGCTATAAAGCCTGGCCACTAGGTGAGAGTACTAAGAGCCTAGCGTTGAGTTGTGCCGCCTCCACGGGGCAAACTCTTGGGGCACCTGTCAGTCAATCCTGGCTGCCCGCTGCGAAGGAGCTCTGAGCTCTAGCAGTTAAAGTCACGGGTGTGGAGAGGCTCTGAGTGCTGCCATTGGGGCACCTGTCAGTCAGTGTTGACTGCCCGCTGCGAAGGAGCTCTGAGCTCTAGCAGTTAAAGTCACGGGTGGTTAGGACCTTGGGGCATCCGTCAGCCTAGCCCGGGCTGCCCGCCGCGAAGGGACAGTGCGTCCTAGCGGTTAAAGTCACGGATGGTATAAACGGGCATAGCTGGCACCTCACCAAACATCCCTGGCCATCGGCTAACAGGGGCGCGCGGGGGGGGGGGGTCCGGGCAGCGCTGCGCCTGGGGGGGTGTGGGGTGCTCCTGGGGTGGGGGTCTGGGTGGCGCTGTGCCTGGGGAAGGGGGGGGGTCTGGGCTGGGCGGCGCTGTGCCTGGGGAGCATGGCTGGGGTGGGGGGCGCGTGGGGGGAGGGTCCGGGCAGCGCTGCGCCTGGGGAAGGGGTCTGGGCCGGGCGGCGCTGCGCCTGGGGAGCATGGCTGGGGTGGGGGGGCGCGCGGTGGGGGGTCCGGGCGGCGCTGCGCCTGGGGAAGGGGGGCCGGGCCGGGCGGGGCGGGGCCCGGGGTGCGCAGGCGCAGGGTCGCGGCTCCCCAGAGGCGTCGCGCGCCCGGTGGGGCCGGTCCCTGCGGGGCTTGGCAGGGGGCGGGGCCATCCGCAGGGGGCGGGGCTACTGGCGGGCCGTTCCCGGCGTGCTCTGCGGCGCGGCCCGGCCCAGGCCCCCCCGCACCGCCATGGGCTCCGAGGCCGCCCGGCTGCTGGAGGCCGCCGACTTCGCAGCCCGGAAGCACAAGCAACAGCGGCGGAAGGACCCCGAGGGGACCCCGTACATCAACCACCCCATCGGTGGGGGGCGGGCCGAAGGGGGGTGTTACTGGGGGGGGAACCGATTGGGCGGGGAGGTTCCGGGGGGAGGGGGGATGAGCCGATAGGGCGGGGGGGTCTGCTGGGGGGAGGGGATGTGTCCTCGGTGGGGGCGAGCCTATCGGGGCGGTTCGAGGGGGAGGGGGGATGAGCCAATAGAGCCGGGGGGAGGGGATGTGTGTTCTGGGGGGGCGAGCCGAGGGGGGGGGGGGAGGGGGGATGCGTGTTCCCGGGGGGGGGGCGAGCCGAGGGGAGGTTCGGGGGGATGAGCCAATAGAGCCGGGGGGAGGGGATGTGTGTTCCGGGGGGGGCAAGCCAAGGGGGGGGGGGAGGGGGGGGGGGGGGAAAGGGGGGAGGGGGGGATGTCCTGTTTCCGCGGGGGGGGGGCAAGCTGGGGGGGGAGGGGGGATGAGCCAATAGAGCTGGGCGGAGGGGATGTGTGTTCTGAGGGGGATTCGGGGGGGAGGAGGGATGTGTGTTCCGGGGGGGGCGAGCCGAGGGGGGGTGTCAGATCCCGGTTGGGCGAGCGGCAGCGAGGCCTCCTCCCCTGCAGAGCAGCCCCCCAGCAAGATGTGCGGGGGCCCCGTGTGTCCTGCCGCCCGCAGCGGGTGCTCTCCGCGCCCTGGGTGGCCTGTCCCGCGGCCTGCGTGACCCCCGCTCCCCGTGTCTCTAGGTGTGGCCAGGATCCTGTCTCGGGAGGCTGGAGTCACGGACATTGTGGTGCTGCAGGTAAATCCCGCACTTGAGGCAGGAGGAGCGGGCTGTAACAAGCCCCTGAGCCCCCCGCCGGGCTCCGGCTTGAAGAGCCAGCCTGCCCCTTGTTTTCATGGACCCCCAACGGCTGCTCAGCTGTCCCCTCTCCCGCAGGCTGCTCTGCTCCATGACACGGTGGAGGACACGGACACCACCTTCTCCGAGATCGAGGAACAGTTTGGGGGGGAGGTGCGGCGGATTGTGGAGGAGGTGACAGACGACAAGATGTTGCCCAAGATGGAGCGGAAGCGCCTGCAGATAGAGCGCGCGCCCCACAGCAGCCGGGGAGCCAGGCTGGTCAAGCTGGCAGACAAGCTGTACAACCTGCGGGACCTGAACCGCAGCACGCCGGCAGGTTAGCACCCTGGGGCTCCCTGCCGCTGGTGGGCTAGCCGTGGGCACGGGAAGCGTTGGAGCAGCCCTCTGCTGCAGTGTCACATCCACTCATGCATTTGGTGTCTGCCTCAGTGTTGGGAGCTCTGGAAAGAGGCAATGTGCCCTATTGCTACAGGAAGCAAATGGGGAGCCGCCTCAAGCTGCAGTAGGAGAGGCAGGGCATTGTCGGGAGCGGAAAGTCCTGGCGCCCGCCCTGGTGTCTGCATGTGCCCACAGACCGGTCCAGCGTCTCTGCGTCCTGATCATGTGGAGAACGGCTCTGTGCTGAGCCCTGTCTTTGGCTGAGTACCGTCTGCCTCCGGAGGTTGTGCAGACCGAGCTGAGCAGAGGGGCAGGTGCTTTGCCCCTCACTGTAAGAATGCCTCCGTCAAAGTAATTGGGATTCTTTCCTTGGCCTGGTACCATGCCCATGGGCCCTAGCTCTTGCAGCCTAGGCTGTGAGTTGGCATGTGCCTCTTGGGGTCGCAGCCTGTCACTACGTGTGTGCTGCTCTGCTTGTATTCGTATGTCTCTGACGCACACGGTGCTCTCTGCCCTAGGCTGGTCTGAGCAGCGGGTCCAGGAGTATTTCCTCTGGGCCTCACAGGTGGTGAAGGGTCTGCGTGAGACCAGCCCAGCGCTGGAGGAGAAGTTGCAGCAACTGTTCAGGGAGCGAGGGCTACCTGAGTGACTGTGCGTGATGCCTGCCACCTGCCAGCAAATGCTGCTAAGGCTTTCAGTTCAACCACTGATGTTAACTACTGACTCCCACAGCAAGACTTCCACAGGCCAATTGCCAACTGCAGGGCTCCCTCAGCCCCTGCCTGGATCAGACGAGCAATCCAGTGATATTTGCATGGACTCCTCTTACAAACCCATTTATTCAGGCACTCCTGCCCCCTGGGCAAGGGAGGGTACAGAGATGGGGGGCCAGATAAACGGCAGCACAGAATGGGACAGGGGATTGAAGCCCAAGCAGTCACCAGCTACAGAATACCCACACTCTCCTGGGGGGCAGAAGCCGCTCTCATTTCCACTGCTTCTCTTCTTCTCCTCCTGCCTCCAGCCCTGAACCTTCCTCTCCAGAGGGAGCAGGGCATATGCTCCTCCCAAAGACCCTCATAAACCTCTCCCTGTGGATCAGCTGAGGAGTGGGAGCAGAGGTAGACAGACCCTTCCCCTCAGCTGGTGTTTCCTGTCCCTAGTACAGGTGGGGTGAGGGCCCGAAGGCTCTGCGGGGGGTCATAGCCTAACTGGGGGTCAGAGTCTAGGCTCTGAGTGCAGCCTGCCCAGCTTGGGGACCCAGCCCAGTGACTGTCTCTAAATAAAAGCCGAGTGCCATGAGCCTGGTGTCTGTGTCCCTCGCTGCGGAGGTCTGGGCAGAGCGTCGGCCTCCGGCCCTGCGGAGCTCTGAGGGGCTGCGGGGAACCAGAGCTGCCAACCCTTGGGCGGAGCAGCTGGACTGCGGCAGGCTTGACTGGGCACCGGTGCGGGCTGGAGGCCGGCTTGGGGGGGCTGCGGACGCCGGGGCCCCGGGTGTGGATGCACACAGCCCCCCCCCACCCCGCCGTGCACCTTCCTGGGCCCCGCCCCCTCCCCGGGCCCTCCGCCCTCGGAGCGCCCTCCCCTCCCCGGGCCCTCCGCCCTTCCCCCCGCTCCCGGAGCGCCGCGCCCCCTCCCCCGGAGAGCCCCTCCCCAGGACCCCAGCCCCCTCCCCAGGGAGCCCCTCCCCGCGCCCCCTCCGCCGGAGAGCCCCTCCCCGCGCCCCCCCCCGGAGAGCTCCGCTCCCCGCCCCGCGCCCCCCAGCCCTGGCGCACGCGGGTCTCGGCCGCCCCTCCGCGGGGCCCGCAGCCGGCACTGGCCGGAGTGGGGGGCGGGCCTGGTCGCCATGGCTCCCGGAACTTCCGGTACGGGCAGTTCCGCCGGAAGCGGAAGCGGGCGCAGGGCTCCGGGAGCGAGGCGCGGTGCCGGTCCAGTGCCCCGGGGGTGGCGGCCGCGGCCGGCCCCGTCCCTCTCGCCGCAGGGGCCGGGCCCACCATGGCCTTCGCCGGCCGCCGCGACGCGCCCGACGGGCCGGACTTCAGCGTGCTCAAGCGGCTGGCCCGAGACCAGCTCATCTACCTGCTGGAGCAGGTCCGGGCCGTGCCCCCCCCATCGCCCCCTCCTGCCCCCCCCGGGCCGGGCCCCCCCCATCGCCGCCTCCTCCGCCCCCCGGGCCGGGCCCCTCCCCATCGCCGCCTCCTCCGCCCCCCCCCCCCGGGGCCCCCCCCCATCGCCGCCCTCCTCCGCCCCCCCCCGGGCCGGGCCCCCCCCATCGCCGCCTCCTCCGCCCCCCCCCCCGGGGCCGGGCCCCCCCATCGCCCCCTCCTGCCCCCCCCGGGGCCGGGCCCCCCCCCATCGCCCCCTCCTCCGCCCCCCCCCGGGGCCGGGCCCCCCCCATCGCCCCCTCCTCCGCCCCCCCCCCGGGGCCGGGCCCCCCCCATCGCCCCCTCCTCCGCCCCCCCCCCCGGGGCCGGGCCCCCCCCATCGCCCCCTTCTCCGCCCCCCCCCCGGGGCCGGGCCCCCCCCCATCGCCCCCTCCTCCGCCCCCGCCCCCGGGGCCGGGCGCCCCCTCCTCCGCCCCCCCCCCCGGGGGCGGGCCCCCCCCCCATCGCCCCCTCCTCCGCCCCCCCCGGGGCCGGGGCCCCCCCATCGCCCCCCCCTCCGCCCCCCCAGGGGCCGGGCCCCCCCCGCCCCCCCATCGCCCCCTCCTCCGCCCCCCCCGGGGGCCAGGCCCCCCCATCGCCCCCTCCTCCGCCCCCCCCCGGGGCCGGGGCCCCCCCCATCGCCCCCTCCTCCGCCCCCCCCCGGGGCCGGGCCCCCCCCCATCGCCCCCTCCTCCGCCCCCCCGGGGGCCGGGCCCCCCCCGCCTCCCCGGGGGCCGGGCCCCCCATCGCCCCCCCTCCGCGCCCCCCCGGGGCCCCCCCTCCACCCCCCCGGGGGCCGGGCCCCCCCTCCGCCCCCCCCGGGGGCCGGGCCCCTCCCATCGCCCCCTCCTCCGCCCCCCCCGGGGCCGGGGGCCCCCGCATCGCCCCCCCCGGGGTCGGGGCCCCCCCCCATCGCCCCCTCCTCCGCCCCCCCCCGGGGCCGGCCCCCCCCATCGCCCCCTCCTCCGCCCCCCTTGGGGACGGCCCCCCCCCATCGCCCCCTCCTCCGCCCCCCCCCGGGGACGGCCCCCCCCATCGCCCCCTCCTCCGCCCCCCCGGGGCCGGGCCCCCCCCATCGCCCCCTCCTCCGCCCCCCTTGGGGACGGCCCCCCCCCATCGCCCCCTCCTCCGCCCCCCCCGGGGACGGCCCCCCCCCCATCGCCGCCTCCTCCGCCCCCCCCGGGCCGGGCCCCCCCATCCCCCTCCTCTTCCGCCTGGGCCGGGCCCCCCCCATCGCCGCCTCCTCCGCCCCCCCCCCGGGGCCGGGCCCCCCCCCCGTCGCCGCCTCCTCCGCCCCCGCCCCCCCGGGGCCGGGCCCCCCCATCGCCGCCTCCTCCGCCCCCCCCCCCCCCGGGGCCCCCCCCATCGCCGCCTCCTCTGCCCCCCCCCCCGGGGCCCCCCCCCATCGCCGCCTCCTCCGCCCCCCCCCGGGCCGGGCCCCCCCCATCGCCGCCTCCTCCGCCCCCCCCGGGGCCGGGCCCCCCCTCCGCCCCTCTTCCACCGCCCCCCCGTCCCTCGTTCCCTCCTCTTCCGCTCCCCCCCCGGGCCCCCCCCATTGCCCTCTTCTTCTGCCCGGCCCGGGCCCCCCGCTCCGCCCCCCCGGGGCTGGCCCCCCCCCCCCGTCCCTCGTTCCCCTCTCTTCCGCCTGCCCGGGCCGGGCCCCGGCAAGCCGGAGGAGGTGCTGCTTCCTGGCCAGACGCGCTCTCCCGGCAGGCGGAGGAGGCCCCGGCCCGTGGAGGGTCTCTCCGGTCCTGCCCCAGAACAGCTGCAGGGCATTGAGCCCGAGATGTTCCCTGGGAAGGCAGCTGGATGCAGCGACCTTTGCTAGTGGGGGAGTCTTGGGCGCTCCCGCCGGGGTAGCTGCACTTGTGGGGAGCGCGGAGCTGGCAGGCAGGGGAGCTACAGCTCGTGGGGAGAGAGGTCTCTGGGACAGCCTGTTCCAAGGCTCTGCTAATGCCTGGGGCTGGGCTTTTCGCTGCGGGGCGCTGTGCCCGACACCCATACTGCTCTGTTTGTTCCTCCCCCAGCTCCCCGGGAAGAAGGACCTGTTCATTGAGGCAGATCTGATGAGCCCCCTGGACCGAATCGCCAATGTCTCCATTCTCAAGGTACCCGCAGCTGCACCCTGGCCAGGGCAGTACTAAACCAAGGCGTCGCTTTCGGGCACTGGGTGGGAGGGAGGGTAGCTGGCTGGGGGCCACGGGCAGCTGTTCAAGTGGCTTTGCAAATGCAGTGACTTCAACCTTGTCCACATTCGTCCACGTTTGCTAGCCCTGTTCACGGAACTGTATTTCTCTGCACAGGGAGGCCCAGAACTAAATCAACAGCAATTTTGAGGGCCGCAGGTCAGGTCTGAGACATGTTGGCAGAGCTGTGTGTAGGGAGTTTCCTGTATTAGCCCATAGTGGAAATCTCTTGTTCCACATCCTTATGTCTTCAGTGCCGTGTGTGGTGATCGCTTCACATGCTGCATCACCAGGTCGCTGCCCTGATGAGCAGGCAGCTGTGGGGCGCTGACACACAGGAGGGCGATCTGGCTTTGTGCAGCAGCTGGCGGCCTGTGAAGGGGGCTTCTGGAATCAGCTTCTACAGTCTGTGCGGGGTTTGTAAGTTAACGCTCGACTCCCCTCCCATTTCTGTTTCTAGCAACATGAAGTGGACAAGCTGTACAAAGTGGAGAACAAACCCATCGTTAGCACTAGTGACCAGTGAGTCTCTTACCTGACCCCCGTGGCTCTGTGTGGGTCACTCCTGGAGCCTGCCCAGCTGCAGCTGTACTCTGTACCTCCCCAGGCTTGACCAGAGATGCTGCAAGTTGCCCTGCCCTCTGCCCAGGGGTCTGCCTCTCAGCAGTGCTGTGTCAGGCTCATGCCCTCTCCCAGCAGCTTCTTCTCTGTGCCCTTTCAGCCTGGGCCATGACTCTGAGTGAGATCAAGGGTGTGGGCTTGGTGCTGGCTGTCAGCACTGCAGGGGAGTGAGTGCTGAGAGGCTGCTGTGGGACTTGGGAGCAGGGATGTATTTGGGGGTTTGGTCATGTGACAAGCAGAGCTCAGGCAGCTAGTCTGGGGGGCTGTGTTCCCATCTCCTACTTTCAGCTCAGGAAGCTGCCTGCCTCACTGCGCCTGCTTTCACTGTGTGTGTCTGGCTTACCAGGGAGGGTCCCAGCATGGCATTCATGGGCGGGAGGAGGGGAAGGCTCCAGAAGTGTCGGGTCCTATTTCCTGTGCATGTCTTGTGTCCCTCCCCACCTCCCAGTTGGTGAGTCTCTGTCTGCCTCACTCCAGGTTGTGCTTCTTAGTCCGGCCCCGGATCACAAACATGAAGTACGTTGCTGGTGAGTGGGAACTGTTGCTTGCAATGCAGATATCAGTGGTTACTTATATAGGGCAAGTAGTATGGGTTGGCTTCTGGGTAGGACTGGCTAGCAGACTCCACTGTCAGGTGCCGGGGATATTGGCGATAGTGTGAGGGGGATGGTTACTGTCCTGGATCGTCAGGCTCTGGGTAATCGTTGTGTGGGGGTGAAGTTGGTGTTCTGGTTAGCTGGTGCTGGGCAATTCCAAGAGGTGAGTGCTAGCATCTGGGGATAGGGTGACTTGGATCTCAGGGCCAGAGGCTGAGTGCACACCCGGAAGTCTGCTGTCTTGTCCGGCTGGTGTGTCACATGCCCTGTGAGATCACAGGGCCTCAGGCTTGTCTACACAAGAGACCTTGCGCTGGTTTAACCCTAGTTTTTTAGTGGCTCTAGTTAACCAGAGTCTTGTGTCTGTAGATATTGTCAATGCTGACAAGGCAACAGGGAGGAGCCGGAAGTACAAGATTATCTTCAGCCCCCAGAAGGTCAGTGTGGCTGTCCTTTCCGTGCTAGGCACCAGCCCAAGCTTCCTCTTCTGGGAGTGGTTGGGAACTGGGGCTAATTTACTAATCCTGACAGAGCCTTGAACCCAGAGGAACTGCAATAACCTCAGGCCCCTGCTCTCCTGCCCACCCAGCCTTCCCCCCTTCCTTCACACCTGGCCTGTGTCCGACCCCCCTCCCCCCCTTCCTTCACACCTGGCCTGTGTCCGACCCCCCTCCCCCCCTTCCTTCACACCTGGCCTGTGTCCGACCCCCCTCCCCATTCCCTCACCCCCTGCTCACCCAACCTTCACCATTCTTCACACCTGGCCTGTGTCCAACCCCCTCCTCATCTCCCACATGCAACCTTTCCTTCCTCCTTCATGCCTGCCACATATCCAGTTCCCTCCTGCCCCCACTATCCTGCCCACCCAGCTTTCCCTTCCCAACAGAGTCAGAATAATCAGTTCCCAGTTTCCTGTCCAGAAGTTTGACACCAAAACCAAATGTTGCCATGTCTGGAAAGGAGCGGCTAAGAGGGCCAGCCCGATGCACTGCCATGGAACCCTTGGTCACGCCCCATTGACCACGGTGCGGGAGCTGCCTGGGCACTAACCAGCCTCTTCCTCTCTTGCAGTTTTACACCTGTGAGCTGGTGCTGGAGGAGGAGGGAATCTATGGTGGTGAGTGGGGAAGGTGATGTGACAGGCACTGTGGAACCTCAAGGGGACGTTGTTCAGCCCATTGCCTAGATCCAGCTTTTTGGGGAAGCTCAGACGGTAGAACACAAGGGCTTGTCCCCTGTGGAGTAGGCATCCATGTGTTGTCTTGGCCCAGGGCGTGGGGAAGGGAATGCAAATTACAGAGCTCCTGAAAATCCCCCGATGGAGACACAGGGGAGGGGTACATAAACCCCACCATTGATGGGAGAGAGGCTGGGCCTATGGGGAGAAGGAGGGGAAGGGGCAGTATGGCTGGCAGGGCCTGTGTGTTCAAGCCCTCGGGCCATCTCTACAGCAGGTCCTGGGACTACATTGTCTCTGCTCTCTTCTGTCCCCACCTCAGATGTGACCTGTGACGAGTGGGCCTTCTACCTGCTCCCCCTGGATGATGACCTCCTCAGCATGGAGCTGCCTGAGTTCTTCCGGGACTACTTCCTGGTCAGTGGCACAGTTCCCTGGGAAATCATCCCTGCAGCATCACAGCAAAGCCATCGGGAGAGCGAGCCAGGGTCGGGGCAGGACTTTCAAAGCTGTGCACACCCCTCCCCTCCCCCATGCCCCTCACCTGTTGCCCCACCCCCAGCCTGATGGGCTGGCCTCTGCAGACTGCCAGTGCTGTGCTGGTTTGGGAGATGCTGGCAGGTGTCCACTGGGCTGAACGGATTCTGGTGCCTCTGTCAGCACCTTGGAGACCTGAGAGCCTTGAGACTGCACCTTGGGCAAGGTCCATGTCCCTATTTAGATACTGCGGAGGACTCCTGGGGGCCCAGCTTGCCCCGGCCGGGGGTTCCTGGGGAGTGAGTGTTTGCTGACAGTTGCTCTTGTGGGCCCTGCAGGAAGGGGATCAGCGCTGGATCAGCGCGGTCGCTCGAGCTCTGCAGTTGCTGAACTCCCTCTTTGGGCCTTTCACTCACACGTATGGGATTGGCAGGTGTGCCAAGGTACGAGAGCTGCACGATTGGGAGGCTTGGCCTGGTGGGGTCCCCTGCTCTGGGGACAGGGCTGGTTGCTGGAAGTGGGAGCCCTTTCATTTGAATCCCTTCAGGGATGTGGGGACTTGTACGAATATGGGGGGCAGGCATACAAACATCCCACCTGTGAGTTTCCAGGTGGGGCCAGTGAAATAGGGGCTCCCCCCCGCGGAGTGACTGCTGGTTGTTATAAATGTGTCCAGCAGGGAGCATTGCATGGAGGGGGGCCAGCGAAAAGCCTGCCCCCTATCAAGGGAGGAGTGAGGGGGAATTGGTCTGCTGACGTGATTGAGGGGGACCCAGCCACCCGCTCCTGGCCCCAGGGCTCGCAGCTTTCGTTCTTGCTGGCAGGCTGTCCTGGCCTGTTCTCTGTGGCGGGGGCTTGCTGATCTGCTCCCAGCTCCTGTAGTGTGTGGGGACCCTGGCCCTGGGGCCGGCTGGCCCCCATGGTAGGGCTGGCATATATGGGCACTGACATGCTGCCTCCCCTCCCTCCCAGATGGTCTATGAGGTGTGGCGAGAGCTGGTGGAGGAGAGCGAGGGTGACAGCCAAGCCAGGAGGCCTGAGATCAGCCATGTCTTCCTCATGGATAGAGGTAGGGGGTGGTCTGGTCGCAGGCGTGGGCTGCTGCTGTGGGCCGGTGACTGGCAGGGGGCTGGGGGGGTCTAGGGGCTGGCTTTGGGGGGAGGGTCAGTGGGTTCTTTTTAGGAGCTGCTGAGGGGCTTGTTCTTGGGCTTGAGGTAGTGAGCTGGGGGCAGCCAACACTGGCGGAGGGGCCCAGCATGTGCCCCTGTGCTTCTCGTTGTAGATGTGGATTACGTCACAGCGCTCTGCTCCCAGGTGGTGTATGAGGGCCTGGTGGATGACACATTTCGTATTAAATGTGGTAAGTTGTGGGTGGCTGACAGAAATGGCAGCGGGGCTGGGCAAGGGGGCCCTGCCTGGGGCGTGGGGGTGTGATTGCAGGGAGAGGAGAGCACCTACAGATCTCTGTCCCAGTCCATCCTCCTCAGCAGCTCCCCAGTGTGTGGAAGGGGGCCAGGGAGGCTGGGATGGGGGTGGGGGGGGGGCTACCTAATGTTGGCCATTGCGGATGGCCTCCCAAGCCCTTTGACGGGGCGTGGGGGTTGGCACGTGAGCGGTGTCGTGCTCTGGGGCAATTCCTTTGGCAGCTTTGCTCGCTGCCTGTGTCCCCTCTGGGCACAGCCAGGATGCTCCATGCGAAGCGGCAGGACGCATGGCGCATGTCAGACCAGTGGCCCACCTTGCAGGTGCCTGTCTCCAGTGGGGCTGTTGCAGATGCCTCTGCGGGAGGCGTAAGCCAGCATTACGGGGTGGGCACAGCGCAGGCGCCAAGGACCCCGTCCCCAGGCAGTAGATGCGTGGATTCCCCTCGGAGCGCAGAGAGCACCCAGCTCTGGGGTTGCTGAGTGTGGCTGATAGCCCAGGCTGCATCCTGCTGGCTGTGTGGGTGGTTAATGGAACAGCCCGTCCCGGGGCACTGGGAGCGCCGCGGGGCAGTGGACTGGGCACTGTAACTGTTCCCGCTGCTCTCGGCAGGGAGCGTGGACTTCGGGCCAGACGTCACCTCCTCTGACAGGAGCTTCAAAGTGCTGCTCAATGCCCAGGACAAGGTGAGCCCAGCTGATCTGCCCAGCTTGCGCCCCGCCCACTGGGGCCCTGCTAACCCGGCGAGTGCCAGCCTGGTGGGCAGAGTAGCACTGGGGGTAGTTGGATTGATCGTGGTATGGTGGGGAGGCAGAGCCCACTCCAGAGATGGTAGAAATGGGGCTTTGATACCAGCTCCTTTGCCCTGTAGAACCGCAGTCCCCAGCATCCTGGCATCCGCCCTGTGGGGGCTGATCCATTCTGGATGCCCATATGGAGCCCCAGCCTGTGGCCTTCAGAAGCCCAGTTGCTGGGGGTTTTTTGACTGCCCTCCTGGCTGTAGGTGCAGCCTGGTGCCGCCCCTTCCCCGCCCCCTTAGCCACAGCACCCTTTCTGTGCTCTCTGAATGCTTGGCTACTGGCGTGTCTGTGCCTGGCATGGGGGCTCTCTCTTAGGAATCCCATGCCAGGCCCTGGCCAGGCGGCTGACCCCATTGTGACTGTCCTGGTGCAGGTGTTCAGCGAGATCCGGAATGAGCACTTCTCCAACGTCTTCGGCTTCCTGAGTCAGAAGGCGCGGAACCTGCAGACGCAGTATGACGTGAGTGTGACAGGGTCGCCCTGGGCATGGCCCTGAGGGGCACCCTGCCCCGGAGCAGCCCCATCAGCTGCCGAGGGCTTCACGCATCCTGGGCTGGGCCCTTTGCTCCCCACCCTGGCTCTCCCTCACCCTGTTGGGGGTGGGGAGGAGCCCTCCCTTCCCTTCCCTTCGGCCCAGTGCTCAGACACACTCTCCTCCTGCAGCGACGTCGCGGGATGGACATCAAGCAAATGAAGAACTTTGTCTCCCAGGAGCTGAAGGGGTTAAAGCAGGAGCACCGCCTGCTGAGCCTGCGTAGGTACCTGTGGGTGGTGGGGGAAATGGAGGGTGCCTGAGGACATCTGCCCTAATGCCAGGGCGGGCTGGCAAGTGGTGCACACTACCCCAGCCAGGCTAGAGGCTGCTGGCCTGTGAGGGCATCTCCCTCTATGCCCTCTGGCAGCCCCGTCCCCAGCTATGTGGGCCCAGGCTGCATGGAGAGTACGTGGCCCCAGGGGTCTTGTGCAGAGACCCCGCACTGATTTCCTCTGTCTGGGGCTTGCAGATATTGGTGCCTGCGAGTCCATCATGAAGAAGAAAACCAAGCAGGATTTCCAGGAGCTGCTAAAGACTGAGCACTGTGAGTGTCACCTGCCAGCACAGCCTGGGCTCCACCACCACCTGCGGGTGGTTGCCCTTCCCCTCCCTGGCCACAAGCACTCCAGACGGCCACTGTCAGAGATGGGTGCTTGTGCTCTGGGGCTGGTGGGACCTGAAACCTGAAGTGTTAAACGTGCTTCTCCAGCCTGGGGGCAGGGCATGCAGCGTGCTCCCTTTCCCCAAGGGGCTTAGTGGGGAACACCAGGCATTGCCCTCTGGAGCTGAGCAGCACCATGCACCTCCCAGAGCTGGCAGAGTGGAGCGGGCGGTCACTGGGCAGTGGGGACAGAGCTCGGAATGGTCCTGATTCCCAGGCTCTTCCTCCTCATCCCAGGAGGCTGGCAATCCCCAGGCCTAGGGCTCCTGCAGGCTCCGGCCGGGCAGTGCAGCCCAGGACTCACTCTGAGGGTGCAGGTGACTGTTTCCCTTCCCCCCCTTAGCTCTCCTGGAGGGGTTTGACATCCGCGAGAGCACCAGCTACATAGAAGAGCACATCGACCGGCAGGTGAGTCCTGCGCCGGGCGGGGACGGGCTGGGCTGGCCACTCGCTCACCCTTCCCAATTTCTGTGCAGGTCTCCCCCAGCGAGAGTCTGCGCTTAATGTGCCTCCTGTCGGTCACGGAAAATGGTGAGCTTCTCGCTGGAGAAGGGGGGCAGCAGTAGGGGGATGTGGTTATGGGGCTTTTCACTCAGCTCTCCCTGTGTGTTAAACCTCCACAGGGCTGATCCCTAAGGATTATCGCTCCCTGAAAACCCAGTACCTCCAGGTGAGTGGGGGGGACGGATGGACAGGGGAGCGTGTGTGTGTGGTGGGGAGGGAGTGCCTGCGTGGGGGGGAAGGTGATACTGGGGGGAGCGCGCGGGGGGGGAGGGGCTGGAATGTGCCAACAGGGAAGTGTGCGGTAACGCTTCTCCTGCATGTTCTCCTCTCCTGTGTTGCTGGAAAGCTCTGGCCCGGCCCCTGGGCCCAAGAGCCAGGGAGGCTGTTGGAGTTTGGGTACTGGGCCACTTTGTCCCAGGTCTGACTACCAGCTCCATGCTCCTCACGGGGTGCTTGTTTGCATGTTGTGTTCATGCTGTCCTTGCTGTGCCATCACCTCAGGCTGCATCGGGCCCGACCCCCTCTCCAGGACACCGAGTGCCCACCCGCCCCGGGGCACTGTGCGCTGGTCTGGCAGACTGCTCCGTTCTCCAGGCTGGGGTTCTGAGCTGTGCCCACCCGCCCCGGGGCACTGTGCACTGGTCTGGCAGACTGCTCCGTTCTCCAGGCTGGGGTTCTGAGCTGTGCCCACCCGCCCCGGGGCACTGTGCGCTGGTCTGGCAGACTGCTCCAGGCTGGGGTTCTGAGCTGTGCCCACCCGCCCCGGGGCACTGTGCACTGGTCTGGCAGACTGCTCCATTCTCCAGGCTGGGGTTCTGAGCTGTGCCCACCCGCCCCGGGGCACTGTGCGCTGGTCTGGCAGACTGCTCCAGGCTGGGGTTCTGAGCTGTGCCCACCCGCCCCGGGGCACTGTGCGCTGGTCTGGCAGACTGCTCCATTCTCCAGGCTGGGGTTCTGAGCTGTGCCCACCCGCCCCGGGGCACTGTGCGCTGGTCTGGCAGACTGCTCCAGGCTGGGGTTCTGAGCTGTGCCCACCCGCCCCGGGGCACTGTGCGCTGGTCTGGCAGACTGCTCCAGGCTGGGGTTCTGAGCTGTGCCCACCCGCCCCGGGGCACTGTGCGCTGGTCTGGCAGACTGCTCCAGGCTGGGGTTCTGAGCTGTGCCCTCCCACCCCGGGGCACTGTGCACTGGTCTGGCAGACTGCTCCATTCTCCAGGCTGGGGTTCTGAGCTGTGCCCACCCGCCCCGGGGCACTGTGCGCTGGTCTGGCAGACTGCTCCGTTCTCCAGGGTGGGCACAGCTCAGAACCCCAGCCGCCCCAGGGCACTGTGCGCTGGTCTGGCAGACTGCTCCGTTCTCCAGGCTGGGGTTCTGTCCTGTGCCCACCCAGCCTGGGTGCCAGAGTTCTGGCCTGACCCCCCCATATCCCCTTGCCACTCAGAGTTACGGGCCTGAGCACCTGCTGACCTTTCATAACCTCAAGCGCATCGGGCTGCTGACGGAGCAGGCCCCAGGGGAGACCCTGACCGCTGTGGAGAGCAAAGTCAGCAAGCTGGTGACCGACCGAGCAGCAGGTATGGGGCAGTTCTGAGTGCCGAGCCCTGCCTGCCTCTTAGCTGCGGGAGGATCTTGGGGCACTTCCCCGTGCTCTCCGCTCCCAGAGCTGCAGAGGAGTGCTCACTATGTCTACCCGGGTTATGCTCTAGCCTCTACCAGCTCAGGCTGGGCAGGGAGGGAGCTGGCTCTGCTCTGGAGTGGGAGGCTGGGGGGGAGAGTGGGGAGACCCTGCAGGTTTGAGCAGGTCACCTCTCAGCCCCAGGGGAAATAAAACTCGCTCCCTGTATCTTCTGCCCCGTAGCAGCGCTCCCTGTGGGCAGACCTCACGCCAGCTCTTGCCAGCCAGAGAGAATCTACTGAGCCAGGTGAGCTGGTGGGGGATCCTGGGGGTCTTGCTCAAAACCACTTCTTTGCCTTGTTTTCCAGGGAAACTCACGGACGCTTTTAATTCTCTGGCCAGGAAGAGCAATTTCCGAGGCTTAAGCAAGAAGCTGGGCTTGGTAGGTCCCCTCCGGAGCTGCTGGCTGGGCTGCCCTCCCACGGCACTGTTGCTAGGATGGGTGTGTAACATCGCTGGCTCTAGATGTCCTTGGCTGCCCTCTTCTGGCCCTGGCTGTGGCCATCCCTGTGCAGGGCAGCAGGGGAGCCCGAGAGAGTTACCCTTGGGCTCCGGGTAGCAATGGTGGCTCGGTCCCTTCCTCCCTTCCAGGGTTAAGGGAGGCTGTGGCCTTCCACCCTGCTGTGGACCTGCGCGCCTTCCCCCCCCATCCCGCAATCCAGGCAGTGTGATGCCATGTGCAGGGGCCATGTCCCTGGAAGATGCAAAGGCCCCTGTGTAGCGGAGTGGGTCAGTGTGAACACACTGTGCCTGCACTCCAGGAGCTGGCCTGGCTTCCCATGGGCTTCTGGAGAGAATTCCAGGCTGCAGTTGTAGTCTGGAAAGGGCCTGTGTGGTTAGGGCTTTTGCTCGTCCCATGCCCTGTCAGTGGCTGAGAGCAGCAGAGAGGCGTGTCCTGGTGGTCCCTGGCAATGGAACTCGCACCTTCCGGCTGGCTGCCAGGGCCCAAGTTTGCTGCATTGACAGCAGTGCGAGGCTCGCCTGCTTGGCACTGGATCTTCGCTAGCTGGCTGGGGACTGTCCTGCCCAGAGCAGCCAGGTCAGTGTCTCATGTATTTGTGCACCCCAAAGGGTGCACCCATGGGTGCTCCAGACCAGAGCCTCTGCTCCCAGAGGGCACCGATAGCTCGCTCACTGTTGGGGGGTGTAACGTGCCTGTCTCTGCAGATCCCCCGTGTTGATGGCGAATACAACCTGAAGGTGCCCCGAGATATGGCCTATGTCTTCAGCGGGGCCTACGTCCCCCTGAGCTGCAAGATCATTGAACAGGTGAGTCTGTCTGTGCGCACCCCACCCCGGGGGACAAGAGCTGCCCATGCTGTGCGGTGCGGGGAACTCCTGTCGCTTGTCACATGGCGTTCCATCTTCCTTGGCAGCAGTCAGGTTTGTGCAAGTGTCTCCTGCTCTGTGGTGCCCTTGTGGGTCCGGCTATGCTGCCCTGCAGATCCCCCTGCTGGGTAGGCCACAGGTGCCTGCCTCCTTGGGACTGCGGCCCCCTGGCTGGGGCTGGATGGGCTAGAAATGTCTCTAACCTGCTCCTGGAGAGGTGAGGCACCGGAGTGCCTGCCTGCTCGTCCTGTGCCCTTTATTCCTCCCCTGGGCTGGCAGCTGATCTCTTGCTCTGCTCTGGGCCTAAGTCGCTCCCATTGCCACATGGTGCTCTTCTGCTTCCCCTGCCCTTGGCAGACTGTCCCCTACGCATCTCCTTTCAGGTGCTGGAGCGCAAGGGCTGGCTGGGCCTGGAGGAGGTGGTGCGCCTGCTGAATGGCAATGAGTTTGCTCCTACAGGTAATACCTGCTCCTGGGATCGCTGCCGGGGGGGACTTGGGGAGCTGTTCCACTTCATCCTCTGCTCCTTCCAGAGCCGGTCACAGAGGAGAATCCTGCCTGGGAGGTGCAGCGTGTCATCCTAGCAGTCTTCCTGGGAGGCTGCACCTTTTCTGAGATCTCTGCTCTCCGATTCCTGGGGAAGGAGAAAGGTACCAGCCAGGACACTGGGTTACTGTCTCCTCCACTGCTGGGGAGGAAGGATCGGGCAGCCAGAAACTGCCCATCTCCCTCTCTGAAAGAGACCCAGAGTATAACCCCTGGGCACAGACTCAGTGAGTTAGCACTGTGCCATTGGCTACTGAAACCAGACCTGCTGCTGCCACAGAGGCTAATTCTCAGGCTGTGGCATGGTAAAGTGGGGAGGTTAAAGCCTTGGACCATCCCCCCAGTCTTCCTGCCTTGTGTCCATGTGCAGAGGGGTACAGACCTCTCTTATGGTGCAAGTGGGGCCATGCACAATTGTTAGGGAAGGACCCATCACATGCCTTTGGCCTGGGCAGATGCCTGCTCTGGGCGCCTCCAGCGTCTCCCTGCCTGGAGGAGTCTACACCCCGTTCCCCCACCCCGCTCACAGCAGCACTCTGAGCATCTCCCCCTGTACTTGGCATAGTGATGCTGCTTCTGTTGAGTGGTGGCAGTGCCAGGCGCTAGCAGGGGTTCAGGGGCAGCCTGGCAGCCCCACTTCTCTCTGCCCTTTGGTCTCATCCATTTTCCTTTCATCTCTTTGGATTTCTCAGGATACAAGTTTATATTCCTGACGACAGCCATCGCAAGCAGCGCCCGGCTGATGGACGCCATGTTAGAGGCGAAGGTGTGAGGCAAGGGTGAGCTGCGGCCCTGGCAGAGCAGCTTGTGCCAGCCAGGGTCACACTCCACAGTGGAGACTGCCCAGGCACTGCACATGCAATACTGGAGCGTTACACATCAGCAGCCGGAGCAGGGCAGACACGGAGCCCATCCTGCCATGAGCCTTTCCTTGGGCTTCCCGAAGCCTGCAGATCGGGGTTTAAATGGATGAAGAGACCTTCAGTGGGTGGGGGGACGTGTTTCTGGGGAAGCTAGAGGAGGGAAGAAGCTGTTGTTTCTCCAATCCTAGACCCAGGGTGTTTGAGTCTCTGTCATGCTTCAGGCCCCTGGGGCCACTGTCCAGGCAAGTCCCTGGGCTTGGTGTATTGGTGCTTCCACCATTGGGACAGTGGCTTGTTACAGGATCTCACTGGCCTTTTGGGTTTTGTGCCCTGGCTCCCACCCTTGGCTGCCTTCTCGTCCTTGGACAGATGTCAGTACTTGGGGCCATGGGTGAAGCCATGGGCCATTCCAGGCTGTTAGCAGCACTGCCTTCTTCCACTGCTCTGAGGCCTGTTCACCTGGAGAAGTTAACTAGGCAGGGGGGAGCTGGCTTCTACTCCAGTGAAAATTAATTTCATTGTTACCTGAATTTTGAGTGCTATGTTCATTCACTTCACAGAACAGCCTACCTGTTCTGGCACCAAACACAACCCGCTCTAGTCTGGATTGAGGGACCAAGCAGGGGGAAAGGAGTGGACCAGCAGGGGTGCTGTGGGGTAGACTGGAGGTGCAGTAGCAGAGGGGTGTGGGTGGAGTTGGGGCTGGGATTTGAATAGCATAGGATTGCACTGGCAGAAATGTGTAATAGTGGTACGTTGATCTGTACCATATAAAATATATTTGGGCAGCCTTTAGCACTTGTCTTTATCTAACCACAGGGCAGGGAGGTGGGAACAGGCTAGTCTCTGTCTCTGGTCTCTAATGGGCTGTGGTTCTTATCCCTGGGGCTGCTTATTGCCCCTTGTGTATATTTCTAAGACGGTCTGGTATCCTCTTGCATGGAGCCTTTGAAGCAGCTGTTGGAAGGTCCCCCAGCTGGAATTCTCTGCAGTTCCAGTCAGAATGGGCTACATAATGCTTAGCCCTACCGTGAGTGCAGGGACTGGACTAGGTGACTCCAGCTCCCTTCCCTTCCTGTGATTCCCAGCTGGAGAGTGGGTGGACTTACTGCTGCAGTGAGTAGGGGAGAAGCTAGAGTGAGAGCTAACTTAGAGTGGGGGAGTGGAGGGAGGGCTGTTAAACCTGCGTTTAGCCTTGAGGGGAGCACCCCAGCCCTGCTGCTCCAGGCCTCAGGGAGTGCTGGGGGGGGGGGGGGGGTTGTGTGTGTGCTATGGGCAGATGGCAGACAGGGGCCGAGCTGGCACTAAGGTGCGGGGCAGTCCTGGCTGTGTAGTAGGGTTGCCAGCTGTCTGGTTTTCGACCGGTTGAAAAGGGACCCTGGTGTTGATCAGGCTGTTAAAAGTCCGGTTGGTGGTGGAGCAGGGCTAAGGCAGGCTTGTTTGCCTCCCCTGGCTGTATGCAGCTCCTGGAAGTGGCCAGGGGCCATCAAGGAAGCTCCCTATGCTGCCCCTGCCCCAAGTGTTTGCGCCGCAGCTGCTTCTGAGAGCAGAGCCAGGGTGTCTGCCTTAGCCCTGCTGCGCGGGAGCTGCCTGAGGTCAGTGTTGCCCAGCTGGAGCCCCACCCCAGGTCGGAATTCCCTCCTGCGCTCTAACTCCTTCCCAGACCCACCACCTGCACCCCAGCCCTGAGCTCCCTTCCAGAACCTGTTCCCACCCCCCCTTCCCCAGGCCTGAGCCCCTTCCAGCCCTCTCAGCCCCAGCCCAGAGCCCCCTTCTCCACCCCAACCCCTCATCCCTGACCTGAGCCCCCTCCAAACCCCTCAGCCCAGAGCCCCCTCTAAACCCCTCAGCCCAGAGCCTCCTCCTCCACCCCCAACTCCTCATCCCTGTCCTGAGCCCCCTCCCCCATTCCAAACCCCCCTGACCTGAGCCCCCTCCTGCACCCCAACCCCTCAT
This sequence comes from Chelonia mydas, assembly GCF_015237465.2. Taxonomy (NCBI): domain Eukaryota; kingdom Metazoa; phylum Chordata; order Testudines; family Cheloniidae; genus Chelonia; species Chelonia mydas. Next base: position 83,062,013 of record NC_051250.2, read on the forward strand.
CCCTGGCCCTACCCCTCAGCCCCAGCCCAGAGCCCCCTCCTCCACCCCCAACTCCTCATCCCTGACCTGAGCCCCCTCCAAACCCCTCAGCCCAGAGCCCCCTCCTGCACCCCCTACCCCTGAGCCCCCTCTAAACCCCTCAGCCCAGAGCCTCCTCCTCCACCCCCAACTCCTCATCCCTGTCCTGAGCCCCCTCCCCCATTCCAAACCTCCCTGACCTGAGCCCCCTCCTGCACCCCAACCCCTCAGCCCCAGCCCAGAGCCCCCTCCTCCACCCCCAACTCCTCATCCCTGACCTGAGCCCCCTCCAAACCCCTCAGCCCAGAGCCCCCTCCTGCACCCCCTACCGCTGAGCCCCCTCTAAACCCCTCAGCCCAGAGCCCCCTCTTCCACCCCCAACTCCTCATCCCTGACCTGAGCCCCCCTCCCCCATTCCAAACCCCCCTGACCTGAGCCCCCTCCTGCACCCCAACCCCTCAGCCCCAGCCCAGAGCCCCCTCCTCCACCCGCAACTCCTCATCCCTGACCTGAGCCCCCTCCAAACCCCTCAGCCCAGAGCCCCCTCCTGCACCCCCTACCGCTGAGCCCCCTCTAAACCCCTCAGCCCAGAGCCCCCTCCTCCACCCCCAACTCCTCATCCCTGACCTGAGCCCCCCTCCCCCATTCCAAACCCCCCTGACCTGAGCCCCCTCCTGCACCCCCTACCCCTGAGCGCCCTCTAAACCCCTCAGCCCCAGCCCAGAGCCGCCCCCTCCACCCCCATCTCCTCATCCCTAGCCTGAGCCCCCCCTCCCCCATTCCAAACCCCCCAGCCCAGCGCCCCCTCCCCAGTCCGGTGAACGCGGGGGATGGGCCGTGGGCGGGGCAGGGGGTGGGGCCAGGCGGGTCGGTTTTGTGCCGCGGAAGGCGGGCAAGGCCCCGCAGTCGTGGAGGTGGGGGCGGGGCGCTGCCTCCGCCGCGTGCCGGGGTGTCGTGTGCCTGACCGGGGGGGGGGGGGGGGGGGCAACGAGAGACCCCTCCCGCGTGCCTGGGAGGGGCGGGGCTGGACGGCCACGTGATCACGTTGCGCGGACGGCCCCCAGCGTGTCGCAGGCCCGCTTCCTCGCTGCGGGGGTCCGGCCTCGCTTCGTCACTGCCTCTTCATTGGCTGACGGCGCTGGGGAGCTTCCTGGTTATTGGTTGGGATCGCCGCGGGGCGGGGCGAGCGGCGGCGAGGGACGCGGTTTGCGGGCGGAAGGGAAACCTTCCCTGCCCGGGGGCGGGGCCGCAGCGGCGGTTGTAGGCGGGACTTGTCGTGACGTAGGGCAGCCCGGCAGCCAATGCGCTGGCCTGGGAGGGGAGTTTGAATCAGGACGGCCGGAGTCGGCGGGCGGCTCGCGGCGGAGGGCGCGGAGCGGAGCGAGGGGCCGGGAGCGCGGCCGCCGCCGCCATGAGGAAGAGGTGAGGGGGCGGGGCGGGGCGGGGCGGGGCCCGGTCCGGTCCGGTCCGGTCCGGTCCGGTCCGGTCCGGGGCCCGCGGCCGCCGCTGTCTCTCCCCGGCGGGCGCGGCCGCTCGGGGCCGGGGTCTCGCCCCGCCGCCAGGGCCGGCCCCGCGAGCGGGGACGCGGGCTCCGCCTGCCCCGGCCCTGGCGGGTCCCCGAGCCCGTCGGCCGCCCGCCCGCCCGCGTGGGGGCCCCTGGGACGGGCCGGCGAGTGACCCGGGCCGCCGCGAGCGCCCGGGCTCGGCCCCCTTCGGCGCGATGGGAGAGACTGGGGCCGGCCGCGGTCCCGGCCATGGGGGCGGGGGCGGCGCTGCCTGTTGTTTACTCCTCCTCGCAACACAGGAACAGGGGTCCCCCAGCGAAACTAACAGGCAGCAAACACAAGGCGGTATTTCTCACCCAGGCCCAGCCAACCTGTGGAACTCCTTGCCAGGGGATGCTGTGGAGGCCACAGGAACATATGGGCTCAAAAAAGAATCCGGGAAGTTCCTGGAGTATAAGGTCCACCAGCGGCTATTGGCCAAGGTGGTCCGGGATGCAGCACCATGCTCTGGGCTCCCTGAGCTTCCGCCTGCCAGGTGCTGGGACTTGAGGATAGAGGCTGAATCGCTTGATGAGGGCCTGTTCTTTTCATTCCCTCCGAAGCATCTGGCCTTGGCCGCTGTCCGAAGACAGGATACAGGGCTAGATGGACCATTGGTCAGGCCCAGTATAACCCGTCTTATGATTATGCTCGTGTTCTTATGAGAGCTATAAAAAATACTTGGGCAATTATAGAATAGTTATTCAGATTCTTCATTTTTAAATATGTTAGAAAATGGTGAATGACACTTACCAGATGAAGATTTTATTTGCTTTTACTTGTGACATTTGGATGAACACTGGAATTCAATTAAAAATGCACAAAACAGCATTTTAAAATCTTTTTGTTAATTAAGAGAAATTATCTTAAATGTACTGGGAACATAAACTTATTTTTTTCTTATCAAAACATGTTTTGCATTTAAAACTGATTTAATAAATAAGCGTGTTTCGGAGGTGTTAAGGTTCCTTCCCCACTCTGAACTCTAGGGTACAGATGTGGGGACCTGCATGCAAGACCCCCTAAGCTTATTTTTACCAGCTTAGGTTAAAAACTTCCCCAAGGTACAAACTTTGCCTTGTCCTTGAACAGTATGCTGCCACCACCAAGCAATTTAAACAAAGAACAGGGAAAGAGACCACTTGGAGACATCTTCCCCCAAACCCTGCACCCCCTTTCCTGGGGAAGGCTTGATAAGAATCCTCACCAATTTGTACAGGTGAACACAGACCAAAACCCTTGGATCTTAAGAACAATGAAAAATTAATTAGGTTCTTAAAAGAAGAATTTTAATTAAAGAAAAGGTAAAAGAATCACCTCTGTAAAATCAGGATGGTAAATACCTTACCGGGTAATCGGATTCAAAACCTTAAGCTACAAAAAGATACAAAAGCAGGAATATACATTCCATTCAGCACAACTTATTTTACCAGCCATTAAACAAAAGGAAATCTAACGCATTTCTAGCTAGATTACTTACTAACTTAACAGAAGTTCTGAGGCTGCCTTCCTGATCTGTTCCAGGCAAAAGCATCATACAAACAGACCCTTTGTTCCCCCCACTCCGATTTGAAAGTATCTTGTCCTCTCATTGGTTATTTTGGGTCAGGTGCCAGCGAGGTTACCTTAGCTTCTTAACCCTTTACAGCTGAAAGGGTTTTGTCTCTGGCCAGGAGGGATTTTATAGCATTGTATACAGAAAGGTGGTTACCCTTCCCTTTATAACAGGAGGGTGTAGGTGCAGATCCTGTACTTGAAGATAAGACACTTGGGCAATGGTGTTTGGTCTATTTTGTTCTCCATGAGGGTATTGTGCCTGGCCTCTGGGTCCCTAAACAAGCCCTGTGAGAGTTTTATTTGTGGCTGGGACCCTTGGGTCTATGACCAGCCCTGGTTTTTGAAGTCTAAGTGGTTTATCCCTCCCTGGTAGCAAGGGGATGGAGCTGAGCAGTGAGGTTCAGGACTTGTCAGTTTCCAGGCAAACTCCTGAGCAGAACAGGAGCAGCAAATAAGGGAGTTGGGGAGGAAGTGTGGTTCTTTCTCTTCCAGGTATGGCTCCACACTAAGTAGTGAAGATCTGGACAATGAATGCAAAACTGCTGTGACATGCCTTGGATGTGCTCTGCTCGCTTCTCTGCTAGAAAGAGAGTTCTGGTGGTGGCTTTACTGATGGAGAAAACATGATGCGAGAGAGCAAATTTCAATGCTGCGTAGCATCCAAGCAAAGACTTCTTAGACAGCCGGATTCAGAAATAATTGCCACCAGGAGAAGGATCATCCATAAGAGAATTGGAAAGAAGGAACGAAAGAAGTGGACTGACAATTTGTGACCAAGGGAAGAGAGACGCATTCATAGATAGAAATGTTGACTTATCAGATACTCAGCAAGTCCCTTTTATCTTCAAGCACAGGATCTGCAGGATGATGAAGTACTTTTCATGAAGCAGAATGATGTACTAGTATCCTAGGAGGATGAAGTAGAACTTTTCAGTCCACTGGTAACTAACGGCAAAAAAAGCGAACATCATTCTGGCATGTATTAGCAGGAGTGTTGGAAACAAGACACAAGAAGAACTCGCAAAAAGAAAAGGAGTACTTGTGGCACCTTAGAGACTAACCAATTTATTTGAGCATAAGCTTTCGTGAGCTACAGCTCACTTCATCGGATGCATACTGTGGAAAGTATAGAAGATCTTTTTTATACACACAAAGCATGAAAAAAATGGGTGTTTACCACTACAGAATTGTTCTTCTTAACCTATGAGGATAGGACAAGAAGCAATGGGCTTAAATTGCAGCAAGGGAGGTTTAGGTTGGACATTAGGAAAAGTTTCCTAACTCTCAGCGTGGTTAAGCACTGGAATATATTGCCCAGGGAGGTTGTGGAATCTCCACCATTGGAGATTTTTAAGAGCAGGTTAGACAAACACCTGTCAGGGATGGTCTAGATAATATTTAGTCCTGCCATGAGTGCAGGGGACTGGACTGGAAGGGACCTCGAGAGGTCATCTAGTCCTGTGATTCTATAATGCTAGTCAACGTGGTTTTATGAAAAATAGGCCTTGCCAAACACACTTGCTTTCATTCTTTGAGGTTACTTGTCAATTTAGACTTTTGAAGACATTGAGTTAGTACCATACAACATCCCGGTTTAAAAAAAAAAGAAAGAAAAGCACTATGCAATATCAGTAAAACATACATGAAATAGATTAAGAACTGGAGAACTGACAGATCTCAAAGTAGTCCTAAATGGGGAATCATCATTGAATGGGGATGTTTCTAGTGGGGTTCTACGTGGATAAGTACTAAGCCCAATACTATTCAGCACTTTCATCAGTGATCTGGAGGTAAATATAAAATCACTGCTGATAAAATTAGCAGATGAGACAGATTGGTGGAGTGATAACTAATGTTGAGGACAGGGCAGCCAAACAGTGATCTGCAAACAAAATGACAGGTTTCAGAGTAACAGCCGTGTTAGTCTGTATTCGCAAAAAGAAAAGGAGTACTTGTGGCACCTTAAATTGGTTAGTCTCTAAGGTGCCACAAGTACTCCTTTTCTTTTTGCAAACAAAATGTGTGTTAATACAGCCAAATGTAAAGTTATCCATCCAGGAACACGGAATGCCAGGCACACCTACAGAGTGGAGCCTGTATCCTGGAGAGCAGTAATTCTGAAAAGGATTTGGGTCCTACTGGATGAGCAACTCAACATGAACTACCCGTGCACCAAGGGTTAATGCAGTCATTGGATGTGTAAACAGGGGAATAGGGAGGTGATTTTTACCTCTGTATGCAGCATTGGTGAGACCAGTACTGGAATATTATGTGCACTTCCACATTTTTAAAGAGGTGTTGAAAAATGGGACAGGGTGTGTAAAGAACCAGAAAAATTATTTCAGGGCTGGAGAAAATGCCCTTCAGTGAGGGACTTGGAGCTGAATATGTTTAGTTTATCAAAAAGACTGAAAGGTGACTTGATTACTGTGTATAAGGACCTTCCCTGGGAGAAAATACTGAGCACTTAGAGATCTTTCACCTCGAGGAGACAAGCAGAACAAGAGAAGAAAGGGTTCCTCACCCTGTGCAGTAACGGTGGTTCTTTGAAATGTGTCTCCCTAGTGGAACACCTATAGGGACGCAGCTCAAAGAAGAGCCCATGGCTGGAAGCTGAATTCAAATTAGATACAAATGTTCAACAGGGAGGGTGATTAACCCTTGGACCAAACTCCCAATGACAGCAGTGGATTCTCTATCTCTTGATGGCTTCCAACCCATACTGGAGCCTTTCTGGAACATGCATTTGCCAAACACAAGTTACTGGACCCAGTCGGGGTGACTGGGTGAAATGTAAGGGCCTGCGTTACACAGGAGGTCAGACTAGATGATCTAGTGGTCGCTTCTGGCTAGAAACTTTGACTCTATGACCAAAGGAGGGAGTCACTGTAGTTAATGAATTGAACTGACTGTGTCTGGACACCATGTCCTTCAAGTTCTTAGAACTGATAGATCTCATCCCCTCACCTCACTTTTATTCATAGGTTGAAGGAGGAAAACAAACTTTAAATTCTCAGTCAGTTTCTCGACTTTGAATGAACTCATACAAATGAAGAAAGTGTTCTCTCTGCTTCTGCAGAAGAGGATAATGCTGTCAAAAGCTGGTTTAGCACTTGAGCAAACTGTCATGTGAATTTTTTCAATGCTTTGGCAGCAAATGCATAACTAGCTGAGTGGTTTGCTTCCAGCCCTGAAATTTACTATGGCTGGCAATGAGCAATGGGTGATTGTTATATGCGCGTGTCATAACAGCATCTTCCTTTTCATCCATTAGGCATCTTAAAGCTCCTTGGGGCAGGGAGTGTCTCTTTGTTGTGTGTTTGTACAGTGCCTGGCCCAGGACTGGGGCTCTTAGGTGCTGTGGTAATACCAACACTAAAGAATAATATCTTAGTACTTTGCGTTGAGAATATTGGTGAGAAAGTGAAGCACAGTAAGTGCTTGATCCCTCTGCTTCCTCACAGCTTGAATTTTTGTTGCGTGAGTCTTTCCAAATTCCAGCCGCATCAGCAATAGAGTAGCTCTTTTTACAACTTATCCAAAGGAATGCAAACAAGTTTGTCCAAATAGATGTTTTAAAACTCAACCCTCAATTCCATCTCCTAGGAGACTAAAAACTAGTACTCGCCTCTTCAGTGAAGCTGAAGCGAAGTGATTGTGATGGAAGTATTTTACAACTGTCCCTCCTGCCTCCCTCAGCGAGGTGCTGGCTGCAGAGTCCGTGGCATGTCTGAACAAAGCGCTGGGTCACCTTCGGGATATCTGGGAGGAGATTGGGATCCCTGAGGAGCAGCGACTGCAACGAACAGAAGTGGTGAAGAAGCACATCAAGGTGAGTACTTTTCCCTCTAGCGCCGTTCGCTCTGTATCCAGACACTGTAAGGGATGAATGAACTCGAGGTGTGTACACCTGACCCCAGCAGCCTGCAGGGAAGCAGCTGCTCTATCTTGGGCAGGGAGACAATGGTGGGGAAGGAGGGCAAGACTGGTGTTTTCTCTTTAGGTCTTTCCTGGCTGCTCAGAAGAGCTCTATTCTGGCTAGACTTACGCTGCCTCTCCTCAGAATCATGAGCCTGGAGAAATACAATGGATACTGCAGAAAATCTGATGACTTCCCCACTATGTGCTGCTGACTGCAGCTACTTAGCAAAGAGGCAGTCGGCACTGGCCAGTCTAGAAGGGGAATTGACTGTGCCAACTAGTGAGAACCTACCCTGCTCTGAACAGTTCCTGCTGGCCAGCTCTGTTCTACTTGGGTGGCCCAGAGGTCATTGTATCAGGCTTTCAGCCTCCCTGTATTCCTCAGCATGATACAGGAGAGCCCTGCCCAATCATGTCCAATCCTGGGTGTAGGCTCTAGCATGACCAGCAGATCTGTTTGGGTCCCGTCCAGCTCTGTCTTCAGCAGAGTATAGGACCTAACCATTCCAGCCCTCTTACCTCCCTGCCCTATAGATGACTAGTTTTCCTCCTCCTGCTGCTGGCCATCTATTTCTAATCATGCATGTGCTAAACACACACCTCTGCCATCCAGTGGCAGATAAAAATATCCCTTTTGGAAGGGCCTGCTTGCGGGGGGGCAGTGGAAACAGCTGGCTATCGTCCAGGACGGATCCAGAGCACCCAAGAGCCATCTTCCTGGCTTCTCTTATTCTGGGTCCCAGGGCCATACATGGCCCCTCACTCTCCAAAGGTGTGCATTGCTCCCAGATAGCTGGCTTCTCTAATGTGCCCACGGCTCTTGTCCTCCTGTAACTATGCCCTGTAACTATGCCCTGGCACCTACGATTGTCTTCATCCAAAACTCTGAAAACGTTTCACAAAGATGGTAAGTACAAGGCTTGAAAAATGTACCCAGTGCCTGCTAGGCCTACTGGACAGGGTCCAAACTCCTGCACGGCCCTGCAGAAGATGCACACAACAGCCTGTTCCTTGGAATTAGCCTGAACCGCTTTCTGTTGTTTCCTGGCTCTTGGACCTTCTGTCTGAACTCTGCTTCTTCCTCCTCTGCCACCATACGTCTTATCTCTTCCTGCGCTGCTCTACCCTTGCCCTGGCTTCCCCTTGCATAGAGTTCTCCCCTCTCCTCCTCTATTCTCCTTTCCCCTCAGATAATCTTCCTCGTCTGCTTCTCTTGAGTTAGCCACTGCCCCTTTCTGCTTCGCTTCAGCTGCTCCAGATACTTTCCCCTGGGGCGAGTGGGTTTCTCAAGCCTTGTAAGTACCATTCCCATTTCACAGATGATCAATCTGAAGTCCAGGAATGATACTCAGTGACTCCCACACCCCTCCCCTGGGTTACTGAGATGGCCAGTGCCCAGTGGGAAAATGGACCCACTCCCCAGGCCAGGGGGCTCTGAGCGAGGTGGAAGGCAGGCATGAAACATTCAGGGCTGTGGGAGAGCTGGACAGAGAGCGTCTCCCCTAGGGCTGTGTACCTGCTCCATCACATTGCAGACTGTTCTCCTCTCCTGTCCCATTCCCCTGTTGCACAGCTTCTGTCGCCCTCACGTTCTGATCTTCATGGCTTGGGTGCCTTAAAATCCCTGTCAGGACCCTTCAGACTAACAGCCCTATCTCTCGGCACCTGAGGCAGCCCTTCCTAGCAGACTGCAGATGTAGCCCTACCCAGTGTTTCCCTCTTTGCTTCACCAGGGCACAGGGATTGGGGGATCTTGCTGCAGCTCTGCCCTGGCATTTCTCTTCTGCGTCTCTTGTGCCCCGTGTAAAACATCTCACTCCAGTCCATGCAGTGGGCACTGTGCTCTATGCCCAGAGGCTACTCTTTAGCATTGCACAGCCTTTCAGGGGTGTGAGTGGGCTCTGCTCCAAACCTCCTGACACCAGGCTTAGGGTATTCACTCCTCTCTGGCTCTCCCACACATCCTCCACTGCTTCTCTAGGGCCAACGCTAACTGTCGCTCTGCTGCAGGGTCTGCTGGACATGATGGTTGCTGAGGAGGAGAACCTGAAGGATCGTCTCCTGAAAAGCATTGCTATGTGTCGCAAGGAACTGGACACTCTCTGCAAGGAGCTCCAGCTGGATCCATTTGAGGTGAGTTCCGAGGCCTGGCCCTGAGACTCCCTCCTGTCCATCCAGTCTAGTAACACTGTCTTCTACTGGCTTAGTCCTCACCCCGGTGCCTCATGCAGGGCTTCTGCTCACAGGAGAAACTGGCTTTTTCCCAAAGTCAGTCTCCTTAGAGCTCATCAGTGAGCCATAGGGAGCACAGAGCTCTGGACCACCAAGAGGGTCTTGTAGGCTGAGTGGAGGTGGCACAGGCTCATGCTGCAGACCTGGCTTCTCGCAGCCGATCTACTTTGTCTGTGGAAGGGCTGTCCTGCTGGAGTGCCTGCCCGTGGGTGGACTAGCTCTGAACTGAATCCAGGAGGATAAAGGCCTTGTGTCTTGCCCTGTCAGCTGGAAACTAACCAGATCAATGCACGTTGGCTAGAGCTGCTGTACAGAGCAGTGCTGATGTCTTGTGCTCTCTCAGGAGGAGGAGAGCACCATCCTGCAGCGGGAGAAGGACTTGCGCACCCGCTTGGAAGTGATGCTGAAGCAGAAGAGAGAGAGAAAGCAGGAGCTGAAAACGCTGCAAGAACGCGATCAAGACTTGTGTGACCTTCTCTGCATGACCCCGTACAGCATCGACAGCAACTCTGTGCCCAGCCTGGAGGAACTCGACCGCTTCAGACGCCACCTGGCAGCACTGGCTGCTGAGAAGGTCTGGGGTGTGTGTGGGGCGGGGGGTGTATGTACGTGTGTCAGAGAGCGCGAGAAACCTCTGTGGCCTGATGCTTCCTGGCCTCTAGCACTGTTGCTTTCTGCCTCCAGGGGCGCAGGAGAGAGGAGTTTGTCAGCGTCAAGCGGCAGATCATACTGTGTATGGAGGAGCTGGATCATGTCCCTGACACCAGCTTCGAGCGGGATGTGGTGTGTGAGGATGAGGACGCCTTCTGCCTATCTATGGAGAACATTGCTGCTCTTAAAGAGCTGCTGCAGCAGGTACGGAGAACAGTGGTATGAAGTCTTCCATGCTGTAGTTTGCAGGGCGATTCTTAGTGCTATGGCTCCAGTAAAAGGGTCCTGGCACTGGTGAAAAGGGCTTATAACAGGGACAGTTGAAGGGGCGTGGGGGCTCTTGCCTTTGCAGTGAGCAGGTACTTCTGATGAGTCCCCCTTGAACAGAAGTGAGCTACCCCTGCTAGCTGCACAATGCTGACCGTCTGCTTTCCCTGCTCTAGCTGGAGGCCCGGAGAGCTTTAAATGAAGCTGTCTGCGGTGAGCTGCGCTCCAGAATTGTGGAGCTCTGGGACAGGCTGCAGGTGCCTGCGGAGGAGAGAGAATCCTTTGCCCCGTACATGACCGGATCCAGAGCCAAAACCAGGAAAGCTGTAAGGAAATCTTGCCCGGTCTGAGCCATAGGGGGCTGCTGCTTGGCGTAAAGGGAGGGATGCAAGCCTTGCCTCTGAGAGCTGGCCATGGATGCTAGTGCCTAGGGGCTCCTGTGTTCTAGGATGGCTTGTGCTGCCTGGGGCCAGGAATGATCCCCAGCCGCTCCAGGCTGGTTCTCCCTGAAGCACCCAATAAACACCCCTCCCTGTACTGCTGTGCCCTGACGCCCAGGGATTTCCCTGCTATGTTCTGGTCTCTAGCTGCAGTTCGAGGTGGACCGCCTGGAGGAGCTGAAGCTGCAGAACATGAAGACCGTGATTGAAGCAATCAGAGCAGAGCTGGCCACTTACTGGGACAAATGCTTTTATGGCACTGAGCAGAGACAGGCTTTTGCCCCTTACTACGAGGGTGCGTATGGGGTTTCCAGGTCGGGGCCTGGGTCTGGGTCTTGGTTTTTCTGTCTGCCCCATAGGGAGCTGTGCAGAAGCCCAGCGGAAGGCGCACAGGGTGCTCTCCAGTGGAGCTTCCCATTCAGCAGCCTGGCCTGCTGCTGCCCCGTTGCTGAGTTTGGGATCCCTGGTGTTTGTGCCCCGTGACTCTGCTCTCCATCTCTTCGCAGAGGACTGCACTGAGGCCCTGCTGCAGCGCCACGACACTGAGCTGGAGCGTGTGAAGCATTATTACGAGACACACAAAGAGCTCTTTGAAGCTGTTCAGAAATGGGAGGAAAACTGGAGGCTTTTCCTGGAGCTGGAGGTACTGTCCCTGCAGGGAGCATACAAACTGACCCTAGATCTGGGGCATGCTGGGGGCTGAGGAAGGCCAGGGTGCCCACAAGGCAAAATGTGGGGAGATGGGCAGTGTGACCTGGGGGGTGGGGGCATGTGGGGATCTCACTGGAGGGTGGCCTGGCAAAGAGAGATTGAGTGCGGTACTGCAGGCAAGGCGGGAGGGCATCTCGGAGACATAGGTGGGCATGTCGGGATGTGAACTGTCTGCTTGGTTCCCTCATCATTGGCCTTCTGTGCATTAGAGAAAAGCAACAGACCCAAGTCGCTTTGCTAACCGAGGGGGCAACCTCCTGAAGGAAGAGAAGCAGCGAGCGAAACTGCAGAAGACTCTCCCCAAGGTACGTGCTGCTCTGGGGTGGTGGCCCTCCTGTCAGCCTGTGGGAGCTGAACGCCACAGCCTGCCATTGAACACAAGGCTTGTGGGGAGGCAGGTGTGGGCTTGGCATGCCACCACTGAGGCTCCCAACCATGTGGTTTGGTTGGCAGCGTAAAGCAGGGCTCTCTGACCAAGCAGGTCACGGGTTCTGGGAAATCCCAGGCTGGATGGGGCAGCCTACTAGGGTCACTGCAGCCTGATCTGCTCTGCTGCAGTCATTCACTGTCTCTCTCCACCCAGCTGGAGGAGGAGCTGAAAGTTCGAATTGAGGCCTGGGAACGGGAGCATGAGGAGGCCTTCTTAGTGAATGGGCAGCAATTCATGGAATACGTGAGCGAGCAATGGCAGCTACATCGGCTGGAGAAAGAGAGGGAGAAGCAGGAACGGGTGAGTGCAGAGCTGAACAGAGTGAAGTCCCACCAGGAGGGGGCCAGGTGTGTTCTCCACTGCCACTGGGACAGGCCCTTTCCCACTGGCTGAGCCAGGGTGGGCAAACCTCTCACCGCTCTTCTCGGGCGGAGAGAGCTTTGCCACTTCGTCTGCATGTGGCCAAAGCTAATGGCATCAGCATCTCCCACAGGCTTCAGCCAGCACGTACTGTGCTCCTTCTCCCTGGATGCCAGTAAGCTGGGATTTGGCCACTCTAATTCATAGCTGTGCCATCAAGTGCCTGGCATCTGTCCTCCCCTCCTGCACTGCCTTCCAGCAAGCAGGGGTGAGGTGCTGCTGCGTGGGATTTGCTCAGTGCTTTCCCCTCGCTGGCCCTATGCTGTGCCGCATGGCTGGGCTTTAGTTGGCCCTCGATGCCCTTGAGCAGGTAACTGTCTGAATCCCTGGGGCTGGTGCACACCTCTCCAATGGCCCTCACCCAGGCCCAGCTCTACGTGTCTCTCTTGTGTAGCAACTGAAGAAGAGTCGTCAGATCGAGGAGGAGATGTTATATGGTACTGCCCCAAGGACACCCAGCAAGCGGCGGGTCCTAGGAGCCAACACGCCTGGCAAAGTGAGGAAGGTAAATGAGACATGCTGCCAGCTTGGCACAGCAGCAAACCCCAGCTGCTTTGCTGGGAGAAGTGTCAAGCTTGGTGCTCCTTAAAGGAGCCCGGTTCTTGGGCATCTTCGAGTGGTAGGAGTAAAACGGTGCTTGCTGAGCTGCCAGTGGTTGGCCTCTCCAGAGCCATGGCACGGAATGCTGCCCATGTCAGGCCCTTGGGAATGCTATGGCTCCATAAAGGGGCCAGAGGAGCAGGACCTTGCTGATGGCAGCCAGAGAGCTGCCCATACCCTCCTGCCCCGAGGAGTGACTGCAGCCCTCCCACCAGCACTGAGGGCTCTGTCCACAGCCTCCCCTGGAAAGCTGCCATGTGCGCTGGGATTCTCCCAGTGGATGTTGCTGAACTGAGACTTACCCCCCCGCCCCCCACTGATGCCCTGGTTACCACAGGGGGGGCGCCATTAAAGGGAAATGGGCCTCCTTTCCAAGGACTTCCCTGCACGGCTAGTCTCTGGGCCTCCACCACTAACTACTTCTGCTTTGCCTTCAGCTCAATGCAACTTCCTGTGCCACTCCCAACAGCACTCTCCGTTCCGCCTTTGGGGGGACACTCTTCCCCTCCCCGGCGTCCCGCCCACCGCCCTCCGGAGGCAAGGTAAGCGCGTGCTGCCTCTCGCTCCAGCACCCCAGTGCCGTGCCCCAGGGAGCTCTGCTCTTCTAGGCACAGGCCCCAGGAGAGGGTTAAGGACTGGGCAGAGGGCGTGTGAGCTTGGGGTGGAGGAGGCAGGTATAAAATAACTTCTCCCATGTGCAGTTCTGGCTGCCTCAGTGGCTGTCGCTCCCCTCAGCGTATGTACTGAGCTGCAGTCTCTGCCCTGCTGAGCTGCCGAGCCCCGTGGTGCTCCTGCTGGGGGAGGGGCTTCTTTGTTTAAAGAAAATTCCGTGGTCAGCTGCAAGCTGCCAATGCGATAGGTAAAGCTCGTGTAGGGCCTGATGCCCTGCTGATGCCCTGGGACCAGCACTGCTCTGGGCAGTGTGAGAGCCCATAACATTCAGAATATATGTCTGCAGCCCTTATGGCGCATTTCCATCACTCCCCATTGTTTGGTAGCTGGCTTCGGTGCCTTAGCTCAGACTCTGGGCATGATGGGATCTGCCCCAGCAGGGTTGCCCTTGGGACTGGCTGAAGCTGGAAAAGGCAGGACTTAAAGCTGAGTTCCAGCACAGAGCTCCAAGCCCTGACACAGGGGATCCCTTGGCTTGATGATGCTGGGAAGGGAAACAAAGCCAGCACTACTGTACTTGCCATGTTCTATTCATGTCTGTCCTAACCGTCAGTGCTTCCTTCTCTCTAGCTCGGCCAGCCAGCTCGGACCCCCAGCCGCGTGGCCATGAAGCCCCCTCGCACGGCACAAGCAGAGCGGAACAAAGAGAACATGTCCCAGTTGAACGGAACCACCCTGAGCGGTGGGTGCACCCCCACAGCCCCTGCCCAGCGTAACTACAGCATTAACTCTGTTGCCAGCACCTATTCTGAGTTTGCGGTAATTCACCTCTTATAAACACAATCCAGTCTGGGCAGCAGTCAGGGAGGGGATCCCTGTGCACCAGATGCACTCCAGGAGGCACAGCATGCCTCACCTCTGCTCCGTGTTCAGAGCCCATCTTCTGCCACTCAGCGACAGCCATCCAGGGCTGCCTTAGGGAGCCAGCCTGGGCTCCGACTCCAGTGACTTTAGCTATGAAGGCAGTCCCGGAGGCCTGGCCCTGCCATTCTGTGTGGTGCCAATGATGCCTCGCTCCTGCTTCTGGCTGAGGGACCCAAGTGGGAACTGGCCATCAGGCACACACGCACCTGGCAATGAATGCTGTCTCTGATCTCTCACGAAGAACTTCCCTGGCCTGGCCCTGTGTGCGGGAGCCTCACCACGCCCTGGAGGAGGGGTGTTCGGCCCATGGTACAGATGGGGAACTGAGGCACAGTCACTGGCTTATCCCAGGTGTCTCAGGAGTTGGCAGCAGAGCCTGGCTCTGTAGCCAGATCTCCTGAGTTCCTGCGCAGGGCCATAGCCTTGAAGGCTCTATTTCTATTCATCTTGGGTGGTGTCGGGGCGGGCTTCAGCTGGCTGTCCACTTACTGCCTGCCTGCCATCAGCCTGGGGCTGCCACCTCTTTCATGCCATTCGCCTGTCCTCAGCACCCGGTTAAAACCTTTTGGATCGGATCGGATCAGGCTGAAGCAGCCAGAGCAGCAGTTGGCTGTTCAGTGCCCCTCCCACTTGCATCCAAAGGAGAAGTGAGTGAGTCTGAGTAAGACTAGGGGGCAGGGTCCATCCCCCAGTCCATTGAGCCTGTAGAAAATACAGCCATGGCAGAAGCACTGACTCCTCTGGCACTTCCTCTGCAGCTGGAGTTGGTGGTGATGTGCTGATGCTCCTGTCTAGGAGCACACTCTACTCAGCTCAGGGCTCTGGGGTAGCCTGCTGCATCCTTGTTCCTTCTCTGCCTGGCCTCTCGGAAGTACATTGGATGGGCCAAGCTCCTCAGGCCAGCCTTCCTTATCCTATTCCCAAAGCACCTGGCAGCTCAGCGCTCCCACCTGGGATCTGCCAGCTTGTGGCACTGACTTTCTGCTGGCTGGCACAGGGCAGGAGACATTGTCCGGAGAGAGCCCTGGCGAGGCAGGGCCTGCCTCCTGCGATGGGCTAGGGCCTGACTGTTGCCTGTGTCACTTTGTGCTGGCCTCTCTGACCCTGACCCTACTCACAGCAAGCCCTGAGGCAGGGAGTTAGGCTGACCCCAGGGGCCCATGGCTGTGGAGGCCTGAATTATTAACCTCGCCTAAGTTCCTCAACAGCGGGCTGGTGAAAAGCCTAGGGCAGGTGAAGGTTCTTGGCCAGGCAGGGTAAGTGGACTCTGGGAAGAACTGCTGAGCTGCAAACCATGCCAGCTGCTGGGCACCTGCCAGAGGGGCCTGCTGCTGAGAAGGCCCATTGCAGCTCTCCTCCTGCTGGGCCAGGAATCCTCCCTGCTGCAACAACCAGCTGTTCCTGCAAGCTCCCCCTGCCCTCTGGCCTGGCCTTGTCTAACCAGGGGGAAGCACCCCCAACTCATGGCAGCAAAAGTCAGGGCCATGGAGCAGAGTTCCATGTGTCCAGCTTGCTTGCTGAGAACTCCGGCCCAAAAGTTGCATTCATGGCCAGTGCCCACAGTGGCTCCTGACCCTAACATTGTGGCTTCCCAAGGGGGTCTGGGATACAGGGATCGAGGCACCCGTGGTCACCGAGACTAGTAACTTGTGGCTGGATCAAAAGGAAGCAGGGTTCCCTCTGGCAGAATTGTGACAGTCCCGTGTGCCTGACACCAACTCCTCCCCTGCCCCCCTTGGTCTGTCTTACAAACCAGCTTGCTTTCCAGATGCCCCAACAGAGCCCAAATTCTCAGCAAACCGGAGCGCTGCCTGCCCTGCAGGAGTTGGTACTGCTTGCTATAGTATAAGCTGACTTCTTTCGGGGCAGGGTCAGCATTATCCAGGTAGGAAGTCCCAGTATCAGCTGAGTGAAGCTGCCCGCAGTGAGCGGAGATGGTCTGTTCTTGTGTCCCCTGGCTGCACCAACCCGGCACTGCTCTAGCTTGGGGGGCTACTGGCCCGAAATGTCTCCTGGCTGCTTGACCATAAGTTGCCTTTTATCGCCCCTCTCGAGTGACCAGCACCCACAGGCCCTCAGCACGTGCCGCCGAGGCAGCCACCTTGGCCAGGCTGCGGGAGAGCAACTCAGCGAGCTTGAACTGCATCGTCCTTCATGGCCCAAAGTGCACGGCCCGGCTCTGCTGCCCGTCACTGGGTGTTGCCCTCCCCTCAGCTGGCACTTCATTTGCATTTTTCTTTTTTTTTTAAACAGCGCGAACTTTCAAAGGCTTCCAAATCTGACACCAGCTCCCGGATCCTGAACTCCACAACCACCAACATCCACTGCTGAGGAGGCCGCTGCGGGGCCACAGCCAGAAGGTTCCAGTTGTTCAGGGTTGCAGCTGGATCGCTACTCTGGCACAGCATGACTGGACATGCAGCGCCCGAGTGTGCGTCCCTTCGGCGGGTGGTGAAAACGGCAAGTGTCCCACGTTGGATTTTTAGCCAGGCCCTACATGCTACAATGCTCCTGTGTGCCCATGGCAGGGCCCATGGCCTGCCGGCAGCCATCCCTGTGGGGAGAGGCAGGAGCAAGCTGGGGGGGGAGGGAGACTTTTTTTTAAAAAGGGTTTTACTATAGTGATTTTCAGGTTTTTATGTTAGATGCAATGTTTTAGAAAGAGCTGGGCTGCTCCTGCCTGGGGCTCCCTGCTCTTTATACACTACTGCAGCACACCAGCCCCTGCAGCCCTGGACTCACTGCATGGCCCGTGGGGCAGCCAGAGCCTCCACTGGCAACCTCTTCCTTTCCTCCCCCCCGCCCCACAGCTGCCTCTGCGTTGCCTGCCTGGGCCGCTCTCTGAGCTGCTGATGCCCATAGCAGCATCTTACTTGGTATCTGTTCCCCTGCAGGCTTACCTCTTCCCCCAAGTGCTTCCCGGCAGAGGGGCCTGGGGCCGGCCTGGCGCCCACCCTTCCTGAAGCGCACTGTTGAAACACTGAGCCTAGGGCTCCAGAACTGCAATGGCTTATTGCCTGCTGCTAATATGCTGGGTGGGGTGAGGCCAGTGCCTTGGACTAGCTGATTGAGGTGCATGCCTCATCCTGCCTTTAAGGTGGCATGGGCATGGGCGAGAGGGTCTGGGCAATGATCCATAAAAAGGGGCTAGGGTGCTAAACCCTCACCCCCCTGACTGGAATGTCTCTTCGAGCCAGGCCTGGGGGCCCAGCAGCCCTTCACCAGCACTGACTTGGGGCCAGGCAGCCTGGCTCAGCAGATGGTACTTTCCCAGCACAACCTGCCCTTCTAAAGACAAAGGCAGCTGAGCTGGGGAGAGACTTGGCTGATTACACCTCATGCCTGCTAGACTCAGCTTTGTGTTTCTGACGGTTTTTCCCACATTTACAGTGCTGTGCAGGTGTAGTGTTTTGTACCTGTGCTGCTGGGAGAGCTTGGCCTGTCAGCCGGGGCACTTCACCTCTGTGACAGGTGCTCTCTCTGGCAACTGGAGCAGGCCTGTTGACACCTGCCCCAGGCAGGGTGGTTACACTGATGCAAGCTGGGCATGTCACATACCCCAGACTTGAAGCCTCCTGGGGTTGAGCAGCAGCCCGGCTGCCCCAGGCAGGAATCCCCCTGCGCTGGCTTCTAGAGCAGGGGTTAGGACTTACCCTCCCAGCCAGCCTAGGGAGCTGATCTAGGCCACTGCCAGGGTCTGCTCCCCTAGCAAGCTGCACCTTTCCACTGCTCTGAGCATGCTGGAGGTGGGGCTCTGCCTGTTTGCACCTCTGTTCCCATCACTGAGGGCTGCTCTGTAAATAGCGTCCCTGATCATGAACCACTGTGCACCTTATCACTACAGCACCCCCCGCTTGGTTATTTATTCTCATACTGTCCCTGGCCTGCGGCTCTGTACACTGCTCCACGGCGGGGAGGAGGTTTTAGGCGTTCTGTGCTAGCGTGACAGGAACTGCATGGTACGGTTTGACTGCAGCATGGGGCCAGCATCTCTCTGCTCAAGCATTTGCTTGTCTAGTGCCTATTTTAACCTCCTCCACCCCCTTTGACCCCCCTTGCTGGTAGGGAGGGAACAGTGTGGAATGAATTTGTTACTCATGGTGCCTTTAAGTGTCCAGGTCAGCTCTGGAGGAAATATATTCAGCAGTTCTTCAACAGGGTGTACTGTACTTGTGTTGAGAGCAGTGCAGCTAGCTCCTCCTTGCAGGAATGCTTGCTCAGGGTCTTGTCACCTTTACAAACCCACAGCCTGTGGGACCACAGCAGTGTTATAGGAGGCAACAACAGGGGGGCCAGGAAGAACCTGCAGAATGCTTTTAGCAAGGGAAAGATGATTGATTGGAGTTCTCTGGCTGGGGCAATTTAAACCCCCACAGTGAAAAGGAAATCACTTTCTGCCCCAGCCAGGTGTGGCTGAGTCTCTTTACACATCATTACCACCCCCAACAGTGCTGCAGGTTGGTCTGGATGCTGTCCTGGGCCAAGGCCTCAAAGCCTTTCTCCACCCTTTGTAAAGCCCTTGGCCCTTTCAGCTGCTCTCACTTCTCTACAGCACAGATGTAAGTGTTCCATGGGCCACAGACCACGTCCTCCACCGAGAGCCCGTTTGCAGGGAAATAGCCCACTTGTCTTGGCTGGTCAGAGCTGGCTGTGTCAGTGTGGCCAAGCTGCCCATATTTACCTGCAGACAAAAACACAGCTGCTACATCCACCCCACCTCCTGCAGCAGCAATTCTGCAACACCCAGCCCCAGGAGGGCGCTGCAGGGCCGTGGGCAGCTGGAGACTGGGAGGACTCTGTTGTAGGAGCATTTACATTCACAAGCCCGAAGAGCAGTGCACCATCCTCACTTACCCCAGCCCCAGGTGTAGAGCTCCCCTGTCCCTGTAAGCAAAGACAAGAGTCAGCTGTGGGGGCCACAGGAGAGAGGGTCTGTCCTCCCCCCAGTTTTGGGCCAAGGGCAAAGTTTTGTCCAACAAACAGCACAGGGGGGCAGTAGAACTTGCTTCTGCGTATGCTTCTCCCCTGGGTCCCAGGCTGACTGTTACGCACGCTGCTTTATGCCCTTAGTCAGGCCAAGGAGCTGAGTGCAGACCTGCCCTGGGCAGTCAGTTCCCTCGAGGCAGGGGTGTTAATTCAGGGCAAGTTCCCTCCCGAGGTTTCACATTGGAACATCACCTTCAGTTGAGCCAAGCAAGTTAATAAATATATAGCAGAGGTGACCATCCTTCCCCTGGAGCCGGGGCCTGTTCAGTGCAGCCAGTCTCCAGCCTCCTTCCCCAGGACGGGTGGGAATTGCTGAAACCGGCACAAGGCATTAGAGCAGCGGTGGGCAAACTACAGCCCACGGGACCCTCCTGCCGCAGCCTGACCCGGTGCTCTGTGCTGTGCGGTGGTGTGGCTGGCTCCAGCTGGGCAGCGCAGCTGCCTGCCCTGGTGCTCCAGACAGTGTGGTACGGGGGCAGGGGTGTGGATAGGGGTCCAGGGGGGCAGTCAGGAATGAGAGGAGGGGTGGATGGGGCAGGAGTCCCAAGGGGGTTGTCAGGGGCTGAGAAGAAGGGGGAATGGGATAGAGGGCGGGACTGGGCCACGCCTGGCTGTTTGGGGAGGCACAGCTCTTCGTACAATTTCAGAAACCCAATGTGGCCCTTAGGCCAAGTGTGCCCGCCCCTGCTTTAGAGCCATCCCAGCTCCACAATCAACACTTCACCGCCGCCCTCCTTGCTGACCAGTCCCGAGCCCCTGTACTTACGGGTCACAGCAGCAGTGTGGCGGGAACCACAGCTGACCTTGCTGACCTCTGAACCCTCAGGTAGATCCAGCAAAGCGGGGAAGGCCTGGATTGAAATGAAGTCACCTGCTTCAGCACCCGGTGGTGCCTTGGGACTGACCAATTTCAGCTCCGCCTCTCCTGGGAAACGGATTCAAAATCCAACTCAGGTGGTGGAGCTGGAGAGCAAGGAAGACGTGGGCCTCTTTTGGCTGGGGAGGGTCTGACCCTCCCCAATGCAAGAGCAACCAGGCTGTCGCAAGGGGATTTCCCTCACCGGTGCACAGGCAGGCTGAGCTGGAGCCACCCCTCTGAAAAGCATGGGGCCTCCAGGGGTTCCCAAAGCCTCACCGGCAAGCAGCCAAGGAAAGGCAAGTTGCCATAAGAACCAAGAAAGGCCAGCAGCAGCAGCTCTCTAAGCCTCCACCACCAGCCAGGACTCAGCCTTCGGGCCTGTGCCACGCGGCAGCGTTCCTCACCTGCGCCGGGTTCCTCATGCTGGGAGACAGAGGCTGCGGCTGGTGGCCTTTTTTCTGCCAGTGCTTTGCAAGGTAAAGCCAGCTGCCCCGATTCGTTCCAGCCCCAGGCATAGAGATCACCTCCCTCTGGAAGAAAGAGAGAAGCGATAGCTGAGAACGGGATTGGGACCAAGGTGTTTCTCCGTGAGCATTCAGAGCTCCAGCTCCTGGGCAAGCAGGGGCCCTCAGAGCCCTTCCCCCCTAGAATTTTGCGCATCGCTGTAGAGTCTCCCCCAGGAGCTAATCCACCATCACCCCTCAAGTAGTTCAGAGTGGGGCGGCCCTTTGGCCCAGCCGAGCATTCCCCAGGAGCAGGGATGGAAACAGCACCAACTCCGCTCCCCCCTCATGACCAAGACCAGACCCCCTTGGCACCAGCGCTCTCCCTTTTAGCCACACTGACCAAGCCCCCACCCTGTCGCTACTAACAGGCCTGGGCGCGGGGAGCGGCCATTCCACCCCTATGGCCCTTACCGCTGACACTGACAGAATGCCAGCCTCCAGCTGCCACGTCCCCCATGGGCATGCCATGCAAGGCCTCCACGAGCCGGGGCTCCGACACCGGCTCCAGGCCCCCGTGCCCCAGCTGCCCATGTCTGCAGGGAACACACACGAGACACGTTTCTGCTCTCGATGTCTGCCCCTTCCCCACAGCAACCCCCCCAGAGGGACCAGCCACCCCTACTCCATGTATCTTCCACAGGGATGAGCCACCATGACCCCATGTCCTTCCCTCGCCCCACCCCCACCCCCCCGCATAGGGACCAGCCACCCTGCCCCATGTATCTTCCACAGGGATGAGCCGCCATGACCCCATGTCCTTTCCTCGCGCCCCCCCCCCAGGGATGAACCACACCTGCCCCATGTATCCTCCCCTCCCCCCAGGGATGAGCCAACATGACCCCATGTCTTCCCCTCGCCGCCCCCCCCCCATAGGGACCAGCTCCCCCTCTGACCCAGCCCCCAGCAGCGCAGTCTCCTTCCCCACCCACCTGCCAGAGCCCCAGGTGTAGACGGTCCCGGTGGGGCCCAGGACCACCGCGTGCTCGTGGCCCAGCACCAGCTTCCGGGCCTGCAGCGGCAGCGGGTGCAGGAAGGGCGGCCGTGGGGTCACGTAGCCGCCGGGGGCCAGGGGCAGGGGCCCGGCCGTCTCCCCTGGGTGCAGCCGCCGCCGCCAGGCGGGGCCCCCGCGCAGCCCCGCGCCCCGCGCCCAGGCCTCCAGCGCGGCCCCTCGCAGCAGAAGCACGTGGCTCTCGGAGGGGAGCAGGTCCCGGCCGCGCCCGGGCAGCGGCCCCGCCAGCAGCCCCCGCAGCACCAGGCGGCCGCGCCCTGCGGAGAGAGCGGTCAGGGGGGGTTCTGGGGGGGGCGGTACGGGGGGTGGGGGTTGGTAGCGAATTGGGGGCGGCACCGGAGCGGGGTGGGGGCGGCACCGGAGCGGGGTTGGGGGGGGTACCGGGCGGCACCAGGCGGGGGGGGCGGTACCGGGCGGCCCCCCCGCGGGTCTCACCCGTCACCAGGCCCGTGTAGCTCCACGCGGGCCGCACCACGCGGATCCCGCCCGGCTCCGGCTCCACGCGCCGGGCCCCGCCGGCCGGAGGCTCCGCGACGCCCCGAAACCCGAAAACGAACCAGCCGCGCTGGGGACCCGGTTCCGCCATCGCAGCCAATCACAGCGAGCGGGCGGGACTTCCGGTCACATGACGCGACAACTCCTCGCCCCTTTTGCCAGATGGGGAAACTGAGGCCAGGTCTCCCCCTCCCCCATCCATTGAGGTGACGTGCGACCCCGGCGCTGTTCAGCCCCAGGCAACCCGCGTCCCCCCAGCCGCCAGGCCTAGAAACCTCTGGTCCGGCCCAGCCCCTAGCGTGGGGTGACCCCCGGCCAGCCCCTCTGCCCCCCTCGTCTCTCCCCGCCCCGGTTAAAGGAGAGCAGCCTGGATGGGCCAGCCCCCAGGGGAACCCCCGGCTCCCCTCGCTGTTACAAGGAGGGACCTTCCTTCACGCCGGGCGGGCCCCAGCCTCGGGGTCCAGCCCCGCTCCCTGCGACTGATGAACCCCCAGCCCAGCCCCTTCCCCACTGTGAGCCAGGCCCCCGCCCTTAGCACTTCGCTTTGTTCAGTCCGCTGGCTGGAGGGGGTGGTTTTATTAGGAAAATACAATACAGCGCATACAAGGCATGCTTTCCCTCGCCCCCCCCCACCACCACAGCAGAGGCAAATGTTCATCCTACAGCGACAGGGACGATCGCGAGAAGACAGACAGGGCCAGCGCTGGCTCCTTCACAAGGCATTCAGCAGCACCCGGAGCCAGACGGAGGCCGGAGAGAGAGGGTTGAGCCAGCTGCTCAGACCAGTCAGAGCCACATCTACGACCCTGAGCAGCTGCTGCATTCAGCCACTCACCGCCTCGGGGAACAGCAGGACAGCGCCAACTGAGGGTGCTGCCCCTCCGACCCCGACCCCCCATAGCCGCTAAACAGCAGCCAGCCCATCACCCCAGAGCCGCTGTGCCTGAAGAATGCCCTCTCTGCCCCTCCCCGCCAGCCCAGAGCAGAGCTGTGGGGGTCAGAGCGCCTGGAGGAGACAGACAGACACGTGTTAGGCACGAGAGGTGCAGGTGCAAAGGCCCCTCCTGGGGGGCAGCAAGGGCAGTCTGGCCCCCATCTGCGCTGGGAGCACACGCAGGGGCGTCGCTCAGGCAGGCAGAGACAAGCACAGGGTGCGGCAGGACTTGGATGCCTGCAGAGAGCTCTTGTGAGGGGAGGCTGTGAGCGGAGGCTGGCAGCTCCAGGCTAGACGGGAGAGTGTCAAGGGGACCCTGCAGCAGCTCATGGGTGCAGAAAAGAAACATACCTGAGAGCATTGCAGAGCACCCCTGCGTCTAGCACACACAGGCAGGCCCTGCCTCAACTGCATACACTCTTTGGTTAAGACAAGATACAACAGGCAGGTTCGGCCCCCCTCATGGCCACCTGCACCCCAGGGGCTCCAGCCTCCGAAGGCAGCGTCTTTCCCTAGCAGCAGCTGGTGTGTTACAAGCCCAGAGCAGTGCGTGCACGGAGGAAGGAGAGCCCAGACAGGACAGCCCGTCACTCTCCATTCACGTTGGGTTTGATCAGCCCACATGCCACGGCCCGCGCCAGGCACTCCTTGGCAGCTTGGGCCACACGGGGCTTGTCGCGCTCCTCCTTGGCGAGTACAGACAGGATCTCCAGCATCTCGCTCTCCATGAGCTTGGCTGCAATCTCCCGGCCTGCCATCATGTTCAGCACGATCACGGCGCCACGATGCTGCAGCTCCTCGTTGGGGCTGAGCAACAGGGCCTGCAGGATCTCCAGCCAGTGATCCGTCTGGGGGGAGACAGGGAGACAGGCTTGAGCCAGGCCCTGAGCCCCTGTATGGGCTCAGAACCTGGGCAGGGAGCCCTCCAGCACACCCAGGCTACTCTCGGAGCCGAAACCCCAGCCCGGAGTCCTGCTTCCTGGACAGACCCACAGACCAGCTGCTGCTGCCCCCTCTGGCACTTGTACCGTCCCTGAGCCTCAGCCCTTCCCACAACATGCCAGAGAAACGGAGCTGGCTGCCTGCCGCAGCCAGGACATGCTGCTCCTTCCTGCTCTGCCCTGCAACGTGCTGGCGCCCCAGCACAGGCCCAGCCACCCTCCCAGCACTCATTGCAAAGTCACAGGAGACTGAAATTCCACACCAGGATCCCACATTCTGTGCCCCTCCGCAAGGCCAGCAGCATGTCCCACCCCGCAGGCAGCCGCAGCAGACCAGCCAGGGAAGGAGGCTGAGCTCGTTCTGAGTGTCAGAGCGCGGGGGCGGGGCGGGGCGGGGGCACTCTCACCACTTGGGTGATCTTCCTGCAGATCGGGGGCAGCAGCGAGGTCAGCATGGCCAAGGTGCCGGAGGCTGCTCGCCGCAGCTTCTCGTCGTCCTCCCCACTGTACAGAACCAGCAGCTTCAGCCGGTCGCTGCCCTCGGCCAGGAAGAGCTCCTGCACCTGCAAGCCAGAGCCAGAACGGGGATTGTCCTCCTGCCAGAGGGCGGGCCCTTCCCCCAGACCCCCGCCCTGCCCATGCCGGCCCTCACCTCCGTGCTCATGGCCATGTTGCACATACACTCAGTGGCAGCCAGACGGAGCAGCTCGTGCTCCTCAAACATGTAGCCCTCGATCATGGGCACCGCTTTCTCCTTCAGGATCTTCTGCCTGCAACAAGGAACAAGTGAGCGCCCCGCTCCCACCTGGGACAGAGGGTGGCTTTGGTGCTGGGTGAGGGGGGTCTGGTAGCAGTAGGGACCTGCCTGACTGCCAGGCGCGATGCAGCTCCTCCTACCTCAGCCTCTCGCTGATCCCGGCCAGATTGGTTAACGCCATCAGCCCCTCGAAGTTCTCCAGGCCTGTACGGTGCAGGTGCAGGAGACTCACCAGGGGTCTGACCACCTCATAGATCTAGGGAGCAAGGCAGCCGTCAGAGGGGCTCAGGCTGTGGCTGCAGAACCCCCAGACATCCCACGCTGCAGGGACTCCCCCGCACGGGCAGCAGATCCGCCACCAAGAGCGGCTCAGACTCAGCCAACATGAGTCGCTGCCTCCCTGGGGAGGAGCAGCCGCGAGACCCCTGCCCTCCCGGAGACCCCCAGTATGAGGAAAGTCCCAGGCAAAAACTCTGCCCAGGTGTGGACTGCTGGGGGCAGCCCCTCCACCCCAGAACAGCACACGCCGGGCCGCACTGA
Organism: Chelonia mydas; assembly: GCF_015237465.2. NCBI lineage: Eukaryota > Metazoa > Chordata > Testudines > Cheloniidae > Chelonia > Chelonia mydas. The sequence continues at coordinate 83,087,367 of NC_051250.2, forward strand.
CCCGCTCTCCAGGGAACGCCATCTCAGGGTTGGAGGTGATGGTGATCTTCGCCAGTGCCTGCGCAGCCTTGGCCTGCCCCACCTCGGTACCCTCCAGGGACAGCGGGATGAGTGTCTGGGGGGGGCAGGGCCGTCAGTACAGAGCCAGGGCCCAGCAGCCCTTCCAACACCCAGCTCGCCCGCAGCGCACGCAAGGAAAGCGCCACCTCCACCCTGGGTCCCTAGAGAGAGCCCCGCCTGGCGGGGACACCCCAGCCCAGGGACTCTGCCAGGCCACATGCGCAGGGGCTTTGGCAGAAACCCCCAACCCCTGCAGGGCCATTCGCTTCCCTCCCGCCTCATGCTATGCACCCAGCCCACAGGGGGGCGCTGTAGAGAGACAAGGGGAGAAGCTGGGAGCCCTGGCATCTCACCTTTCCCCCTCCCTGGGCCACCACGCTGCCTCTGTCCGCTGCTTCCTCCACCACGGCCAGGAACACCCTGGGGGCAAAGAGCAGCAGCGGCCGCTGCAGTCAGCACAAGCAGAGACAGGGAGGGCGCGAGCACCCGGCCCCCTCGCCAGGTGCAGATCCATGCTCGTACCCTGGGGCGCCCTGCGCCGGGCAGGACCCCACAGTGCCCTGCTCCCATGCACAGGGGAACCCAGAACCCACTGGCCAGCTGGGCATGTGGCTCAGAGGGCCGGCCAGCCAGCCACCCCCCCACGGGCACAGCCTCACCTGGAGATCAGCTCCCGGCAGGAGTTGGTCAGCGCCGGGTTCTCACTCTTCACCATGCAGGTGAGAGCTGACACCACGCCGGCAGCCAGCAGCTTGTGCACCCGCCGCCTCACACAGCCTGGCTCATCCTGTGCGGGGAATGACAGCTACACAGTACACACAAGGCTCTGCCCGCCCCAGGCCCGCGCCCCCGCTGACACCCATCAGCCCCTTTCCTCCCAGGGGGCCCAGGCCACACTGCCAGGCTCCGGCAGGGTGCAGAAATCCCTTGGGGCGCAGCCCAGCCCCTCTCCTGACCTTGGGGTGCTGCTCTGGGACGTGCTGCTTGGCATACTTGGCCAGCTCCAGCATCTGGGGGTCTGGCTCCTCGTGGTCGTAGCTGTTGGTGCAGTTCACCAGCGTCGAGGCCACTGCAAACAGCACACTCCTGTCCTCTGACTGCAGGGAACAGCAGGGGACGCTCAGCAAACCGTGCGCTACGAGTGGGATTCACCGCTAGGCTGGCTGGCCCCACGGAGCAATCGACTGCAAGCAGCTCCCAGTTCTGCCCCACTGAGCCATGTCCCCCCCCCACGTGCTATCCTGACACCGACACAGCCCCCTCCCCGCAGCGCTGCCCCAGCAGCAGCATCACCTTGGCCAGCTGGAACATGGCCTGCACAGCTGCCTTGTCCTCCACAAACTCCTCCTTGACGTCCGCATCGAAGGTCAGGTAGGCCAGGCCCTCCACCGCCCAGCGCCGTGTGCCCGCGTCGACCACCTCGTTACACAGCCACCTGCGGGAGGGGAGCAGCCGTGAGCCTGCGCCGGCACCCCACTGTGGTGGTGGCAGCATGGGGGCTGGGTGGTACAGGATTCACCTGGATGCTCCCCTGCCCCTGGGACCTCTCCCCACCCCCTGTGCCTGGACGTCCCCCCCGCCCCCCAGGCCCTCACTTGCGGCACTGCTTGGCCAGTTTCAGGGTGGAGCCCTCGGCGAACTGCTTCATGCTGAAATCGGTGCCTCCGGCAGAGCCCAGCTTGCAGAGCCCCTGCAGCAAAGAACAGCACATCAGGCCAGCCCCTCCCTGCCCCCAGCCCCTCAGCATGCCTTGGGGGGACCCTGCCAATGGGAACCCCCACCCACCTGGGCTGGACACAAACTCATCAGCCCAAGGGCTTCCACAGGCCTGCCATGGGCCCTGCAGCCACACACGCAGCCCCTGAACGCTTCCAGCCCTGTGAGAGCATCTCCCGCTGTGCCCAGATGCAGCAGCTCAGCCTCCGGCAGGACACTCTACCCTTCAGGGACAGCCCCCCTCGCTGGGCTCCTCACCACCAAGGCCCGGATGCGGATGCTGTCTCTCCCGCTGCACTTATAGATGTTCTTGAGCAGGGTCACCCCGTTGGCCGTGATGAAAGACGCCCGCTTGGCCTTGTCAGCAGCATGGATCAGAGCCTCCACGGCCACCAGCTGGTCGACCTCCCGCACGGAGGCGCACAGAGCCAGCACACTCTCCATGATCCCCTCCAGCTCCAGCACCTGGTTCCCAGCTTCCGAGGGGCCCTGCAGCAGGCACGACACCGTCTGGATGGCACGAAGCTTCCCAGCCAACCCATGCCCCTCAAACCAGCTCCTGGAGGGGAAGAGCAGCAAGAAAGGCTAACCCTGCCCGGGGGCATCAGCTGTAGCCCCCACCCGCCCTGCAGGCATGGTGCCAGCAGCAGGCCCAGCTCCAGCCGTCCCACCCCCAAGGTAGCTCCTTTCCTCCTTGAGCTGCCGATCCCTGCCGGGCACAGACCCCAGGAGCAGGGAGCATTCCTGCCAGCGGTCAGGGAATGGCCTGGCCGAGGAGAGGTGGCGCCCAGGCTGTGCCCAGGGCATGGGGCTGCTCCTCACCTGACATAGTCTTCGCACAGCCGGTGGAAGGTCTCCCTCTCGGCGTCGCACTTCAGGTCACCGTAGAGCTTGCTCAGCAGGACAGCAGCGCTCATCCGGCTGTTCTCTGTCGCAGGCAGGCTGCCAGGGGCCTCGCACACCGTGCCCCCCACTTCTAGGATCTTCTTCAGGCCTGCAAGGGCAGGGTGCTCAGACACCGCCCTCAGCAACAGGCTCACGAGCTCTCAGGGAGCAGGCGACTTTGGCTGAGCGAGGGACCCATGCCAGCACAGGCGTGAGGGAGGGGAGGTGAGAGGGGTGTGGCAGCCCTGGGGGTGCTCTGAGCAGCTCTTACCCTGGTCGATGACCCAGAGGGTCAGGCTGTTGTTGGGGTCACGCAGCGATTTCCGCGGCACCACTTTGATCAGGAGGTTGAGGCTGTTGTTGCGGCCGTGGGCCGAGGCCCCCTCCCGGGTCAGCATTTCCAAGAGGTGCGCAATCAGCAGCTTCAGCTCCTTCGAGGGATCTGGCAGACAGCAAACGCCAAGAACGTCAGTACCCCCCACCCCGCCCAGCCCCTGGCCCCCTCACAGGCAGCTGGGAGCACAGGAAATGGTGGGATGAGGCACAGAGCCCAGGGTACCCCAAATCACAGCCCCAGGTGTTCCACACAGGCCCCTTCTCCATCCCTCCTATCACAGGATGGGCACCCACAAAGTTGCCTGGCACCAGGGGGACATCAGAGAGGCTTGTGCCAGGCGATCCACCACCTGCCACTGGAAATCCAGGGACACGGGTACGGTCTGGCCAGGACATGGCCTCTCTGGAACCTGCCGCTGAGCAGAGAGAATGGGTCACTCACCCAGCACAAGGGCTTCCTCCTTGCCATGGAAGTCCCTCTGCAGTCCCTCCTTCAGTGCGTCAAACATGACCTGCAGCAGGTTACAGGCCGCCAGAGACACCTGCTCGTGCTCCGCTCCCAGCATCGCCGAAATGCGTGGTGCCCCCAGCTCCGCGAGGATGGCCATGGTCTGTGAGCACAGCAGAGCAGCCTGCTAGAAGATTGCTGAGAAGCCCCAAGCCCCCCCAGCGCTGCCCCTTCACCCCACACTTGGCCCCAGCAAGTCCCAGCTGCCCTGTGCAGATACCCAGCAGTGCCTGCTGGGGCCAGGGGCCCACACCCCCCAAACGCTCTCGGGCGAGCGCTAGCCACGCTGGCAAAGGGAAGGGAGGGATCTCGCCAGCTAGACAGCAGGGTGGGGACAGACAGGCACTACAGCCTGGGAGCTGGCCCCGCAGGAGGCGGGCTGCGGAGTCAGCGCCAGAGGAGAGCGAGGCAGGAAGAGGCTTCACGCTGGGGCGGCCAGGCTGTGCTGGGCAGGCGCAATGCGGATCAGCACTGACAGCCCCCCCCTTGCTGCAGTCCTTGACCCCAGCTACAGAGGTGGAGCCGGGCAGGCTCCTCTCCCCCACCACAGCCCACACAAGGGGATGGAGCCCCGGCCAGGCCAGGCCAGGCAGCAGTGGCCCCGGTTACTGCACCACTCAGCAGCGTCACTAACTGCAGGTCACAACCCCCAGGGTGAGTCTCCCACCAGCACACCCTGCAACCCAATCCGCTGGTCCCGTGGGGGGCACACGTCTGCATGGGGCACAGGCCCCAAACCCTGGGAGCAGCCCACACCTACCCGCGAACGGTGCCCGGAGCACAGGCCAGCCAGAGTGCGCAGAGCCGCCAGCATCGCGTCCTCTCTGCCCGTGTCCAGCATGAGCAGCAGCAGCCGGACGCCGTCGCTCTGGAAGATCTTCTCCGCCCCAGCCTCCTCCCGGGCCAGCACAATCAGGTTCTGCGCTGCCTGGGAGACAGGAGTCACACGCAGCTGGCAAGCTGCACTCAGCAGGGAGGCCGCGGGGCTGGGCACAACCCAGGGAAGGAGCCCAGGGAGTGAGGAACCTCACTGGCACCAGCGTGCAGGACACCAAGGAGTCCCGGGTGGGATCACTGCCTGGGCAGCCAGCGAGAGGGGCCCCCTTGGCTTCCAGCAGCTCAGACCTGCCAAGCCAGAGCCTCCTGCTCCTGCAGCAGGAACACAAGTGCCCATGCCCAGAGCCACAGCAGCCTCTCCCACCGCCCCACAGCTCATGCTTTAGTGAGCAACATCTGCCTAGGGACTGGAACCCACCCCCCACCAGCACCTGCCCAGCTACTCCCGCTCCCCCGACAGTCTCCCCTCCCCCACCATAATTCCCCCCAGCACCCCATCCAGACAGTCCCCCTCCCCCCTCACATTCCCTCCCCTGTCAGCACCTGCCTAGCCACTCCAGCTCCCACCCTCCACCCCCACCACATTCCCTCCCCTGGTCACAGCCAGCTCCCACCCCCACACTTTGCCCTGTGGCTGCTCAGAGCTGGTACCTTCTGTTTTTTGTCTGTGTCTGTCTCTTTGGGGTCCAGTAAGATCTGAAACATCTGCTCTACTTTGGAGTCCGTGCAGGACATGAGCTTCATCTGAGACAGACGGAGGGACAGGTTAGTGATGGCCTCTATCACCCTGCAGTGGGAGTCCAGCCTCGGCCTGCAGATGGGTCAGCAGCCCGGCCCCGCCTGGGCCATGAGCAGCAAGGCTTCTCAGAGGCCAGTACAGTGCTGGCAGCGTTGGCCCTCCAGAGCCCTCGCCCAGGCCTTGCTGCGCTCACCTTCTCCTGCATGCTGCTCCCCAGGTCGTGCAATGCCTCCTGGAAGGCCTTGTTCTTGGGCTCCAGGCTCATACATCTGCGCAGGTCGTAGACCGCCTGGTCCAGGCGGCCCAGCTTCTGCAGCGCCTGGCTGCGGCGGAACAGCGCCTTGACGTCGTGGCCATCGGCTTCAATGGCTGAGCAGAGACCAGAGCACAGTCAGAGGGGGCCTTTGGGCCCGCTCCCCCTACCCCCAACTGGGGAAACAGCAAGCTGACCGACAACCCGCCCTGCCGTACCTTTAGACGCATCAGCTTCTGCCTTGGCATAATCTTCCTGCAAAGAAGGGAGGCAGGTGAGAGAGGCGGGTCGCCATGGTGTTAGAAGCACAAGACGGCCAGGCTGGGTCCCACTAGCCTCCAGGCCTGTCATGGACAGCGGAGGTGCTAAAAGCCCAGATCAGAGGAGGAGAGACTGACCTGTCCACAGGGGGAGGTTCCTGGATTTTCAGATATCACTGAGCAGATGTTTCCATGGAGTTGCCATGGTGACAGACAGATTTTCCCCACTGTTCAGCTCAGCCCACCCTGCCCGGGACATCCCTCCTCAGACCAGACCAGCGCCATGGGCCCTGCTGGCCTCACAATGCAGGAATCGCCTTCCCTCAGGCCCACCAAACTTCCACGGCGCCACCTGCTCTGGGGGTCTCCGGATCCCCCCTACCCCCAGCTCGGGGGGCTCAACCCACACCCCAGCCACACAATCACTGGCGCCGCCCCTCCTGCCCAGAGCAGCTTGGGGCTCCCTGGGGAGGGGACGCACGCTGTGTAAGAGCAGATAAGGTGGAACCTGAAAAGTGGGGAGTCACAGCAGCCTGCTGGGCCAGAGAGCCCCCCCGCCCCCCAGCTGCAGCAGCAGCAGGCTGCTCGATGCATCCCAGAGACCTGCCGGCGGGCGCAGAGGCTGTGACTCCCGGTGCCCAGCGAGGGCAGTTGGAACATTGGGCTTCACGCCAGTCCCTGGCCGGGGTCACACGTGTCACCGCCCGGCCTCCCTGCTACTCCCGCTGGCGCCGGGCAGTGCTCACCAGCCCTTCCCGCCCAGGAGGGAGCCCCGAGAGCCAGAGCGCGGACGGGAAAAGGCCCCTGTTATCCACCTGTCTAGGTCTCACCCTGCACCCATCGCTCCCCTACCCAAGTGCCTTTTGCTTGCCTCGGATGCTGACTTGGCAGGAGAGCCTTGGCAAGCTGCCCCGGCTCCCCGCGCCCGCTGGCCCAGGGATCCCCACCTCGGGGGGCAGGAGGTGCCGCTAACCCAGACAGCTCCGCTGAGTCAGCGGCCTCAGGCTGGCAGCGCAGCGGGGCGGGCGCCACGCGGGTCCCCGAGCCCCACGCCGGGGCCCCCCGGCTCACCAGTTTCAGGTGGCAGGCGGCCCGGTTGCGGTGCAGCACCGCGCGCTCCGGGGGCCCCGCGCCCAGCTCCAGGGCCCGCGTGTAGGACGCCAGCGCGGCCGCGTAGTCCCCGGCCTGGAAGAGCCGGTTCCCCTCCTGCCGCAGCTGCCCCGCCGCGCCCTGGGGAAAGACACAGTCAGAGGGGCCAGAGCCCTGGAGTCTGACCCTCCCCGGGAGCCGGGACCCCCCAGTCCATCCCCCCCCGCCCGGGAGCCGGGACCCCCCAGCACGTTTCCCCCCCGGGAGCCGGGACCCACCAGTCCGTCCCCCCCGGGAGCCGGGACCCCCCGCCCCCAGGACCCCCCCAGTCCGCCACCCCGCCCCCCCGGGAGCCGGGACCCCCCAGTCCATCCCCCCCCCGCCCGGGAGCCGGGACCCCCCAGTCCGTCCCCCCCGCCCCCGGGAGCCAGGACCCCCCCGCCCCCGGGAGCCAGGACCCCCCCAGTCCGCCGTCGTCCCCCCCCCCCCGGGAGCCGAGACCCCCCCCCCGAGTCCGTCCCCCCCCCGGGAGCCGAGACCGTCCGTCCGTCCGTCCCGTCCCCGCCGCCCGGGAGCCGGGACCCCCCCCCCCCCAGTCCGTCCCGTTCCCCCCCGGGAGCCGGGACCCCCCCCCCAGTCCGCCACCCCCCCCGCCCGGGAGCCGGCCCCCCAGTCCGTCCCGTCCCCCCCCGGGAGCCGGGCCCCCCCCCAGTCCGTCCCCCCCCGGAGCCGGGCCCGGCGGGTCACCCACGGCCGCCTCCATGCCGAGTCCGGACGCCGAGCCGGCCGCTCCCTGCGCGCAGTGATGCGCCGCGCCCCCCCGGCCTCGCCCGGGCCCCGCCCCCCGCGCGCGCGACGTAATGACGCCATCTGTCAGCGCCCCTCCCGGCGGCCTCGCTGGGACGCCGCTGACGCAGAGGCCGGCATCACGTGACGGGCTCAGGGAAGGGGCGGTGCTTAACCTGGGGGTCAGCAGCCCCGCCCGCCCTGGCCCCGCCCCGAGCGGCAGCGCCCGAGGCGGCGCCGCCCGTTGACTCTGGACCCTAACGATGACGCGGGCCTGTCCAGGGGCCGGGCCGCTGCGCTGCGTCCCCGTGTGGGCAGGCGGGCGGGGGGGGTAGCCAAGGGCGCAGCCCGGCCTCCCCCCGGCCAGGGAGCGGGGGCGGGGTCTCTGAGCCCCCGGCCAAGGGAGCCAGCTGGGCTCCTGGGGCAGCTGTGCCTAGGGGGTGCCGGGGGTGATGGGACGTGCACGTGGGACAGCAGCAGGGGTCACGGGAGGGCTCATTAGGGTGCCCAACTCTCTAATCGCACAAAACCGAACACCCCTGCCCCGAGGCCCCGCCCCTTCTTCCAGGCTCCACCGCCGCCCGCCCCTCCCCCTGCCGCCGTCGCGCGCACTTCCCCACCCTCGCTTGCTCTCACCAGCCTGGGGCGGGGGCCTGGGGAGCGGGGCGGGGGAGAGTGCGCAGGCAGGCTCTGTGGTGGGGCCAAGGATGAGGGGTTTGGGGTGTAGGAGGGGGCTCAGGGCTGGGCAGGGGCTTGGGGGTGCAGGGTCCTGGCAGTGCTTACTGTGGGTGTCAGGAAGCGGCCGCCAGGCCCCTGCAGCCCCTAGCTGCATGGGTGTGGGCAGCCAGGGAGGCTCAGCGCGCTGCCCTCATGCCTGCAGCCACTGCCCCCGCAGCTCCCATTGGTCACGGTTCCCGGCCAATGGAAGCTGCGGAGTCGGCTCTCGGGGCGGGGGCTGCACACGTAGCTTCCCTGGCCGCCCATGCGTCTGGGGTTTGCAGGGATGTGGCCACTTCCGGGAGCTGCGCAGAGCTAGAGCAGGCAGGGAGCCTGCCTTCGCCCCGGGGCCCTGCTGCACCGCTGCCCGGACTTTTAATGGCGCCGACCGGAGCCGCCGGGGTCCCTTTTCGACCAGGCGTTCCAGTCGAAAACCAGATGCCTGGCAATGCTAGGGCTCAGGCGGGTGGCACTGGCTGGGCTGGAGGGAGACTGACCCGGGGCAAACATCAGGCTCCAGTTCCAATTTGCCATGTGGCTCAGGCACCTGTGCTGGGTCCTCAAATGGCACAACTTGGCTGCAGCCAGACCTGCAGCCCGTTCACCACAGACCCAGCAGCTGGGACCCAGCTCACCACAGTTCACCAGTTCACCACAGACCCAGGCCACCGGCTCAGGAGGCAGACACTACAGAGGTGACCAGGTCGGCTGGTGCCACAGAGGGGAGGGCCACACCCACAGCTGTGCAGTGAGCATTCACTCCAGCAATGCAGGAGTGTACACACATGCACACCCACCCATGCACACACCCCTCTACATGCACACACACACCCCTCCACACACCCCACCCCCACACATGCACACCACACCTGCACACCCACACGTGAACATGCCACACCCCAAACGTGCACCCCACACACACACACCCCCATGCTGACGCCCATCACACATAACCCTGTGGACCCTCCCATGCTCCCTTGAACAGGTGCGCAGCAGCTGGACTGGCCACGGAGGAGCAAGGACCCCACCCGCAGCCCGCGGTGCCCAGGGTGGGGATCGAGCCACAACCAGCAATAAATGGGAACTGAGAGTGCGACCAGCTGTCACCTTTACCTGTGAACGAGGAGCTGCAGGCAGCCCCAGGGACGCTGAGCACAGATGAGCCATGGGCGGGATGAATCAGACAAGGGCCAGGAGACCCCCGCCCTGCCCAGCTTGTGTCATCGTGTGACTCCACCCCACTGTACACACCCCAGGGTTCCTCTCTCTCCAGAGGTCACATCCCAGACAGAGCACTCGGGGGCAGGGCTTGGCCTGTCAAGCAGCTTAGGCACTTTATAAGGGCCAGGCCAGGCCAAACAGTGCGGGGCTGAGGCATGGGCTGGCTTTATCGCAGTGGCAGCGTGCCAGGCTCTGCTAACAGCACCTCTGTAATACCGACAGCCGACACGCCCTCTGCCCCAAGCGTCACCCCACAGTCACTGTGGCACCTGCTCGTCACACTTGCTGTCCTGGCTGGGCTGGGCCGTGGGTACAGCCAGCTCCTGCCGCTGGGTCCCTCCTCGCGCCAGACCGGGCCGTGGGCAGCTCCTGCCGCTGGGTCCCTCCTCGCGCCGGGCTGGGCCGCGGGCAGCTCCTACCACTGGGTCCCTCCTCGTGCCGGGCTGGGCCGCGGGCAGGTCCTGCTGCTGGGTCCCTCCTCGCGCCGGGCCGGGCTGCGGCCAGCGGTGCGGGAAGGAGCTGGCCAGGTGCTTGCCCAGGCGGCTGCTGCTCGGGAGGCTGTAAAAGCAGCGCTGGTTGAGTCTGCAGAAGTGGAGGAAGTCGAGGGTCATGAGCGTGAGGACGAGAAGGCCGTAGAGCCCCACAGCCAGCAAGGGCAGTGGGTTCCTGGGGGGGTAAGGTACAAGGCAATAACTGTGTTACACTGGGCACGATACTGCTACCAAGGGGTGGCTTCCACTCTCCCAGGGGAACCCAGATGCCAGGCGGTGTCCCACACTGGGCACTATTGGGTGCCCCCAGGCAGCCCTGTCCTACTTGCATATCTTCTCCAGCTCGATGCCAGGGGGCGTCATCCCGCTCCTGGGGAGCCCGGTGCTGCTAGGGAAATGTATGGACCCCGGTGCTCAGCAGAGGCACTGCCCATGGACCCCTTGTGAATGGAGAGTCGCTGCTTTGCAGCTGCTGCTGGAAAACAGGGCTGGGCATGAGTCGTTAATGCCCGTTAATGAGCTCCAGCCACTTGAATGGATTAGAGAGGCATGATTTTCCTTTACAACATAAGAACGGCCAGACTGGGTCAGGCCAACGATCCATCTAGCTCAGTATCTTCTGGCAGTGGCCAGTGCCAGATGCTTCAAAGGGAATGAACAGAACAGGGCAGTTATCAAGTGATCCATCCCCTGTCATCCACTCCCAGCTTCAGGCTGTCAGAGATTTAGGGACATCCAGAGCATGGGGTGTGTCCCTGACTGTCTTGGTTTACAGCCATTGATTGAATAGTCGTAAGTTCCTGCAGGAACTTCTCTAGTTCTTTTTTGGACCCTGTTACAGTCTTGGCTTGCACAACATCCCCTGGCAAGGAGTTCCACAGGTTGACTGTGTGTTGTGTGAAGAAGTACTTCCTTTTGTTAGTTTTAAACCTGCTGCCTAATAATTTCATTGGGTGACCTCTAGTTCTTGTTTTCTGAGAAGGAGCAAATCACATGTCCTTATCTACTTTCTCCACACCCATCCTGATTTTACAGACCTCCGTCACATCCCCCCTCAGTCGTCTCTTTTCTCAGCTGAACAGTCCCAGTCTTTTCGATCTCTCCTCATCCAGAAGTTGTTCCATCCCCCTCATCATTGTTGTTGCCCTTCTCTGAGCCTTTTCCAAGTCTAATGTGTCTTCCTGAGCTGGGGTGCCCAGAACTGCATGCAGTATTCCAGGTGTGGGCGTAACAGGGATTTATATAGGTTTCAGAGTAGGAGCCGTGTTAGTCTGTACCGCAAAAAGAAAAGGAGGACTTGTGGCACCTTAGAGACTAACCAATTTATTTGAGCATAAGCTTTCGTGAGCTACAGCTCACTTCATCGGATGTATTCAGTGGAAAATACAGTGAGGAGATTTATATACACACAGAACATGAAAAAATGGGTGTTATCATAAGTGATCACTCTCCTTACAGTGTGTATGATAACACCCATTTTTTCATGTTCTGTGTGTATATAAATCTCCTCACTGTATTTTCCACTGAATGCATCCGATGAAGTGAGCTGTAGCTCACGAAAGCTTATGCTCAAATAAATTGGTTAGTCTCTAAGGTGCCACTAGTCCTCCTTTTCTTTTAGGGATTTATATAGTGCCAATGTAGCTTTGTGCCTGTCACAGCACGTCTATCCAGGGCTTTTCTGGCTCATGTAAAACCAGCTCATGGTCCTTGCAGCTCTGCCATTCCCAAGAGCCCTAAGCCCCTCTTTACAGCTCACCTGGGTGGCTCCCAGGGTCCAGGCGCACCCGTCAGCATGCAGTGTTCTGCGCTCACGCTGCACTGTGCATGGTGCAGGGCCACGACAAGTCACGCGAGGTTTGCCCCTCCAGAAGGGGGTGCAAACATGGCTGGCATTAGAACCTGAAGCAGCCCCTCCCCTCCCGCAAGTGCACGCACAGACCAGGCACTGCTGCTTACCTGAGTCTGGCTGGGGTGGGCACGTTGGACAGATTGACCCTTCTCAGGCTCTCAAACTCCAGCTGGGGGCAGCAGAATTTCAGGGCATGGTCTCCGTGGCGGCAGCAGTACCTGTGTGCAGGGGGGTCAGTGAGTCGTGGGCAGTAGAAGCCGGAGTGGTAGCGCCCATCAGGGCTGCGATATCCCTCGCAGAGGTGCAGGTTACGGGCCGAGGCTGCAAGGGGAAGTCCCAGCCAAAGAGACTATTCAGAACATGAGCCAAGTACAAGAGCTTGGCCTACCGCACGGTCGCAGCAGATAACAGCCTACAACTGCTACCAGCTGATGGAGTCCCCCCTCCCCCCTTAGCTCAGGTGGGGAAGGCCCATGCTCACAGACCTTTGTGGGAGGCCTGACACCAAGCAGGGCCAGCCCAGTCTCAGGGGGCCCCAGGGTGACCTCATTCTCAACACCACCAAGAGGAGAACCCTGACAAAATGCTCTGACTGGCTGAAGCTTCCCAGGGCTCTGTGGGGATGGGGTGGGGAGAGCCCTCCTGGGAGACCGAAGCTCTTCCAGGGGATGGCCAGGAAGTGGCTACAGCTGGCCTCCGAGCTGGGTGTGGCCTGGGGAAGTTCGCTGAGTTCTCCCGCACAATCCGACCTAGCCTGGGACCCGCCATGCACAGGGACCCCACCCTGTGGCCCTCAGACTCTGGGCTGCGCAAGCCGGAACAACTTGCTCGCCCACGTACGCTGGCTAGAGGGGCTTGCTTCACGCGCCTTTCAGCGGCTCATGAGCCAAGGGTGGCCGGCCGGTGGCTCCTTGTGGGCACCCTAGTGTTGGCCGTGGTAGGGCAGGGTGCTCACCCCATGGGCTGTGACCCTGATTGCCCAGCACAGCAGGGGTGTCAGAGGGCCTGAAGCACCAAACCGTGCTGGCCTCTGGCGCTGGCTCCCATCTCACAGTCCCAGTCCTGGTGCTGCACCCTCCAGCATGGCTGGCAGGGTGCCTGCCCGATACGCTGAGCCCAAAGGGACCCCTGGTGTCACTGTCAGCGCTCTCCCCAAGGACGAGAGTTTGGCGGGGGGCAAAGGAGACTGCCCACGTGGAGGGGGCGGGGCAGTGTCCTATGTTAGTCCTGACCAGGCTGGAGAAGGGAGTTGAGGGCAGCAGGGGAAATGTGGCCCGGCTTCACACGCAGCTGGGCACACTTCCCAGCCCGGCCACACCCCACGGAACAGTGCACCACCCCTGGACACGCACCGACATGCCTACACGAGAGACTCCAGGGCCGTGCCAATCACACCTCTGCCCCGGCCTGCACCAACCCCTTGGGGCCAGACGCACACTCGCCCCCCGGAATGAGCAGCGTGAATAGCGCTGTGCGGCAGCAGAGACCTGGCAGGGTGGGAGTCAGAGCAGTTTGGGGAGTTGACCAGGGTGCCGTGCCTGTGCCAAGGGGGTTGTGGAGCTGAGAGGGCACTGTGCCCATGCCAAGGGGGTTGGGGAACTGAGGGGGTGCCCTACCCATGCCGAGGGGGTTGGGGAGCTGAGAGGGCACTGTGCCCTTGCCAATGGGGTTGGGGAACCAAGGGGTGCCCGACCCATGCTGAGGGGGTTGGGGAGCTGAGAGGGCACTGTGCCCATGCCAAGGGGGTTGGGGAGCCAAGGGGTGCCCTACCCATGCTGAGGGGGTTGGGGAGCCGAGGGGTGCCCTACCCATGCTGAGGGGGTTGGGGAGCCGAGGGGTGTCCTACCCGTGCCGAGGAAGCTGGTAGGCAGTGTTGTGCAGAGGAGGCCCCCCAGCAAGAGTCTGTGCAGCATCTTCTTGTCTGCTCCTTGGGCAGAGGCAGCTCAGGCTCCAGTCTGAGGAAACAGAAACCACGGCCCCTCCTGCCCCCGCCTCCATCTCGGGCCCAGCAAGCGCCTCTCCCTCGCGCAGCCATTAAGGCCTCTCCGCAGGAGCCTTCTGCACTTACTGCCCGGCTCCACTGGGACCCGGCCGAGCCAAGGAGGCGGGCACATCACTAATGAGCCTCTCCGGGAGCCAGTGCCCGCTGGGGCAGGAGGCTGCAGGCACTTTTGAGGCTGGTGTTGGCATTCCTGAGCCCCACTTGTCAGCCAAGAAAGTGCGTGCTAGGGACTCCAACAGGCAGGGCCGGGGCAGTGGCTCCCTGGGGAGAGAGGATCTAGGGTGTGGGCTGAGCAGGGCAGAGAGAGGAGTCCTGGAGCAGCCTAGCCTGGGCAGACGGGCAGTTCTGTTCGTAAAGCCAAACCTGGGGGCGACAGAGGTTCTGATTTGATGCAGGAGGGGAAGGTGGCTCTGGCTGGAGAGCAGGTGTGGAAGGGCACACAGAGGAGTAGGGCGTGCTATGCCAGCACAAGTCCAACCGTACCCAGCTCTGGGTGGCGAGGCTGGCATGGGGTGGCCATGCTCCTGCCTAGGGTGAGAGGCCCCTCATCCAACCCCCGTGCCAGCACCTGGCAAGGCTGGGCCCTGGTCACGTTCCATGGGCAGAGGCAGAGCTGTTACCGCATGGCCTGGAGAATGGCAGGGCAGCAGGGATGGGGGGCACCGGGGAGGGGGGACAGCAACAAGATGGCCTCTCAGAAGACCCCTGCCAAGCAGGGCAGAGGGAGAACCAGCCCAGCCCAGCCAGGGCCTGCCAGGACAAGCACTCTCCTGCCCTTCCCCACCCAGGGGCAGGGCCTTGGGCCCCCGCCAGAGGCTCCAGTAGTGGTGGCTCAGGAGCCAGAGTTGCTAATTGCTGCACTTACAGGTGCCCTGCGGATGGGGGAGGGGGTCAGCGTGCCAGCCCCTTCCTCCTGCCGCCCGCCCCACCCACAGAGCAGCCAGCCCTGGGGCACCCTGCACACGGGCTGCCAGGACCCTTTCACCTGTGCACACACGCCCCAGCTGCCAGCAGAGACCTGCCTGGTCTGTTCCAGCCACCAGCACTGCTGCGAGCCACCATTCCCCTCCGCTCTCCTGCTTCAGGCTCTCTGCAGACACAGGCAGGCCTCCTGCCCCCGTTACCTGGGGGCCGGTCTGGGAAGTTCTCCCACGCCATGGGGCTAGAGCTGTTCGTTAGGGGGCAGCACAAGCCTGAGCCTGGCATTGTACCCAGGACCATCCCATGCCCCAAGGCCACTGCCCAGCCCAAGCACTGAGCTCCCATCCCACGGCCTTCAGTTTGGTACGTGCAGGGTCTCCTGGTGCTCCAAGCTCACAGCCCTGGGACAAGGGCCCTCTAGCAAGCAGCCTGCAAGGAGTATTGCCAGACCGTGGGGCCCGGCTTGGCAGGGACGGGGTCCAACCAGGAGGGGGAAGCTGCTGCGGGGAAGGCCTTGCCGCTAGCTGTTCCGGGGCACTGAGGACAGGAGCCAGCGCTGCTGTGTGCCAAGAGCAGAGACAAACAAGGCAGAGCGTGGCCTCCGGCATGCCCCATGGGCAGGGAGCTGTGCTCAGCACTACCAGAGGCAGCTGCAGGCACCCTCCTGCCCCACCCCCTCCTTGCAGTAATTAGCCCTGGGGGAGGCCAGGGCAGTTCCACAGCCCCAGGGCCGCACCGTGTAATGACGCTGCCCCATAGCAACCAGAGATGCTCAGGAGGCTGCTCCTGAGGGCAGATTCCCTGCGCGCACCCAGCTGCCGCCAGGAGCTGTGACGGGTCATGGCGGCAAGGAGCCACATTCAGAGCCATTCCCACAGCCCCGCAGCCAGGCCAGGGGAGCAGCAGTGATGGGCAGTGAGATTGTTAGCCTGGAGCAGCCCCGCATCCATCTAGCTTGGTCCTTGGCACTGGCTGCCTCTGGGGAGGCACAGGAGCCCTGCTGCAGGTATCAGTGGGATAACCTGCCCTGACAGGCCATCCCTTAGCCCTGGGTACAGCCGTTGGGCTTGGCCCCTGCCCTGCAGGGGGCAGCCAGGTTGCTTCTTTGTACCTTTCTCATTCTCCGTAGAAACATCGGATTCTTTTTTAACCCTACCCAGCTCTTACTCTAGCGGCAGTGAGTTCCACAGACTACATGTGCGTTCTCTAAAATATTCCCTTTTGCTCACTGTCAGTTCCCTTGGGTGCCCCGTTGTATCTGTGTTGTGACCAGGGGAAAGAGCAGCGGCTGGTCTCCCTCCCCTCCCGGTCTCTACTATCCCTCTTTAACACACCTCAGCTTTGTCTGTTTCTGCTCCATCCCTCCGAGGCAGCTGCCAGAGAAAACAGGTCAACAATGCTCTGCCAGCTAGGGGCTGTCAGCCTGGCCGTGGAGTTTAGTGGAACTGGAATTACCAAGATTTGGGTCTCAAATCGAGATGAACAGTTGGTTAGAGGGCAACTGCGCTGCTGCCTGGGGGGACACAGTCTGGCCAGACAGCTCAGCCCCGAGGGAGAATGGGGCCTGGAACTACGGCTCCCAGGAGGGGCAGGGAGGGGTCTACTAAAGAACCAGCGCAACCCTCTGTGACGTTATTGACATATGGACATAATCTGGGACCGTATAGATCATTGTTGCAACCAAGGTCCTGTAGGGCACCAAATCTTGTTTAAAGGGAGTCAGATAAGGTGTCTAAGACAAGGTTATGGTTTGCTGGTTATGGTTATGCTGTCTATCTGTGTGTATCATTTTTGTAGTTAAAGTTATGAATATTGTCTCTGTACTGTCTGTATTTCAAACTTGTGCTATGCTTCTGGGTGACACCCCGGACAAGTTGGTGTCAGCTCTGCCTAGCCTGCTGGGTGGCCCATTAAGGACCATCAGCGATACATTGAGAGAAGGCAGATACGCCTTGAGACTCAGCAAAGTGTGCAGGGACTTGCCCATGTGACTCCAAATTCCATTTTGCTGTAATTTTCCACAGTAAGAACAAAGAGGGGTTCTTACACCTGGAAGAGACTATAAAAGGCTGATGCCTCATCTCCATCTTGTCTTCAATCCTGCTTCTTGCCTCTGGAGGGACTTTGCTACAAACGGAAGCTCTACACAAAGGACTGAAGGACCCACCCCAGCTGGGGATGTTCTCCAGAGACTTGATTTGAACCCGCAGTTTATTCCATCACTGCTACAAGGCTGAACCAAGAACTTTGCCATGACTGTATGTCATTGATTCCGTTTAACCAATCCTAGCTCTCATCGCTATCTGTTTCCTTTTATGAATAAACCTTTAGATTTTAGATTCTAAAGGATTGGCAACAGCGTGATTGGTGGGTAGGATCTGATTTGTATATTGACTTGGGTCTGGGGCTTGGTCCTTTGGGAACGAGAGAACCTCTTTTATTTTACTGGGGTATTGGTTTTCATAACCATTTGTCCCCATAACGAGTGGCGCTGGTGGGGATACTGGGAAACTGGAGTGTCTAAGGGAATTGCTTGTGTGACTTGTGGTTAGCCAGGTGAGACCAAAGTCCTCTCTCTCTGGCTGGATTGGGTTGCCTTGGTGTGCAAAGAAACCCCAGCCTTGGGCTGTAATTGCCCTGCTTGAAGCAATTTGTCCTGAATTGACACTCTCACGCCAGGACCAGCATTGTTACACCCTCCACTTTCCCACCTTCCCTCACTGCTCGTAACAGCCAGGAACAGTGAGGGGAGCCACTCAGTCCTTACTGCCCCCGGCTGGGCGGGGGCAGCAGGGGACTCAGCTGGGTGGAGGGGCACTCGCTCCTTAGCACCCCCTGCTGGGTGGGGCTGCAGGCTCTCAGGGAGGGCTGGAGAAGCCTCCTTCCCTGACATTGTGGGCTCAGTCAATAGAAGCCGCAAGAGAACCCCCCAGAGCAGGAAATGGAAGGGGGGTGGGCGTCCCATCAGCTGAAGGGAAGGGGGCAGAGGCCCTTGGAGCCCCTGCCTCCTGCAGGCCCAGAACCAGCACCTCTGGCCCCGGGATCTTAGCCCCCGGCCCGGGTCAGGGCTCTCCCCACACACTGGAACCAGCAACAAGAGCCACAAACCAGACACAAGGCGGGAGGTGCAAACAGGCCTTTTCTTGCCTAAAAGCTGACGACAAACTCAGGGAAATTCACAGTCTCCAGTTCCATAGAGTGTCCATTAGAGCCGCACTGTCCCGTCCCCCCTCCCCCTCCGCCCCCCGGCCAGCAGCTTCAGCCTCCCCAGCCCGGACCCCCCTCACTCACCCCGCGGCAGGTTTCCAGCCAGACCCCAGCAGGCTCCAGCACCTGCCCAGCCACCCCACAACATGGGGCGGGGGAATGGGGACCTGCCACCAGAAAGAGAGATGGGACATGGACAGGGTGGCTTTGTACCTCCCTGGGGGATCAGCAGAGACTCCTGCCACATCAGAGAAGCTGCAACCTGCCTCCTGGCCGAGCCGGCAGCATCGCCACCAAGAACGCAGAGCTCTCCAGCTGCAGCATCTGCAGTGCCAGGCTGAGCACTGGGAGCGGCCTGGACCCACACGTGCCCCAGCCCCCAGGCTTGGCCATTTGAAACATTATTTAAAACGCAGATTAATAAATAATGGAGGCAGCTGCTCCTGCGAGTCCATCTGCATCCTGTGCAGTGTCCGCCCCCAGCCCCAGCCCGAGGGGTGCTCCCTGCCCCGCCCCACCCAGGCAGGGGTGGTCTCCCAGCTCTCCCAGCCTTGCGCCGTTCCGGACGCTGCACGGCTGGGCTGCTCCTCTCCTGGCTGCCAGGGGTGCTACCCAAAGTGGATGCGGAAGGTGGCGATCTCCATGGGGTCCATGTGGATCACAGTGCTGTTGGGGGAGGCAGCGCCCAGCGGGTACATCAGTGTCAGCGAGGTGGGCTGCAGGAACCCCAGCTCCAAGCCGTGGAACAGGCTCCCAAGGGAGAACTACAGAGAGGAGGGGAGCGTGGGATGAGGGGCTGGCATCTCAGGCTGTGCCCAGCTTTGTGCTGGGGCAGGCCCCAGGCAGCTGGCATGGAGCCAGCACTGAAAGGCAGCCTCCCCTCACGGAGGGGCTGCGAGGCTGGGGCCAGGATGTGACAGAGAGCCCTTGCCCCGGGAACACAGCCTAGCCTAGGCTCAAAGCATGCTGCTCCCTGTGGAAGGCGCCCCCTCATCACCAGTGCGCACAGCAGGAGACTCCCCCCACACCCACCCATACAACCTTTCCTCCCCGGCCCTGCCCAGGCCTGATCTGCAGCACCAGCGCGAGAGTGGGTCGGCTCCCAGGCTGCGGCGGGGGGGCACTAGCCGTGTCCCAGACCCACCTTGCCCTGGTGGGGGGAGAGCGGGGAGGGGGTGTTACTGGCTGTGTCCCAGACCCATCTTACTCAGGTCGGGGGTGGGGGGGCAGGGGGTGTTATTTGCCATGCCCCAGACCCACCTTGCCCTGGCTGGTGGTGCAGTTGAAGCCCAGGTGCTTGGCCTCCAGGCCACAGTCGAAGCCCTTGCGGTGCAGGATCAGAGCCATCTCCGCCGAGGGCAGTGAGTCATCCTGGGACAGGGAAGCAGAGATGCATGTGACAGCCGCAGGAAGGTAAATGGATCATGGGGCTGAAACCAGGATGTTTGTGTTTGGATCTAACCTGATGCTCAGTGTCCTGGAATCCATTCGGATCTGGGCCCAGCTACTGCTGAGTAACGAGACAGTACCTGCTCCTGGCGCCCAGATTCAGGTCAAGTCACAGCACGGCTAACACTGGGATTCCCTCTGAGACCTCTCCACTTGGCCCCCAAGAACTCCCTTGGCTCCAGCCTTCATCACTCAGAGCCGCTATCTGGCACCCAGCAGAGCTCGGCTGAGATGATGAGACTCACATGCGGAGGACGGATGCCCGGTCCGAGAGCTCCAAGTGCCACAGCACCGGTCCCTTTGTGTCACACACGTCTGTGACGAAGCGGGACTGTTCTTAATGTTTCCTCTGAATAGTGTGGGGGTGCCTCAGTTTCCCCTCTACAGTTCTTAGGTATCTAGGGGGTGGGGTAAGGGTGTATGATCGTTGCAGAGCCCTAGAGGGCAGGTGTGTGCAGGGGTCTGGACACAGAGAATGGCCAACACCCTGTTTCCTGGCAACTGATGGCCTGGGCCCTTCCCCCCCGCAAGGTGACAGTTAAGGGTTGAAGACAAAGAGATCAGGTGACTCCTTGCCCTGGAAAGGGACAAAGCCCAGAGGAGGAGGGGCTGGAGAGAGTTTCAATTTGGGGCTGGCTGGGGTTAGGGTTAGGGTTGTGCAGATGGGGTTGTCTGGCTCACTGCCCCCCAAAATGGACCTGGCTGAGGGGTCCTGTTCTCTGTACCTACAAGCTCTGTTTTAGACCATGTTCGTGTCATCTAATAAACCTCTGTTTTACTGGCTGGCTGAGAGCCACGTCTGACTGCGGAGTTGGGGGGCAGGACCCTCTGGCTTCCCCAGGACCCCACCTGGGCGGACTCACTGTGGGAAGCGCACGGAGGGGCAGAGGAGGCTGAATGCTCCGAAGTCAGACCCAGGAAGGTGGAGCCGGGTGAGCTGTGTGTCCTGCAGACAGGCTGCTCACAGAAAGGAGACTTCCCCAGAGTCCTGCCTGGCTTCGTAGGGAGCAGTTCCAGAGCATCGCCCGGGGACTCCATGACAACGTCTCACTGCAGTGGCTTGGGCTGAGTATGCCAAGGAACCGAGCCCGGTGCAGCAGGCTCGTCCACGCACTCTTTACCTCATCCCTACTTCCCTAGTTTAGCGTGTCCATTGTTATTTGTTTGTAACTAGTCCCCTGGGTGTTCTCCCTCTTATCTTAGCTGGCTCAGACATTCTGTCTTTTTAGCCTACTGACTTCCCTTCTTTAGCACAAACATCTGGTTTTCAGCCTCATGATTCATTTACCTCCCTAATTCCACCTTCCATGAAATGAAGTGTTAATTACTCATCAGCCCAAGGGATGGGTACAGCTGGGCAGAGGGCCTGACCCCAGGCCTGAGCTTGCTGTGATGAGGGGAACAGACAGTCTGACCCGCCCATGCATGGTGGTGGTGCCAGCAGACAGGCTGCTGGGCTCGCTCCCCATGGGGCCGGGGCTCTTACCTCTGCCTGCAGCGTCCGCAGGTTGAGGATGTGGAAGTCACAGGGGACGGTGCCTGAGAAGGGCTGGAAGGACCTTAGGGCCGGGGGCGCTGGCTTCTCCTGAGTAACCGGCATCGCCAGCACCTCTGCGTTCAGGTGCATGGAGGTCATGTGACTCAGCAGAGAGGGGAAGCTGATTGGACGACTGTCCTGCACCTGCAACAAGAGCAACCAACCGTGTTGAGGGGTCTGGGGCAGCCCCGCCCTGCTGTCGGGCTGGTCAGACCCACCCAGAGGGTGAACATGGGGCTCCCCCCAAACACCCCGATGCAGGCAGTGGGGGTGGCAGGAGACCCGGGCAGCAGCAACACCCCCGGTCCAGGCAGCAGGGGCTGCGACGGTCACATCGGCTCTGATGAGGCAGGACCCCCCACTCCCTGCTTTGGGGGGGCCAGGACTGAGCTGTTCAGGGCCCCCACTCCACCACAGCTAGCCCACCCCTCGGGCCAATGCTCCATCCCATGCGCAGCACACAGGCCTAATCTACTGCTGTCTACTGCTCAGGCTACCAGCTGGGCTACACAGGGACCGCGGCCCCAGCTACAGTCACCAGACAGCGCGGCAGCCAGCAGGTACCTCTCCGCTGCCCGTCCGGGGGCCGGAAAAGGGCCAGGCTCTGAACACGGAAGCCAGTTTGGAAAAGAAGCCGGAGCTCTGGGGAGTGACAGGGGTGGGAGCAGGGGAGATGGGACGAGAACAGCGACAGTTGTAAGAGCTGTGTGGCAAAGTGCCATCGCCTAGCCGGTCCCGCGCAGCATTCGGGAATGCTAGGCACCTGGCTGAGACTCAGCCCCCTCCCCCCTCCCACTGCCGCCTCCACGGCAGTGCGACCACTGCTGGGGTGGGATGGCACAACTGGTTCACAGCTGCACAGCACCGCTCCGCTACAGTCTGGGACAGGGAAGGAAGGGAAGCCCAGTGTCCAACCAACACCCCATGGTGACTCCGACAGCATGCCCCCTGCTGGAGGCAGCTGGAGCCACAGGACGCACCGCTCAGCATCTGCCCCCCGGCCGCAGCAGCTGGGCTCACCCCCAGGACCCCACGGCACGAGGCGGCTGGAGCACCGGTGCAGCCCAGGCGGGGGGGGCAGAATGGCCTGGCCTTCCACTGGCAGGGCTCCCCCTCACCTTGTTGGCCGTGGTGCGGCGCTCCAGCAGGAGGCGGAAGCGGTTGCAGGTTCGCTTGTTGTCCTTCAGCCCCTGGCCGAGGCCACGGTTGTCGTCCTGCATGAGGCGCCGGTCCAGGATCACCTCCAGCTGGCCTGTGGGGCGCAGTGAGGGGCAAGGTCGAGCAGGGCCTGAACACACCTGGGCCCTTAACCCTTCCTCCCATGGAGAGGAACCCCGACTGCGCCCCGCTGCAGGGCTGGGGCAGGGGGAGACACCCCGGAGAGAGGCCGCTCCAGGTCCAGCAGCAGCTGGGGCAGCAAATGGAAGAAGGGACATCTCTCTCCCAGAGTGCTGGGGGCAGGCTTCCCCTGAGACACCGCAGAGCGCAGGGGCTTCCCTCGCCTGGGAGAGTCAGGGCCTCGAGCTATCAGAAAGGCAGAGCTCTGCAGCACAGGCTCCTAGTACCGCCTTGGGGCAATGGGCCAGCACTGACGGCTGGGGAGAGCGCTCCCTGCTGAGCCCCCCGCCCCACTCCCTGCAGCACAGCGCCCCCTAGCGCCGCCCTGGGGCCAGTGCTGACTGCCAGGGAGAGCGCCCCCTGCTGAGCCCCCCGCCCCACTCCCTGCAGCACAGCGCCCCCTAGCGCCGCCCTGGGGCCACCACTGACGGCTGGGGAGAGCGCCCCCTGCTGAGCCCCCCGCCCCGCTCCCTGCAGCACAGCGCCCCCTAGCGCCACCGTGGGGCCAGCACTGACGGCTGGGGAGAGCGCCCCCTGCTGAGCCCCCCGCCCCGCTCCCTGCAGCACAGCGCCCCCTAGTGCCGCCCTGGGGCCAGTGCTGACTGCCAGGGAGAGTGTCCCCTGCTGAGCCCCCGCCCCGCTCCCTGCAGCACCCTGGGGCCAGCGCTGACTGCCAGGGGAGAGCGCCCCCTGCTGAGCCCCCCGCCCCACTCCCTGTAGCCCAGCACCCCCTGCTGGCCCCACCCTGCTCCATGCAGCACAGCACCTCCTAGTGCCGCCCTGGGGCCAGCGCTGACTGCCAGGGGAGAGCGCCCCTACCCCACTCCCTCAGCAGCCGGCTTTCCCTGTCCAGTTTCCCAGTTGCGACCAGCCTGGCCTTGCTTAGACTGGGAGCGGTGGTGAGCGCGGGGCTCAAGGAAACACGGCAGCCAGGCGCAGATGGTTCTGGGGCACAACCCCTCCACAGGAGGCCCAGCAGCCCCACTCACCACTGCGCAGGCTGGACACCCCCAGGGCCTGGGCCGTGTGCAGGGTCAGGCGGCTCTGCTTGTCCTGGATGTAGGCCATGGCTGGCATGGGGTAGAAGTTGGCCTGGAGAGGCAGCTTCTTCAGGAACCTGCGAGGCTGGATCTAGAGGAAAGGAGAGATCAGGATGTGCGGCACCTGGCTCAGCCCTGCTCCGAGCTCCACCAATGCCCTGCGTGCCACCTGGGGGCTCCCGGCAAGGCTGGCCCTCGGGCGGGGAGAGGCCCAGGAGGTGGGGGAGGGCGCTAACCCAGGGACTGGGCAGGGGAGAGGCCCAGGAGGTGAGGGAGGGCGCTGCCCTGGGGGGCAGGGCTGGGAGAGGCCCAGGAGGTGGGATACTGGCTCTGTCCCAGGGAGCAGGACCAGGAGGTGAGGGAGGGTGCTGCCCTGGGGGGCAGGGCTGGAAGACGCCCAGGAGGTGGGGTACTGGCTCTGCCCTGGGGAGCAGGGCTGGGAGAGGCCCAGGAGGTGGGGTACTGGCTCTGCCCTGGCAGGGGAGATGCCCAGGAGGCAGGGAAGGCACTGCCCAGGGCTGCCAGGCACCTGGAAGCCGTTGAGATCGGTGAAGAAGGTGTCCTCGCTGGCGATGCTGGTGCTAAGGCGCAGGGCCATCTCCTTGTTGACGTGGTCGCGGATGTCCACCAGGCAGGACACATCCAGGGACAGGCCCTCCACCCCTGCAAAGCAGAGGGCTGAGTTCACCTCACCCACCCCGCCAAGCGGAATGCCGGGGACCCCGCTGACGGCCAGAGACACAGCGCTCTGCCCAGCCCCCAGCTCCGGGAGCGCAGCACAGCCCGCCCTGCGCCGCCCTCACCTGGCACGTTGTAGAGCCGCACCACCTGCTGCACATGCTGGTAGTAGCTGGCCACCTCCGAGAAGAAAGGTCCCTCGGTCACCCGCACCACGGGCGGCTCCTTGGGGGCATAGGGCTGCGAAGGGAACAAGGGCAGCCTGACACAGGTGCAGCAGGCACGAGGGAGGGGAGGTGTAACAGCCTGGAACCCTCTGCCTCATCCCCTCGGTCCCACCCGCCCTCCCAAGCTCCCCTCCACCGGCCTCAGCGCCCAGCTGCTCCTAGGCCCTGGGCCCCTCCATGCGCCCTGTACCTTGGCGTCGCCGTCCGGCAGGAAGAGGTACGCCCCACTCTTGTCCTTGGCGCTCCTGGTGCCATAGATGAGGAACTCACTGCTCAGCTTGTGCTCCTCCCCGGCCCACCGGACGCTCTGCAAGGAGGCAGGCCACGCAGGCGGTGAGCGCGTGGGTGCCAGGCATGCTGCCTCCCACCCGCCCCCCTGCTCACCTGCAGCAGGCCGGTGAGGCCCGAGAAGCAGGCCTGCATGTGCTGGTTGTCCAGGCAGAAGTCGTCGGAGGTGGCGGGGACCACGTGCACGGGGAAGACCTCACGCGGGCGCACTGGCAAGTCACGCCCGTGCAGGTGGAGACGCACAGACGACGTGAGCGTGGTGTGGCTGTCGAACGACTTGTACAGCTGCAGGACGCTGAGGCCCAGTGCTGGCAGGCGGGTCATGATGGACACCTGCCAATCAGAGGGGAGACGTGAGTAGGACCCCTGCCCCCAGAGCTCAGCCCTGGGAAATGGAAACAGCACTCACCTGGGGGAGTGGGTGTGACAAAGTGGGAATGTTCTTAATGTTTTGTCTGAATACTGAGAGTGTGGCTCAGTTTCCCCCATGTGTTACTCAAATGTCTAGGTGATGGGACAAGGGTGTGTGCTCGTTGCAGAGACCCCTAGAGGGCAGGTGTGACTGCCTGGGCACAGAAAATGGCTGACACTGTGGCCCCGGCTCATCCTCTGCAAGAATCAGCCAAAGGTGTTGGAGAACAAAGCGAGAGGCGGAGACCAGGCGACCTGTTTGCTGGGGAAAGAGACAAAGGCCAGAGGAGGGGCACACTAGGCATGACATATGCCGGGCTGCGGGAAACTGGTCAGTCTGCGGCTGGGCCCAGGGTTCTGGGCTGGGGATTCCCCCCCACCCCATGATGGACTTCGCTGAATGTTCGTAAGTTCTGTGCTAACAGGATCTGTCCTATGCTGTGTTCCCAACGACTAATAAACCCGTCGGTTTTCTGTGCTGACTGAGAGTCACTGCTGACTGCAGAGTTGGGGTGCTTGGCCCACTGGGGCCATGGAAGGGTTCCCCAGGTGGACTCACGGTGCAGGGGCGGGGTGAGGGGGCCGGGGGTATACAGAGTGAGGTGTTCACGGTGCGGGTGGGCACAGTGTGTCTAGTAGGTTTTGCCCGGCTCAGGGCGTCCCCAGTGGGGCGGGGTGAGGCTGCAGCCCCGTCCCTTACCTGGTAGACATCGGGCACCATGTCCGTGGCTGAGCTCCACTGGGCGCTGAGCTGGACGGCCAGGGGCTGCCCCTCCTCGGAGAGCACACGGACGCGCGGGGAGCTCACCAGCAGTGAGATGACACTGAGCCGCTCCTGCTCCAGCGGGTTAAACAGCACCACGAACCTGCATGGGGACAGCACTCAGCCACGGGGCAGGGCCCGGCCCCAGCCCATGATGGCCCTGATCCTCAACGGCCCCCAGCCGCCAACAGACGCCAGCCCTCGATCCCCGACAGCCCCCAGCCCCCAACGGCCCCGAGCCTCTGATCCCCAACAGCCGCAGCCCCCGATCCCCAACAGCCCTCAACGGCCCCCAGCCCCTGATCCCCGACAGCCGCAGCCCCTGATCCCCGACAGCCCCCAGCCCCCAACAGACCCCAGCCCTGATTCTCGAGAGCCCCCAACCCCTAGCTCCTGACAGCGCCCAGCCCCCAATTCCTGACGGCCCCCAGCCCCCAACAGCCCCCAGCCCCTGATCCATGATGGCCCCCAGCCCCTGATGGCCCCCAGCCCCCAGACCTGATCCTTGAGAGCCCCCAGCCCTTGATGGCCCCCAGCTCCCGAAAGCTCCCAGCTCCCAATCCCTGATGGTCCCCAACCCCCGATGGCTCCAAGCCCCCTATCCCCGATGGCCCCCAGCCCTCAACAGCCCCCAGCCCCCAACATCCGACGGCTCCCAATATCCCCAAGCCCCCTATTCCCGATGGCCCCCAGACCCCAACAGCCCTGATCCCCAACTGCCCCAACCACCCCAAGCTCCCTAACCCTGATGGCCCCCAGCCCCTGATCCCTGTTGGTCCCCAGACCACGATGGCCCCCCACAGCCTCCGACCTGATGGCCCCCCACAACCTTTGGCTCCTGACAGCTCCCCAGCCCCGATGACCCCTCCAACCCCTAGCACTCGACAGCTCCCTGACAGCCTCCAGCCCCCAAAGGACCCCAACATTGGCAGGCTAGAGTGAATAGAGCGCTTAGCCACAGGGGCAGGCCTGGCCCCCAGGTCCTCCAGGACAGAGCGAACACAGGCAGGGGCCCCTCCCTGCAGCCAGCTCCTGCCCCAGCCCGGAGTTGGGGTGTCCTTGTCCTGGGCAGGGGCCCGTCCCCGCAGCCAGGCCCTGCCCCAGCCCGGAGTTGGAGTGTGCACACCCTGGGCAGGGGCTGGGCGGCTCCTACCTGGGCGATGTGTCCAACTTGATGACGGTTTTCTCAGGCAGCGAGTCCTGGTTGAGGCGCATGTCGTCCTGGCAGAGAGGAGCTGAGTCAGCGCTGTAACGCTCCCACGCGGGCACCCCCAGCCCCTGCCAGCCCCAGGACCCCTCCAGGCAGAGGGGCAGAGACAGGGAGTGGGGCAGGTCCCCACCATGCAAAAGGGCAGCAGAGAGCCGCTCCTGGGGAGCGCCCTGATGGAGCGGGTCACCCCCCAAATGCAGGCAGGTGCAGGGCAGTAGAGCTGAGGGCTGGGGTTGGGGGGGGAGTATGGATCAAGGCAGGGAGGTTGGAGTCAGGGATGTGACTGGGGCTGGAGTCAGGGCAGCGGGTCCGGGCTGGGGTCAGGGCAGCGTGGCCAAGCTGGGGTCAGGGCAGGGAGGCCAATGTCAGGGCCAGGCCGGGGTCAGGACAGAGGGGCCGAGACGGGGTCAGGGCAGCAGGTCCAGGCCGGGGCTGAAGTCAGGGCAGCGGGGCCAGGCCGGGTCAGGGCAGTTGGGCCAAGCTGGGGTCAGGGCAGGGAGGCCAAGGTCAGGGCTGGGGCTGGGGTCGGGGTCAGGGCAGCGGGGCCAAGCTGGGGTCAGGGCAGGGAGGCCAATGTCAGGGCCAGGCCGGGGTCAGGACAGAGGGGCCGAGACGGGGTCAGGGCAGCAGGTCCAGGCCGGGGCTGAAGTCAGGGCAGCGGGGCCGGGCCGGGTCAGGGCAGTTGGGCCAAGCTGGGGTCAGGGCAGGGAGGCCAAGGTCAGGGCTGGGACTGGGGTCGGGGTCAGGGCAGTGGGGCCGGGCCTGGTCAGGGCAGCGGGGCCAAGCTGGGGTCAGGGCAGGGAGGCCAAGGTCAGGGCCGGGGTTGGGGTCAGGGCAGCGGGGCCAAGCTGGGGTCAGGGCCGGGGTTGGGGTCAGGGCAGCGGGGCCAAGCTGGGGTCAGGGCCGGGGCTGGGGTCAGGGCAGCAGGGCCAGGCTGGGGTTAGGGCAGGGAGGCCAAGGTCAGGCCTGGGGCTGGGGTCAGGGCAGCGGGGCCTGGTCGGGGTCAGGGCATTGGGCCAATGTCAGGGCCGGGGCTGGAGTCGGCAGCGGGGCCGGGCTGGGTCAGGGCAGCGGGGCCAAGCTGGGGTCAGGGCCGTGGGGTCAGGCTAGGGTCAGGGCAGGGAGGCCAAGGTCAGGGCCAGGCTGGGTAAGGGCCGGGCCGGGGTCAGGGCAGCGGGGCCAAGCTGGGCTCCGGGCAGGGAGGGCAAGGTCAGGGCCGGGACCAGGGCGCAGGACCAGGCTCACCGTGCCAAGGAAGGGCCCTGCGGGGTCGTAGCGATAGGCCTCCTTGTCGCCCAGCACCAGGTAGTGCGCGGCGTTGCCGATGACGCGTTTCAGGTTCACCAGGGAGTGGAGCAGCCTGGGCAGCCGGGCCGGAGCCGCGAGGAAAAGGCAGAGAGAGAATCAGCGTCACCCCTCCCCCGCCATCCCCTCCCCCCAGGGACCCCCACCCGAGCAGAGGTTCCCCCACCCAGCTCCCCCAGCCATGTCTGAGGTCTTTGGAGCTCTGCACATTCCCATGGCCCAGGGCTGTACCTGACACCGTAATCCACCACGACGGCCTCTTTGGCGGTGCCCGTGATGGCGTCATGGTGCTGGAAGAGCCCCAGGGCACGCCGGGCCTCAGTCAGCAGGGCGTAATCCGAGAGCGGGTATCTGCTGTCCAGGCCAGCGTGCCGGGCGTGACTCAGTGCCAGGCTATACAGGACCTCTGCTCCCCTGGGCAGACACAGACCCATCAGCCACAGCTCCTCCCCATGCACACCCCTCGCCCTGCGCCCAAACCCCCTCACCCTGCGCCCGAATAGCCCCTCGCCCTGCCCCCAAATTGCCCCTCACCCTAGCCCCAAATCCCCCTTGCCCTGCGCCGAAACCCCCTCGCCCTGCCCCCAAATCCTCCCTCGCCCGAATATCCCCTCGCCCTGCCCCCGAATCCCCTCTCGCCCTGCACCCGAATATCACCTCACCCCGCCCCAAATCCCCCTCGCCCTGCACCCGAATGTCCCTCGTCCTCCCCCAAATACCCACTCACCCTGTGCCTGAACCCTCTCGCCCTGCCCCTGAATCTTCCTCGCCCTGCCCCCAATCCCCATTGCCCTGCCCCCAAATCCCACCTTGTCCTGGCCCTGAATTCCCCTCATCCTTCCCCCGCATCTCCCTCACCCTGCCCTCGAATCCCCCTTGTCCTGAGCCTGAATCCCTCTTGGCCTACTCCTGAATCTCTCCTCACCCTGCCCCCGAATCCCCCTCACCCTGCCTCTGAATGCCCTCGCCCTGCTCCCAAATCCCCCTTGCCCTGCCCCCGAATCCTGTCCCCCTTAATCCCCCTTGTGCCCTGAATCTCCCTGTGACAGTGCCCCGCATAAGGCTTTATGGCAATATGCTTATGAATGTATATATGACATAACTGGAATATGTTCTATGCTACATATGCCATGTAACATATCTATGTAAAGGTTATGATCTACTGAATCTGTTCATCCTATTTGTATGCAGGTATCATTTTTGTATTCCAGGTTATGAATATTGGCCGTGTACTGGCTTGATTTGTAAATAACCTTAGTAGAGCATTTGGTCAGTTCCTGGAGAAAGGAATTCACTAAGTTAAGTGCCCAATTAAGAAGCACTTAAGGAACAATAAAAGCGGCAAAGAGTCCTGTAGCATCTTACAGACTGACGAGGGTGAACACGTCACGCACCCAACGAAGTGGGTGTTCACCCACGAAAGCTCATGCTCCAATACGTCTGTTAGTCTACAAGGTGCCACAGGACTCTTCGCCGCTTTTACAGATCCAGACTAACACGGCTGCCCCTCGGATACGTAAGGAACAGCGCATCTTGGAAGGCTCCAGTCCACATAAGAAGTCTTCCTGGAGACATTCAAGATGGCAGGTGGGCAATGGCTGCTGTCTGTAAAACTGTGAGTCATGCATGGACATGTGACTGGCCCAGGTGACTCCAGAACTCCATCTTGGAGCTGGACTGTGCATAGGCGAGAGGAGGGGGTCTCCTCCCACAAGAGAAAGTCTATTTTAGCCCGTGGGAGACCCCTCCATTTTGTCTTCAGCTGGCTAAGGAGATAGCCTCTCCACCCCCAAGGCTACCTGAAAGAAACTGGAACAAAAGACAGTAACTACAGGGGGTGTGAGTGATTGCTGGACCCGGACTAGAAGGAGATCAGTCTGTAAAAGGAAGCTTACTGGAACTGGTGAGGTTTTGTCTGTATTCAGTTTTATTAGACATAGACTGGCGGGTTTTATTTAATTTTGCTTGGTAATTCACTTTGTTCTGTCTGCTACTACTTGGAACCATTTAAATCCTACCTTCTGTATTTAATAAAATCACTTTTTACTTATTAATTAACCCAGAGTATGTATTAATACTTGGGGGAGGGGGGGGTAACAGCTGTGCATATCTCTCTATCAGTGTTATAGAGGGCGAACAATTTATGAGTTTACCCTGTATAAAGTTTAAACAGATTTATTTGGGGTTTGGAACCCATTGGGAGTTGGGCATCTGAGTGTCAAGGGCAGGAACACTTCTGTAAGCTGCTTTCAGTTAAGCCTACAGCTGTTAGGGGACGTGGTTCAGACCTGGGTCTGGGTTTGCAGCAGGCTAGCGGGTCTGGCTCAAACCAGGCAGGGTGCTGGAGTCCTAAGCTGGCAGGGCAGGAAAGCAGCAGCAGAAGTAGTCTTCGCACATCAGGTGGCAGCTCCCAGGGGGGTCCTGTGATCCAACCCGTCACACTCCCCTCCCCTGAAATCCCCCCAGCTGTGTGCCCCGAGTTCCAGCCCACCAAGCCCCTGCTCCCATCTGTCCCACCCCTAAACCTGTCACTGACTGCACTCTGCTCCTTCCAGCCCAGCCTCCTGCCCTGCCCCCCACTCCCGCCCATTCCCAGACATCTGCCCCAGCCCCATGCCCTCACCGGAGATGGGCCTCCAGCACGCGGTCCAGGCTCTTGTAGAAGGGCCGGGAGGTGTAGTAGCCCGTCCAGTAGTGGTCCTCCCGGTCTGCATAGGAGAAGAAGTCTCCGCTCAGCACGGGGAAGCCGGGTGGCTTCATCCCAGGGACGATCCCGGTCCTCTTGGAGAGAGCATCAAAGTAATCGGAGAGGGTCCCGAACTGCGCCTGCAGGGAGAGCGTGGCCCCATGCTGCCCATGAGCCAGGTGGGGGCCCCCGGTGCCAAGGAGAACCCCCCACTCTGGGACTGCCAGGAGCTAGGAAAGGGCGACAAGGGATGGATCACACGATAACTGCCCTGTTCTGTTCATTCCCCTGAAGCACTTGGCATTGGCCACTGTCAGCAGACAGGACACGGGGCTGGATGGACCTTTGGGCTGACCCAGACTGCAGGCAGCCGAGGGCCCAGGACATTAACAAACCAACAGAGCACCTGGAAAGCAGGTACATTGACAAGGCCAGAGTTCTGACAGCTACACTGTGGGGGGGTGTCCCCCATATCCCGCCTCAGGAGGTGGGTGGGGCTCCCCAACCCCCCATCCCATGGGGGATGGCGGGGCTCAGCATACACCTCCTGGAATCCACAGGGGTGGGTGGGGCTTGTTGTAATAAATCATAGAATCATAGAATATCAGGGTTGGAAGGGACCTCAGGAGGTCATTGAGTCCAACCCCTGCTCAAAGCAGGACCGACCCCAAACCGTGCCTACAAACGTACTCACTTGTGAGCCTCACTGTGGGAAGTGGCTAGAGGCTGCTCCGGGGTCCCCGTAACCTGCAATCACGCTGTGCTGGGGCAGAGGGAGCCAGCTGGTAGCCAGCCTGCACTAGTGCAAGCCAACCGGCCTCCCAACAGAAGTCCAGGCCTAGTCAGCGGGAGACGCAGGGAACCAGAGCCAGGGTGTGGAAATGGGGCCCAGCCAGTGGACAAGAGGGGAGGCCGGGCCTTGCACCCCGACCCCTTGGTCCCTGAGAAGAGGCTCCGGGGAGGGTGGGCTACCGGGGGGAACAACTGCTGACTGAAAGGAGGGGCAGGGGCGAGCTTTTCCATCCTGGCCCCCAAGACGTGCTGTGCTTCCATCACCCTGAGCCTGGGACATGTCCTGACCGGGCCAGGCCAAGACAAGGCCACGCCCACCGGCTCCAGCTCCATGCCAACCACTGCCTGGCATGGCACTTTGTCACCCCTCCCGTGTGCCCTTCTCCTTCCCCACCATATTCCTTCTCTTCCCTGTCACTCCCTTTTCCTGCCCCTCTAATGGGTCTGGCTTTGCCGGCCCAAGCTGTGTGTCTTGCAGCCCTGCCGTGAGCCTGGGAGCAGCCAGAGGCTTGGCCTGCCAGCTCAGCACTGGGACAGGTTTGCCAGGTCTCAGCATGGCTGCGCGCTGGGCTCTTTCTCCAGCAGGGAGGCTGCATGGGCGAGCTGGCGCCGGAGCCAGAGGCTCCGTTTCCGGGCTGGGCTGGACTTTCCTCTCCCTGGCTGTTTGGCTGGTTTGGCCTTCTAGGAAACGGGCCCGGAAAACGACAGCACAGGCACCACTGCAGCCCAGCTCAGCCAACGCCTCCTCCCGGAGGGGACCCGGCCTGCCTGGGGGGCGCCTGGCGGCTGTCCGACAAGGGGCCTGCCTTCTGAAGCCACACAGCGCCAGCACCGGGCACGAGGGATGCTGCTCCAGGGAACTCTTCCCATCGCAAATGCTTTGACGGGGTTTTCCTTCTTCCTGCACCTTTGGTAGAAGGGGCCAGGCCGTTCAGTGGGGCGCATGCCTGGCACTGAGTGGGCAGAGGGCTCCCTAGGCCAAACCCCAGGCCTCGTTTAACCCTGTTTAACGCTGGACAGTGACAGGGTCGTGCTAGCACTTGTGACTCTTCAGGCCCATATATTCCATCAAGACCAAGATAATTTACTGTACCCCCTGGTATCCTCCAGGGGGCAGCGCTCCCCCCCTCACACCCCTGGCATCCTCCAGGGGGCGGGGCTCCCCCCCTCACACCCCCGGCATCCCCCAGGGTGCGGGGCTCCCCCCTCACACCCCTGGCATCTCCCAAGGGGAAGGGCTCCCCCCTCACTTTGCTCTGTCTGTTACTACTTGGAACCACTTAAATCCTACCTTCTGTATTTAATAAAATCACTTGTTACTTATTATGAGTATGTATTAATACTTGGGGGGGGGCAAACAGCTGTGCATATCTCTCTATCAGTGTTATAGAGGGAGAACAATTTATGAGTTTACCCTGTATAAACCCCGGGGCTCCCCCTGCATCCCTGACATCCCCCAGGGGGCGGGGCTCCCCCCACACCTCCGGCCTCCCCCAGAGCGTGGGCGGGGCTCCTCTGGACCCCCCCAGCCCCTGCCAGCTGCAGCCCCTTTGGGAGCCCGGCGCGGTACCTGCACGTGCAGGCTGGGGTGGGCGTTGAGGAAGTCGAAGAGGCGCTGGTAGTTGAGGAACTGGGCGTCCCACTCCTGGGGCTTGTCGTAGCGGAAGTCGTCTCCCAGAGGCACCAGCAGCACCTTGCTGCGGAACAGCTTGGACTTCTTGCGGTACTGGTCCAGCAAGAGGTGTGCCCTGCGGCAGAGCAAGGCGAGAGGCCTCAGGGAGCAGGGCCAGCGGGCGCAGGCAGCATGCCCCGGAGCCAGCCAGGAAGGCTCAGACTCTGGGGCCGAGTGGCGGGCGCAGCTCACTCACCGTTCGGCCACGTTGGCCTCAGTGATGGCTCGGGGGGGCACCTTCCATGGACAGTTGATCCTGCCCCCAGGCAGGCGCTTGAAGTCAAACTGGCAGCAGATCTTGGGGTCAGGGCCGCAGGTGTGGGGCACGTCGTAGCTGTAGAAGGGCATCATGTGGCAGAAGATATCAGTGCTGGAGTCGGGGTCTGCAGAGAAGCAGCCAGCTGAGTCGCTGTGCCCACCCTGGGTGCCGTCTGCCCCTGCTTGGCTGCTGTGCCCCCCAGGTCCCACCCATGGCACTCTGGAAGGGCCCCCAGCCCAGCCCAGCCCAGCCCTGCTTCAAGTGCCACCAGAGCCAGGAATGGCGGCAGAGGGGCCATGGCCCAGGGAAGGGGAGCCCCGCTTGCCCATACTCCAGGGCAGGACGGGGCAGTCGCACCTGAAGGATGCTGGGACCCAGTCACACACAGGGTGGGAACAGTGGGGGGCCTGGCAGGGCAGGCTTGGTTCAGTGCCAGAGGCCCCCAGAGACCCTCAGGGACTGGGACGGGCGGGAGGGGCCTGCTCCTCAGTCAGAAGGCCGCATGTGAGCAGGGATCACTGCACCACCAGGAAAGAGGGGAGCAGCGTCACCCCACACCCACCCCCAGCCCCAGGCAGCCCCTCCCCCCACACCCACCCCTAGCCCCAGGCAGCCTCTCACCCCACCTCTGGTCCAGGCCCTCTCACCCCAGGTCTGTCTCCACATGAACTCCAGGTTGTGAGTAGCAGCGAAGTGCTTCTTGATGGCGTAGTGCACCCTCTGGATCAGCATGCTGGTCAGGTTGGCGCGTCTCAGCAGATAGGGCATGGTGGCGCTGTGCCCAAAGGGGTCGACAGCCCAGCCAGACCGCGGGGTCACACCTGAAGGGAGCACCAAGCGAGGCTGGATGGGGCGGAGCTGGTGACCCCTCCCTAAGGGCGCGGCCCCAGGCGTGGGTAGCACACCCAGCCCCAGAGCCCCCACAACCCCTTGGCCACGGTCACAGCCATGAGGAGACAGGGCAGGGCGGGTCTGCACTGGCCCGGCCGCCCGTCACTCACCGATGTTCTTCTCCAGCCACTGGTGCCCCTCGATCAGCTGGTCAATCATGGCGAAGTAGTGGGAATTGGCCTCGTCGGGCATCACCCAGCCGCCCGTCACCATCTCCAGCTGCCCATTGCCAACCAGCCTGCAGGGGGCACCAGAGAGTCGGCCCAGCGCCCCGCCCCACGGCCAGTGCCCCGCCCCATGGCCAGCGCCCCGCCCCACGGCACCTCCTGCAGGCACACCCAACAGCCAGTGCCCCATCCCGCGGCCAGCGCCCCCACCCCACGGCCAGCGCCCCGCCCCATGACCAGCGCCCCGCCCCACGGCCAGCGCCCCCGCCCCACGGCCAGCACCCTCAGAGCACGCACTGTGTCTCCACTGGGTGCCCAGGCTGGGGAGAGCGGGAGTGGTGCCTGTCCACGGGGTGCAGGCTGTGGCCCCCCATACCTGCGCACCGCAGCCCGTTTCTGGGTGCTGATGTTGTCCCACCACTTGGAGAAGAAGGAGATCTCAGACCAGATGAAGCGGCGGCGCGGGTCCTCCTGCAGTTTCAGCACCATGCTATTCAGGATGTGCTGTGTCTGGTCTGCGTAGTACTTCTCAAAGGTCTTGATCCAGCCTGCGCAACAAGCACAGGGCAGGGACTGAGTGCGAAGCCCTGCCTGCGGGGCTACGTTCCCTCTAAGCTGCGTGGCCACACAGCAGCCTATTAAGTGCCGTGCAGGCGCTCAAGACCGCAGCGGGAAGAAATTCCTCTCCCCCAGTCCCAACCCAGCCTGGCCCGGACCTGCTGCAGCTTGGGGAGAGATGCCCCTCTCCCGGGCCCTGTGACACTCTGTACCTCGGGGGAACACCCTGTACCCCCATGTTCATCCTTATAATACGATTGTGCGGTATCCAATGCAAAGTTTGTCAGGTCGGGTGTCTTCAGAAGGCTCATGATGCACGCAGCATTGTTGTCACAGTGATGTTATAGGTTGTAATCTCATGAATATAGTTATGAGGCTGAAAATGTGTCCTTATGGCTTAAAACAAGCCCAGGCAAAACTCTCCAGGAGTAGAGGGGCAGTTCACACCCCATCAGGGCATGAATGGGACAAACCCAGCCCAGCCTCACAGGAGCAAAGGACACTGGCCTAGGCAGCAACAAAGGATCTGTTGGACTCTTGAGGGAGTCACCCCCTTACCTCATCGTAGTCCCAAACTGACCAAGGGAATGCTCACCTGATTCTGAAGGGGATCGGGGAGGGAAGCCAAGAGGGCAGAAAGAATATGATAAAAGGGAGAGACATTTGCCATGTTCTTCTGCTTTCTTCCACCTCCACCTACAGACATCACCACCAAGTGACTGAAGCACTGATCAAAGGGGAGAGCCTGGCTGAAAGGCAACCAGCCAGCCTGTGGTGAGAAGCATCTACATTTGTAAGAGCTCTGAAAGTGTTAAGATCAGCTTAGAATGCGTTTTGCTTTTATTTCATTTGACCAAATCTAACTTGTTGTGCTTTGACTTATAATCATTTAAAATCTATCTTTGTAGTTAATAAATCTGTTTGTTTATTCTACCTGAAGCAGTGTGTTTGGTTTGAAGCGTGTCAGAGACTCCCCTTGGGATAACAAGCCTGGTACATATCAATTTCTTTGTTAAACTGACAAATATAAGCTTGCAGCGTCCAGCGGGCAGAACTGGACACTGCAAGACTGAGGTTCCTAGGCTTGTGTCTGGGACCGGAGACATTGGCTAGTGTCATTCGGTGGCACAATACAAGCAGTGGCTGGCCAAAAGGGCTCACTCATGTAGCTGGGAGCAGCTTCCATGCCAGAGGCTGTGTGTGAACAGCCTGGGAGTGGGGTTCTCACAGCAGAGCAGGGTCAGGCTGGCTCCCAGAGTTGAGGATTGGAGTGACCTAGCAGATCACCGGTCCGGATAACACCAGGGGAACGTCACAGTGGGGTAAAAAAGCCCCCCTCCCAGGCCCAACCTAGCCTGGCCCGGACCTGCCGCGGCCAGGGGAAATGCACCCCCCTGCCCCAGCCCAGGGGCTGCTGTGGGGAGAGAGATCTGGGGGGAGTCCTCTCTCCCCATTCCAGCTCTGGGGAAGCCTGCACCCCAAATCCCTCATCCCTACCCACAGCCAGAGCCCTCATCCCCCCGCACTGCAACCCTCTGCCCCAGCCCTGAGCCCCCTCCTGCACCCCAAACCCATCATCCCTGGCCCCACCCCAGAGCCTGCACCCCCAGCCAGAGCCCTCACACCCCTGCACCCCAACCACCTGCCTCACCCCTGAGCCCCTTCCCACACTCCGAACCCCTCGGCTCCAACCTCAGCATATGAATTTAGTTATGTGCACCAATATGGAGGTGATGTGTCACACATCACCTCCATATTGGTGAACAAAACAAAATTCATTCCACACATGGGTGGGAAAAACTAGAGGGAACACTGCTGAGAGGCCAAAGGGCTGTGTCTGGGACCCTCCGTCTGTGCGGCCTGGAGACTATGCCTGGGACCCTTCGCCAGGGGATTCCCCGTAGCTCAGCTGAGGGCATTAAGCCCAGGGCCAGGCTCCAAGGCCCCAGCCTGCTCCATGGGCCTCACTCACCTGGATCGTTATGGGAGTGTGGCACCACAAACACCTGCAGGGGCTCCGTGTCCCACTCGTGGGGCTCGTAGGTAATGTCAAAGCCCTGCTTCCACACGCCGCCGTCCTGGTTATCAAAGGGCAGCACCGAGGCCACGGCCAGCATCTGCAAGACCAGGGACAATGCTCAGTGGGAGCAGCAAGACTGGGGCCTCCAGGCCGCCAGCCTCAACCCCAGTCCCTGGCACCAGGCCCCCAGGACACCAGCTGTGACAAAGCGGGACTGTTCTTAATGTTTCCTCTGAATGGTGTGGCGGTGCCTCAGTTTCCCCTAGGCAGTTCTTAAGTATCTAGGGGGTGGGATAAGGGTGTATGATCACTGCAGAGCCCTAGAGGGCAGGTGTGTGCAGGGGTCTGAACACAGAGAAGGGCCGACACCCTGTTTCCTGGCAACTGATGGCCTGGGCCCTTCCCCCCTGCAAGGTGAGAGCTAAAGGGTTGGAGAACAAAGGAATCCGGTGACCTCCTGGCCCGGGAAAGGGACAAAGCCCAGAGGAGGAGGGGCGGGAGAGAGTTTGAGTTTGGGACTGGCTGGGGATATGGAGTGAAGTGCAGACGAGGTTGTCTGGCTCACTGCCCCCCAAAATGGACCTGGCTGAGGGGTCCTGTTCTCTGCACCTACATGCTCTGGTTTAGACCATGTTCCTGTCGTCTAATAAACCTTCTGTTTCCCAGGCTGGCTGGCAGTCACGTCTGACTGCGGAGTTGGGGGGCAGGACCCTCTAGCTTCCCCAGGACCCCGCTTGGGTGTACTTGCTGTGGGAAGCGCACGGAGGGGCAGAGGAGGCTGAATGCTCCGAGGTCAGACCCAGGAAGGTGGAAGCCGGGTGAACTGTGTGTCCTGAAGACAGGCTGCTCCCAGAGAGGAGACTTCCCCAGAGTCCTGCCTGGCTTCGTAGGAAGCAGTTCCAGAGCATCGCCCGGGGACTCCGTGACACCAGCCTCAGCCCCGGTCCCTGGCACCGGGCTCCCGGGACACCAGCCTCAGCCCCAGTCCCTGGCACTGGGCCCCCGGGACATCAGCCTCAGCCCCGGTCCCTGGCAGTGAGCCCCTGGGATGCCAGCTGCATCCTCCACCACTGGGATGCCAGCCCCATCCTCAACAACCCCAGTTCGCACCTCCAGGACGCCAACTCAGCCCCTGCACTGGAGCCGTCTCTAGATGGTCAGCGGTGAGGGGCTGCACCAAGAGACAGACATTGCTCCTGCCCCAGCCCTCAGTGAGAGCACAGGGTGTGGCCCCAGATATCTCAGGTCCCTGTCCCCCAGCCCCTCGCCCCCCACAGGGGGCTCCCCCTCCAGTCCCCCAGCCCCTTGGGCCCCCACAGGTGGCTCCCGCTATGACTCCCCTGCCCCTCAGCCCCTCACAGGCAACTCCCCAGCCCTTCGCCCCCCTGCAGGCAGCTCCCCCTCCAAACTCCCCCCTTGTCGTCCCCCCCGCAGGCAGCTCCCCCTCCAAGCCCAGATATCTCAGGCCCATGCCCCCCACAGGCAGCTCCCGCTCTGACCACCCAGCCCCTCGGCCCCCTGCAGGCGGACCCCCCTCCAAGCCCCCCACCCTTCAACCCTCTGCAGGTGGCTCCCCCAATGACGCCCCGGCCTTCAGCCCCCCACAGGGGCCTCCCCCTCCAACTCCCCAGCCCCTTGGCCCCCCACAGGGGGCTCCCCCTCCAAGCCCCCCACCCCTCAACCCCCGCAGGCGGCTCCCTCTCCAAGCCCCCAGCTCCTTGGCCCGCCACAGCAGCTCCCCCTCCCGCCTAGGCCCCCGGCCCTCGCTCACCTGCAGGTCTGGCTTCTGGCCCCCGCTCCCCAGCGCGAACTGGCAGTCCTGTGGGGAGATGGAGAAGAAGCTGGGCCGGCTCTCGGGTGGCAGCACCCAGGACCCGTTGGGTGTGTGGTAGGGCAGCAGCACCGGCTGCCCCTCCGCGTGGGCCGTCAGCTCCAGCACCGACTCCTTGATGTGGCTGATGATCTCGTGGTTCTCCTCCAGCAGCTGCTCCAGCTGCTCGATGCGGTTCTGCAGCACCGAGATCTGGCTCTGCAGGTCACAGGCACGGGGTGAGAGCAGCGCCCCCACGCCCCGAAATGCCGGGGGAAACTGCCCATCCGTCGCCCACGAGGCACGGCAGCAGCTCCAGGGGACGCAGATTCACACAGCTGCAACCCAGAACTAACAGGGTCCCTGGCCATTTGCCCAAGTCGCTCTTTTCCCGCAGAATGTTTGGGGTTCAGTGACCCCCCCATTTTCCAGCAGAGAGCAGTGAGAGCGAGGGCCCATCGGGGCTGCCCGGGGGGCCACCAGTGCAGTAGCTGCTGGACTGATGGCCTGGCAGTGCACTCTGCAGGGAGCGGGCCAGGGGCTCGGGGGGGGGCTCCCCCTCCCAGTCAGCATGAGGGGGCCTGCCACGCAAGGAGCAGAGTCAGAGCACAGTAGGGAGCGCTCTCCTCTCGTAGACCCCATTGCCCCAGGGCAGCGCTGGGGGGTGCTGGGCTGTTGGCAGCAGGCTGGGGCACTCAGCAGGGGGCACTCTCCCCTGGCAGTCAGTGCTGGCCCCTGCACCCAGGGTGGCACTAAGGGGGCTGGGTGCACAGGTGCAATCCCAGACAAAAAGCATGTTCAGTAAATCTGGGCAGGCAGCTGGCGAATGCCAGTCAGCCTCCCAAAGCCCCCTGCAGGGCCACCCAGACAGGGAGCCACCAGCACTCCCCTGCCACAGACTGCCGCTGACCAACTGCTGCCACGTCCCACCCCAGAGGTGGCTGCATGTCAGTGGTGGGCAAGCAACCCTGGAATAGACTTGACCCATGCTTGGTGCACAACCCTGGGATGTTTCTTCCCCCGGGGGTCCAGGTCCCAGGGAGCTGAGATTCTGAGGCCCCTGAGCACTCGGCCCCCCCAAGCTGCCAACACGCGGCCGGGTGAGCAAGGGGGGCTCCCCCGCAGGCACCATGGGAGGTGATGGCAGAGAGCCCCAGCCCCACTCCTCGTCCCCTGGGTGCCAAGGCCACTTACCCGCGGGAAGTTGCCCCCGCTCTGGTGCCGGGCAGGGTCGTGCTGCACTCGGTCCAGCATCAGGTAGAGGGAGAAGACGGCCACACAGAAGATGGCAGCTCCGCACACTGTCACCTGCTTCTTCAGCTTCATCCCGGGGCTGCGAGGACCCACCTGCCACCAAGTCAGCCAGAGAGCTAGGTCAGGGCCCAGTGCCAGGCCCCTCGCCCCCACTGTGGCCAGCCCCCCCCAGACAGACCCCCAACTCCCACTTGCACCAGCCCTCCGACCGGCCCCTCGCCCCCCACTGCGACCAGCCCCCCCAGACAGACCCCCAACCCCCACTTGCACCAGCCCCCCGACAGGCCTCTCACCCCACACTGAGGCCAGCCCCCGCCCCAGACAGACCCCCAACCCCCTTTGCACGAGCCCACACAATAGGTCTCTCGCCCCACACTGCAGCTAGCCCCCCGATGAGCCCCACACCCACCACTCCAGCCAGCCCCCGCAGATGGAACCCCAAACCTCCCTTGCACCAGCCCCCTGACAGGCCCCTCGACCTCACTGCGGCCAGCCCCCCTCGACAGACCCCCAACCCCCCCTTGCACCAGCCCCCACGACAGGCCTCTCCCTCCACACTGCAGCTAGCTGTCTGATGAGCCCCTCACCCCCCACTCCAGCCAACCCCCCGGATGGACTCCCACTCCCCACCTGGGCCAGCCCCTCAGCAGGGCTGGAGGGTCCTGAGGCCCCACAGGGGGGTAGGGGGCCCATGGCAGAGTCTGAGCGCACAGGGAGGAAGATGAAGGCCTCAGCCCTAGCTGGGCCGCCCCACACCCAGCGCCCCCCGGGCTCCCAGCGCAGGCCGGGCCGCCCCACACATAGTGGCCCCCAGGCTCCCAGCGCAGGCCGGGCTGCCCCACACCCAGCGCCCCCCAGGCTCCCAGCGCAGGCCGGGCCGCCCCACACCCAGTGCCCCCCGGGCTCCCTGTCCTGCCCGGCCCACAGCGACGGGCGGCGCCAGCGCTGCTCACAGACTCAGCTGGGGGATGCGGGAGGCCGGTGGGGCCCAGCCGGGAGCCTGGCAGGCTGCGGGGCAGACACAGGAAGCCCGTCTGCAGCAGGTGGGTGCCGGAGCCCCTGCCCCACGCCGGGCAGAGCATGGCTGTGGCCTGGTTACCCTAATCCCCCCGGCGCTGGAGCCGTCTGGCGGTATTTTTAGCTGTGAAGCCTGGGACAGTGCCAGGAGCTGGGCAGGGAGCTGAGCGTGAATTACACCCTGCCCTGCACAACCCCCAGCCGGGCACACGGCACGGCCGGCCAGGACACCTGCTCCCCAGCCACGAAGGGCACTGGATCCCCTCCCCCACTGCACTGCCACACCCCTCCCCCTAGCTCCACCACCATGTCCCCTTCCCCTCACTGCACCGCCATGCCCTTCCCCCTCCCTCACACTGCACCACCAAACCCCCCTCCCCCTAGCTCCACCATGTCCCCTTCCCTCACATTTCACCACTGTGCCCCTTGCCCACACTGCACCACCACACCCCCCTCCTCTTACCAGGCTCCCTCTAACCAAATTCCCACTAGGATGAAGGCACAGATTTGGGGGGGGGGGGCGGGGAGAGGATTAACCCCTGGGGCAATTCAGCTGGAGTGGGTTCATCCTCTGCAAAAGCTACCCTCTTGCTTAGCCGGCCAGCTGGGCTGGGTGCAGGGATCACTGGCGAGGGGCTCCGGCCTGGGCCCTACAGGAGGGCAGACTAGCCAGTCCCAGTGCTCTCTTCCGGCAGTGCAATCAGCCTCTGGGGCCAGCATGAGCTCTCGGGCAGGTCTCCTGGGGCTGGAAAAAGAGAGTGACCAATGCACCTGCCCTGCCATCTGAGCCAAGAGCTGGCGTCCAGTCTGGCACGGGAATCATCCAGGAGGCCCCCACCCAGCCACAGGGCAGCAGCCAGAATAAGGCAGAATCCAGCCAGATGGAAGAAATTGCTCCCAGCCCCCGCTCAAGGCATTGGGCCAACAGCAGGAGACGCTGAGGGCACCTGAGGTGGGGCAGCTAGGCCCTGCCCAGCCTGGCTGGTGGGCCTGAAACCCCCAATCCACAACACACAGCAGCTGTCACCGGGAGGCTCCAAGGGCTTCCCTCGCCCATTCCCACTGCACACAGGGGCCCAGCTGACACACTCAGGAATTTGCACAGCCCCCCCAGAGAGGAAACCCAGCTCCGCTGGGATGGGGCTCACCAGCTCTCTGAGCTGAGCAACTCGTGCCCTGGCAGCAGCCAGCCCCATTGTGCTCTCTTCCCAGCCACACACCACAGCCAGGGGAGCCTGGCACCGTCCCTGCACTCCCGATGCCAACTAGTCACCAGCTCTGCCCAGGGATGCACAAGCTGCTCCTGCCTCGAGGGGCTGCTGCTAGGGCTGAGCAGCGAGCCCTGGGTGGGGGGTGATATTCCAGCCAGACTCAAGCTCTCTGGGCACCTGGAGGGCCAGGGCTCAGCTCGGCACTGGGCAGAGGCAGGAAGTCTGGAGTGGGAGCAGGAGGGAGCGTGGAACAGGCAGAGTGCAGGGTGAGAATGGGGACGTGGCAAGGGCCCTGGAGAGGGTGAGAGGGCTCAGTCTGCTCTGGAAGCCCGTGAAGGGGCTCAGATGGGTGGCTGGGGTCAACACACAGGCGAGCAAGCTGGTGGAAGCACTGGCTGCCTGGCTGCATGGGAGGGAAGGAGATTATAGCTCAGGCCATGAAGCAGCTGCTCAGGGATCTCTCTGAGGGCCCAGGGGATGGGACAGGCTGGCTAAGCCAGGAACTAACAGCAGCCTAGCAAAGCCGGGGAGAGGGTGATGGGAGGGGGTCCCAACCCGGCTCCTGCAGAGGAACTGGTAGCAATGGGCTGAGGTTGTGTCAGGAAGTGGACACAGGGGAACCAGCTGCCATCACTTATTTGGCTTTGCAAGGCCTTTGAGCTAAGCTGTCCTGGCGCAGAAAGTGGCCCGACAGGAGTCGAATGTGTGAAATGGTCAGTTTCCTTCCTGGCCACCGACTGCCAGCGGGGCCGCACGGTTCTGTGCTTGGCCCGTGGGCTCCCACGTTTATTACGGCCCTGCATGGGGCTGAGCAGCGGGGGCAGAACTGATGGACGACACAGTTCCTGGGGTTTGTTGGGAGCAGGGGGATTGTGAGGCACGGCAAAGGAGGGTCACACGAAGTAATGTGCAGTGCCTACGCCCTATGATTCGAAAGGCCCTGCTCTGTTCATTCCCGCTCAGGGGCCTGGCACCGGCCAGTGTCGGCAGACAGGACGCTGGGCTGGATGGACCCTGGGGCTGACCCAGTCTGGCTGATGTGCTGTTCTTAAATGAAGGGGATGAGCCCAGGACAGGCACCTGGGCTCTGAGCCCCCAGCCGGGTGAACCCCTGCAGTCAGAAGAGCAGAGATGTCTGGGCGCTGAGGAATGGGATGGAGAAGAAGCTAGTGCCCTGGTGCCTACAGGTCTCTGGAGGCCTCCCTGGGTCCGGGGCGCAGCAGGGGTCCCCAGCACTGCAGGGGCCTGGAGAAACTCCCCTCTGGAGAGGCTGGGCTGAGACCCAGAGAGGGGCCCGCGGAGCGCAGGGTCTGGGGCCGCGACAAGGGGCGCTCGGGGACACTGCCGGGGCTCCAAGGACACCCTGGTTCCCAGCCTGCGCTCGGCGGAGCTCGGCCGCAGGGCGCGGCTGGGGCCGGGTCCCCAGGCTACGGGAGGGAGGGACATGTCTCCGGGCTGGCCAGGGCCTGGGGCTGACCGGGGCGCCCAGCTCCCGCTGCGGGGCCACGGCCAGGGACCCGGCGCCCGGCGCTGCGGCTGCAGGGTCCCGCCCGGGCTGGCGCTGCGGCTGGCGGGGCCGATCGGGAGCTGTCCAGCCGCACCGGGCCCGGGCCGCCCAGAGCCCCGGGGCCCCTGGCCGCACCCCGGGGCCCCTCCGCCCCCGCCCGGCAGCGCAGCCCGCGGCGCCAGGTGCGAGGCGCGGACCGGGCCGGCTCCCCCTTACCTCCGGCTCCGGCTGCGGCAGCCCCGGGCCCGGTCCGCTCACATCCTCCGCCGCGCCGGGCTCCGATCCCCGGGCGCCGCCGCTCCTGGGCCGGCCGCGGCCTCTCCGGCAGCCGCCGCCTCCGCGCCCCGGGCTGCGCCGGCTGCTGGGACCGGGCAGGAGGCTGCGAGCCGGGATGCGCCCAGGCCCCTCCCCCGGCTCCGTCCGCCCGCCCCCGCGGCTCCGTCCGCCCCCCCCCCAGCTGTCTGTCCTTCCCCCCCAGCTGTCTGTCTGTCCGTCCCCCCCTCCCCCAGCTGTCTGTCCGCTCCCCCCTCCCCGGCTCTGTCCATCCGCACTCCCCCCCACTGTCTATCTGTCCGCACCCCCCCACTGTCTGTCCATCCGCTCCCCCCTCCCCCGGCTGTCTGTCCGTCCTCCCCCCCTGCTGTCTGTTTGTCCATCTGTCCCCCGCAG
This sequence comes from Chelonia mydas, assembly GCF_015237465.2. Classification (NCBI taxonomy): domain Eukaryota; kingdom Metazoa; phylum Chordata; order Testudines; family Cheloniidae; genus Chelonia; species Chelonia mydas. The sequence continues at coordinate 83,132,006 of NC_051250.2, forward strand.
CTGTCTGTCCGTCCACCCCCCCCGCCCGCTGCTGTCTGTCTGTCCGCCCTGCCCCGCCCCCATCCCCGGATGTCCATCTGTCCCCCGTCCCCTCCCATAAAATCATAGAAGATCAGGGTTGGAAGGGACCTCAGGAGGTTCTAGTCCAACCCCAACTAAATCAACCCAGCCAGGGCTTTGTCAAAAACCCTAAAAACCTCTAAGGAAGGAGATTCCACCACTCTCCTAGGGAACCCATTCCAGGGCTTCACCCCCCTCCCCGTGAAATCGTGTTTCCGAATATCCAGCCTAGACCTCCCCCCCTGCAACTTGAGACCCTTGCTCCTTGTTCTGTCATCTGCCACCCCTGGGAACAGCCCAGCTCCATCCTCTCTGGAACCCCCCTTCGGGTAGCTGACGGCTGCTGTCAAATCCCCCCTCCCTCTTCTCTTCTGCAGACTGTTGTCTGTCTGTCCTCCCCCCCATCCCCTCCCCCTGCTGTCTGTCTGTCCATCCCACTATCCCCTCCCCCTTGTCTGTTTGTTCCTCTCCTTTCTCTCACCTGCCCCCCATCTGTCCATCCTCCCCCTGTCGCTATGTCTGTCCCTACACCCGTGTCTCTATTTCCCCCTCTCCATTGGCCTCTCCTGCTGGGGCATGACACTGGCACTGACAGGTGCTTCCAGGTGTGTGTGGTGCCAGGGACTGGTTACCCCAGAGCCATGTCCCTGTTCTGTGGGACCAGCAGGACCCAGCTGGGCTGCACACCTCCAACTCCCCTTCCCCCTCCCCCGGCTGGGCTGCACCCCCCAACTCCCCTTCCCCCTCCACTGGCTGGGCTGCACCTCCCCCGCACTGGGCTGCACCCCCCAACTCCCCTTCCCCCTCCCCTGGCTGAGCTGCACCTCCCCCGCACTGGGCTGCACACCTCCAGTTCTCCTTCCCCCTCCCCCGCACTGGGCTGCACCCCCCAATTCCCCTTCCCCCTCCCTCGCACTGGGCTGCACCTCCCCTTCACTGGGCTGCACACCTCCAACTCCCCTTCCCCCTCCCCTGGCTGGGCTGCACCCCCCAACTCCCCTTCCCCCTCCCCCGGCTGGGCTGCACACCCCCAACTCCCCTTCCCCCTCCCCCGGCTGGGCTGCACCCCCCAACCTTCCCCCCCCTTAGGAATTGCGTGGTGCTTGCTGCACATCTGGGCACAGATCACTGCCAGCACAGCTATTCCGCTGCGGGCTGGCTGTCCACACACCAGGACTACCCTGTTCTGCACTGACCCCATGTGAGTGCACAAGAGCGTCCCCCTCCCTGCCAGCAGGTGTTGGAAACTAATCAAGATGAATCACTTTAAATCCAAAGAGTTTTCTCCAGTTACGAGAGCTGCCCCAAAGCAGACGTGATGAACTGTACAGCACATACAGTTTAACTTACAGAAATCACAAAACAAGGCACAGGCACACATCCACCAGCCAGGGATCTCCCAGGGCAGCGGAGGGGAAGCGGGTGGTCCGTGTTTGCCCCGCGGTGGAGGGGCAGGGGTAGGTGCGCTGGTGCTGAGTGGGGGAGGGAGGCACCGTGCTGCAGGTCTCCACTCGCTGCGATGGCAGTCGAGCCCGGGGCTGTTGAAGCTGCAGGTCCATGAGAGTCGCAGTAGCTGCACTTGCTGTAGGAGAAGCCCCATTATGTCCTGGTGCATCTGCTGCTCCTTTTGCTGGGCCTTGCTCCTGCCCACACTCTGTAAGGATAAGGCCTTTGTCTGCAGGTGACACCTGCCCTTTTTCCAGCCAGCAATGTTCACCCTCAGCCCCTCTGTTCTAGGGCTGGGGCAGCACGGGTCTTCCCACGTCCACCTTTTGACCCTCCTTAGCTGGGAGAGTCATTTCACTAGTGTGCAGGGGGAACCCGCCAGGCTACTAGGGCTGCAGCTACAGGGAAACCACACCAAGGTCCCAGTGTCAGGCCAGTCAGAAGGGAAAGCAAAATTTGAGATTCAGAACCCCCTTCCCTTGCTCCCCTAAGGGTTAAACAAGAGAGTTCTGGACCCAGCACCATGCTCAGCTCCAGCCAGTGGCCGATTAGCCACTGGGCCAACAGGGCCCATGCCCCAGGGGCCCCTGCACCCTGACCCCACTCCCTAGCTGGAGCGCCGGGAGGGGATGGGGGAGCCCCTCACTTGCTCTAACCCATGGGCCCCACAAACCCTAATCTGCCTCTGGCGCCAGCCATGGGAGGGAAGTGAGGAGTGTGACAAAGTGGGGTTTTATTCATCTTGTTATGTTGCATGCGAGTCTTACTGTCCTATACTAAACACTGTGTGTGCCTTAGTTTCCCTGTGTACTGAACCAATGCTTCGGTGGTGGGAACTGGGGGTGTGATTTTGCTGAGGCCCTCAGGGCAGGTGAGACTGCCCAGCTGTTTGCACCTGTGTAACCTGAGACCCAGGAGGGGGATGTGACCAGTTGACACCTTTGGCCTGGGAAGTAAGACAAAGAGAAGGAGGAGGGGCATGAAGGGGGGCTGGAGGCTGGCAGTCTGCTTGTGGGAACTGGAAGAGGGGGAATCCAGGGCGTCTGGCCCAGGATTCCCAAGATGGACTTTGCTGAAAGTCACTGCTGTCTGTAATAGCAAGCTCTGTTCTACGCTGTATTCCTGTCGATGAATAAACCTTCTGTTTTATGCTGACTGAGAGTCACGTCTGACTGCGGAGTTGGGGTGCAGGACCCTCTGGCTTCCCCAGGACCCCGCCTGGGCGGACTCGCTGTGGGAAGCGCACGGAGGGGCAGAGGATGCTGAATGCTCCAAGGTCAGACCCAGGAAGGTGGAAGCTGTGTGAGCTGTGTGTCCTGCAGACCGGCTGCTTACAGAAAGGAGGCACCCCCAGAGTCCTGACTGGCTTCATGGGGAGCCGTTCCAGAGCATCGCCCGGGGACTCCGTGACAACTGGTGGTAGTAGTGGGATCAAACTGCACCCCTGGACAGAGCATCCTGCAGTAAGTGACTGGGGAGCAGTAAAACAAAGGGGGATTAGCCCCAGGCAGGAGGGGCTGGCAATTTAGCAATGGCCCTAGAGGGAGGAGTCTCCCAGGCCAGCTCCTCAGGGAGGCTTGGTGCTCTGGATTCGAAGTTCTCAATCTACAGAGTAGGCGAGGGATGGCCCCTGAGGAGCGAGTGCCTCATTCCCCTGGAGGTGGATGGGGAGCAGATCACAGGGTACTGGGACACGGATGCTGAGGTGATGCTGGCCCGGCCCGAAGTGGTGGCCCCAGACCGGGTGGTGTCCAACACCTACCTGACCCTGATGGGTGTGTGCAGGCCCCCGTTTAAGGTACCTGTGGGGAGAGTACATCTGAAATGGGTGTCCAAGGAGGGCCCCGAAGATGTGGGGGTGCACCATCAGCTGCCAACCACATGCTGATGAGGGGTGACCTAGCGGATTGGCCGGGCGGCCCCCAAAGCAGCCTAGTCATCACCCGTAGCCAGAGTCAGTGAAAGGCACTCTGCCCTGACACTGTGGGCGGTGCCCGGCCGGGGGTGCTGGTCTCTACCCCAGCGGGAAAGGAGCCACTGGGGACAGGATTTGGAAGGGCTCTGGCCTCGGACCCAGCCACTGCGAGGGAGCAGGTCCCCACCCCTTCCCCAGCCACTGAATTCCAAGCCGAGCTGCAGAAGGATCCCTCCTTACAGAAGCTGAGGGAACTTGCTGGCCACAGCGTGGAGAAACCCCTGGGGAGAGGCTGCCGGGAGAGGTTCCTGTGGGAGAAGGAATTCCCGTACCGGGAATGGGCTCCCCAAGGGGAAGTGGAACCATGGGGGATCAGGAGGCAGCTAGCGGTCCCCCAGAAGTACCACGGCAGGCTACTGTACCTGGCCCACAATGTCCCTCTCTCGGGACACCAGGGAATCCAGCGCACCAGGCAGAGACTGCTACAGAACTTTTACTGGCCCGGGGTCTTTGATGCTGTCCAACAATACCTCAGGTCCTGCAACCCCTGCCAGAGGGTGGGGAAGGCCCTGGACAAGGGGAAAGTGGCATTGAAACCCCTGCCCATCATAGAGGAGCCGTTACAGAAGGTGGCCGTGGACATAGTGGGACCCCTCAACAAGGCAACTCGGACAGGGAAAAAATACTTTCTGGTGGTGATAGATTTCACTACTCGCTATCCCGAGGCAGACATTGTGGCAGATGCACTGCTGACTGTTTTCAGCAGAGTGGGGCTCCCCAAGGAGGTCCTTACAGACCAGGGGTCCAATTTCATGTCAACTCTGCTCCGGTGCTTGTGGGAGAAGTGTGGGGTCCAGCACACCCCCAATCCAACGGGCTGGTGGAGAGGTTCAATGGGACGCTAAAGATGATGCTGAAAACCTTTATGGACCAGCACCCACTGGGACAAGTATTTACCCCACCTGCTGTTCGCGTACCGGGAAGTGCCCCAGGAATCAACCAGGTTCTCTCCTTTTGAGTTGCTGTATGGGAGGAGAGTGAGGGGACCCCTGGACTTGATGAGAGACGAGTGGGAGGGGAAGGCCTCCCCCGATGGAGAATCAGTGGTGGAGCATGTCCTGACTTTCCGGGAAAAGCTCGCTGAGCTCGTGGACTTGGCCGGGAAGAATTTAGCCAGGGCCCAAAGGAAGCAGAAGGTCTGATACGGCCACTAAGCGCAGGCCTGCTCCTGTGCCACCGGGGACCAGGGGATGCTCCTCATCCCCATGAGAAAGAACAAACTACAGCCTGCCTGGGACGGGCCCTTTAAGGTCATCAATCAGCTGAACGAGGTGAACTATGCAGTGGAACTGTCCAGCTGGGCTCACAGATACCCAGTGTGCCAAGTCAACATGATGAAGCCGCACTGGGACAGGGAGAATTTGGTACTGGCCATGTGTGGCCAGTGGGAGGAGCAGGGAGATGACCCCTTGGTGGATCTATTCCCTGAGACAGGGGCCGGAATCAGTTCCCCTCTCTGACCAGCTAACCCCTGACCAGCAGGCAGAGATCGAGGGGTGCTGGGTTCCTACCAGCAGCTGTTCTCCAACTGGCCTGGCCTCACTAACCTGGCTCTCCACCAGGTGGAGACAGGAGCCAACCCCCCTGTAAGATGCTCCCCATTCCGGGTCACTGGGAAAACAGCCCAGGACCTGGAGAGAGAGGTCAAGGACATGCTGGCTTTAGGGTGATCCAGCCATTCAACAGCCCTTGGGCCTCTCCCGGAGTGCTGATCCCCAAGGAGGACGGGTCAATCCGGTTTTGTGTGGATTACCAGAGGCTTAATGCCATCACCACGTTCGATGCCCACCCCATGCCTAGGCCTGATGAGCTCCTAGACAAGCTAGGGGGGGCTCATTATCTCACTACTATGGATCTCACCAAGGGCTACTGGCAAATACCTTTGGATCCGGATGCCCAACTGAAATCTGCTTTTATCACCCTTCTGGGGTTATATGGGTTCCTGGTCCTACCTTTCGGCCTAAAGGGGCCACCTGTCACCTTCCAGCGCCTGGTGGACCAGTTACTCAAGGGGATGGAGAATTTTGCCCTGGCGTATATTGATATCTGTGTCTTCAGCCAGACCTGGGAGGACCATGTGTCCCAGGTTAGACAAGTGCTGGACCGGCTCCGGGATGCAGGTCTGACTGTAAAAGGTTGAGAAGTGCAAGGTGGGGATGTCAGAGGTGTCATACCTGGGCCACAAAATGGGGACCGGCTGCCTAAAGCCAGAGCCAGCCAAGATGGAGGTGATCAGAGACTGGCCCGCTCCCCAGACTAAGAAGCAGGTCCAGGCTTTCATTGGGATGGGGGGGTACTACTGGAGGTTCGTGCCCCACTTTAGCTCCATAGCTGCCCCCATCACCGAGCTATGCAAGAAGGGAAGCCAGACAAGGTGGTCTGGACCGAGCAGTGCCAGGAGGCTCTCTGTGCTCTGAAGGAGGCTCTGGTCAAGGGCCCGGTGCTGGGAAACCCAGACTTTGACAAGCCCTTTGTGGTGTTCACCGACGCCTCAGACACGGGGCTGGGGGCGGTGCTAATGCAGGTTGATGGAAAGGGGGAGAGACACCCCATCAGGTAGCTGAGCAGGAAGCTGCTGCCCCGGGAGCAGAACTGCGTGGCCACAGAAAGGAATGGGCCCTTAGAAAGCTGCAGCCGTATCCGTTTGGGTGGTGCTTCCCTGTGTACAGCGACCACTCGCCCCTGACGTGGCCACACCAGATGAAAGGGGCCAATGCCAAGCTCCTAAGGTGGCGTCTCCAGCTTCAGCATTACGACGCGAAGGTGGTCCACGTGAAGGGGAGTGCCTACGTTACAGCTGATGCTTTGTCCTGGAGAGAGGGGGCCCGAACTTGCCCAGGCCACTGGCTAAAGTGGCCCCACTCAGTTTGGTCTCGGAGGGGGGAGAGATGTGACGAAGTGGGGTTTTATTCATCTTGTTATGTTGCATGTGAGTCTTACTGTCCTATACTAATACTGTGTGTGCCTCAGTTTTCCGGGTGGTGATGGGAAACTGCTCCCCTGCGGAGGCAGGAGGAAATCGCCTTCCTCTTGGGCCTGGGTCACGGGCTCACAGGGGAGCAGAGGGAAGGCCCCGATTCCCCAGCTCAGGGAAAGGTATCAGGCAACTGTCTGAAGAGCTGGCCTCTGGCAAGACCCGGGGCTCTCCTGCGGGACTGACAGAGCCAGAGCCAGAGCGGGTTGTACAGCAGCTTGGCTGGGCAGAGCCCTGCCGCTGGCCAGGCTGAACTCTAAGGCCGTGCGATGCCCTGTGCCAGGTGACTAACAAACCCTCCCCAGTTTGGAAGAGGCTGCCTGGGGTCACTGCAGACACTGGCCGAGGTGCTGTGATTCCTGGAGAAGGCAGCGAGTCTCTGCCAGGGTCTGTCTCCATTGGACTGACCAGGCAGAGCTCACGCTGTGAAACAAGAGGCTGGAGCCCAGAGGCTCAGCACGGGGATGTTGCGGTGGCATGGGCTACCCTAAGGAGGAGGGGACTCCTGGGGGGACTGGCACACTGAAGGGGTGATTCCAAGGGGCTGTTTAATAGCAGAGGCATAGAAGAGATCCTGTGGATCTGTGACAGCACAGCAGTACAAAGCACAGCGGGAAACTGAGGCATGCACTGGAAACATACAAATCTTACCAAGCTTCACACTCATCATGGCATGCACCTGTCGTCCCTGCTGTGCTCTGACTAGCTCTGTGGGGCAGGGCCATCTCTTGGCTCTGTGTCTCTACAGGCCTGGCACAGTGCGGCCCTGGCCACCGCTACTGGTGCTGTGGCCACACACGGAATCCAGAACATTGGTAAATGCTGGGGCTGGCGGGCTCCAGGCCCTGGGGAGTCCTTGGCAGCACGGAGGGCAAGGCCCTGACTAGGACACAAGATGCCCATGCCGTGCCCAGCAAGGGCCTTGCTGGCTCCTGCCAGAGCCATTTCTGGTGCCTAGAGCTGAACGCAGCAGTCTTAGTGAGGGGCACACCCCGTGCTGCTGGCTGGCACGGCCAGAGCCAGATTTCTAGCATCACGTGGGCGTAGCTGCCCACCCAGTTTGCATGCCCCATTCCTGGGAGCGTGATACAGACCAGGTACCAGCCAGAGACTGGGATGGGCTGTCGGTACACACGGCTCCCTGCCTGGTGCGTGCCCCAGCCACAGGCACGTATCTAGCTCCAGGGGGCCCAGTGGCCCAGCCCCGCAGAGAGGGGCTCCCTGTGGGCTGCTGGTCTGAGTAACTGGCGCCCCGGCAGGGTGGGGCTCTGGGCTGCAGAATCTTCTTCCGCCTGCCAGCCCCATGCCCCCGGGCACAGGAGCCAGGCTAGGCCGAGCCCCCAGGCCCCTGGAAATGCACAGAAAGAGCAGAGATGGGGGCTCTGGCAGGCCGTGGGGAGCACCCTGCAGGGGCAGAAGGGGCCCGTTTGTCTGAGCGGGTCCCCACAGAAGCTGGGCCGCAGGGACCCAGCGCAGACCCCGCAATCCCACTGGCCTCCCGCAGTGGGTGCCACAACACTGACTGGGTGAGGAGGGGGTGGCTTTTATTCCACAGGAAATATGTCCCTCGCGCCCCCCCTCCCCCCAAAAAAAAGGCAGATGAGAAGATCTTGGCCCATCTGTCCCACAGCCTGACAGCTGGGGCAGGCCCAGGGGATGGCGCTGTGCAGGCTGGAGACCCCACGGCCCAGGGTCTCTCGGCACCCAGGAGGCAACAAACATAGCCTGGGTCTGGCCGACGGCGACAGCTGGAGCCTGCGATGCCCCAGGCCATGGTGGAAGACGAGTCCAGGGGCAGGCACGCCGGGCATTTGCAGTGCTGCTGCGGGGAGGCTGGCACAACGTGGGCTCTGCCCAAGGGGCCCTGGGGCTGACAGCTCCAGCCCAGGGCAGCGTCTCCTGGCCTGGGAGCCCACGGTCTGTTACCGCTGCCTCTTGTGGATGCTGACGAGCTCCTGGTGAATGGTGCTGAAGCTGGGCCGTTTCCGGGGATCGTACTCCCAGCACCGCTGCATCAGCCTGTACACGTCCTCAGGACACTGCTTGGGAGGGTCCAGCCGCACCCCTGGGGAGAGAGGGCAGCAGGCTCAGGGCCCAGGGCAGCCTGCCCCCAGGGCTGTAGAGAGCCGAAACACCCTCAGCCCCTGGCGGCTGCTCACCGGAGGGGGGTCCCCTGGGCTCCCTCTCGGTGGGGGGGGCAGGGGGTGGCTCCAGGCCTGGCAGCAGCCCAGGTACCTCCTGTTCATGCGGAGATGGGGCCTGGCCGGGGCAGATCCTGCTTACCTTGCTCAATGGCTTCTCGCGTCTGGGTGTTGCTCAGGTGGGAATAGGGGGTGGCGCCGAGGCTGAAGGCTTCCCACAGCAAGATCCCGAAGCTCCAGACATCGCTCTCTGAGGAGTAGCGGCCTGGGGAGAGGGGGGCTTCAGGCAAGGGGCTGGGAGCATGGCTACCTCCAGCCCTCGCCAGCTGCTCCAGCCATGGGGATAGGGTCCCCCTTGGGGCTCCTAGGCAGGCACTCACCGCGCTGCAGGTTGGGCAGCCCCCACTCCCTGCAGACACCGCCCTGGTCCAACGGGGACGCAGCATCTGGCCCCACCTTCCCATGGCCTCCCGCTGCCCCAGCCAGAGGGATCCAGGCGAGGGGACGCGATCAGCCACCCTGGTCAATAACCGCATGCAAAGAACTGAGCAGAGCTGTGGTGTGCCCAGCACCCGCATCCCCGTATTGGGCCTGAGGGACGCATGAGGAGCCGTGTGGTCTAGGGGACTCGTAGCCAGGACTCCTGGGTTCTTTCTTGCTGTGTGCAAGTGCTTTCCCCCGGTGCCTTGGCTGCACCCAGTGCTTGCGTGGTGCTAGACGGCCCCTGGCGGTCTGCAGAGGGCACCAGCTCAGAGGGATCGGGCTGGGAGCCGCAGCAAACACCATACCGTAATTCAGTGCCTCTGGCGCTGTCCATTTCACAGGAATCTGCTTCAAGCCTCCTGTGGAGGCATAGACCCCGTCCTCCTCCTCCCGCGACATCCCAAAGTCACTGATCTTCAGCGAGTTCTTCTCCGTCACCAGGCAGTTGCGAGCTGCGAGGTCCCTGCGGGAGAGGAGCAGCTGAGCGCCAGGCCCTGCAGCCCGCCAGGCTACTGGCTACAGAGAATCTGGAGGCCCCAGCCATGACCCTGTGACGAAGCGGGACTGTTCTTAATGTTTCCTCTGAATGCCTCAGTTTCCCCTTTGCATTTCTTAAGTCTCTAGGTGGTGGGATAAGGGGATGTAATTGTTGCAGAGCAAAGGGCCAGGGTACATAAATGGTCGACACCCTGTTTCCTGGCCATTGATGGCCGGGGCCCTTCCCCCCCCAAGGTGAGAGCTAAAGGGTTGGAGAACAAAGGAATCCGGTGACCTCCTGGCCTGGGAAAGGGACAAAGCCCAGAGGAGGAGGGGTGTAGAGTGAGTCAATTGGGGCTGGCTGGAGACATGGAGTGAAGTGCAGACGGGGTTGTCTGGCTCACTGCCCCCCAAAATGGACCTGACCGAGCGGTCCTGTTCTCTGTACCTACAAGCTCTGTTTTAAACCTCTGTTTTACTGGCTGGCTGAGAGTCACGTCTGACTGTGGAGTTGGGGGGCAGGACCCTCTGGCTTCCCCAGGACCCCGCCTGAGTGGACTGGCTGTGGGAAGCGCACGGAGGGGCAGAGGATGCTGAATGCTCCGAGGTCAGACCCAGGAAGGTGGAAGCCGGGTGAGCTGTGTGTCCTGCAGACAGGCTGCTCCCAGAGAGGAGACTTCCCCAGAGTCCTGACTGGCTTCGTAGGGAGCAGTTCCAGAGCATCACCCGGGGACTCGGTGACAACCGCTCCTGACCCCATGGCAGACGGGCCCCTGCAGGCCAAGGGCACAAACGAGCTTGGAAAAAGTCGACCTGCCTGAGGACGCCTGCCCAGCCCATCTCCCTGGGGGCACTAGGGCCTGCTGTTTATCACTGGGCAGAGAAGTCGGGACTCTGGGCTCTAGTCACAGCTCCGGCTCTCTGGGTGACCCCGTCCAGGGCCCCAGTCCCCATCTGTCACATGGGACAAGGACTCTCCCTTCCGTGGGGCTGGAGGGCTGCAGAAACGTAGTGAACCCAGGCAGAGACACCGCCAGGTCTCCAGGGGAAGGCCAGGGCACTAACCCAGCGGGCCTCTCACGGGAGCCTTCCCAGCTCTCAGGACAGGTACTCGCTGGCAGACCATGGCTGTTATCACCTGCAGCACCCAGCACACTCAGGGGCCCCAATAGCAGCTGATGTCCAGGCAGTGACTGGGATGCTCAGGCCCTCTAACATGGCTGGGGTTTGGGCAGTGCCTGGTAGGGTGACCAGATGTCCTGATTTTATAGGGACAGTCCCGATTTTTGGGTCTTTTTCTTATATAGGTTCCTATTACCCTCCACCTCAGTCCCGATTTTTCACACTTGCTGTCTGGTCACCCTAGTGCCTGGGGCACTCGGGTGCCCTGATCTCGGCTGGGGTCTGGGCAGCGCCCGGGGCGCTCGGGGGCCCTGATCTCGGCTGGGGTCTGGGCAGCGCCCGGGACACTCGGGGGCCCTGATCACAGCTGGGGTCTGGGCAGCGCCCGGGCACTCGGGGGCCCTGATCTCGGCTGGGGTCTGGGCAGCGCCCGGGGCACTCGGGGGCCCTGATCTCGGCTGGGGTCTGGGCAGCGCCCGGGGCACTCGGGGGCCCTGATCGCAGCTGGGGTCTGGGCAGCGCCCGGGGCACTCGGGGGCCCTGATCTCGGCTGGGGTCTGGGCAGCGCCCGGGGCACTCGGGGGCCCTGATCTCGGCTGGGGTCTGGGCAGCGCCCAGGGCACTCGGGGGCCCTGATCTTGGCTGGGGTCTGGGCAGCGCCCGGGGCACTCGGGGGCCCTGATCTCGGCTGGGGTCTGGGCAGCGCCCGGGGCACTCGGGGGCCCTGAGCGCAGACTGGGTCTCTGCATGCTGCAGCAATGCACGTATCTGTGGCTGCCTGTGGGGAGCGCGGTGTCTCAGCGCGAGCCTGGGCGGAAGGTCTCACCTGTGGATGCAGTGCTTGCTTTCCAGGTACTCCATCCCAGCAGCAGCATTCGTCGTCATCTTGAGCAGCTCCTTTGCCTTCAGCTGCAGCCCCTCGCTGCGCAGGAAGGTCAGGAAGTCCCCTCCTGTGTGGGGAGGGTAGTGCTGACCTCAGGGAGTTAGGGGCATGGCTGCAGGCCTCAGGCGCCTGCCACCAGCCCTTGAGGGGAGTGCGGCTGGGGCATGGGACTGGGGGAGGTTCATTAGGGTCCAGGGTGCGGGAAGCAGGGCTCACCGGGAGTGAACTGGAGGGAGGAGGGGCTGGGGGCCAGGGCCAGGGCAACAGCAGGCCAGGCTGCAGGGCGGGGGGACTCACCCTGCACCAGCTCCATGACGATGTAGATGGGCTGCTTCTGGGTGCAGACGCCAATGAGCTTGACAATGTTGGGGTGGCTGTACTGCTTCAGGATCCTGGGGGCAGAGACACGCCGGTCACCCCCGGCCGTCACAGCCTGGGGCGTGAGCCTGTCGCAACAGCCAGCAAGGGGGCTTCTCTGTCAGTACATTTCAACAGCACGGACGGCACCTACCCACCCGCCATCGCCCTGGGCTTGGGGACCCACTGTGCGGGCTGGGTTTGTTTGGGATCCCCTGTCCCTGTCAGGTCTGGGTGGGGGGGTCTCTGTCTGAGCTGGGTTTGTTTGGGATCCCCTGTTCCTGTCAGGTCTGGGGGGTCCCTGGTCTGGGCTGGGTTTGTTTGGGATCCCCTGTCCCTGTCACGTCTGGGTGGGGGGTCTCTGTCTGGGCTGGGATTGTTTGGGATCCCCTGTCCCCATCAGGTCTGGTGGGGTCCCCTGGCCTGTGCTGGGTTTGGAGTCCCCCCAGGCTCCAGAAGATTTTGATCCAGAAAAAACTGTTTTAATTGAAATTTAAGCAAGCCCAGAAACCCCAAAGCCCCCTCCCCGTGGCTGGCAAATGGCTCCCCAGGGCAGAGTGCGGGCTGGGGGACAGAGAGTAGAGTGCACAGAGGCCCTTGGCAGTGGGGGGAAGAGCGTGGCGCTGGGGGGCAGAGTGTGGCACTGGGGACCAGAGGCCCAAGACGCTGGGGAGCAGAGCATGGTGCTGGGGCTCCGTACAGACCTGGCTTCCTGCAGGAATTTGGCCTTGAGCTCCGGCGGGAGGGTTTCGCGGCAGGACTTCACAGCCACTGGGGTGTTGTCAGTGAGCAGGCGGCCGCTGAACACCTCCCCAAAGTTACCCTGGGAGACAAAGCAAATGCACCAGCTGCCTCTGCCCCCAGTCGATCCCGGAGTCCAGCTGAGCCAGCTCCCTCTGCCTCGCGCCAGGTGGGGCATTAACACGGGCCGGGGCCTGTTCTGCCTCTGGCATGCCCGGACGCTGCTTCAGTGATTCAGGTCCCGTCGACCCCTCCTCCCAGGGGCTGACTGGGGAGTGGGCACCAGCCGCCGCAGAGTGACGGCACCAGCCGGGAACCGAGGGACCCATTTCTAACCGCCAGAGAGGCTTCCTCATTGCCTGGGTCCTTACGTCACGGGTGGCCAGCAAGGAAGCGCGATGCCCCGAATGACTGGCTGGACGAGGGCTCCCAGCCTGGCAGCAAGGGTGTGCAGCCACGCTGCTCCCAGCTGGGTCAGCGCCAGGGTAACACAGCGGGAGCAGGGCAGTCTGTGGCCTGGCAGAGCTGCCAGAGAGCCCGGGCCCAGCCTGACCCCCAGACGCCCCGAGCCTCAGACAGAGAGCCTGGCACAGACAGCAGCTCCCCTGCGCACTGGCAGGTCCTGCTGGGCTCTGGCTGCAACAAGGGAAGTTAGAAATCCTGCCATTCAGTACCTTTTATTAAATTGAAACTAATCTGCACCGTAACGCTGCCTGCACACCCTAACCCTAACCCCCCACGATCCTGGGCCTGCTGCGCGCTTCCTCAGAGCAGTGCCCCAGCAGTGGCCGAGCCCATGCCTGCCCTGGGGGCACTCACCCGCCCGATGCGTTCGCCCAGCACCACATCCTCATGGTTCAGCACCCATTTGTCCTGGGGAAGGAAGGCAGGAGTCAAAGAGCAGGAAACTATCTGGCCCCAGCATTCCCCGCCCCGCCCTCACCCCCACCCCCGAGGGAGCCCTTTGTCCGCAACGCCCAGCCCCTGGGGAGCCGTGCAGTGGGGCCAGCGTGGTACCTTGGGGATGGGCTTGGCCAGGATGATTCCGCTCTTCTTGGTGACGGGCTGCCGGGTCTGCAGGAAATGGTCGATGAGCAGTGGGATGGTGCAGAAGCCCTCGCCCTCCAGACGGTACATGTCCTGGGAGAGGTGGAGGCGCTGGGATCTCACTCTGCCCCTGCCCTGCCCTCCCAGCCCTGCTCACAGACCCCGCAACCTGCCCTGTATAGACCCCCATACCCCCTAGCCTCCCCCACATACACCCCCACCCCCACAGCTCCATGCACACCATACACCCTCACCCAATACACCCCACGCACACCCCCTATCCCCCCCATTCCCGGCAGAACTACAGATTGCAGGTCAGCACCAGTGCCTGCCAGGGGCCTGGCTAGGCCTGGCCTTGGGAGCCGTGGGGCCGTCTCTCTGGCTGCTGGTGCCGGGGATGCCCAGCCTGGGGGAGCGTTTGTGAGTGGCTGGGACGAGGGTCCAACGGGGCACAAGGAGTGGCAGGAAAAAACCCCGGCCTCGCGTCACAGGTCCTCCAGCCCCCGCCCATGGGCACTTCCCCCGGAGCTCCTGCCCAGGCTCTACCCCGCAGGCCGGGGTCCTATGTCCCAGCGGGGCAGGCAGGGGCAGCTGCAGGATGGCCCCGGAGCTGCCCCCAGAGCTGTCTGCGCTGCCCATGTCAGCGCCCTCCCGGTGCCCGGCCCCTGGCCCCACTCACGTCGCAGGCCTGGATGATGAAGTGCCGGGGCAGCCCGTCCCACAGCACACTCAGCACGTGCTCCTGCTTGCCCTGGCTCTCCCGCACCAAGAAGTCCCCGCTGTGGAGCAGCAGCTCCTGCACCTCCGCCCGGGGGATGGCGCCGTGGTACCAGGTCTGCTGGCACAGGGGCTTCTGCACTTCGGGGAGGAGCGGCAGGGGGGGCGGCACCTGGGAGACAGAGACGGGTAAGCGGGATGGGTAGGGGACCCCGTCAGCACCCACAGGGGGCTGCCCAGAGCAACGGGTACAGCAGGGACATCCAGGCCCCCTTCTCCACACAGATTGCGGGGCTCAGGCAGAGATGGGGAGGTGGCATGGGGGAGGAGAGGGCAGGGAGGAAATGGGGAGGGAAGGGGTGAGGTGGGGAGAGGGAGTGGGCTGGGGAGGGGCGGGAGAAGGTAGTGGAGTGGGAGAGGGAAGGGGAGAGGGAAGGTGGGGGCAGGGCAGTGGGGCAGGGAAGGGGAGGCAGTAGCGCTGGGGTACTCACTGAGTACTTGGGGCGGAAGATGCCCGAGATGTGATTCCTGAGGGTCTCCAGCGCGCTGGCTCCTGGGCGCTCCTGCTCCTGCTCCTGCCAGGGGGCAGAGAGGGGCTGAGCCATGTGGCTGGGAGCATCCCATGCCCGAGTGCAGGAATGGCCTGGGCCGGGCACTGGGTGGGCTGGACTCTGGCCAGGTGCCCGTGGGCTGCACCCAGGGCTGGGCATGGGGCAGGGCATCCTCACCACACAGCAGCACCCACATTTCTTAGCAAGGCCAATGCCCTGGGCAGCCACTGGGGCCAGGCTGGGCCTGGTGCCCGAGTGTCCCTGACTGTCTCCAAGGCAGGGCGCTGGGGGGTGACTCAGGGTGGGGCGCTGGGGGTGGGGCAGGGCAGGGCACTGGGGGTGGCTCAGGGCAGGGCGCTGAGGGGGTGGGGTAGGTCAGGGCGTTGGAGGTGGGGTAGGTCAGGGCGTTGGAGGTGGGGCAGGGCAGGGCGCTGGGGGTGGTACAGATGTGACACAGCAGGGAGGAGGAGTGTTGACCTGGGAATGTGGCAGGGGAGTTTCAATGGGAGACCTGAGAGCCTGTCACCTGAGCCAGGAGGGGGAGGGGGAAGTAACACCTCTGTGGGCAAATGGTGGTGCACCCCCTGTGATGAAGTGGGACTGTTCTTAAGGTTTCCTCTGAATAGTGTGGGGGTGCCTCAGTTTCCCCTATGCAGTTCTTAAGTATCTAGGTGGTGGGGTAAGGGTGTATGATCATTGCAGAGCCCTAGAGGGCAGGTGTGTACAGGGGTCTGGACACAGAGAATGGCCGACACCCTGTTTCCTGGCCACTGATGGCCTGGGCCCTTCCCCCCTGCAAGGTGAGAGCTAAAGGGTTGGAGAACAAAGGAATCCGGTGACCTCCTGGCCTGGGAAAGGGACAAAGCCCAGAGGAGGAGGGGCTGGAGGGAGTTTTCAGTTTGGGGCTGGCTGGGGACATGGAGTGAAGCACAGACGTGGTTGTCTGGCTCACTGCCCCCCAAAATGGACCCAGCTGAGGGGTCCTGTTCTCTGCACCTGCAAGCTCTGTGTTAGACCATGTTCCTGTCGTCTAATCAACCTTCTGTTTTACTGGCTGGCTGAGAGTCACGTCTGACTGCAAAGTTGGGGTGCAGGACCCTCTGGCTTCCCCAGGAGCCTGCCTGGGTGGACTCGCTGTGGGAAGCGCACGGAGGGGCAGAGGATGCTGAAGGTGGAAGGCAGGAAGGTGGAAGCCGTGTGAGCTGTGGGTCCTGCAGACAGGCTGCTCCCAGGAAGGCGACTGCCCCATAGTCCTGACTGGCTTCATGGGGAGCAGTTCCAGAGCATCGCCCAGGGACTCCGTGACACCCCCACATCCTTGGGGTCCTCCTTGGCCCTCCATTTCAGGGGTACCCTCACCACAGGCAGCTTGAATGGGGTCCCGCCCACCCTGTCAGGGTCAGGTAGGTGGGCCGGGCCAGCGTCACCTCCGCGCCCGTATCCCAGTATCCATTGACCTTCCTCCCATCCACCTCCAGGGGAACAAGGCACTCGCTCCGGAGGGACAGCCCCGCGTCCACCCTGTAAACCGAGCACCCTGAGTCCAGAGCCTCCAGCCCTCTGGCGGAGCTGGCCTGGGGTACTCTTCCCTCCCGAGCAGGTGGTAAGCTGGCAGCCCCCCTTGCCTGGGCCGTCTGCCCCTCGTCCAGCTGGGTCCCTACCCAGTTAACCCTGGGTAGGCTGGGTCTGCTCAGTCTGTCCCTGAGCCTGGGGCACTGGGTCCGTATGTGGCCTCTCTGGCCACAGTGATAGCAGCTCAGGTCACGCTGGTCCCCTCGAGCGGGTCGGAGGGGCCCGACGCCAGGCGTTCCCCTTTGGAGGGGGTTCTCCCTATTTCCCCGCTGGGAGGCCCCATGGTGACTCTCTCTCTGCATCGGGGGGGGCCTGTTCTTTTGGGACTCCTCCCTGCTACCC
This sequence comes from Chelonia mydas, assembly GCF_015237465.2. Classification (NCBI taxonomy): domain Eukaryota; kingdom Metazoa; phylum Chordata; order Testudines; family Cheloniidae; genus Chelonia; species Chelonia mydas. Next base: position 83,148,894 of record NC_051250.2, read on the forward strand.
CCTGACCGACTGTTCACAAACTCGTCGGCCAGCTGCCCTGCGTGCTGGGGGTTCGCGAGCTTTTTGTCCACCAGCCACAGCCTCAGGTCGGAAGGGCACTGTTCATACAGTTGCTCCAGTACGATCAGGTCAAGCAGGTCCTCTCTAGTTTGGGCCCCCGCTGTCCACTTGCGGGCATATCCCTGCATCCGGTTGGCCAGTTGTAGGGCCCCACTGCTCCTCAGCCTGGCCAGCTCCAGTTCATGATGTTGTTTCTCCTTCTCCTCCTGCTCATGCTGACGCTGCTTTTCATGATCCTCCAGCTCCCTCATTTTCATCTCCCTCTCCCATTCCAGCCGCCTCCGCTCCAGGGATGGGGAGCTCCGCCGGGAGGATCCCCTGCTGGCTGCCGGGGTCAGGGTGCCCTCGGTATTCACCGGGCTTCCCCCAACCCCTCCCCCAGGCCTAGGTAGGAAGGGTCTCGGGGTGTCCTGGGCAGCAGTCTGACCCCTCCCAGCCTGGTCAGGCCCCAGGGCCCACGCTGCGTCCGCCGGGCGGCTTCCCTCAGGGACAGGGATCGGGTCGTCCAAGCGATCCCTCTCCTCCAACTGGGCAATCAGCTGTTCCTTGGTGGACCTCCCGATGCGCAGCCCCCTCTGCCTGTACAGCTCCACCAGGTCGCTCTTCAGGCGTTTAGCGTACATCTCCCTGCTGGCCACTCGCAGGCCGGGCAGCTTTCCATGGTTTCCAGGAAGAACCCCTCTGGTTCCAGTCCTTCTTGAGGTCACTGCCTCTTTGCCAGGGTCGAGCTCCGAGCTCCGCCCCTGGGACCGCTCGCTACAATCCTCCGGGGGACCCTGTTACTGCAAAAGTCCTTCTCTCTGGTCACACACTCCCAGGGGTTAACCGCCCCCTGAAACCGTCTCTCTCTGAAGCTTCAGCACGCCTGGTCCCCGTCAATCCCCCTTCATTTTACTGCTCCCCAGTCACTTACTGCAGGAAGCACCGTTCACGGGGTGCAGTACATCCCACCGCTACCACCAGTTGTCACGGAGTGTGGGGGAGTCCAGGCCCTGCACCCCTCTTCCTGGGATTCACTGGGACTCTCAGCCAGCCAGTAAAACAGAAGGTTTATTGGACAACAGGAACACAGTCCAAAACAGAGGTTGTGGATACAGCCAGGACCCCTCAATCCAGTCCTTCTGGGGGAGCAGGGAGCTTAGACCCCAGCCCTGGGGTTCCCTGCGTTCCTCCATCCAGCACCAAACTGAAAAACTAAACCCCCCACAGCAGGCTCCTTCCTGCAGCCTCTGTTCACATTCCCAGGCAGAGGTGTTACCTCCCCCTCCCGGCTCAGGTGACAGGCTCTCAGGTCTCCCATCCCCAGTGAAACTCCCCTGCCCCATTCCCAGGTCAACGCTCCCCGCTCCCTGCTGTGTCACACCAGGGCAGGGCATGGGAGGGTGCTGGGGCACAGGGTGGGATGCTGGGGGTGGCACAGAGTGGGGATCTGGGGGTGGGTCAGGGTAAGGTGCTCAGGGTGGGGCTGGGTGGGAGGCTTGGGCTGGCACAGGGCACTGGGGATGGCACAGGGCAGGGTGCTGGGGGTGGCGGGATGCTGGGGGTGGGGTGGTGCAGGGCCGGGTGCTGGGGCTGGCGCAGGGTGCTGGGGCTGGCACAGGGCGCTGGGGTGGCAGGATGCTGGGGATGGGGTAGCACAGGGCTGGGCACTGGGGCTGGTGCAGGGCGCTGGGGTTGGGGCAGGGCCGGGTGCTGGGGCTGGCACAGGGCGCTGGGGTGGCAGGATGCTGGGGGTGGGGTGGGGCAGGGCAGGGCTCTGGGAGTGGCCGGATGCTGGGCGCTGGGGCTGGCGCAGTGGGGGACGCACTCACCGTGGAGGAGAGGGAGTTCCTGTCGTCCTGCAGGGGCAGGGCTGGACGGGGGGGGCGGGAGCCCAGCTGGTCCAGCTTGTGGTGCAGCATGTCCCGCTGGGCTTGCAGCTTGGCCTGGGCGCACAGGGAGACCTGGAAATGCAGCTGCGCCTCCTGCAGAGCCTGGCGCTTCCCCAGCAGGTGCACCCTGTGCCAGACAGCAACAGCCGCGGCTCAGAGCTTCCCACCCGCTCAGAGCTCCTGGCCCAGAGCTCCCCACCTGCCCAGAGCTCCCGGCCCAGAGCTCCCCGCCCGCCCAGAGCTCCCGGCCCAGAGCTCCCCACCCGCCCAGAGCTCCCGGCCCAGAGCTCCCCACCTGCCCAAAGCTCCCCACCCACCTGGAGCTCCCTGCCCATCCAGAGCTCCCCCCCAGCCCAGAGCTCCCCACCTGCCCAGAACTCCCGGCCCAGAGCTCGCCCGCCCGCCCAGAGCTCCCTGACCGCCCAGAGCTCCCCACCTGCCCAAAGCTCCCCACCCACCTGGAGCTCGCTGCTCGCCCAGAGCTCCCCACCTGCCCGGAGCTCCCTGCCCATCCCAGCCCAGAGCTCCCCGCCCGCCCAGAGCTCCTGGCCCAGAGCTCCCCGCTCGCCCAGAGCTCCCCGCTTGCCCAGAGCTCCTGGCCCAGAGCTCCCCGCCCGCCCAGAGCTCCCCGCTCGCCCAGAGCTCCCAGCCCAGAGCTCCCCACCTGCCCAGAGCTCCCCGCCGGCCAGGAGCTCCCTGCCTATCCCGGCCCAGAGCTCCCCACGCACCCAGAGCTCTCCACCCGTCCAGAGCTCCGCACCCATCCCGGCCCAAAGCTTCCCATCCACCCAGAGCTCCCCGCCCATCCCTTCCCAAAGCTCCCCGCCCGCCCCGGCCCAGATCTCCTCGCCCACCCAGAGCTCCCCACCCGCCCCACCCGGCTGCCCCAGGCACGGGTATCCCTGAGCAAATGGGCATGGACTGGCATTTCCAGCCCCCACCCCACTTCCATGTCATGGGGGACAGAATCCCCAGCACTGCTGCCTCTGGCCGGGGGAGGGGAATACCCTGCTGAACCCCACTGGGCCACAGTAGGCACAGATCCGAAGTCACACTGCATCCCTCCCGCCATCACACTGCTCCCTTTTCTCCCCCGCTCACAATGCTCCCCCTCCCTCCAGATCTCTCATGGACCCACTTCTCAGGTTCTCACCAAAACCCCTCTATCCCTGGGTCCCACCATCCCCTGTCTCACTACCCCCACCCAGGTCACATCCCGCACCTCCCTGCTTCCGGGGCCCCCCCCATCTCACTGCTCCCTGCCCCCTGCCATCTCACTGCTCCTGGGGCCCCCCATCTCACTGCTCCCTGCCCCCTGCCATCTCACTGCTCCCTGCCCTCCCATCTCACCACTCCCGGGGCCCCCCACCTCACCACTCCCTCCCCCCTTCTCACCGGTCCCTCGGGCCCCCCATCTCACCGCCCCCTGGGACCCCCCCATTTCACTGATCCCTTGTGACGTTATTGACATGAACTGGGACCATATAGATCATTGTTGCAACCAAGGTCCTATAATGGCACCAAATCTTGTATAAAGTGTTATGGTTGGCTGGTTAAGATTATGCGATCTGGGTGCATGTATCAGTTTTTTATTTAAAGTTATAAGTATTGTCTCTGTACTGTCTGTAGCTCAAACTTGTGCTATGCTTCTGGGTGACACCCCAGACAAGTTGGTGTCAGCTCTGCCTAGCCTGCTGGATGGCCCATTAAGGACCATCAGCTACACAACTGACCCATTGAGAGAAGGCAGACACGCCTGGGGACTCAGCCAAGCATGCAGGGACCTGCCTATGGACAGAACTCTGAGGTTTTTCCAGGCCATGGGATGGGCAGCTTGTCTTTGGGACAAAGAAAGCAGAGACCACATGGCAAGAGACTACACAAAGCTGCTGCAGCTCCTCCAGCTGGTCTTCAATCCTGCTTCCTACCTCTGGAGGGACTTTGCTACAAACAGAAGCTCTACACAAAGGACTGAAAGACCCATCCCAGCTGGGGATGTTCTCCAGAGACCTGATTTGAACCTGCAGCTTATTCCATCACTGCTACAAGCCTGAACCAAGAACTTTGCCATCACTGTATGTCATTGATTCCATTTAACCAGTCCTAGCTCTCATCTCTATCTTTTTCCTTTTATGAATAAACCTTTAGATTTTAGATTCTAAACAATTGGCAACAGTGTGATTTGTGGGTAAGATCTGATTTGTATATTGACCTGGGTCTGGGGCTTGGTCCTTTGGGATCGAGAGAACCTCTTTTCTTTTACTGGGGTATTGGTTTTCATAACCATTTGTCCCCATAACGAGTGGCACTGGTGGGGATACTGGGAAACTGGAGTGTCTAAGGGAATTGCTAGTGCGACTTGTGGTTAGCCAGTGGGGTAAAACCAAAGTCTTCTCTGTTTGGCTGGTTTGGTTTGCCTTGGTGTGCAAAGGAACCCCAGCCTTGGGCTGTAACTGCCCTGCTTGAAGCAATTTGTCCTGAACTGGGCCCCACCAGAACCAGCATCATTACATCCCTCCCCCCATCTCACCGCTCCCGGGGCCCCACGCTCTGCTCCTCGCCCAGGAGTTCGGCCTGCAGGTCCTGGACGCGCTGCCCTTTGCTGCTCATGGTCTGCGTGGCAGTGGCTAGTTCCTCCTCCAAGGCCGTCAGGCTGCAAGAAATAGCACCATCTAGTCCGGGGGTCCCCTGCTGGGCCTGACACCCCCCGGGAGTTCGGGAGCCAGACAGTGGCAGCCCAGGGCCCAGCTGCCGGGCCTGACACCCCCCCGGGGGTTCGGGAGCCAGCCAGTGGCTGCCCAGGGCCCAGTGCTACAGCCCTCCCAGGGCCCCTCACGTCCCGGTGCCCGCCCCTGCCCTGTACCCACGTGTGCTGCACGCTCTCTATTGTCAGCTCATTCAGCTGCAGCTCGCCGGCCTCCAGGTTCTCGCTCTCCTCCAGCAGGCTCTCGTCGAAGGTCACCCTGGGCGGGATCTCGCTCACACACCTAGGGGGACAGTGCTCTGAGCGTGCTTAAAACCAGCCTCCAGCCCTGGCTGCGCACACAGACCTGGGGCAGGAACGGGGAATCCCTGCTGCCTTTCTGTGCCCTGCCCTGCCAGCGTCCACCCCCCAGGAGGGCAGGGCTCTGACAAAGTGGGAATTGTCCGGCATGTTTATGAATCCTGTGTGTGCCTCAGTTTCCCCCACACTTTGCATTGCTGCCCAGTGGGGCAAATGTGTTACATTTGCTCTTGTGGGCAGCGCAGGCCATGAGGGGAGTTTGTGGCCAGCTGTTTGGGCCGGGGCTGGAATCTGCTGAAAGTGACCCCACGGCAGTGCAGAATCCCAGAGAGACCAGGATCTAGCAAACCACCCCAGCGGGAGTAGGTGCCCCTGCAGCAGGGAGACCCCAGCTCGAGAACAGGGGCCTGAGCTGGGACAGGCAGGGCACAGTGTGGGCTCTGGGGAAGTGGCTGCTCTCCCTCGGGCACTAAGGAGCCCAGGAGCACCAGAGCCCGATGGGGGGTCACTGCAGCCTGGCTGGGGCATTGCGCTAGGGTGGCCAGAATGGACGGTGCTTTAACCTTGGCTTCCCTGTGCTGTCCTCAGGCCTTCCAGCGTACCAGGAGCCCTGCAACTCCTGGCTGGATGCCTCGATCCCTGCAGAGCGCAAGGCTCCCCAGACTCTGCTCCATGGGGCTCGCGGGGGGAAGCAGGCGGCTGGAGCCCAGGAGGCGGGGAGGCTGCGGGCCCCACCGGAAGGCAAAGCGGGGCCCTTGGGAGCGGCTCCTCCAGGCGGCTGTTCAGAAGCGGGGCGTAGCTCCGAGCCTGGGGGGGCGGGAGGAGCCGTACCTGTGCTGCTGGAGGAAGCTGTCGTATTCTGTCGCGGGGTCGATCGCCTGGATGGCGCGAGTGATCTCCTGGTGCACGGAGCCCACCTCCTCCTGAACCAGGCTGCTGACCTCGGCGTACTCCTGCAGGATCTCCTTCCTGTGGGGCACAGGCACCATAGCCCGGACCATCCCCCCAGCCACAGCCCCCAGCCAGGCCTGCCCCCGACACTGCCGTGAGCCCTCTCCCCTGGCGGCCTGGGCCTATTGGGAGGGCGAGCCCCATGGGGCACCCGCACACGGGGCCCTGAGCCCGACTCCCCAGGCCAGGTCTCACCCCGTTGGCCCCAGAAACACGCCTGCAACTGTGAAGGCACCCGCAGTGGGAGCTCGCGGACTGAGCGTGCTCCTGTGCGCTTGGCAGCGGCTGTGCTCTCTGTGCCCTCCACGCTGCCTGCATCCCCGGCACTGCGGCTGTAGCGCTGAGGATGGGTATGGCAGGGGCTGGGTATGCCGGCGGCAAGGGCTTGGTATGGCAGGGGCTGGGTATGCCAGCAGCAGGGGGTGGGAATGCCAGCGGTGGGGGTGGGAATGCCAGTGGCAGGGGTGGGTATGCCAGTGGTGGGGGCTGGGTATGCCGGTGGCAGCAGCAGGGGGTGGGAATGCCGGCGGTGGGGGCTGGGTATGCCGGTGGCAGCAGCAGGGGGTGGGAATGCTGGCAGCAGGGGGTGGGAATGCCAGTGGTGGGGGTGGGTATGCCGGCAGTGGGGGTGGGAATGCCGGCAGCAGGGGGTGGGAATGCCAGCGGCGGGGGGCTGGGTATGCCAGCGGTGGGGGCTGGGTATGCCGGCGGCAGCAGCAGGGGGTGGGAATGCCGGCGGTGGGGGCTGGGTATGCCGGCGGCAGCAGCAGGGGGTGGGAATGCCGGCAGGAGGGGGTGGGAATGCCAGCGGTGGGGGTGGGAATGCCGGCAGCAGAGGGTGGGAATGCCGGCAGCAGGGGGTGGGAATGCCAGCGGTGGGGGTGGGTATGCCGGCAGCAGGGGGTGGGAATGCCGGGGTGGGGCTCTTACAGGACAAGCGCCATCTCCTGGTGCAGGCCATGCAGGGAGCGGTGCAGGGCGGGCAGCGCCTGCTGGAAGTGCAGCGTATGGTGAAGCTCGGCAGCCTTGAGGGCCAACACGTACTGGTTGTGCAGGGCGTAGAGCTTCCACAGGCTCCGCACGTACTTGTCCTTGGCCTTGTCCCGGTCCTTGTCTGGGGGGAGAGCGGCAGCTGGGGAAGTCCTGGGAGAAGCACCCAAGCCCAATTCCCGGCGGCCCCTGCCGGCGGGAAGGGAGCGCTAGCGTTGCCAGGTGTCCGGTTTTTGACTGGAACGCCCAGTGGAAAAGGGACCCTGGCGGTTCTGGTCAGCACCAACAACCGGGCCGTTAAAAGTCCAGCCAGCGGCCCAGCAAGGGCCTGGGGCAATCAGGGACTGGGAGGCTCCACGCGCTGCCTCTGCCCCGAGTACCGGCTCCGCAGCTCCCACTAGCCGGGAACTGTGACCAATGGGCGCTGCAGGGGGAGGTGCCTGCGGGTGCAAAGGCAGTGCACACCGTGCAGAACCGCCTGGCCGCCCATGCGCCTAGGGGCCGCAGAGACCTGGCGGCCACTTCCTCGGAGCCGTGGTAAGCGCCGCCAGGAACTTGCACCCCAACCCCCCTGGTCCAGCCTGGAATCCCCTCCCGCACCCCAAACCGCTCATCCTCGGCCCCAGCCAGAGCTCTCCCCCCGCCACACCCCAACCCCCTGCCCCAGCCCAGTGAAAGCAAGTGACGGTGGGGGAGAGCGAGCGACGGAGGGGTGGGGGGGATGGAGCAAGCATGGGCAGGGCCTCAGAGAAGGGGCGGGGCAGAGGTGTTCAGTTCTGTGTGAATAGAAAGTTGGCAACTCTAGGGAGCGCAGCCCGGGGGACTGGCCAGCGGGGTCATGGACCAGCAGAGCAGGCTGAGTTTGCAAGGTATGAGGAAGTGGGGATTTCCCCTTGCTATGCTGTATGTGAGTCTTACTGTGTTGCAGGAATGCTGTGTATGCCTCTGTTTCCCTGTGAATTACACCAATGCCTAGGTGGTGGGAATAAGCGTGTGTGACCTTTGTGGGGATTGCTCCAGCTGCCTGCATGGATGCTGTGGCCGCCCCTTCATCACCTGAGACCCAGGAGGGGGATGCAACCAGGTGACTCTGGCTGGGAAGCGAAACAAAGGCCAGAGGAGGAGCAACCGATAGGGCAGGGGCCAGGCAGCTGGAAGCGAGTCAGTCGGCTGGCTTGGGGCTGGGGGCTCCCCTCCCCCCAAGATGGACTTGGCTGAAAGTCACTGATTTCTGTGCTAACGAGCTCTGCCCTACGCTGTGTTCCTGTCGTCTAATAAACCTTCTGTTTTACTGGCTGGCTGAGAGTCACGTCTGACTGCGGAGTTGGGGGGCAGGACCCTCTGGCTTCCCCAGGAGCCCCGCCTGAGCGGACTCGCTGTGGGAAGCGCACGGAGGGGCAGAGGATGCTGAATGCTCTGAGGTCAGACCCAGGAAGGTGGAAGCTGTGTGAGCTGTGTGTCCTGCAGACAGGCTGCTCCCAGAGAGGAGACTTCCCCAGAGTCCTGCCCGGCTTGGCGGGGAGCAGTTCCAGAGCATGGCCCGGGGACTCCGGGACAGAAGAGCCTTGCTGGCAGCCAGAGCCAGGGAGTGGCAGCTGCAGGGAGCTTGGGGGTCAGGCCTGGCCTCAGCCAGAGCAGCCCCATTGCTGGCATCCCGGGCAGGCTTGGTGCTCCCCTCAGTGCCACTCACCCCAGCTCAGGCTGGGAGCAGCGTGGGGCAGGGTGGGGCAGGGCACCCACCTTTGCTGGCCTCCTGGAACTTGCGCTTGGCCTGGGCACTGTCCCGGGCCAGGCTCCGGTACTGCGACTTCAGCTTCTCCACCTCCTGCTGGTTTGTCTGTGAATGACACAGAAACGCTTGGTGTGAGGAGCGTAACCCCCTGTGCCCCACAGCAGGGCCTGGGCAGAGCCCCAAGGGAGGTGACTGGGGGGCAGGACAGAGACCGGAGGGGTGATTGGGGGGTTGGGCAGAGGCCAGGGCAATGAGGGGGATGCGCAGAGCCGGGGCAGGCTGTGAGGGGTGGGCAGAGCCCGGTGAAGATCATGGGGGCGGGGCGGGCAGAGCCAGGGGAGGCTGGGGGGGCAGAACCAGGGGAGATTGTGGGGGGGTCCGGCAGAGCCCGTGGGAGATAATGGGGGGTGAGCAGAGCCATGGGGGGCGGGCAGAGCCAGGCGGAGGCCGGGGGGGCGGGCAGAGTCGGGGGGACGCCGGGGGGGGCGGGCAGAGCCAGGGGAGGCTGGGGGGGCAGAACCGGGGGAGATTGTGGGGGGGTCCGTGGGAGATAATGGGGGGTGAGCAGAGCCATGGGGGGCGGGCAGAGCCAGGCGGAGGCCGGGGGGGCGGGCAGAGTCGGGGGAAGGCCGGGAGGGCAGAACCGGGGGAGATTGTGGGGGGGTCCGGCAAAGCCCGTGGGAGATAATGGGGGGTGAGCAGAGCCATGGGGGGCGGGCAGAGCCAGGTGGAGGCCGGGGGGGTGGGCAGAGTCGGGGGGAGGCCGGGGGGGCGGGCAGAGTCGGGGGGACGCCGGGGTGGCGGGCAGAGTCGGGGGGAGGCTGGGGGGGCGGGCAGACCCGGCAGAGTGGTGGCCGGAGCCAGGGCAGCGCTTGGCTCCCGGCAGAGTATCCCACGCCTGGTTCAGCAGGCAGCCCGGGAATGAGGGTGCCAGGCCGCAGGTGCCCCAGGGAAGAAGGGCATCTCCCGGGCGAGGAAACACCCGGCCCCATGGCAGAGAGGGCCTCACGCCTGCCACTCCACACTGCCCACAGCTCCTGTGAGGCTGGCCGGGCAGGGGCCCCGCTGGGTAAGGCGCCCTGGAGCAGCCCCAGGGGGTGGGGGTGGCTGGGGGCCCTGCTGGTGGGGGCTCGGGGCCCTTCCTACCCTGACGTAGTCCTGGCTCAGCTGCTGCCACTGCTCGCCGTAGGCCTTGCGGAGCCGCTGCTTGTCGCGGATCAGCAGGCTCAGCTTGCTCAGGGGCCCGGCGGCCAGGTCCTCTGCATGGCGCCGCAGGATCTGGCTCAGCACCTCCGTCTGGTTCGCCAGCACCCACCAGGACTGCCAGGAGAGCGAGAGCTCAGCGGGGCCGGGAGCACGGGGGGAGCTTGCGGGGCTGAGAGTGCGTGGGGGAGGCGGTAGCATGGAGGCAGAGGAGCTCGTGTGGCTGAGTGTGGGGGAGCCAGGGGAGGGCAATGGGGAAGCCGAGGGGTATTTTCTGGGGAGCCTGAGCAGACTCCAGGGGCCCAGCTGGGATCTGGGGGTGACTGAGATCTCTGACCCAGGCCCTCTTGGTGCTAGCTGGCAGAGGGCACAGAGGTGCCATGGGGTTACAGTGAGCCCCTGGGGCAGCAGGTACATACGGGGCACCCCAGAGCGTCCCATGAGGTCTCTACTGAACGCCTGGCTCATGCTGGCTGCCCTCCTTGCAAAATTGCAGCTACCACGGCAGGAGCTCCAGAGCTCTCCAGATAGCGATGTGCCCTGGGCCTGGGGCCGAGCTGTCGGTCCATCTGTGTCTGTCTGTCGGTCTGTGTACATGTGTCCTGAGCCCTTCAGGGGCCCCGGGGATGCCCATTGAGTCTGAGCACAGGGCTAATCAAGTGAGGGTAAAGTCTCTGGGGGAGACCTAAGGTCCATTCAGCCCAGTGTCCTGTCTGCCGACAGTGGCCAGGGCCAGGTGCCCCAGAGGCAGTGAACCTAACAGGTAAGGACCTAGTGATCTCTCTCCTGCCATCCATCTCCACCCTCTGACAGACAGAGGCTAGGGACACCATTCCTCACTCATCCTGGCTAATAGCCATTAATGGACTTAACCTCCATGAATTTATCCAGTTCTCTTTTAAACCCTGTTATAGTCAATGGCTGGAGTGTGGGCTTTGAAATGGGGGGGGCTCCAACCCTGCTCTCTGACCCAAGCCCAAACCCGACACTGCCAGTCGTAGCCCACAGCCCAAGCCCGCGAGCCTGTCAGCTGGCCTGGCTCTGAGACTTGTCCCCCGGGGGTGGGCCCCGCAGGGAGATGCTCATAGGGCTGGGGGCTGGTGCTAGCCTGGAAAGCGAGAGTGGGGCCCACGGCGACTTGTGTTGTTGGGCTGGAGCTAGAGCAGGGGGTCGGGAGCTGAAGGCAGGTGGCAACGAGGTGCCCGCAGCCCGGGAAGAGTCCCAGCAGTGCTCCAGGTACCCGCTGTGCTGCCCTCCCTCGCTGCGCCCAAGGGCACTTTGAGGGATGGCTCCGGGGCTCCCCGCACTCAGCAGCACCTCTGCAGGGCCCAGCCTGGCCCGGCCCAGAGAAGTAAAGCCCAGGGGGGCTTTCACCTGCCTTTGCACCTCCTGCGTCTGCCCCACAGCATCAGCTAGAGCAGCCTCAGAGCTGCAGCCAGCACCTTCCCCACCGGGGCCTGGGGCAGCCTGAACTGAGCACGGGGTGGGGCCCAGGGTCCTGCGATGGCCCCACAGTGCTCAGGGCCCTGGGTGTGCTGTTTGAAGGGAATGGGCTGCCTTCCGGCCCCTTACGCAGCAGGGGCCCCTCTCTGCTGACACCCGTCCCAGGAACAGGGAGCGCAAAGGGGTTTGGACTTTGTCCTCACCCACAACTATGTCACATTGGGGACAATGTATACCTTAAGTCAGCGGCACTGCTATGGGTCCCCGCATGGCCCCACAGTATGCCAACATGTTGATGGCTGACTTAGAACAACGCTTCCTCAGCTCTCGTCCCCTAACGCCCCAACTCTACTTGCGCTATATTGATGACATCTTCATCATCTGGACCCATGGAAAAGAAGCTCTTGAGGAATTCCACCATGATTTCAACAATTTCCATCCCACCATCAACCTCAGCCTGGTCCAGTCCACACGAGAGATCCACTTCCTGGACACTACAGTGCTAATAAACGATGGTCACATAAACACCACCCTATACCGGAAACCTACTGACCGCTATTCCTACCTACATGCCTCCAGCTTTCACCCAGACCACACCACACGATCCATCGTCTACAACCAAGCTCTACGATACAACCGCATTTGCTCCAACCCCTCAGACTGAGACAAACACCTACAAGATCTCTATCAAGCATTCTTACAACTACAATACCCACCTGCGGAAGTGAAGAAACAGATTGATAGAGCCAGAAGAGTTCCCAGAAGTCACCTACTACAGGACAGGCCTAACAAAGAAAATAACAGAACGCCACTAGCCGTCACCTTCAGCCCCCATCTAAAACCTCTCCAACGCATTATCAAGGATCTACAACCTATCATGAAGGATGACCCAACACTCTCACAAGTCTTGGGAGACAGGCCAGTCCTTACCTACAGACAGCCCCCCAACCTGAAGCGAATACTCACCAGCAACCACATACCACACAACAGAACCACTAACCCAGGAACCTATCCTTGCAACAAAGCCCGTTGCCAACTGTGCCCACATATCTATTCAGGGGACACCATCACAGGGCCTAATAACATCAGCCACACTATCAGAGGCTCGTTCACCTGCACATCTACCAATGTGATACATGCCATCGTGTGTCAGCAATGCCCCTCTGCCATGTACATTGGCCAAATTGGACAGTCTCTATGTAAAAGAATAAATGGACACAAATCAGACGTCAAGAATTATAACATTCAAAAACCAGTCGGAGAACACTTCACTCTCTCTGGTCACTCGATTACAGACCTAAAACTCACAAAATTACAACAAAAAAACTTCAAAAACAGACTCCAACGAGAGACTGATGAATTGGAATTAATTTGCAAACTGGACACCATTAACTTAGGCTTGAATAAAGACTGGGAGTGGAAGGGTCATTATACAAAGTAAAACTATTTCCCTGTGTTTATTTCCCCGCCCTACTGTTCCTCACACATTCTTGTCAACTGCTGGAAATGGCCCACCTTGATTAGCACTACAAAAGGTTTTTTTTCTCTCCTGCTGGTAATAGCTCACCTTACCTGATCACTTTCCTTACAGTCTGTATGGTAACACCCATTGTTTTATGTTCTCTGTGTATATAAATCTCCCCACTGTATTTTCCACTGAATGCATCCAATGAAGTGAGCTGTAGCCCATGAAAGCTTATGCTCAAATAAATTTGTTAAGTCTCTAAGGTGCCACAAGTCCTCCTTTTCTTTTTGGGGATACAGGCTTACACAGCTGCTCCTCTGAAAGGGGTTTCTGTTGCACCCCCACATGCCCTCTTCTCGGAGTCTTTGGAGCCAGCATGAGCCACAGCCTGCAGTGTGCCCGCTCCCCCAGCCCCTTCTTTGCCTCCCCCAGCTTGGCTCTCCAGGCCGTGCCCAGGGGTCGGGGCCGGATGGCTGCAGGGTCTGGGCCTACAGAGCTGACCCAGCCTGGGGCAGGCATCCTACCTCGCTGATCTGGCTTCTGTAGTCTCCTGGCGGGGGCTGCCCGAAGCCCTCCTGCTTCTCCAGCTGGCAGAATGTGTTGTGCAGGAGGGCCGCATACTCCCTGTCGCTCTTGGCTCGCTGCCCCATCCACTTCTTCATCAGCTCCAGGAGGCGCAGCTCAGAGTCCTGCAGCCGCAGCAGGGCGCTGTGTGCCTGGGGGCTGCACAGCTCCATCCCCAAGCCCATGGCGCGAGCCACAGAGAGCCGGCTCCTCTCCCCCACACAGCAGGCAGGGGCGATGCTGTTGGAGGCCATGAGTAGAACAGTCACCCGAGAATGCCCCTTCCCCTGGCCCTGGGTGTGAACCGTATACCAGCCCCAAGCCACCACCCTGTGCCCCATCCCCACGCCTGCTGCAGCTTGCTCAGCTCATTTGCCTGTGGTCAGGTCCCCTTTGCATTTTCCAGGCTCGCCTCTCCCGCACTGTTTTTTGGGAGGGTCTGAATAGTTCCACAAATTCCCCAATGGACTGCTGCCCCGACACCTAGCCGTGCAGCCCTGGGGGCAGGGGTTTTGGGGCACTGCCCCCATCGGGGGGATCTGGCCATGGGGTTTGTGGCTCAGTGACCACCCTGGGCCATGGGTTCTGGGGGGACTTGACTGGCTGGACAATAGTGACAGTTTGACACAGCCCCACAAAATCTGATTTGCAAAATGGATTCAAATCGTGGGGGAAGGTGTTAGTCTCCTGTGTGAGCGGCCTGGGCTGGGAGTCGCTCTCAGGCAGGGCTGCTCCGAGGTCACAGAGGGAGGAAGTGGTGGGTCAGAAATAGACTCTGGTTTTGCTGCTACTTGCTGAGCCCCAGAGTGAGCGAGCAAGGGAGCCCCACGCAGTGCGTGGGGGGATGCTCCCCTCCCCCAAGCCCCTAGAGTCTGGGGCGAGGGGGCTCCAGCCCGAGTATATGGACTCACTGGAGTGGGAGGCACCCAGCCTGGCCTTGGAGGGGGGGAAACGGCGGCAGTCCTTAGCTCTCCAGGGAATACTGCAGGGCCGAGCTGAGCCCCACAGCCCCGGGGCAGGATGAGCTGGGCACAGCAGAGGGGCAGGGTGTGCTGTGCCCCAGCAAGTTCGCAGATGACACTAAGCTTGGGGGAGAGGTGGATACGCTGGAGGGCAGGGATAGGGTCCAGAGTGACCTAGACAAATTGGAGGATTGGGCCAAAAGAAATCTGATGAGGTTCAACAAGGATAAGTGCAGAGTCCTGCACTTAGGACAGAAGAATCCCATGCACCGCTATAGACTAGGGACCGAATGGCTCAGCAGCAGTTCTGCAGAAAAGGACCTGGGGGTTACAGTAAATGAGAAGCTGGATATGAGTCAGCAGCTTGCCCTTGTTGCCAAGAAGGCCAATGGCATACTGGGCTGTATTAGTAGGAGCATAGCCAGCAGATCGAGGGAAGTGATTATTTCCCTCTATTCAGCACTGGTGAGGCCACACCTGGAGTATTGCGTCCAGTTTTGGGCCCCCACTACAGAAGGGATTGTGGACAAATTGGAGAGAGTCCAGCGGAGGGCAATGGAAATGATCAGGGGGCTGGGGCACATGACTCATGAGGGGAGGCTGAGGGAACTGGGCTTGTTTAGTCTGTAGAAGAGAAGAGTGCGGGGGGGATTTGATAGCAGCCTTCAGCTACCTGAAGGGGGGTTCCAGAGAGGATGGAGCTTGGCTGTTCTCAGTGTTAGCAGATGACAGAACAAGGAGCAATGGTCTCAAGTTGCAGTGGGGGAGGTCTAGGTTGGATATTAGGAAACACTATTTCAGGAGGAGGGAGGTGAAACACTGGAATGGGTTCCCTAGCAAGGTGGTGGAATCTCCATCCTTTGACATTTTAAGGTCAGCTTGACAAAGCCCTGGCTGGAATGATTTAGTGGGATTGGTCCTGCTCTGGCAGGGCGTGGACTAGATGGCTCCAGAGGTCCCTTCCAACCCTGATCTTCTATGATTCTTGACGGCTTGTAGCGAAGGGCTGGGAGCCCAGGGGGCCCAAGCTGGCCGAAGTTCTGGGGGGCAAGACCTGGCCCCAGGGGGCTGAGAGGGGAGAGCAGCTCACCAGCGAGTAACAGGCGAGCAGAGACGCAACCTAAGGGATGAGGATGTGGGCGGGCAGCACCTGCCAGGGGAGTACCACTGGTACCCCAGCCCCCCGGGGACAGCCTGATGCCCAGCCCAGCCCAGTCAGATGGTGCTGCATGGACATTCGCCATTGGGTCAGGGGACAGCCCCTCTGAATGGCTCTGAGGGGCCCTGTCTATAGGGCACTGGGGGTGGGGGGAAGCCACTCTGAATGGCTCTGAGGGGCCCTGTCTACAAGGCACCGTGGGGCAGTGAGCCCCCTGTTCTGCCCTGGCATCACTACCCCAGGCACCTGCTGGCAAAGGGCCCTGAGGACCTGTTCCCCGAGGAGAGGGGCTGCAGCTGCCGTGGCCATGGGGGAGGGGAGACCAGAGGCTCCTGCAGAGCCGTGGCGGGCAGGACCCAGGCTGGGGTGCAGAACGAGGCAGAAAGGGAGACTCAGCCTGACCCTCTACAACTGGAGCCGGCTGGGGGGGGAGTTGTGTCCCCAGCACTGACCTCTCTGGACTCAGTGCTCAGGAGTGGCCGGGGGCCAGAGCTCGCAGCATTGAGCCCTTCTCCTGGGGGCAGGCGGTGACAGGAGGGGCTGGGTGCTACGTGCCCTGTGGCTGAGCCCTTAGCCCAGGACAAGGCTGTAAGAAAGGGCACCCCCCACCCCGGCGCTGACTCACGTGTCTGCAGCCCTAGCTCCCGGGAAGCAGGGGAGTCCCGTGAATCCCTCGTGGCACTGGGCTCCCCGGCCCCACGCAGGCAGCTCTGTCCCTAGCCTGGATACTGCACAACCCCAGTTGAGAAAGAAGAACAGGAAACGCTACACTGACCAGCAAACCATTGCAAGACTTCCCGCACTTCCTGCTCCCCTCCCACCCCACCAGCGCCAGGCTGTGCAGTCAGCCCCCTGCAGAGAATAACGGGGTTGGGGGGGGGTGTGAAGCACCCTGGGACTCACCAAGACCTGCCAATGCCCCACCTGCTCTGGGGGAATGGCACTGACCCACCTGCCCTGTCACTGAGGGGAGTCTGGGGGAAGCCACGCTGAGCCGAAGGAAGAGACAGGAGTTCCTTGGTGCTCCAGGAAATACTGCTGGGCCCTGGGGACAGCAGGGGGGCAGGGTGCACTGTGTCCCAATGCCCCGCTTCTTCAGCCCCAAGCCTACATGCCACCCCCAAGCACTGCTCCGGCCCCCATCCCAACCCCCAGACAACGGGACAGCTGCACTCCCTGCTGAGAGCCGGACAAGCCCCATGAGCCAGGGCAGTGCAGGTCCCTGCAGGCTAGTCCCAGGGCTGGGCCAGTCCAGGGCTACACAGCACAGCCCTCCTGGGACCCTCCCAGCCCATGCCTGGCCAACCTCAGCCCTTTTCTGTTACCCCTCGCCCCACTGGCCCCTCTTCAGTCAGCTGGCCTCACACTGGCTCCAATGTGTCCATCTCTGCGATCGCGGAGCCTGCAGCTGGGGGCGGGATCCTGGGGGCAGGATGCCGAGGGCCCGGAGCCCAGGGTGGGATCCTGGGGGTGGGACGTCGAGGGCTCGGAGCCCAGGATGGGATGGTCCGGATGGGCCTCGGGTGGGCCGGCGGGACACCGATGGCCCAGAGCCCAGGGGGGATCCTGGGGGCGGGACGTCGAGGCCGGAGCCCAGGGTGGGATCCTAGGGGCGGGACGTCGAGGGCTCGGAGCCCAGGGTGGGATCCGGGGGCGGGAGTCGAGGGCTCGGAGCCCAGGGTGGGATCCTGGGGGAGGGACGTCGCGGGCTCGGAGCCCAAGGTGGGATCCTGGGCGGGACGACCGATGGCCCGGAGTCCAGGGTGGGATCCTGGGGGCGGGACGTTGCGGGCTCGGAGCCCAGGGTGGGATCCTGGGGGCGGGACACCAATGGCCCAGAGCCCAGGGTGGGATCCTGGGGGCGGGACGCCGATGGCCTGGAGTCCAGGGTGGGATCCTAGGGGCGGGATGTCGAGGGCTCGGAGCCCAGGGTGGGATCCTGGGGGCGGGACGTCGAGGGCTCGGAGCCCAGGGTGGGATCCTGGGGGAGGGACGTCGAGGGCCCGGAGTCCAGGGTGGGATCCTGGGGGTGGACGCCGATGGCCCGGAGTCCAGGGTGGGATCCTGGGGGCGGGACGTCGAGGGCTCGGAGCCCAGGGTGGGATCCTGGGGGCGGGATGCCGAGGGCCCGGAGTCCAGGGTGGGATCCTGGGGGGCGGGACATCGAGGGCTCGGAGCCCAGGGTGGGATCCTGGGGGTGGACGCCGATGGCCCGGAGCCCAGGGTGGGATCCTGGGGGCGGGACACCGATGGCCCGGAGTCCAGGGTGGGATCCTGGGGGCGGGACGCCGAGGAAAAGGTTCGCTGGGCTTGGCTCAGTTAAGCGTGCGAGCACAGAAGGGCCGGGGGCTGGGCTGAAAGGAGGGTTTCCTGTGGCCAGGCTCTGGGGCTGCTGCAGAACTTACCCCACGCAGGAATTAGCCATCTCTGGCTCAAGGCCCAGACACGCCGTTTGGAGCCAGCCATCAGTCTGAGCTGTCAGGGCCTGGCTACGGGATGGAAAGCGAGGGGCAGAAGCCCCACCTGACCTGGCAGAGACCCCGCATAGACATGAGCTCCTGGCGCATTCGGCTTCCCCGCTACCCTCCAAGACAGGCTATCAGCGGGCCAGGTTGGAGCTGCTCAGCTGGCTGCAGCCCTGCAGAGCCAGATGGGGGAAGGAGGCCAAAGACTGTGCGCGAGGCTCTGGAACTTCTTGCTGCTGCACTGAATCTCTCTCTGCGCAGGGCACCTGGAGAGGAAGCAGCTGCTAGCGAGGAGGGTGGAAGCTGAATAATGCTAGGGAATGCGGGAGCCAGCACTGAGCCACCTCAGTGGAGACTGGGCCCTCTGGAAGCCGAGCCTGGCTCGCCGAGACAGAGGATGAGCTACTAATGGGGTTAGATTTCACTATGGCTACTAACTAGAACCAGTGCCAGCAAAGGCGTCTGACCAGTTCAGTCTGTGGCGTTTCCATGTCAGGATGTGGCCCAGAGGAGACAAACAGTTGTAGGCAATTGACTGACAGCGACTGAGCTGCCCCGTGTTGAGACCAAGGTCTCAGAGGAATCTGAAGTAGAAACAACCAAGAGACGACGGAGGAGGATGGCGGGGTAAGACAGAGGTCTATGAAATCAGGACTGGTGTGGAGAAAGTGAATAAGGAAGACACATAACACAAGAACTAGGGGTCACCAATGAAATTAACAGGCAGCAAGTTTAAAACAAACAAAAGGCAGTATTTCTTCACACAACGCACAGTCAACCTGTGGAACTCCTTGCCAGAGGATGCTGTGAAGGCCACGAGTATAACAACATTCAACAAAGAATTTGATACATTCCTGGAGGACAGGTCTATCAATGGCTATTAGCCAAGATGGTCATGGCTGCAACCCCTTGCTCTGGATAGGGATGGATCACTTGAGATTGTCCTGTTCTGTTCATTCCCTCTGAGGCATCTGGTACCAGCCACCGCCAGCAGACAGGGTACTGGCTAGATGGCCTATTGCTCTGACCCAGGCTGGCTGTTCTTAGCTCTGGCTCCCTGTTCATTTCCTGAATGTTTCTGACAAGTGGCAAATAGTAAGAAGGGGCCCCCAGGCTTGTACAGTGTGGAGGAGAGGTTACTGGCCTTACGGGAACTCAAGTTCCTCAAGCCAGTTTGTCCGGGGGAGCTCCAGCATAGGAAGTGTGCACAGCGGGGCACTCTCATTCAGAGACGGCAGTGTTGGGCCTGCGCAGAGCCGCGACCCGCACTTTGAACAAGGGCAGAGCAAGAGACACAAGCCTGCCACCACACAGCTCCTTCTCACCCGTAAAGCCAGAATCTCTGCAGTGGAGGAGAAAGCGGGTGGGAGGTGGGGCAACCCGAGGGACAACGCATCTCGAAGAACTCCGGTTAGTGTCAGGGAAGTAACCTCTCTTCTTCTAGCATCTGTCCCTTGCGTGTGTCATGGATGCCCAGCTCCGGGGCACTGGAGTAGCCCCTGGGGGACCCCTTCAGTGTGTCAGCTCCCTTAGGGTCACACTCTCACTGGGGTCAGCACCTTGGTTTCACCACCTCCTGGGACCAACTCTTGGAGCCTTCAGCCCCCCCGCTTCATGCTTTGAGCTCCCCTCAGTGAATCCACCTGAAGAGAGAGAGAGACTTGCACACCCAAAAGGAGCATGTTTCCCCAACTTCCTTCAACTGGAGTGACTGAGCAGCGGTGTAAAAGCAGAAGGGTTTATTAGAAGGCTGGAACCCAGCGTAGAACGTCCTTAGTTAACACACACAACAGAAAGTTACAGTCTGGTCCAGGGAAGAGAGCCCTCTGACCCCTCTTTAGTCCCAGTCCCGCCCCACTTAACGCCATCTGGCCCCTCCTCAGTCCTTTCTCCTTGTTCCAGACAAACATTGTCAGCTGGCCTCCTCCTTAGCCCTTTCTTCTCCAGCTGGTCACACCCAACTGGCGGGTCTTCCCTGACCCCTTAGTGCTAGGTGCCAAATATCTGGGCAATTGGAGTGGCTATTGTCTTCTTCAGAGTCTCCATGGGCTTGGGGCACAGGCCCTAGGACAGCCACATGTCCGTCACGGGTCTCTGAGAACGCGGACCGTCCACACATGAGGACCACAGACATGCCCCACTGGGGGAGGTGAACCGCTACCATTGAGAGACTACTCTGTGAACACCCTGAGGCCGTGGGGAGTCCGAAGGGGAGAACTCGGCATTGAGAGTGATCCGCCCCAGTACAAGGTGTAGGAAGCGTTTGCGGGAGGGGTGGATGGTCCTGTTGGCTGAGGGCAACAACCCATCTCCTCCGTCTCAGGCTGGGATTAGGGAAGCTGGTTGTCACCATTCTGAAGTGTTTGCTAGGATGGAGTTGCCTCAGGTTGCTGAGCGTGAGGCTTGGTCTCCACCCCTCCGTCCTTCTTGGGAACAAGGAAGTAACTGGAGTAAAACCCTTTTCTGAGGAATTCTGCTGGGACCTGCTCTCTTGCTTCCAGGAGGAGGAGGATATGAGACTCTTGCCTTAGGAGTGCCTGGCCAGGGGCGGGGTGGGAGGAAGGGATGGAATGGATGTGCCTGGAGTAGCCCACTTCAGTGCCCTGCAGGTAAGGAATCTCCAGGCCGCAGTGTGACCTTAGGTGTGTAATATAATATCTCATTGACAGGTGACACCGGGCCAGAAAAAGTTAATTAACTCCCAGACTGACCTGACCCATGGCCGAACTTTAGAGACTGGTTAGGAAGAGATGGAAATGAAGAGAGCTTTGAAATGCAGCCTGCATTGTTAGAGATAGAAGGGGAGAAGTTTGCTCAGGGCTTGTGATGTCAGCAAACAAGTCTTGTCTATGGCTGTAGCTTTGATTCAAAGATCAGAAAAGGAATATTAACATTTAGGAAGACACTTGAGTGACATAGTATTATTGTCTGTATGTCTCTTTGAAGGTTGTGGTAACCTGTGTCTGAACTAAAGGAGGACGTGTGGCACCTTAGAGACTAACAAATTTATTTGAGCATAAGTTAAATAAATGTGTTAGTCTCTAAGGTGCCACAAGTCCTCCTTTTCTTTTTGCGGATACAGACTAACACGGCTGCTACTCTGAACCCTGTATCTGAACTGTTCAATGGATAAATGGCACTATACTAATTGCCAGGATGGTTGGGAGACAGAAGATTAAGTTTATTCTCTCAGGCCAAGAGGCTGCTTGAAAATGTATAAACCCCTGGGACACCATCCTGTTTTATCTCAGATCTGCTTTGGGTTTCAAGAAGGGGAAACCCTAAGCCATAAAAATTGAGATCCCCAGTCACGGACTGGACATTGGACTATAACCTGTGGACTATTTCTAAAAGGACTTTTGGCAACTACAAACTCATCTCTGCTATGTAACTGGACCTCAAGAAATTGAACTCAAGTCTGTATGTATATTGATCTTTTAACCAACTCTCTTCTTTTTTAATAAATTTTAGCTTAGTTAATAAGAATTGGCTGTAAGTGTGTATTTTGGGTAAGATCTAAGTTATAATTGGACTTGGGAGTGTGGCTGATCCTTTGGGATTAGAAGAACCTTTTGTTTTATATGATGAGATATGATGGTGATTACTGAAAATCTTATCTGACATGTGTGTCTGGCTGGAGGCCTGCGGCTGGGCACTTTAAGGGAACTGCATTACTTGGACGTCTGAGTAACCAGGGAGGTGCTGTAGAAGCTGGTTTGGGCTGGCTGGGTAAATCTAAGTATTGGAATATCCACCAGCCTTTGGGGTTTGTCTGCCCAGTTCTGTTTGCAGTTCACCCTGATTGAGTGACCTCAGCAGGCTCCCACGGGCAGCACGGTTACAGGCAGGCAGTGCAGAGTCAGACTCGAAGCGGGGGAGTTGCACAACCGCTGATCCGTGGAGTGAGTTGCTTGATGGCCCCAACTGAGGTATCAAAAGTACCTCTTAGAGGGAGGGGCCGACTGAGTAGGAGTAGGGGTGGGAGATCTGGGTTTCTTCGGACAGGCCCCAGCAGCGGAGGAAGGTGTGTGGCTGGCTCTGGAACAGGCTCACTGCGAGCCATATAGCTACATGGCTCCCCAGAGACAGCCGCATCACTGGCATCCTGGAGCCTGTGAGGAGAGGGCTCTGGGTCGCCGAGGAGCTTAGGCCCCAAATGGGAGCTCTGCCCTGGGATTTTGTACTTATGCTGGAGGAGCTGAGGACGAGAGCCAGATGCTGTTCTCATGAGCACCGTTGTGGCCAGGACCTGGAGGTGGGTCAGCGGCATCGAGAGCAGCTTTCAGGGAAGTTCCACTCTGTCTGGTGGCACATGGCAGGTCTTTGCCCACTTGCAGATCAGTGGGATTCTGGCAGACATTGGCACAGGGTGTAGGGCACCTTTCGCTGGGGGTTAGGAGTCAGGATGTGCCCCAGGAACATCATGACTGTTGGCCTGCCTCTCGAAGAGAGTCCGCTACCCTCTTCATGACGTCCTGTAAGGTCTTGAAGCTCTCAGCCTGGGAGACTGGTGGAGGCCTCCTGTCCTGGTCCAGAGATGAAGAGACCTTAGAGGGAGGCGAGATCTCCTCGGGCTTTTCCTGTATATCAGCTGGTCCTGATACAGTGTGCGGTACCGAGGCCCGTGGAGTACCGAGGCCCGTGGCACCACGGTGTGCAGTACCGGGTGGCAGCCTGCTGGTGTCGGGGCTGGTGTGGTGTCACGGAGTCCCCGGGCGATGCTCTGGAACTGCTCCCCATGAAGCCAGTCAGGACTCTGGGGAAGTTTCCTCTCTGGGAGCAGCCTGTCTGCAGGACACACAGCTCACCCGGCTTCCACCTTCCTGGGTCTGACCTCGGAGCATTCAGCATCCTCTGCCCCTCCGTGTGCTTCCCACAGCGAGTCCACTTAGGCGGGGCTCCTGGGGAAGCCAGAGGGTCCTGCACCCCAACTTCGCAGTCAGACGGGACTCTCAGCCAGCCAGTAAAACAGAAGGTTTATTAGACGACAGGAACATGGTCTAAAACAGAGCTTGCAGGTGCAGAGAACAGGACCCCTCAGCTGGGTCCATTTTGGAGGGCAGTGAGCCAGACAACCACGTCTGCACTTCACTCCATGTCCCGGCCAGCCCCAAACTGAAAACTCCCTCCAGCCCCTCCTCCTCTGGGCTTTGTTCCTTTCCGGGGCCAGGAGGTCACCTGATTCCTTTGTTCTCCAACCCCTTAGCTCTCACCTTGCAGGGGGGAGGGCCCAGGCCATCAGTTGCCAGGAAACAGGGTGTCGGCCATCCTCTGTGTCCAGACCCCTGCACACACCTGCCCTCTAGGGCTCTGCAGTGATCATACACCCTTACCCCACCCCCTAGATACTTAAGAACTGCATAGGGGAAACTGAGGCACCCCCACAGTATTCGGAGGAAACATTAAGAACAGTCCCACTTCGTCACATCTCTCCCCCACTTCGAGATCGAACCGAGCGGGGTCACTCTAGCCGGTGACCTGGGGAAGTTCGAAGCCACCAACATTCCCATGGATGCCCCAGCGTCTCTGCCATTCCTTGGTAGGAGTTACACCAGGCCCTTCCAGTTTCACGCCCTCCCTTAGGTCGGGGGTGGTCGATAGCACTCGCAGGCCGCATGTGGGAAGGTTTATGCGGCCCGTGCCCTTTGGCCACCCCAAAACCCCAGGGGGTCAAACTGGGATTGGGTCTTCTCCCCAACAAGCTGGCCAAACACAGCCACTTGGTTATAGGACTGTTTAACTTTCTTAACAGCTTTCACTCCATCTGAGACCTTCTCAAAGCTATCCACACTGGGTCTTTCAACAGGACAGTCAGTGGATCCATTCACAACAGAAAATTTCTGGCTGTTAGGAACTGAAACTTTCTTGATTAAATCACTTTCACACCCTTCAGTTGCAGTAAACTGCTTGCAAAGACTCCATGAGAATTCCTTTCCCTAGGGCTTTTCTATGCAACAATTCACCCCTCCCAGAAATTCTGCCTTTACCCTCTTTACCTAGGGCTTGCTCTAGAGGAACACGTTCCTGAGCAACAACAGACTCTTTCTGGGTCTCCCTTACATCCAGAATTACCTCTGGCCCATCCGGTGGATTCCTACACAATCCCCTTTCAGGCAAACTGACAGACTTCCTAGATAAAAGGTCAGAAGCATTCTCCTTCCCTTTGCCACACACAAGTTCAGGAATCTTTCCTTCTTGCTACAGGTTTCCACACCCTCCATAGGTAACACAATCACATCACCTTCATGCTCTCCTTGTGCCCGGGCTAGGATCTCACCCTGATTAGTCAGAGTTGCTACACCCTTTCCCAACCACACACTAGCAACAGGCAAAATACAAGCACCAGAATTGTCTGGTCTCTGGGATTTTACATAGACCCTAATTGGATGCGACCTAGTTACAGGGCCATTCTCCCGAGCAGACCCAAACTTAGGACCCTTCCCTCCTGGGCTTTAGCTGAATCCAGAACCAACTCTGAGTCAACTGCACGACCCTCAACCATCACAGGCTGCAAGGCCCCTTCTGTCTGCTCCACAGACCAAGAAGAGCCGGACACACTTTCTCCTTTACCAGACACACAGTTTGGGATCTCATTCCCCTTGTCCCAGCACACAAGGCTGGTCACAGACAACTGCTTGGAGACTGGGGTAGCTCCCTCCATAGGCAAGTCAATACCCCTGACAAACACAGGCACGTTTCCTTCACTGTCACAATTCTCCACCCAGCTAACAGGTAAGGTCCAGGGACACTCATCTTCCACTCTCCTCGCCTTCCCACCCTGCTGACTGGACAAAGCCATCAGATCACAAGGCTGCCTAGGCTCATCCAGACTTTCCTTACCAAGCACCTTGCCACTCCCAACAGATGCCCTGCCCTGCCTGTGGGTCCCCCCATTCAGCTGGGGTCTCAGCTCCCCCCATGCTCAGCGCTGCCCTTGCTGTCCCAGTGGGGATAGGCAGCAAGCTCGCTGCTTTCCTCACTGCATCAGAGCCAGTGTGAGCCCCCTCTCCGGTGTGCAAGGGGGTGGGGAGCATCTCTCTGTCCCACCCAGCCCCAGGGCTCTGGTTACAGGCAGGCAGGTAGCCTGAGCCTAGCGGCTCCCCCCACCTGCCAGCCAGGTCATCTGCATTTTCACTGACCATTTCCCTCTCCACCGATTGGTTCCCTGGATTCAAATTCAAACCCTTGGCAGTTACAGGAACAGGGCCTGGATCCTGTCCCAAAGAGACACAGTCGCCCCACAACAGGGTCTCGCAGCTGGTGTCCTGGAGAACCCCAGCGACCGAGCCAGCCCCATCCCTCCTGGGTCTGCACAGGGATCTGGGCCATAGGCAGGGTGAGGGGCTTCGTCCCTGGGACCCTCACCCAGCTCACCCAGCCCCTCAGCCTCTGAGACTGCACCACCCAGGGCCTGACAACAGTTCTCTCTGTCCCAGGATCTCGCCACCCCAGGAATGTCTCCCCATTGACCATCACCTTCCACTCCCACTGGGGCTCCGAGGGGCCTGGCCCCAGGAAACTCCACACAGACATATAGGTTGGGACCAGGAGTGGGAGCCTCTCCACCTCCCCACCCATCTGGCTGACGGAGTCTGTGGCCTTGGGACCCAGCAAGGGAGCTAGACACCGGGGCTTTTCCGCAGGGTCCCCCTGGTTCAAATCTCCAGCCTGCTCAAAGGCAGTGAGGTGGGCATCCATATCCCCCCTCCCTTAACCAGGGGCAGCAATTTAGTCTCGAGGTTCCCTGCGGAACTGGCCCCCCGGGGTCTATCCCCACTCACCCTGGGGAGGTCCCCTAGGCCTCTCCGCTCCCCCACCACCAGTTCATGCTGCTGCTGCTTCTGCAGCTCTTTCTCGGGCTCTCACTGTCTCTCACGGTCCTCTCGCTCTCTTGGACTCAGCTCCAATCCTGTCCGTCTCCGATCCCCGGAGGGGGAACCCGATCGTGAAGACCCTCGTCTGGTCGGGGACAGGAGTCTTGGCGATGCCTGGCTACTACTCCAGCTGCTCCCAGATCCTGCTATAGCCCCATTTGGGGTCAGGAATCTGTCCCTCAGAGCGGTCATCCTCCTCCAGCTGCACGATTAACTGTGCTTTGGTGAACTTTCCAGTGCTCAACCCTCTCTTTCTGCACAGGGTTACAATGTCCTTCTTAAGAAGACGGTGACAGGCCATCACTCCGCTCTTCCCAAGTTGTTGTGGACTCACAGGCCTGTGTGCTCTCAGCTCCCCACGGTTTCCAGGGAGAACCCCTAGTGTGCCAGCCCTTCTTGAGGTCACCACCTCTTTGCCAGGGTCGAGCTGCAGACTCCTCCGCCCCTGGGACCGCTCACTGCAATCCCCAGGGGGACCCTGTTACTGCAAAAGTCCTTTTCTCTGGTCACACAATCCTAGGGGTTAACTGCCCCCTGAAACCGTCTCTCTCTGAATCTTCAGCACGCCTGGTCCCCATCAATCCCCCTTTGTTTTACTGCTCCCCAGTCACTTACTGCAGGAAGCGCCGTTCACGGGGTGCAGTAGATCCCACCGCTGCCACCAGTTGTCACGGAGTCCCCGGGCGATGCTCTGGAACTGCTCCCCATGAAGCCAGTCAGGACTCTGGGGCAGTCGCCTTCCGGTGAGCAGCCTGTCTGCAGGACACACAGCTCACCCAGCTTCCACCTTCCTGGGTCTGACCTCGGAGCATTCAGCATCCTCTGCCCCTCCGTGTGCTTCCCACAGCGAGTCCACTTAGGCGGGGCTCCTGGGGAAGCCAGAGGGTCCTGCACCCCAACTTCGCAGTCAGACGGGACTCTCAGCCAGCCAGTAAAACAGAGGTTTATTAGACGACAGGAACATGGTCTAAAACAGAGCTTGCAGGTGCAGAGAACAGGACCCCTCAGCTGGGTCCATTTTGGAGGGCAGTGAGCCAGACAACCACGTCTGCACTTCACTCCATGTCCCAGCCAGCCCCAAACTGAAAACTCCCTCCAGCCCCTCCTCCTCTGGGCTTTGTTCCTTTCCGGGGCCAGGAGGTCACCTGATTCCTTTGTTCTCCAACCCCTTAGCTCTCACCTTGCAGGGGGGAAGGGCCCAGGCCATCAGTTGCCAGGAAACAGGGTGTCGGCCATCCTCTGTGTCCAGACCCCTGCACACACCTGCCCTCTAGGGCTCTGCAGTGATCATACACCCTTATCCCACCCCCTAGATACTTAAGAACTGCATAGGGGAAACTGAGGCACCCCCACAGTATTCGGAGGAAACATTAAGAACAGTCCCACTTCGTCACATGTGGTACCAGGGGATACTGGAGCTTTTTCTTAAGTACCTGATGGAACTGGTTGCCATAGTGACCCCATGGGTCCCAGTGATAATCAGTCGCTGGGCCTATAATGTCTGGTGGGTTCTCCAGGGGCTCCTGAAGGTCTGTTACAGGGACGGCTCTCTGGACCGAGAGCTCCTCAGCTCGGGGGGCCTTCAATGCCCGGACCAGTCCCAACGGCTGGAGGCTGAAGTGAGTCTCAGCTTGCAGCTGCCAGGACAGTGCCGGGAGAGGCGCTGGACGATCTGCCCGGTACTGAAGACTCGGGTTCAGCGGGGCCTGTGCAATCCCCTGAAGGAAGGCAGCTGGCAGGAGGAGGGCGAGGTTTGGGGTGGTGCCACCGGAGGGGGAAATGGGGGCTGTTTTGGCATGGAGGTGGTTGGAGGGTCAGAGGTGTGGTGAGATGTCAGTGCCAGGGCATAGCCCTGTATGTATCCTGGTGCTGCCCGGTGTCAGGTGTTGCCACTGCGGTAGATGCTCGGGTGTGTTGTCAGAACAGGGCTTCTTCCGCAGGCCCACCGCCTTGGAACTGGACTCAGCCGGAGCCTCGCCGGTGCTCTTAGAGGGACGAGAGGGCTCCGAGAGTGGGTTCATGGGGTGAGCTACCTGCTGCTTCGTGTCCCTGCTGGGAGAGCAGCTTCCCCTTCCATCGGCCAGGGCCAGAGACGATCCAGCAGCAGGACTCAGGTGGCCTGCGATGGTGGCTGATGTATGTGGGGTGGGGGGGTCCCTCCAGAGCTAGAGCACGTTCCACTAACAGGAGTGGACATCTAGTCTCCCTGTCCTTGGCTCTGCCTTTGAACCCAGACAATTATGAGAGGCCCCCAACACCGCGGATCCCTGGCATGGCTGGCACCGCAGGAAAGGCCCCGGGCAGCACCGTGGGTGTAACAAGTGCTCCAGCACAAAGCAGAGGTCCAAGAAGAAGAGGGGGAAGAAGGTGCCCCCCCCGCACAGCAGTGCTGAATACAACGAATGGACTAACCAAAGGAAAACCACTGGCTCCCAAGGAGAAAGGTGGGAGCGGAGGCCAGCGGCCAGCCGAATGCTGCATCCCGGGGGCGAGGAGGAACCGAGCAGCGGCAGACTCGCGCCTCCCGACATGCGCATGAGGCTGCTCTGTGCAGGCCCAGGCCCCAGACACGACTCTGCCGTCTCCAGGAGCAAGCGCTCGGGTGCACACGCACCCACAGGGCCAGAGACCCAAAGTCGACGCAGTGGGTCTGGTAACCTGCTGGAGGAAAAGAAAACTATGTGGAGAAGGGGGCGGTGAGCTCCCCGAGGCTCTGCTGCAGGGGTCTCACCTTTTCCCTTCTGATGCCCCCCAACATGCCTGTGCCACAACCCCTCTTCTTCTGCCTCGCCAGGAGGTTAAAAGCCAGGCCCGGCCTGAGGGAGTAGCACACAGGGCAATTGCCCAGGGCCCCACACCACCGGGGGCTGCCAAGCTAAGGAGCTTGAGCTTCAGCCCCAGGCCCCGTGAGTCTAACACTGGCCCTGCTCTCTGCTTTATTTTGGCAGAGGCCCTGAAAGCTGCTGCGGCCCCGGGTCCCGGGCTGAGAACCCGGCGCTGTAGGGACTTGTTCCAGCACAGTGCTGCATGCCTGCCTGTGAACAGCAGGCCCTGCGCGCGAGCTGTGCACCAGGCCAGCCCAGACCCAGGGGCAGGATCAAATCACCACAGCACCCATTACAGAAAGAGGCCGATAGGCCAATAAGGGAATGGCCCAGGGAGGCATAACTGAGCCTTCAGCCAGCCCTTGGGCCTCACCCCTGAACCCAGACACTTGTAAAGGTGCTTAGCCATTACCACAAGTAGCTGGTACCCCAGAGGCCATAGCAGGTTCTGGCTGGTTTTCCACACTGGACGGCAGACGTGGTTATTGGCAAGTGGCAATGCCCCTGGAGGAGAGGGATGATGAAGTGGGAATTTTCTGTAATATTTTTACAAGCCCTGTGAGTGCTTCAGTTTCCCCTGTACATTGCAGTGCCGCCAGTGGTGGGGAAAGGGTTGGGTTTGCTCTCCAGGCAGGCTAAGAGACACAGGTGTGTGTGTCACATCCCTGTCTGGGTGGAATAGCTGAGGAACTGGTTGAACCAACCCAGCTCAACCAGGGAGCCAGAGAGAGAGAGAGAGACAAAGCCCGCTCCCCTGAGTCATGGATTTCACCATTTCTTAGCAAGGAAGCTGAGCAGAAACCACAGCTTGAGAACACGAGATAGAAGGTGTGTGCATGTGGGGGGAATAGAGAGCTGGTTTTTGGACAGCGTGAGAGAGCCCAGACAGAAACTGACTAAAGGAAGCAAGTCAGAGAGAGACAGAGCCTGAAACAGGCCTTCACGGCAGCAAGGCTGGGCTCTGGGCTGACCAGAATGGTCTCTGCTTTAGCCTTCATGCATCTGTGCTGCCCTGAGGTCTCCCTAGGCTGTGTCCAGATGACTAATAAAACCCCCCGTTTTCACAGTGCGGTGTTGTCACTGAAATGCTGGGCAGGTGCTTAGTCCCTGACGCATGGACCGGTCTCCATCGGGGTCGGTCTGAGCTGGGCTCAGAGCTCACAGAGCTCAGGGTGTGAAGCAGGAGGGCGAGAGCCCCAGAGGTTCAGTCTCAGGAGGTGGGGAGGCTGCATGGCCGACGCTGAAGGACGAGACCCCCTCGGGCTCATGGAGGGGGTTCCTTCAAAGACTGGTCCAAGCAGGTGCGTAGCACTAGTCTGTGATAAGCTGAAGGTGTCCAATTTGAAATCACACTCCCAGAACCCAGAGTTGTTCCTGGGAGGGAAAAGACCCAATGAGGAGGGACTCGCCCCTGACCAAAAAGAACCTTGGGGCTGTGCAGAGCTGGCCAGCTCCCAGCCGCTGAGAGATGCAGCGTTTTGCTGGGCTCTGCTCCTCAGTTGTGGATTTGCCATTATTGCAAAACCATTGCACAGGCTGGGGCAAAAGCGCAAACATTTCCGTGGCTGGCAGAGCGTGATTTTTCATTTTCAGTGCTGACAAAAGCTCTTGTCCTGTTTTGGCTTACCCATGTTTCAAATCCTTTTCCTATCAGACCTAGCTGGCAGTGCTTAGGGTTTGGGGGTGGTACTGAGACAGGACTTGGGGGAGTGGAGACTTCTTAGAGTCCAAGTTCTCCAGAGAGAAATTTTTGCACCACCTGAAGGACCTTCTGGCCAGCAGTCACCTCTCTCAAACATTTTCACCACTGTCCATGTGGGAGAAGCTCAGGCCAGCCCATGCTTCTCTGCAATAGCGCTTAAACGCACCAAGAATCTTGAGGGGCAACTCACCAGGTGGCTGGAAAAGCTGCAGTGCTGTGATTTCACAATCATACCCAGGCCTGGGCACAAGTGTGGTAACACTGAGACCTTGATGGGCAGATCATTGCAAACACTGCCCCATGCAGGCAAGCTAGGAATTGGCTGCTCAAGGCAGTAAGAGAGCTCAGGAAGACATGCCTGGCTTCTCACGCTCCCTCTAGTTTGCAGAAGTGCCAGGTTTCCTGGTTCATCCACCAGGACTGTGGCTGTGGGTGTGCAGAAACGCTGGTAGGTAAAATGCAGGCAAGTGTAGAAAGTTGGTGCAGGAAACATGAGAGTGTGTTGCAAAGGGCCCCTCTAAACTTGGGAGAGCCCCTGTGAGCAGCGTCTTGTGGAGGCCCCAGTAGAGTGCGTGGCCAGGGCCGTTCTTGGGCCCATGCCTGAGAGAGGCTGGCACTCCATATCTGCTGGGAGTGTGGGCTGTCCCAAATTGGTCGAGGCCTGTCCAGTTAGAAATCAAGAGGCTGGGACAGCAATGGGCTCCTAGAGCTGAATTCTGGGGTCCAGGGTGAGCCACACACGGATCAAGGGAGAACCCGAATCCAAAGTGTTTCACCAGGTTTGAGAGCTCCTCGGCACACTCCCAGTCTGAGGGGTGGGGGGAGCTGTTCAGTAGGATGCTGGCAGTTCCACAGGCTACCTTTGAAGAAGAGTAGCAAAGGGACTGGGCCCAGCCTGTCCTGTTCCTTGTGATGGTTCACAGAACAGCAGTCAATGGGTGGCCGACATGTACCCAGCACTCCTGTTTGGGCAGGAGCACCGGCCCCAGCAAACCTCCTGTCTGGAGTTCCTGCAGAGGAACAAAGAGATTCAAGCCACATGGCCACCGGAGAACCCGACAGACCAAAACTGGACGAGGTCCCGGCTCTGGTAAGGAAATGAGTGGCTGGGCTCGGACAACATGGCCAGGCTGCAGGATGGGAGGTCACCCGGGGACCAGGGCTGGCTCCACAACACTTGGCCCAGAAAGGGTAGAAGCCCTAAGCTAGAGAAACCCCAGGATGCCCCTCTCCAGCACCAACCGCAAGCACTGCCATGGTAGGTCCCTGGGACCCCGAAAGTTACCCTAAGGCCTGTCTAAGAAGGTAGCGGGGGAAGGGGGACGTCAGCATGGCTGGCCCCAGAACCGGAGCTGTGGAAGCCAAGCCTGGAAGAGCTGTGACAGTGATTAATTGTCCATTAGAACAGAATGGGCAAAATTTGTCCCAGGCAGCAGCCACCGTAGGACAGCGCGTCTGGTCCAGGCTAGAGAAGGGCTACTGGGAGCTGCTGTTCTCCTGGCCTCAGAGGACAACAAGGGGCCATGCAGTGACATGGAGAGGTGAAGAATTCAAAACTGATCAAAGGAAACACCTTTTCACACAGCCAGCAATTAGCCTGTGGAACTCACAGCCACGGGAAGTCATTGAGGCCAGGCCTGGAACAAGATTCGCAGAGTGGGAGTTGCCATTTCTGTAAACAACAGGACGAGCCTGCACACATAAACATCCTGCTCCAGGGCTGAAGCCAAGCCACCTATTAGGGTCAGGCGGTGACCAGCTGCGGGGTGGGGGGAAGAATTACCCCACATCTGCTACTGCCCAGATCTTGCACCTTCCTCCGCGGCGTCTGGTGGTGCTGTTGCCAGTGATGGAGCTGCAGGTAAACGAGTCTGGGGTCTGCTCTGGGGTTCCTGTGAGCTCTGCACACCCCCAACCATGGGCACCCCACACACCCCATGTCTGGGCTCCTGGACCCTGAGACCTAGCCCTGCCCCCTCCACCCTCCTATTCATGGCACTGTCCCATTCCTCTCCCCCCACGCTGCTTCTGCACATGGACCCCCCCAGTCACCAGCCCCCACCCCCAGCGACGCCTGTTGGCAGCACTCAGGGCACCTCTGGCCATTTGAACTGAACTGTGACCTCCTGCAGAAGTGGGCCCTGCTGTGCCACGATAGGGGGACAGGGGCACCAGGGTTTGGGGGCCACGCTGTGTCCATCCCAGGGGCAGGTGGCTCCCTTGTGCGGGGCCGGCTCTGCATCACTCCCGCTCAGGCCCAGCCTTGGCCCTGCTCGCTGGGGTGTCTCTCGTGGCCCTGCTACGTTAGGGGAATGGCTCCCTCGTGTTGGCGATGCTGCACAGAAAGTGGCTCCGTCTCCCCACTGGCTGGCTGGCTGCAGAGTCACCCCTGGGGTCGGACTGGGCTCTGGGTCTCCCACTCCCCAGCCTAGGGGCATCGGGTCTGGCTGAGCACAGCCCAGCCCAGCGAGGGCTCTGGCAGGGGCTGCAGCCAGGGGGCTCGCAGCTGCTTTGGCTCAGTTCTGGTGTTTCAGGGCCTGGCCCCAGAGCCCCTCACTGGGGGGGGGCAAAGCTAGAGGGCCTGAGGCTGTGGGTGCAGCTGGCCCCAGCGTGCTGGGCGTCTTTGCCTCCTGGCTGGGGGCCGTGGGAAGATGAGGATTTGTTTGCAGCTCTGGGGGCCAACCCAGGCCCCAGGGGCCCACACCCCACACAACCAAAGGCACAAGGGCCTCAGAGCGGGTGGCCGGGACAGAGCAGGCAGGGGTTGGTTCTCCAAGCTCCTCACATGGCCCCAGCTTTCCCCGATGCTGCCAGGAGTTTCCTGAATTAGTTCCTGATTTTGGTGGTTTCCGGAGAAGCAGCAGAAGTTTCTAGACACATGACAAATTGGCCCTGGCTCCGTGGGCCTTGGCTCTCGGCGGGTGGGGGTCCTCCTCCCAGCCCCACTCTGCTGCCAGGTTTCTCCTCGCTTGCCCCCACCCCTGGCACTAGGCAACACTGCAGCCAGGGGGCCCAGGCCCACACTGGGGAGCCAGGGGCTCGACTAACTGGGCCTGGTGACCTCTGAGCTCCCAAGGTTGGTGCTGCGATTCTCCCCCCGGCCTGGCCGCCGTGCTCAGAGGGAAGCCTGGGGAGCCCCAGGGGGACAGCCCCGAGGCCAGGCAGGGATAGACAGCAAGGCTAGGAGTGCAGGGAGCTGGGCAATGGTGCGCTGGCAGAGGGCGCCCGTATCATTGGCCCTGTGGTGGCTCCCACAACCCAGTGCAGGATGGGGCTGTGCTTGATTGCTGCCTGCCCCAGAAGCCAGCTGTGAGCTGGTTTGGGGGTGGGTGGGCAGGCAGGCAGCTGGCCTTTGGCCCCATGCCTCAGCTGTCAGGCAGTTAACACATGAACCAGGCCCACGCTACCAGGGGGCTGCTGCTCACAGCAAGGGGCAGGGCCCATGTCATAAATATAAAGGGAAGTGTAAACACCTTTAAAATCCCTCCTGGCCCGAGGAAAAACCCTTTCACCTGTAAAGGGTTAAGAAGCTCAGATAACCTCGCTGGCACCTGACCACAATGACCAAAGAGGAGACAAAATACTTTCAAAAGTGGAGGGGGGAGAAACAAAGGCTCTCTCTGTCTGTGTGATGCTTTTGCCAGGAACAGAACAAGAATGGAGTCTTAGAACTTAGTAAGTAATCTAGCTAGATATGCGTTTAGATTCTGATTTCTTTAAATGGCTGAGAAAATAAGCTGTGCTGAATGGAATGTTGTCACGGAGTCCCCGGGCGATGCTCTGGAACGGTTCCCTGTGAAGCCAGTCAGGACTTTGGGGCAGTCGCCTTCCTGCGAGCAGCCTATCTGCAGGACCCACAGCTCACACGGCCTCCACCTTCCTGCCTTCCACCTTCAGCATCCTCTGCCCCTCCGTGCGCTTCCCACAGCGAGTCCGCCCAGGCTCCTGGGGAAGCCAGAGGGTCCTGCACCCCAACTTCGCAGTCAGACGTGACTCTCAGCCAGCCAGTAAAACAGAAGGTTTATTAGACGACAGGAACATGGTCTAAGACAGAGCTTGTAGGTGCAGAGAACCGGACCCCTCAGCTGGGTCCATTTTGGGGGGGCAGTGAGCCAGACAACCACATCTGCCCTTCACTCCATTTCTCCAGCCAGCCCCAAACTGAGACTCTCTCCAGCCCCTCCTCCTCTGGGCTTTGTCCCTTTCTCGGGCCAGGAGGTCACTGGATTCCTTTGTTCTCCAACCCTTTAGCTTTCACCTCGCAGGGGGAAAGGGCCAGGCCATCAGTTGCCAGGAAACAGGGTGTCGGCCATTCTCTGTGTCCAGACCCCTGCACACACCTGCCCTCTAGGACTCTGCAACAATCACACACCCTTACCTCACCCCCTAGATACTTAAGAACTGCAGAGGGGAAACTGATGCACCCCTACACTATTCAGAGGAAACATTAAGAACAGTTCCACTTCGTCACAAATGTAGATTCCTGTTTTTGTGTCTTTTTGTACTTAAGGTTTTGCCTAGAGGGATTCTCTACGTTTTGAATCTAATTACCCTGTAAGGTATTTACCATCCTGATTTTACAGAGGTGATTCTTTTACTTTTTTTCTTCAATTAAAATTCTTCTTTTAAGAACCTGATCACTTTTTCATTGTTCTTAAGATCCAAGGGTTTGGGTCTGTGTTCACCTATGCAAATTGGTGAGGATTTTTATCAAGCATTCCCCAGGAAAGGGGGTGTAAGGATTGAGAGGATTTTGGGGGGAAAGACGTTTCCAAACAGACTCTTTCCCAGTAATATACCGGTTAGACGTTTGGTGGTGGCAGCGATAAAGTCCAAGGGCAAAAGGTAAAATAGTTTGTACCTTGGGGAAGTTTTAACCTAAGCTGGTAAAAGTAAGCTTAGGGGGTTTTCATGCAGGTCCCCACATCTGCACCCTAGAGTTCGGAGTGGGGAAGGAACCTTGACATGGTGGCAGAGCGGTGGGATTAACTTGTAAGCATTTTGAGATTTTTGAACCAGAAGCACAGACTTTAAAAGGGAATTTTTTTTTTCCTTTGGGCTGCTGGAAAGCAGGTTTTCAGCTGAAAGCAGTTAGAGGTTTTTTTTCGTCTCTGCTTGGGGGCCAGAGCAGAAACAAAAGGGAATTGTGTTTTGCGAGCTGGAGTTTTCTCTACCTAAAGGTAGGGTAGTTAACCTCCTGCAGGGAAATTCACAAGTCTTCACAGACCTGAAGTTGTTTTTTACCTAAGAGCAACTAGAGGGGTTTTCTGTCTATTTGCCTGGAGACAAAGGTGTTAGGGTTTTGTTTTTTGTGATTTTGTGGGTGTTTTTAGTTTTTTTTTTTTTTTTTTTTTTTTAAAAGGATTTTTTCTGTAGGCTGACAATCCCTATCAGAGAATATGGGTATCATATTACAGCACAGCAAAATTTTACAAGCCAAGTTTTTTTATTTGTTTGTTTTATTTCTAACTCTCGGGTATAAAGTTAGTTAAAAACAGAGAAGCAAAGATGACAGAAACCAAGATACAACACCAAATTGGAGTTAGCCAGACTGGAGGCAGTGAAAGAGGCAGAAAAAAAACCAAGAGGCTGCCCACAGGAGAACAATGGAGGCAAGGGCCAAAGAACTGGAGGAGAAGGAAAGAGAGAGGAAGCATGTGGAGGAGAAGGAAAAAGAGAGGAAGCATGCACTGGAGATGGAGAAGGCAAAGACTCAGCAGAATATACCAACAAACCCTAGGAATCCTTCTCCAGGTGCCACTTCCCATCCCAGAAAGTTCCCCACCTACAAGGCAGGCAATGATACCGAGGCCTTCTTAGAAAACTTCGAAAGGGCCGGCCTTGGGTACAACATCTCTACAGACCAATACATGGTAGAGCTGAGGCCGCAACTCAGTGGACCCTTAGCTGAGGTGGCGCTGAAATGCCTAAGGAACAAATGAACCAGTATGAACTGTTTAAAACCAAGGCGAGAGTCAGAATGGGGCTAACACCGGAGCATTCCTGTCGATGGTTCAGAGCCCTAAGGTGGAAACCAGACGTGTCATTTACCCGACATGCCTACCACATTGTGAAACATTGGGATGCCTGGATATCAGGAACAAGTGTTAAATCTCCTGAAGATTTGCCCTTCCTAATGCAAATGGAGCAGTTCTTAGAGGGTGTTTCCTGAGGAAATAGCAAGATACATCCTAGATGGGAAGCCCAAAACTGTAATCGAGGCGGGGGAGATTGGATCCAAATGGGTGGAGGTGGGCAGAAAAGAAAAAAACTGGTCGCAGTTGGAGCGGATACCAGAAGGGACAACCTCAGACCACATCCTACTACCGGGGGCAGCCCAAGTCCCCAACTACCCCCCAAGGAACCCTCCAGACACCTTATCGTCCCGCCACACCGTTCTCCAGCAACCCACCTCGCCCCAGTGACCCAGCAGCTGGACGATGTTTTAAATGTAATGAGCCGGGGCATGTAAAGGCCAACTGCCCCAAGAACCCCAACAGATTACAGTTCATTGCACCGGAATCACACCAGAGGTCCTCAGACCCAGATACCTCCCAGATACCCTCGGAGCGGAGGGAAACTGTGAGTGTGGGCGGGAAGAAGGTCACCGCGTGGAGGGACACCGAAGCACAAGTGTCGGCTATCCATGCTTCCTTAGTGGACCCAAATTTAATCAACCCAGAGATCCAAGTGACGATTCAACCCTTCAAGTCCAACTCTTTCAATTTTCCTACAGCCAAGTTGCCTGTCCAGTACAAGGGCTGGTCAGGAGCGTGGACTTTCGCAGTCTATGATGATTATCCCATCCCCATGCTGCTGGGGGAAGACTTGGCCAGTCATGTGAAGCGGGCCAAGAGGGTGGGAATGGTCAACTGCAGCCAGGCTAAACCAGCCGTCACGCCTAGCTCTGTTCCGGAAACTTCTACCAGGGCCCGGTCAGAGGTGATGGACCCGGACCCCGGGCCAATGTCTGCAACAGCCGTAGTGGATCCAGTCCCAGAGACCCAGGCAGAGCCAGTCCCAGAACCGGAACCAGCCGAACAACCAACACCAGACCCATTGCCAGCACTGAATCCAGTACTTGCAACCCCAACACCAGAGGGCCCCACCGACCCTGAACCGGCAGCAGCCGATAACCCGACACAAGAGGCTCAGCCGGAGCCTGAACCCCAACATAGTGCACCAGCGGAGAGCGGTTCACAGTCAACAGAAACAGCTCCATCCCCTATATCGCTTCCAGAGGGACCAAGCCTAGGTCCACAATCCAATGAGGAACTGATGTCTCCAGCATCAAGGGAACAGTTCCAGACCGAACAGGAAGCAGATGAAAGCCTCCAGGGAGCTTGGACGGCGGCACGGAGCAACCCATCGCCTCTCAGCTCTTCTAATCGATCCCGGTTTGTGGTGGAACGAGGACTTTTATACAAGGAAACTCTTTCTGGTGGACACCAGGAAGACTGGCATCCTCAGAGACAGTTGGTAGTTCCAACTAAATACCGGGCCAAGCTGTTGAGCTTAGCCCATGATCACCCTAGTGGCCATGCTGGGGTGAACAGGACCAAAGACCGTTTGGGGGGGTCATTCCACTGGGAGGGAATGGGCAAGGATGTTTCTATCTATGTCCAGTCTTGTGAGGTGTGCCAAAGAGCGGGAAAACCCCAAGACCAGGTCAAAGCCCCTCTCCAGCCACTCCCCATCATTGAGGTTCCATTTCAGTGAGTAGCTGTGGATATTCTGGGTCCTTTTCCAAAAAAGTCACCCGAGGAAAGCAGGATATACTGACTTTCATGGATTTTGCCACCCGATGGCCAGAAGCAGTAGCTCTAAGCAACAACAGGGCTAAAAGTATGTGCCAGTTACTAGCAGACATTCTTGCCAGGGTAGGTTGGCCCTCTGACATTCTCACAGATGCAGGAACTAATTTCCTGGCAGGAACTATGGAAAGCCTTTGGGAAGCTCATGGGGTAAGTCACTTGGTTGCCACTCCTTACCACCATCAAACAAATGGCCTGGTGGAAAAGTTTAATGGGA
This sequence comes from Chelonia mydas, assembly GCF_015237465.2. Lineage (NCBI taxonomy): Eukaryota > Metazoa > Chordata > Testudines > Cheloniidae > Chelonia > Chelonia mydas. The sequence continues at coordinate 83,187,195 of NC_051250.2, forward strand.
CTTTGCGGGCCATGATACATAAATTCGTAAATGAGCACTCCAATGATTGGGACCTAGTGTTGCAGCAGTTGCTCTTTGCCTCCAGAGCTGTATCACATCCCAGTTTAGGGTTTTCACCATTTGAACTTGTATATGGCTGCAAGGTTAAGGGGCCATTACAGCTGGTGAAGCAGCAATGGGAGGGATTTACACCTTCTCCAGGAACTAACATTCTGGACTTTGTAACCTACCTACAAAACACCCTCCGAACCTCCTTAGCCCTTGCTAAAGAAAACTTACAGGATGCTCAAAAAGAGCAAAAAGCCTGGTATGATAAACATGCCAGAGAGCGTTCCTTCAAAGTAGGGGACCAGGTCATGGTCTTAAAGGCGCTCCAGGCCCATAAAATGGAAGCGTCGTGGGAACGGCCATTCACGGTCCAGGAGCGCCTGGGAGCCGTTAATTATCTCATAGCATTCCCCACCTCCAACCGAAAGCCTAAGGTGTACCATATTAATTCTCTAAAGCCCTTTTATTCCAGAGAATTAAAGGTTTGTCAGTTTACAGCCCAGGGAGGAGACGATGCTGAGTGGCCTGAAGGTGTCTACTACGAAGGGAAAAGTGGGGGTGGCGTGGAAGAGGTGAACCTCTCCATGACCCTTGGGTGTATGCAGCGACAGCAGATCCAGGAGCTGTGCACTAGCTACGCGCCGACGTTCTCAGCCACCCCAGGACTGACTGAACGGGCATACCACTCCATTGACACAGGTAATGCTCGCCCAATTAAAGTCCAACCTTACCGGGTGTCTCCTCAAGCTAAAACTGCTATAGAACGGGAGATCCAGGATATGATATGGGGGTAATCCGCCCCTCTGGCAGTGCATGGGCATCTCCAGTGGTTCTAGTTCCCAAACCAGATGGGGAGATACAGCATTTAGTTTATGGTAGTCCTCTCAAAAACGTAACTCGCCCAGACAACTATCCAATGCCACGCACAGATGAACTATTAGAGAAACTGGGACAGGCCCAGTTCATCTCTACCTTGGACTTAACCAAGGGGTACTGGCAGGTACCGCTAGATGAATCCGCCAAGGAAAGGGCAGCCTTCACCACACAGGTCGGGATCTATGAATTTAATGTACTCCCTTTCGGGCTGCAGAATGCAACCGCCGCCTTCCAAAGACTTGTAGATGGTCTCCTAGCGGGATTAGGAGAGTATGCAGCCGCCTACCTTGACGATGTGGCCATATTTTCGGATTCCTGGGCAGAACACCTGGAACATCTACAAAAAGTCTTCGAGCGCATAAGGGAGGCAGGACTAACTGTTAAGGCTAAGAAGTGTCAAATAGGCCTAGACAAAGTGACTTACCTTGGACACCAGGTGGGTCAAGGAACTATCAACCCCCTACCGGCCAAAGTGGCTGCTATCCAAAAGTGGCCTGTCCCCAAGTCAAAGAAAAAGGTTCAATCCTTCTTAGGCTTGGCCGGTTATTACAGGCGATTTGTACCACAATACAGCCAAATCGCCGCCCCACTGACAGACCTAACCAAAAAGAAACAGCCAAATGCCGTTCAGTGGACCGAAGTGTGTCAGAAGGCCTTTAACCAGCTTAAAGCGACACTCATGTCTGACCCTGTACTAAGGGCCCCAGACTTTGACAAACCATTCCTAGTAACCACAGATGCGTCCGAGCGTGGTGTGGGAGCAGTTTTAATGCAGGAAGGACTGGATCAAGAATTCCACCCTGTAGTGTTTCTCAGCAAGAAGCTGTCTGAGAGGGAAAGCCACTGGTCAGTCAGTGAAAAAGAATGTTATGCCATTGTCTACGCCCTGGAAAAGCTACGCCCATACATTTGGGGACGGCGTTTCCACCTGCAAACCGACCATGCTGCACTACAGTGGCTTCATACCGCCATGGGAAATAACAAAAAACTTATTCGGTGGAGTTTAGCTCTCCAAGATTTTGATTTTGACATCCAACACGTCTCAGGAGCTTCTAACAAAGTGGCTGATGCACTCTCCCGTGAAAGTTTCCCAGAATCAACTGGTTAAAATCGTCCTTGAGATATGGAAAATATTGTTAGTCTTTATATACTTGGTAGTATATTTAGAGGTGCATGTGTCTTATTAACTCTGTTTTCTCCTAGAGCTCCAGGAAGAAATCACAGCCAGCGTTTCACCCTATCTGTGATTTGGGTGGCGTGTCATAAATATAAAGGGAAGGGTAAACACCTTTAAAATCCCTCCTGGCCACAGGAAAAACCCTTTCACCTGTAAGGGGTTAAGAAGCTAGGATAACCTCGCTGGCAGATTGACCACAATGACCAATGAGGAGACAAGATACTTTCAAAAGCTGGAGGAGGGAGAAACAAAGGCTCTCTGTCCGTGTGATGCTTTTGCCGGGGACAGAACAGGAATGGAGTCTTAGAACTTAGTAAGTAGTCTAGCTAGACATGTGTTAGATTCTGTTTTTTTTTTTTAAATGGCTGATACAATAAGCTGTGCTGAATGGAATGTAGATTCCTGTTTTTGTGTCTTTTGTAACTTAAGGTTTTGCCTAGAGGGATTCTCTATGTACCCTGTAAGGTATTTACCATCCTGATTCTACAGAGGTGATTCTTTTTACTTTTTCTTCTATTAAAATTCTTTTAAGAATCTGATGGCTTTTTCATTGTTCTTAAGATCCAAGGGTTTGGGTCTGTGGTCACCTATGCAAATTGGTAAGGATTTTTATCAAACCTTCCCCAGGAAAGGGGGTGTAAGGGTTGGTAGGATTTTGGGGGGGGGAAAGACCTTTCCAAACAGGCTCTTTCCCGGTTATATACCTGTTAGACGTTTGGTGGTGGCAGCGATAGAGTCCAAGGGCAAAAAGTAAAATAGTTTGTACCTTGGGGAAGTTTTAACCTAAGCTGGTAAAAGTAAGCTTAGGAGATTTTCATGCAGGTCCCCTCATCTGTACCCTAGAGTTCAGAGTGGGGAAGGAACCTTGACAGCCCAGCATTGGGCTCTCAAAGGCTGGAGCTCCCACATCCTGGCCACAGCACGTGGATTTGGTGCAAAGGGCCTAATCTTGTCTCCCCGCCCCACCGGTGTCCAGCCTGAGCGACAGGGCAGAGGGGGGCGTACCCAGGGGGTGGCAATTCAGAGAGCTGAGGGCAGCACCAAGAGGAGGCTGGGGCACAGAGCCGGCTGGCCCCTGCATCTGCCGCAGGCCAAGGGGAGGTGGCAGTAAATGGGGGGAGAGGCACTCAGCATGCGTGAGGGAGGGAGCAGGGGGCACAGGGACACACAGGGCAGCCTGCCCAGGCAGGGGCACAGAACATGTTCAGGAAGGCGGCTGGTTTGCATAGTTCTGAACATTTAATAACTCTCAGTCTCTCTAGTGTTATATCCACAACCATTAAATTAAGAACCGGGGGCAGGAGGCAACGCCTCCCTGATTAAATTACAAGAAAAAATTACTGTGCACCAAAAAGTTATGATAAAAACCAGGTGTGGGGGGCCCTGCCCCCGGCCCGGCTGGAGCCTATGCAGGGGCTAGAACAAGGCGGCTGCACCCACAGCCAAGGCCCATGGCGGGGCGGAGCGGTGTGCAGCTCTGGGCTTGGTGCTCAGGCCCCTTGCAGGGGCATATTGCGCTGAAGCCCCCCCCCCACTTACCCTGGGCCAGGCCTTGCCCTGCCACCATGAGCAAATGACTTGTGAACAGGGAGGGGACTGGGGGGGGCTCCAGCTGGGGAGCAAAACAGATTGTCACCACAGGGGAGGGGCAAGGCACATCAGGAGGGGGAGGGCAGGCAGACACGCCATGACTCGGTGCCTCTGCGGTGGGCTCCAGGGACTGACCCTGGCTGCATGGCCCAAGTCCAGCAAGTGGGGTACCAGCAGCCCAGCCCCACGCACTGCATGGCCAAGGGAAGGGCAGCCGGCCCCCAGCCAGCCGCAGGCAGGGACAGCAGGGGGTTAGGCCCATGGGGCAAGGCCCTGGAAACTTCCCCAGCAGGCGGGGAGCAGTGGGGATGCTGCTGCATGCCGCCGCAGGGCTGGGGACCCTGGGACCGGCCCCGGGCAAGACTGTGCTCCTGGCTCTTCAGCGCTGCAGAGCCTCACGCTCCCTCCTCGCAGCGCCACAGCTCTGGCGGAGCCCGGCCCGTGGCCCAGCCCAGCCCGTGGCCCAGCCATTATTGCTGTAGAGAGCAGGAAACAGCTGCCACTCCCGGGCAGGGCCTTGGAGCTGAGGGAGCCCTGCTGCTCCCCAGAAGGGAGAGGGTCACAGAGAGAACAGGGCTTGCCCAGTGCCCTGGGCCTGACATGGGGACAAGCCCGGGGGGGCCCAAGGCTGGAGAGGAAGACAGCACATCACCCCCCCACCAGAGCCCCCCATGGAGACGCAGTGCCCAGCCTGAGGGCAGCCAGCAGCCTGGAGAGCCAGCCTGAGCAGACAGAAGCCCCAGCCCTGAGAGACACGCATCTGGCTTCCCCTGCCCCAGCACATGGGTGTGACGGGCACAGGCGAGGCTGGCAGACAAGACCCTCACCAGGCCCATGGGGCCGGTGGGGGGGTGGGCGGGGGGGGGGGGCCATGCTAAAAACACTTTGGCAAGTTAAAAGAAACAGAAGTGGAGGCTGGGCCTGATGCTGTGGGGGTGAGAGCCCAGGACGGTGCCAGGGGGCCCTCCCTAGAGCAGGCCGGGCAGCCGCTGCCCTTGCCCAGGAGCAGAGGTGCCCACAGGACGGTGCCAGCAGCTGGTGAAGCCCTCACCCGAGCAGGACGGGGCAGTGTCCAGGGCCCCTCAGCCTTCCCTGGCCCGGGGGCTGTGCCAGGGCAGGGCAGGGAGGGGCCGGGGGGCTCAAAGGGCACTTTGGTCTCTGATGAAGGCAGTCCTCTCGCTGTGCGCCTCGCAGTCCTCGCCCTCCGACTCGGAAGGCAGCTCCTCCTGCCACAGGTCCGCAGGGAGCCCCCGGTAGGAGATGAGCCCGCTGTCCAGGGAGTACACCTTGACGCCCCGCAGGCTGAAGCCCGAGCGCAGCTGCAGCACCAGGAAGACTGTGATGAAAATGAGGACGATGAAGACGCAGCTGAGGCTGGCCACCAGGACAGCCAGTTTGGAGGCGGGAGGTGCCTCGGGCTGGCCCTTGCCCAGGGCGGGCGACGCGCGGCTGCTCTGCGTCTGGTGGGAGCACGTTCGGTCCAGGCTGTTGTAGTGCGAGTGGGCTGGGCAGCTGAGGCAGGCGGTGGCCACGGGCCCCGTGCAGGTGGCGCAGGAGGTGTGGCAGGGCACACACAGGTGAGGGGGACGGGGCTCCACACTGTTCTCCAGGGCGTAGTGGGCACTCTGCAGGCTGGGCGTGAAGCCGGGGGGGCAGCGCTTCAGGCAGCTCTTCTGGTGCAGGTAGAAGCCCTCCTCGCACACTGTGGGGACAGGGGTGGGGGGTTAGCACTCGGCCTGGAGCTCTGCCAGCACCAGACCGGCATGCCTGCCCCATGGGCCGTGGCACGTCTGAGCCAGGCTGCACTGCCAGGGCTCGGCTGGCCGGGGCGCTCCTGGGCACAGCTCTGCCCCCCTCCCCTGGGCCTGGCTGTCCAGCAGCGGGAGTCCAGCCCCCTCACTCACCCACGCAGGTCTGGCTGGAGGTGAGGGTTTTGCAGCCGCTGCTCTCGAGCCGGTTGGAGAGGCTGGTGGGCTCTGTCGCGGTCCCGTACAGAACCAGCGTGAACTTGGTCAGGGTGCCTGCAGGCCAAGGCAGAGGGTGAGGAGCGCCCAGGGACCCGCCCACCTGGACTCAGCCTTGCTAACCCACCTGGCTTTCATCTGGCGTTTGGTGCCCTCTGCTGGCCACGGGGCCGGTCGCACCCCCTTCCACTCCCACCGAAGCCCAGGGGAGCCGGGTGGGCTGTGCTCACGGCCCACAGCCCCACGTGACCGGCGTGAGACCTGGAGTGGGGCCCCAGCAGCAGCAGCTGGGATGGGGGCCCTGGGCTTACCCCGCGCAAGGGGAGCACACTGCCACCATGGGGCCTCTGAATCGAAAAGTTCCTCCAAGTCCCTCCGAGGCAGATCCAGGTTCCCCCTCTCGCGGGTGCTTGGCCTCAGGCGCCCCTGCCCTGCAATGTCACCACTGGAGCGCAGGCATTGCGGCCACAGGGCGGCCATCCCTCGCTCAGCACACGGCACCTCGCGCACGCTACGCCAGCCTACCGGTTGCGACTGTGGGCCGGGCCAGGCAAGCAGCGGGGGCAGACTCCAGCAACGGGGGGGAAAACGGTGCAGCAGGCACCAGGGGCAGCGGCCAGCAGGTGCCAGGGAGCTGGGTGGGCGGCCGGGGCCGCAGCAGGGGCCAGGGAGCCTGCAGCCCCTTGCACGCACCGTAGTTGTTGGCTTCACTAGTGTTTTCGATCTCCAGCACCCAGTCGCCGGAGGGGTCCTCGTCCCACGAGTGCGTGGTCATGAAGGCCCAGTCGTTGAAACCCTCGCCCGAGTAGTCGTGAGGCCTGGGGACAAGGGACAGGTGAGGTCTGCTGCCCGAGACACAGCCCTAGCAGCACAGGGGCGGCCGCCTGGACAGCCCCCAGGCTGTGGCAGTCGGGGCCCTACCTGGGAGCCAGGAGGGTGGAGCGGGTGCCCATGGGGCTGGTGAGGTGGATGGCCAGGTCGCCACGCCGGTTGTAGGAGAGAGTCAGCCTGGCCTGGACGTGCTCCAGCCTGCCGATGGAGCTGGCCTTCCCCAAGCAGGCGTCCACCTTCCTCCGGACCTCCAGGCGCTTCCCAATGTCTCTGCAGAGCACAGGAGGTGGAGTCAGTGCGCAGCCAGCAGGGGGTGCCAGCCCCCATACAGTAGGGAAAGGGCCCCCCCACAGCACCCGAGCCGAGGACCCAGGGAAATACCAACCCTGCTGCCTTCTCAGCTCACAAGCAACAACCCTCCAGAGCCCCAAGGGAAGAGCAGACAGGAGGTGTGGGACGTGACCCGGAGCGCCCGCCACTGCCAGGAATGCAGCGGCTAGGGAAGCCCCCCACCAGCCCCCCACCCCGGGCAGGGGTCCCCAGCTGCAGTGCCAGCACCACTCTGGGGCACAGAACCCAGCCCCACCACTCAGGGCAGCCTGGGGCCCAGGAGCTGTGTGGGGGACCGGCAGGGCTGAGCAGTAGCTGAAGATGACCCTGCGTAACAGTCAGACCCTGCGTGATCCTGTGCACCCACGTCAGAACACAGCCCCGCGGGACAGGACAAGGCTTGGCATGACCTTGGGAGATGAAGCTGGCTCTGGGGAGGGGCTGAGGTAGGTCTGCACTGCAATGCACAGCCGCTGCTGGCCTAGGTCAGCTGACTCAGGCTCTGGGACCCTCCCCACTTGCAGGATCCCAGAGTCCGGGCTCCAGAACGCCCACATTGCAGCTTAGGGCCCTGTGAGCTCGGACACAGCCATGGGGTTTTCTTTGTGGACTTTCCCTGAGAGGTCTGGCTCTGGGATGGACAAGATGGGACCTCCTGGCCTTTCCTGTGCCATAGCAGGCAGGCAGCTCCCCCAGCTCAGCGCTCGCTCCCCCCACCGCATGGGCACCACATTCAAACCAGCCCAGTTCCTGGAAGGCAGGGGGCTGCTCAGTGACTGCGTCCTCCCCGTCCTGAATAGCTGCACTGTGCCAGCCATGAATGGCTCCTTTCTTCACCTGCAGTGGAGACGGCAGCATCCCCAGAGCTCGGCTCCTGCTTCCCGGCCTGGGCACCGCATCTCCTCCCTCTCCCCAAAGCTGCCAGGCCAGGCTGAAGACCAGCAGGGCCCAGCCAGTGCTGCGGTGGCAGGGAATTTCAGAGAGCACCTGGGTGCTAGAGAAGCCCAGAGCTATGGGGCAGCCAGGGGAGATGGGGGCCCTGGGTGGCTCTTGACTGAGTTCCACTCCTAACACGCCAGGTGGCTGCGCTCGGCCTGGCACGTCTATGCTCCGCAATGGAGGGGCTGCGGGTGCCACCACGGCCTAGGAGCACTCGCGGATCCCAGGGTGCTAGTCCTGGGAAGCAAGCAGGGAGGGACAAGTGGAGCTAGAGACAGGCGCTGCTGCTGTCCAGGCCCCCCAAGCTCTGTGGGAAGCACTCAGCGCCCCAATCCCAGCCACACAGGGCACAGCGCAAGCACTGAGGAGATGGGCAAGCACAAGTGAAAGGAGCTTCTGTGTGAGCCCTGAAAAGACCCTTGTCCAGCACCAGCTCATGCTGGCTGCTCCCAAACCACAGCACCCGAGGGAGCGGCGCTGGCAAGCCACGTGCAGGCAGCAGAGCCCGGCACCACTCTGCACACAGGACGGGGACCCCGGCTCCCTCTGCACACGGCACTGGCACTCACCGGCAGCGCTGGCCCAGCCACTCCCCAGGGAAGCCAGATGGCCTGCAGAGGGCATGAGCCCCAGGGCAGGGAGCCAGAAGGGGGCTGAGCCGCAGACCCAGGCCAGTCTCTGGAGCCCCAGTGCTCTGGCTGAGGCCTCTTTCCAGCTCTTCTCCTCAGCTCAGGGTGCCCAAAGCGCCGACTGCAGCCTGCCAAGGGGGAAACGCAGGCCCCTCTCTGGCTCTGCCCCATGTCAGCCACGCAGGGAGCAGAGCATGGCTCCGAGCCCAGCCCTGCCCACCCTAGCACGCCTGGGCTCTACCCAGGAGCTGTTGGACTGTCTGGCCACACTGAGGGCTTGGGCACAGAGCAGGAGACCCCCCCCCCCACCCCCGGGACACACCAGCCCTCACTTTGGCTCAGTGAGGATGTCGATGATGCACTTCCTCTGGGGTCCCACCGTGGTCCAGTTCCTGGCCAGGGTCACCATGGCCCCCGCGTCCAGCAGGCCGTAGCCATAGGAGTGGCTGACTGCAAAGACAGAGAGAGGGTGAGGCGCAAGGCCCTGGGCGGACAAGGAAAGGTCCCTGGGGTGCCCCCCTCTGGGCACTGGGGGGTGCCTCTCATGTGTCCTGCAGCCAGCCCTGCCCAAGGCAAGCCGCAAACCCCACGGGCTGTGGCCCCCCCCCCGACCCACGCCCCAGAGGCTCCAAAGGCAGATTGGGGCACTTTGCGCACATACGGGAGGGGCCCGCGGGGTGGCACCGGCCGTGCCCAGATGATCACAGCCCAGGCAGGGGGGAGGGCAGCATGTTACCTTTGCGGCCCACGCCGTTGGTGGCCCAGTCATTGGTGTTGAGATGCGCCGGCTTCGAGGTCCGCACCACCAGGTGCTGCATGTCCCGCCAGGTCAGGTTCTTACTGCAGAGACAGAGGTGGGCTTGGAGCATGCATGGCCAAGGTCCTGCCAGGGCCAACTCCCACCCCCCCGGGATACCAAATCAGACACCCGGGTTGCTCCCTGTTCATCTGTGCCGTGGGGAACCCAGCCCGCCACCGCAGCCCTCGCCTGGCCTCACTTTGCTTCCAGGGTCAGTGCGATGATGCCAGCAGCCAGTGGAGCCGAGGCAGAGGTCCCCGTGTGCGACTCTGTGCACTTCTGCCTCAGGTCGGTCGTCACCTGCAGGGAGAGGCAAGGCGTGAGCCCCCATTGCACTCCCACCCCGGTCCCTGTGAACCCAGGGCACTGCCAGGGGGCCCCAGTTCATTTCAAACTCTGCCTGGGGGACAGGCCCCTCCCCACTCAACTGTGGAGCAGTCTGGATTCCCCTGGGTTAGCAAGAGTGAACCTGGGAGCAGCTCCCGGGGCCACAGTGTCCAGAAGCCCCATCCCTCAGGATCCCCGCAAGACCATTTCCAGAGACAGGGCTCCCTCAGCTCTCACTGGAGGTGCAGCCAACACAGACTGCCGCTCGCGGCTTGCCCTACTCCCGGCGAGGCGCCCAGCCAGCCCACAGAGAGAGCCCTGCTCCCGGCCAGCCCATGGAGAGAGCCCCACTCCCGGCCAGCCCAAAGAAAGATGGCCGCTCCCAGCATGCCCCGCTCCCAGCCTGGCGCCCGCCTAGCCTGGACTCACAATCTGTTTCTCGTTCTGGTTGCCGCTGCTGTAGGTGGTGGCCAGGGTGGAGGAGCAGGCCTCGCTGTACCAGGGCACGTTGCCGTACTGGGTGGTGCTGCTGATGGACAGCGTGTAGATGCTGTTGGTGTAGCCATCGCAGTTGCAGCTGTCATGTTCGCGGCCCCCATTCCCAGAGGCCCAGACGAATATGGAGCCCAGTCCCGCCCGGCCCTGTAGAAAGAGACAGTGAGGCAGGCCCCAGCCATGGCAGCCCACAGCCAGCCCAGCCCTCCTGCTCACCTGACTGACCCCTCGGAAGAACGCCTCTTCTGCCAGCCGGGCCGGCCCGTCCACCGTCTTGCCATCGTCCTCGGGGCCCCAGCTGGCACTGTAGATGTGGACGTGGTTGGGGTTTAAGCCCAGGGAGCGGGCCTCCACGGCGTCGGTCACTTCCCCGTCCAGCATGCGCACGCCTAGAGCCACAGGAGACGTCACCAGCTTCCCCAGCAAAGGCTCTGTGGCTCGAGGGGCTCCCCCTGCAGCCCCCTGGCTCCCCAGTGTGGAAGCTCTGGGATGGGCATGGGCTCCCCATGGCCTGCAAACTCGTGTCTGCAGGCACAAGCCCCGTGCAGGGTCTCCATCCCGGCCTGAGGTTGCGGGCTGAGAGGCAGGCAGGCCAGCCAGGGCCCCAGATCCTCGCCCATCAGGCCTCAGGCCATGGGAAGCAGTGGGCAGAGGCTCCCCACCAGCTCTGGCCCGGGCACACACCCACCTCCAATCCTGGCGTTGTAAGCCACTCCCACGCCACAGATCCCATTGTTTGCCACAGCAGCCACTTCACCGGCACAGCGGGTGCCATGTCTGCACCAGGGAACAGTAATACAGCACGGTCAGACGCAAAGCCCAGGAAGCACAGGCTGGGTCCCCGCAGCCCCAGGGGCCGAGCTGCAGCCTCCCTTGCTGCCACACTCGCACCCTGGAGCCGGGGCCGCTGTCCCACCGCCCAGCCAGGCTGCCCTGCCCAGCGCCCTGGGATCAGGAACCGAAGGGGGACAGGAACGGCCGGACTCAGCTCCAGCTGGCAATGAATGAGCCTGTGTCTGGGGAGGGGGAGGCAGGTACAGCTCTGCCAGGGCACAGGGGCTCCCCAGGCCCACCCCCACTCCCCACCAGCTGCAGATGCTCAGGGCCTGGAACCTGGTTTCCTGTGCTTGAGCCACCCCGATAGCCCCTGAATAGAATCAGGCTCCCACCACAGCTGGGGCCCCTGCCTCTCCTCAGCTCACCCCCCACCTCCAACACCCAGCCCACTGGGTGCGCTCCCCACCCAGGACAGGCTCCCTGGAGCAGCCAGGCCCCATCCAGCGCACCACGCCCCCAGGCAGACGACTCCTGGCCCCCCTCACCTGTTATCGTTCATCTGTGTGTAGCGAGGCTGTGGGTCTGGATCCTGGTCGTTCACATCAAAGCTGGCCCCGGGGTCCTAGAACACAGAAGCTCTGTCAGCTCAGCAGAGCCCCACGCTCCCTTCTGGGCCAGGCAGCTGCCCACGGCTGTGCTGTGGTTCACAGCAAGCTCAGGGAGCCACAGGCCAGCCCCTGCCCATGGCATGGGAGGGGGAGACTTCATTCCTCTAGCAGCCAGGACAGCCTTACCACACTTCTGGACTCTAGGACCAGGCCTGAATCCTGCTCAGCCCAGGGCCATGTGCCAGGAGCCTGGGGCTGAGCTGAGCGGCAGGTGTGGGCTTCAAAGACAACAGATCCCAGGATGCTGTGTGCCCAGCTGAGGGCACAGTGCAGCACAGGGGCTGTCCCTGCACGTGAGCGTGGTGGCCCCTACTCACATAGTTGTCCTCTAGGTCCGGGTGGTTCTTCTCAATGCCATCGTCCAGGATGGAGACAACAATCCCCCTGCCGGTGTAGCCCTGCTCCCAGGCCCCCCGCACATTCAGGTCCCGCTGGTTCATGTTGTACTAGAGGAACGAGACCAGAAACCCACTGATCACACCCTGAAAGACCCGGGGGTGGGGGGCGGTGCGACCCCCAACGAGGGTCCTGGAGCAGCAGCTCCCACCACCCACGGCTGTCTGCAAGCTACACCAACGTACAGGTAACAGAAAGGGTGCACCCCAAGCTACATCAGCTGCAATCAGACATGAAATCAGCTAACTTGGTTTGGCCCTTCAGGGGAGTCAGGGCAAGTGGAAGGACCCCAGAGGATACTGCCCCACTGTGACCAAGTGAGCATGTTCCTACTGTTTTGTCTGAATACTGTGTGTGCCTCAGTTTCCCCTATGTGTTACTCAAGTGTCTAGGTGGTGGGACAAGGGTGTGTGATACTTGCAACTGGTTGGCAGTCTCCCCTGGCCTCTAGGGGTTGCTGGCCCTGGCTTGGCCAGGCTGGATAATGGCTGAACCCGGGCGGCTCCGTGCTGCCCGAAGGCCTTCCCAGGCCGTGCGCAGGGATTAATACACCTGCTCTGGCTGGACAAGGCTGCCTGCCGGCGCTGCAGGCGCGTGCTGCTGGGCATCGCTCGCCCAGGGACTGCAGCTCGGCCCAGCTGGACTGGCAGGGCAGAGCTCCTGGGGAAGACGCTGCAGGGCTGTGGCCCAGAGGCTCGGTCTTGAAGGTGGGGGGAACACGTGCCATGTCCTGAAGGACGGGTGGGACCCCTCAGGGTCTGGGACACTGAAGGGCTCCTCCGAGGGCCTGTTTAAGAGCTGGGGCATAGAAGAGCCTGGGGAGCTGTGATGGGGGGGGAATCTGGCATCTGGTGAGGGGCGGACATGCTGCTGGGAGAGGGGCTATCTGAGCAGGAGCTGGCCCTGGCTCTGCTAATCCCAGCCATGTGCCATTAGCTGGAATGAAGGGATTAGGCGCGGCCTGCAAGGCTGGGAAGCCCCCCTCCCCAGCAGGGCACCAGTGACCCTCCTGGGCCTCGATGCAACTCGACCCCAGATTTAGCTACGCAGCCCCAGGATCAAAGCCCCCTCTCAGAGGCGGTCAGTCCTCACGCACGCCCCGCAGGAGAAGGGGACAGTGCAGACATGTTCCCAGACAGCCTGCCGCAGACGCTTCCCAGCAGGCACTGCCCCCCGTCCCGACCTCTAGCCCCCCCACTATTCCTACAACAACAGGGCCATAATAGCGAGGCTTGAACGAAAGCAGGAGCTTTGGAAGGGATGTAACCATTCCCGCTTCTGGGCGTTGACTGGCCTAAAGGATGGGGAGGAGGAAACGGTGCCTGGCCCCCGAACAGCCTGCTGCAGGGTTCCTTCCTCTCAAGCAGCTGCTCCCAGCCAAAGGCAGCGACAGGACACTGAGCTGGATGGCCCACAGGTCTGCTCTTGTCTGGCCATTCCCATGTTCCAGTTAGGGAAACTGAGACACGAGCAGGGCGATGCCTGGCACAGAGCAAAGCAGCTGACTAGAACCCAGCTATTGCACCCCCTCCCAACTCCTCCTGTACTGCATCCCCCTTCCCCATCCTCCAGTGCAGCACATCCGAGCCGCTCCCCTGCACACAGCCCCCAGCCATCACCCACCAGGTACCACTGCTGAGGGAACTTGGGATCTGTGGGCTCCGTGAAGGCGTCTCTCTTTGTCCTGCGCTTTGCCACCTGCTGCTCCAGCCAATGCACCTAGAGACCGACAGAGGAGAGTGAAGAGCGCCCCCCTCTGAGCAGACGGAGGAGCCAGCTCAGGCTTGGGCATCCGCTCCTCCCAGCAGCTACAGGCACCTGAGACTGACCCCAGCTAGCCTGGCACGCAGCTGCCACTGCCCTGGCCACCCAGCCTCAGGCTATACAAGCCCCCTCTCGCCCCAGGAGCGAGCGGGACAGAGGAGGTTGCCTGGCAAGGGCATGATGGGGCCTGTGCAATACCTCAGGGGAGGGGGCGCTCCAGGCGGAGGCAGGTACTCTAAAGGGGCAGGGCTGCACCTCTGTCCGGGGCTCAGAGGGGCCAGGAAGGCAGGAGGAGGAAATCCCAGTGCGGGCGTTCTCTCACTCAGTGGAAGGAGTGGCTGCAATGGGTTGGCTCCATGTCAGCCCTGCTCTCAGGCCTGGCCGGGGGCCCGCATCATCCTGCTATGGACGAGCGCAGGCTCTCGGCTGGCACCCTCTCCAACACACGCCCCAGGGAGCCTTTCACAGAGCTGCCAGCACAGGGCCCGGGCTGCTGGGCCAAACCTGCCACAGCCCCTGGCTAAGGAGCTCTCAGGGCAAAGGCCTGAGGGGCAGCGTCCTGCACAGGAACGGCCAGCATCCCACGGCAGTGCTCACAGCAGGTGCCCCTCTGCCCACCCAGAAACCCAAGGCCCTGCCCGTTCCCCGGGGAGCACAGCAGCAGCACAGAGCTCTGAATCCCGCCAGCCAGCACCTTCCCCCACTACGCGGGCACCTCTGAAGCCACCACCAAAGTTTGTGGCCCACAGAGATGCTGGGGGGCGGGGGGGGAGGGCAGAGGAACCAGTGTCCAGCCCTCTGTAGTTTTGAGGCTGGAGTGCCAGGTGAAGCCATGCCCCCTCCCTGCCCCTCAGGGCCCCTGCATTCGGCACCAGCCTTGGCAGAAGCCATGTGCCAGCCCAGGAGCCCGTTCAGAAAAGGGTTCGGACACCGCGACTGGCCTGGGCACTGGGCGCGGTCCAGCCGCTCCGCAGGACGCATGAGCAGAGCTGGCGACGAAGGGGTTGGCGTGATCCCGGCAGAGCAGACGGCTGATTAGGAGCAAGGCAGCGCCCGGCATTCAGTCCCGCTGCCTCTGAATGGCTCAGGGGAGCATGCAGCTCATGCGAGATGTGACCAGGCTGGCACAGCACCCGCCTGAGTACCAAGCCCAGTATCTGACAACCCTGACCCCTAGCCCCCTGCTATTCCAGCCCTGGACCCCCAGCTGTGCCGGTGCCCCCCAGCCCTGACCCCTAGCCCCCTGCTATTCCAGCCCTGGACCCCCCCCATCCCTGACCCCTAGCCCCCTGCTATTCCAGCCCTGGACCCCCCCATCCCTGACCCCAAGCCCCCTGCTATTCCAGCCCTGGACCCCTAGCTCTGATCCACAGCCTACTGTGATCACAGTCCTGGTCCCCTCCTCAACTCTGCTGATGACCCCAGCCCTGCCCCTGCCCATCCCAGCACTAGGCACCACGCAGGCTGGCGACTGGGACCAAACTACCATTGCCAGGTGGCTCAGCCCTTCAACCAGGAGCTTCCCAGCGGGGGCGCACGGGGCAGCCCCGCAGCCAGCTCAGCAACGACAGCATGGCAGACACCACCTACCTGGGGCTCCCTGGCCAAATGGCTGTGCCGGGACCGGTGGGGCGAGAGGGAACGTTTCACTACCGCATGGTGCCGGAAGTGGTAATAGTCACCGACAATCTGCAACAGAGAGAGCGTGGGTGAGACCAGCACAGAGCCCTCCAGCCCCGCCCCGGCTCCCCAGGGCCCGACCTGCCACGCCACCTGTGGCCATACAGCAAGTCTGGGCAGAGCAGGGATTGGGAGCCTGGACTAGACCTGCCCCATCCCCGGCCCTCTTATTACATGTCCTACAGTGCTGGACAGAGAGCCCCTGCCCACAGAGCAGGGCTGGGAGGGTCACTGGAGGTGCTTGGGCAAGCCATGGGCTAGCACCTCGTGGTCTGCACACTAGACCTTGGCTGGGTTCTTTCACAGTAACTAAGTGCAGCGGCAGGGGGTGGGCGAAGGGAGAGGGCACAGTGAAGGGGGACAGACAAGGAGGCCTGGAGCAGCCACACATGGATCCCCCCAGGGTTGTGGTCCTGCAGCCTGCTGAGGGGAGGGGCGCACAACACCCCCCCATGCTAGCAGCCCCTGGCTTGCGGGTGCCCCCGTGCCCTGCTCTGTGCCCAGCTGGGGTCGGGGCTCCAGTTGTGAACATGAAGACCGAGTCCCAGAGCAGCCTCCCCAGCGACAGACCACCCCTCCCACCCCCACCCACTACAGAGAGCCTGGGAGCCTGCACCCATGCCCCCTGCTGTGCCATTGACCACTTGCCCCATGCAGAGCTGCAGCCCAACCTGCCAGGATGCTGTAGCCTCTACCCCGAACCCCCAGTCTCTGCCTGACCGGGACAGGAGGCCAAGGCACAGGGCCATGCCTGGACTGCTCTTCTCACCTCGGAGCTGGGGCCTCCGCAGCTCAGCTGCTGTTTGGGAGCAGCCAGGTCTCCCTACTCCCCCCCATGCTCAGCAAGGGAGCAGGACCCCCTGTCCACTTCAGACACCCCCCAGAGTGCCCCAGCGAGGCGAGCCCCTGAGCGCTGCCCACAGGCTATGCTGGCTGGGGTGGGAGCAAGGGCTCGCTCCTCTGCCCAAAGTCGCATCCACTCCAAAGCAAGTGCGCAGGGCCCCTGCCTCCCAGGGGCTGCTCTCGGGGGGCACCTGCTGCCAAGCAGGCCTCTGAGCAGGGCGCACACTGTACTGGTGAGTGAGCCCGGCTGCAGCCCCAGCCCCCGGGCCGGCCTGCGCAGGCCCAGTGCTCAGTCACCTCCTGGGGCTGCAGCCTCTGGCTCCGCGAGATGCCACGGCCAAGTCCAGCTAGCAGGGAGCTGGACATCCCAGGGCTGGCAAAGGTGCCTGCTGCACACCCAGGGGCCCTGGTACATACGGCTCCCCCTCCCAGCCCAGTGAGGCCAGCAGCTTCCTCCCCCGCAGCCAGGCCTTGCTCTGGCCCCACCTGGCTGCGTCCCCCTCCCCGGGAAGGCACCTAGGGCCATCCCCTGCAGGACCAGCGTGCAGGCAAGGCTCAGGCATGTCCTCTGCTGGGCACCATTGCTCCCTGCTGGGTGAGGCCTGTGCCTGGAGTGGGCAGACGCCACCGCGCTGGCTGCGGGGAGAGCAGACAGCAGGCTCCTCAGGAGGGGGCGGGCAGCGGACACAGAGCCCGCTGTGCAGGGAGCCCCCAGGCTGGCTCAAGGACCCACTCTGGGACCCTGCAGGTGTCCAGCCCTGCTCTCTCCGCCCGAGGGCAGGGCTGAGCCATGGTGGGCTGCTCCCCATCACACTTGGCTTGCTCCCAGGAGAGGAAGCAGGCGGCCACTGGCTGGGCCCATCCCAACGAGGATGTCTCATGTCCTGGCCCAGCCTGTGTGCTGCTCCCCACTGCCATCCCCGGGCACCGCGGCACCCCTCCCCACATGCCCAGGCGGACACAGGAGTTGAGGCAGGCGCTGAGCCATAGGGGAGCTGGGCAGGGGCAGAGGGGACTGTGGGCCCCTTGGCTTCTTGGAGAAGAGACTCCAGCAAGGACCCTGCCCAGCCCAGGAGGCAGGCCCAGCCGGGCGCCTGCAAATCCTCCCAGAGCAGGTGCTGGGGACCAGGCAGAGGCAGCGACTGGGCTCTGCTCCCCGGCATGGCCCCCTGCTCAGCCTGGCTTCCTGCCCAGAGCAGCCACAGCACACGCCAGCGGCTCCCGCCAAGCCCATGGGGTGGAGACCGGGCACCTCTGCAGCTCCAGCCCCCGCTGCCACCATGGGTTCCACAGCCCCCCACTTCCACCTGAGCGAGGGCCCCAGCCAGAGCGCCAAGCGCTGCCCTGCACATGCAGCCCAGAGAGGGAGGGTGGCCATGGGTTCGTGCAGCTCTGGGTTCGAGGGGCTGCTCTGCCACAGACGCCCTGCGTGACCTGGGCGAGTCCCTTCTGTGCCCACGCGGCAGCGTGCTGGGGGAAGGGCTACGGTGCCAAAGGCCAGAGACAGGCCCCCACGCGTCCTGTCAGTGGGGCCGTGGTCCTGGTCAGGCGGAGGGCAAGGGATGCGACCAGCGCCACGTGATACGGGAGCTGGGGGAGAGAAAAGCTACTTGGTTTCATAAGCTGCCCTTAGCCCAGCGAGCGCCACGTCCCTCCTCGCCTGCCTGGGCCAGTAACAGGGGCCCATTGTTCCCCAGAGCAGCTCCCAGCTCTGCCTGGTCACCAGACAGGATTAGGGTCTGCCCGGACCGAGTAGCAACGCTAGCAGGCAGCCACCTGTCCTGCAGGCAGCCCTGCTCCAGAACAAGCCCCCAGACCCAGCACCGAGTGCCCCTGAGGCTGCGGGAACGGGCCACACTCAGGGCCGGGCTCCATCCCAGGCACTGCTGGCCCAGGGCAGCTGACCCGGCCTGCCGCCCTCCCCAGCGGGGGCCCCCCTGCCGGCCATAGGATGGGAGAGCAGCCCTTGGGGAGCTCCTCAGGTGGGCATGCCAGGCCAGTGCAACTGGAGCCCGGGATGAGCTGGGGGCAGAGGGTTGGCATGGGGCAGCAGGGGTCCAGGAGTGGGCTGCTGCCTGCCATCACCTCAGGAACTAGCCGGACAACAGGGCCCAGCACCCACGGGCCCCCGGAGACATGCTGCCATGGCAAGAGGCTGGAACGGACACCTGTTTGCTGAGCCGAGATGGGAGATAAGAGGACACCACCCTCCACTACCCGGCGGCAGGAACCGGCGGAGAGCGGGAGCAGGGTGGGCAGAGGTGGCAGAGACACAGTGGGGCCGAGGGGCACTGCAGAGTCCTCTGCCTGCACAACGGCACCCCCCAGGCTAGCAGCTGTGCCAGCAGAGACACTGGGAGAACTGGGCCCTCCACCAGTGCCCTGTCCTGGCCCCGCCTGAGCCCCACGCCATCCCCAGGCACCATGGCACCCCTCCTTGCCCCATTCGAGCAGCAGCCCTACGTCCAAGCCAGCTCGCCACCTCAGAAGCCTCCGAAAAGGCTTGGGGGGCACTGCCAGGCGCTCCCCACCCCCGCTGGCTCTCACAGGCTCCTCCCCCATTGCTGCTGCATCCAGCCCCCCGTAAAACCACCCCCAGAGACAGCAGCAGGAAGAGCCTCCCAGAGAAGCTACGTGGGAAAGTGGCTACCTCCCCACATCCACCCATGGGCGGGGACCCCTGCTCACCATCCAGCCATCTCAGGGCAGTTACTGCCAGGAACCCAGGCATCCCTGGGCTGGTCACCAAAGCTCGGAGCTGGCAGCAGGTGAAGTGCTCAGATGGGTGCCTCCCACAGGCAGCCTATGTTCCCTCCAAGCTGGGCAAGGGCTCAGGGCTGCGGCAGGGAGAGGTGCTCCTCCCTGCCGGCCAAAACATGGACCAGCTGCGGTGGGGAGGGGCACCCCTCTCTCTGTCCAGCCCAGCCTGAGCTACCGCAGCGGGGGAGAGACGCCGCTCCCCCAGCCCCCAGCCGCTGCGGCGAGAGAGGGCTGGGGGGAGTCCTCTCTCCCACCGCAGCCCCAGGCTGCACCCCAAAGCCCTCATCCCCAAAGCCCACCCGCCCACATCCCAACCCTCTGCCCCAGCCCTGAGCCCCCTCCCACAACCCAAATCCCTCATTCCCGGCCCCACCCCAGAGCCTGCACCCCCCAGCCGCAACCCTGAGCCCCCTCCCACACTCCAAACCCCGTGGCCCCACCCCCACCACATGAATTTTGTGATGTGCACCCACATGAAGGTCACGTGTCACACCTCACCTCCACATGGGTGCACATCACAAAATTCATTCCGCACATGGACATAAAAAATTAGAGGGAACACTGACAGCCCTGTGTCCTGCCCCCTCTGAGCCTCACCCCCAGTCCCGCCGGCCTCCTGTCAGCCAGGGCTTTGGAGATAGGTGCTGCTGGGAGGCCCAGGCCATCCCGGTGCCAGCCTGGCCCTGCCGGGCCCAGTGTCACACTGGTCTGCGGTGCCTCATCGGGGAATTAAGTGAACTGGATGAGCCAGAAAAACACCATCCTTCAGTTGCGTTGCCAAATGCAATCACTGCAGCAGGCTGGGAAGGCCCCCTCCACAAACCCACGCAGCTCTGCTCCTCCCTCCAGGATCTCGGCACCAGCCTCAACAGCTCCCTGTCACCAGCTGCTGCTGCATGGCCGGAGGAGCGGGAGGGCAGGAGGTGGCACACAACCCAAGCAGGGGTTCAACTGTACGCTCTGGCCAGGGGACCCTGAGCTCATAGCTTGGGGCTCAGCAAAATCCGCTGCATTTGGCAGAGGGGTCTGTGCAGCCCCAGTGCACTCTGGGACCTGCCCCAGTGGGATGGAGACATGCAGGGCACGCCAGGAGACGCAGTCTGAGTAGCAGGGCACCCCACAGAGCAAGCTGCGGCCAGCACTGCCCTGCAGGAACCTCCTAGCAACAGCCCAGACCCAGCAGCATGCCTGCACTGCGGGGCCACAGACCAGGCAGCTTCTCCCCCAGGCCCTGGCCTTCCAGAAGCCAACCCAGCAGGCTCAGCAGCAATGCACCCTCCAGCCCAGCTCTCCCCCACTCGCCTGCATGGTGGCAGGCTGTGCCCTTGGGCCCCAACACTCCCCAGCAAGCACGGCCCTCCCTCTGGCAGCCAAACCGGCCCTACTGCCAGTGAGGAGGCATCTGCAGGAAGAGCAGCTCCGGGCGTAGAGGGGGAACCCTGGCACCAAGGGGCACTGGCCTCAGTGCGAGGTTTGCAGCTTTCACGCCAATTCCAAGATCTGTACATGGGTCAGGCCCCTCCATGCCACCCCCCCACAGCCCACACCAGCAAAGCAAACGCCAGGCCACTCCGTGCCATCCCCCCACCACAGCCCACACTGTCAGAGCAAACGCCAGGCACCGGCTGCTCTGAGAAGTGCTAGCCCCTGCCCCCACCCACAGCAAGCGCACACGGTCCTTGAGCCCTGCGTGAGGGTCCCTTTATGAGCCGGCAGAAAGAGGCACCCGGGCTATTCCAGAGGCAGCTGCTTTCCCTGCCCCCCAGCCGGCTGCAGCCGGATGGCTCAGAGCAAGGTCCCAGCCCTGCCGCCACCAATTGTGAAACTTCCTGAGGGATTTCAACCCCCCGCCCACTTCCTTCCTGGCAGAGCGACAGCCCTGCACCCTGCCGGCTGACGAAGGCCCCCCTTGCAGGGCATGGAAGCCCACTACTCAGACACCCACTTGCACTCCCCATCCCCAGCTCTGCAGCCCCTGCCCCCAACCCACCCTCAGGGCAGAGGCTGGGGCTGGGCCAGTTGCTCTCCTTGCCGTGTGCCCCGTGAAGCCCTGGAACGGGCGCAGTGGCGATTCTCGCCAGACAGAGGCGGTGGGGGCAGGGCAGCTGTGCAAGGACAGAGCCAGGAGCCCCGACCGGGCCCGGGCAGCCCAGCCCCCAACCGGACACCAATCCGGGCACCCCTCCCTTACTCCTGGGGGGACTGTAGGAGAATGGTCAAGAATGCAGGAGGGTTGGGTTCCCCTTCCCCCAAACAGTAAACGGGGGGGCAGGGGAACTCCCCATGGCCTTAGGCCCCTGCAGAGCCTGACCCCATGTCACTAGGGCAGAGCCCAACAGCAGCCAGTGCTGCCAGGGCAGGGTGCAGGGGCAGAGCCAGCCCCCCAGATCACAGACATCCCAAGCCCCTGCTCCCCCCTCAGGACACAGGTGCTCCTGAGCACTCACTCCTCAGCCAGAGGAAGCCTGGCAAACTAGCAGCACCCCGCTGCCGGCAGTCCTAGCCCAGGGGCCCCCGGCCGGCAGTGCTTCACCAGGGCTCCCAGGAGGGGCAGGGAGACATCCACAGCCTTCCCCCTTCGGTCAGGGACGAAGCAGGCGGGGAGCAGGGAAGTGCAGCACAGGCTGGCTCAGCCAGCCTCTGTTTCCACCCCGCTGGGGGTGGTGGGTCCCGGCCGCCCACTGCTAGGCCCCAGCCGGCTCACCCCGAGGCGCACGCCTGGTAGCGCGTCACGCTCTGCTTGCCACACCACTGCGGGCTGCACCCAGCGCTCCTGAGAACACGTCACCTTTTCCCACCACACTTGAGCAAGGGACAGCGATGGCGCCGGTGCCCTGGGGACAGCACTCCCACCGCTGCTCACGAGCCAGGGGCTCAGGGAGTGGCCTGGAAGAAAGAGCGGCCACCAGGACAAGAAAGGCCCCGCCCGTCGCACGCGCCAGCAGGCAAAGGAGCTCCACGAAGCATCGGCCCTGCCAAGGCCGGGACCTCACCTCCAGGCACATCTCTGGAGAGCTGCCTTCGCTATCGTCGGTGTGAACGGCAGCCGTGCCCCCATCACGGGGAGCGGGCGCTAAGCCAGTGCTGCGGAGATAGCAGGGGCTGCCAGGCTCCCAGCACAGAGATAAGAGAGAGGACGGCAGAGCCAATGGGGAACAGACACGAGTCCCACGCAGCCGGCTGAGGGGTAGCTGCGGGCCAGGCCCGGTGCTCAGCCCCCATGCCCACACACTGATGGAAGGGAAACAGGGCCAGGCTGACACATGCATTTGCAGAGGGCATTCCTGGGGAAGGACACAGGAGTCACTGTCAACAACCCGCCTAACAGATCTCCTGTAGCAGGTTGCAGGTTTCAGCACCCGCTGTCCCACACGGGAATGCTGGACCTTTGTGCCCAGCTCACTTGAGGGGGAGCAACTGGCATGGGTCCTAGAGACTCACCCAAACACTGCTCCCCCCACGATGCAGCCACCCCACAGCCCTGCCTCGCCCACTCAGTCTGCTAGTTGTGGGACATGAGTGCATCACCCCTCTCCCCAGTCCGTGGGCAAGTCAGCTCCAGGCTGGGCTGAGGGGCAGCCCTGCCGGGGGGGGGGGGGGAAGGGGCAGAGGGAGGCCCTGCTCCCAGCTCACACCAAGCCAGGAGTGCCAACAGAGGCCTTGCCAGAACTGCACTGACAGGGCCCCAGGGACCTGCCTGGCCTCGTGCAAACAGACCGCCCCTGCCCCCCAGGGAGAGCTGCCCCACGTGGCCCCAGGGCAGGCTCTGATGCCAGGAGCCAGAGGGCCTGCAAGGGGCAGGCTGCGCACCAGGCACACAGGACCGTTCCGGGGGGGGGGTGGCGCCAAGCAGGGAGAGGCTCACTCACCGGCCCAAGATTGAGGAATCCATGCTTCCTGGCCAGCCTCTCAGCCTCCTGCGGCCCCGTTGGGACAAGCACGGCCCAGGTGTTGGTGTAGACGTGCTGGCCTAGCCCCTCCTGGGCCAGCCACGCCACCACCACCACTGGAGTCCACAGCAAGAGCAGCAAACGGGGCCCCAGATCCATCAGAAGGTTGGAGCCTCTCGCCGGGGCCCAGGAACACCAGTGCCCAGCGGGCGCTCCCCGCTCAGCGCTCACTCTGCCCGGCTGGCCCTCCAGCCGGCCTGGGGATCATGGGGACGACATCCAAGCAGCAAGCTGAGAGCAGTGAGCCGGAGGCAGGGGCTGGACAGCACCACAGCGGATCAGAGGTCCCCTGGAGGAAAAGCAGCACAAGTCACGGCTGAGCCTCTCCACAGCGATCAGCCCCACAGAGCCCCCCGGAAACACAGCACTGCCAGGAGAGCCTGCCCAGGCGCCAGCGCACAAGCAGAGCGCAGTCCTTGACCGGAGGGAGCGCAGCGCCCCACGGGGGGCGAGACGCGAATCCCTCACAGTGGGGCCCTGCCCGCCAGCCCAGCTCCCAGCTGCAGAGCTCCAGGGGGCCAGTCTCATCTCACGCTGTTTACCCTGCTATTGGCCAATGTGTGTTTATGCTCTAGGCTTACGAACAGGCAGACCCAGCCGGCAGGGAGCAGGGCAGGCCGTGTTTGCCGAAGGCGGGGAGAGGACAGCAAATGGCTCCCTCTGCCCAGGCAGAAGCAAACAGGAAACTCACCCCAAGCGCCCAGCTCGAGGCAGACCCCACCTGGGCAAGGGGCAAGCAGCCAAACCACAGCAGGGGGAGGGGCGGGGGGAGAGAAACACACTCAGCCTCTCCGTAGCCAGCAATGGAGACAAGCAGCCCCAGCACCTCCCTGCCACCCACACCGGCCTTTAATCAGCTCCTTCACTCACAAGGGCACTGAGAAACCTGGAGCCAGGGGGCCTGGGAGAGCCACTTGGTGCAGGAGCACCACGCCCAGCAGACCCCAGCACCAGGTGATGCCACCAGGCCCAGATGACACCGGCCCAACCCCACAGCAGAGGCATGGCCATGCCTGGTCACATTCAGCCTGAAGCCACGTTGCCCCTGGCTTGGGAGGGGGATGAGGATGGGGACGGGGATACTCAGCCTGACTGCCACGCAACAAGTACACAGCCGCTCAACTCCTAAGAGTCAGGGCTAGGCGTCAGGGGGCCAAACCCCATGGATCCAGGTGACAACCTGGAAGGGGGAAATGGGGATCACACGGAGCACCTGGCTAGCAGAGGCAGCAACATAAGCCTGTAATTGCCTACGGGTCAAAGAACCTACTGATGGCGGGAATTACCCCTCTGCCCAGCTCAGCACTGCCCAGCACCCAAAACAGTTTACATGTTGGCACCCTAATGAGAAGTAATAATGGTGTGCGAAGGAGGCCTGGGGGGAGAATGGGGGACACAGCCCTGGCATGAGGTGAGGGGCTGCAGGAAATCCTTGAAATAGAGGGGGATGGGGAAATGCAAAGAACCCCGACGTGAGCTATGAAGGCCGTGACCCCTAGTTACAATTCAGTGGAAGATTATTGCAGGGGAGATGAGTGGCCTTAGGAGGGCAAGGGGGCCCATGCCCCGGCCACCTAGCCAGGGACAAAGGGCTGCACCAAGTGGCATGAAGTGGGGCTGCACTAAGACCCAGGCACTGCAGGCCCTTGCCCGCCCAGCTCCTGGAGCCAGGTGATGTGCTAAACAAAAGGAGCGATTCCCACAAAGAGCCTAAGCCCTGGGCCTGGGAAGAGAAGCAAACAGCGAAGTCGTGATGGCTCAGGGAGGGGTGTCCCCATGTTCCTCAATGAAGGGTTGACGCCACATCCCCAGCTGAGAGCAGAGTGCAGTGAACCCGGCCCACCCACGGACTCAGAAACACCCTGGCTGCGTGGCCCTGCTTCTCCCAGGGTGTGAGGAAGGAGGGAGCCCCTGCTCCTGCTGGGAAAGGAAGGGGGCCCATACCCCTGCTCCTACCTCTCAGAGAGGGGAAGACTCTCCTTGTGACTGCCCTTCTAAGTGGGGGCAGGGCTGATGGGTAGAGCTGTAGTGTGCCATGGAACGCCAGGATCTGGCCCCAGCTGCCCTTGCCATAGGGATGGACAGAGCAGGGCTCGCCCTAGCCCCATCTCCCACATAGACAGGCTCTCCCGAGCCCCTAGCACTCAGTGGGTGCCTGTTTCCACAGAGCAGGAGGGATTAGATTCCTTATGCTAGGGCCCAGAGACCTGTTGAGAGTCACCGCACAGCCCTCGGTGCCTGCCCCTTGCAACTTGCCGCCCTATTAACCACAAGGGGGATGTCCCGGGGCATAGGGCAGCAACACCTGGGCTTCCAGAGACCAGCTTTGCACAAACCCAGAGGAAAGGCTACGGGGGAGGGTTTCACAAAAGGTTATTATGGAGTCACAGAAGCAGTTCAGCCAGTGATTCCAGGGTGGCTCCCACCTAGCTGCTCTGCATGGGCAGCACCACAGCCGAGGCCACGCCGCTGACCTGACACTAGACAGACACCCACATATAACTGGGTGTGTCGGCCATTGCAGCGTCTCCGCCGAGCTCGAATCCTGCCTGCTAAACTCTGGCACTTAACGATAGCCTGTGGAATTCACCAACACTAGATAATTACGCAGTCCATTGCAGAGACGTGGCCACCAAGACTACATGGCCCAAAACAAACCACTTCCTCTTGATCCATCAGAGCATCGGCAGGGGCAGCCAGTCCCTCCCCACCCCCAGTCGATTACCCAGTTGCCCACCTTCTGCAGGTCCAGCACTCCCCCCCTCCAGCCAGGGCTGCTCCAGTGCCCCACCAAAGCCAGTGCCCACTGATGGCAGCAGGCGCTTTACCCAAGTCGGGGCGGTGAGGCTGCTCTCTCCTGCCAGGAGCACCTTACAGCCATCGGTTTCCTCCCCAGCCCCGCCCCCCAAGACCCATGTTTCTGAAGAATGGGGGGGGGGGGTCTGCACCACAGAACTGCCCATCCCCACAGGAGCAGTCAGGAGCCGCCCGGCATAAGTGGGAATAAGAACTGCCCCTTCTAACACAGTCATTTCAGAGCGACTGGCCATGCAGCATGCCAGGTGCTTTCAGCCCCTAAGACCACCCAGCCCAGCCCAACTGCCCAGCGGTCCAGCTGGGGCCCTCCCTCAGCTCTGGCAAGTTTGGGGCACTAGGTTCGAAGGTGCTTTGGGGTCCCCAAGCAAAGCTCCCCTCAGCTCCACTCTCAAGCCCAGCTCCAGCCCAAGCCCAGCGTGTCCAGGGGGCCAGAGACACCGCTCAGAAGCCAAGACACTGACGGGGGGCTGGCTCTGGGAAGGGCCGTGGGTCCGTTCCCCCTGCTCAGAGCACCCAGAAGGGCGCCCCCAGCCTAGAGCCAGGCGCAGGGAACACAAGCTGCCCTGAGAGCCAGGGGAGGGGGCCCTGCCCCGTCACCTGGGCAAGGCTGCAGCTCTGTGGGGTCACCAAAGCAGTAACGTCCCACTGCACAATGGGGCACCCCATAAGTGTCCCCGGGGACAGAAACGATTCACAGCTGCCCAGAGCAGCAGCGCCATCGCCACCCGAAACCAAGCCGCGGAGCGGGCAGGCAGACCCCCGCCTCCCACCCCGGGCTCGGCGCTTCTGCTGCTGCTCTCGCTGGACGCCCACCCCGCCAACGGGCCCCCGGCCCCGGCCCGGCCCCGGCCCCGGCCCCGCCAGGCAGGAAGCGCCAGGCCCAGGCCCGCACGCAGGGCTCGCCCCAAGCCCGGCCACCCCGCGACTCACCCACCCGGCTCGGGCGCCGCTCGCAGGCAGCCCGCGCCCCGGCGGCTCCCCCGCGCCCCGCGCCCGCCGGGCGGAGAACGGGCAGGGGCAGCCCAGGAAACGGGCCCCGCAGCCCCAGCTCTGGGCCGGGCTCCCCTCGGACTGGGCGGAGCCCGGGAAACTGCACCGGGGCCCCTTGCCCGGCCCGCGCCGGAGCTGTCAAGCCCCGAGCCAGGCCTCTGCTCTCCGCGAGCGCTGCGGGGCGCGGCTCCCCCCGGCCCGGCCCGGCCCGGCCCGGCTCGCGGCTGACGGGCACCCGGGGGAGACCTGCCCCCGGTCCCCGAGCGCGCTGCCCGCGGGCCGGCAGACGGGGCGCCCCGGTCCCCCCGGACGGGCAGCGGGGGCGCGCGGCCCGGCCCGGCCCGGCTCGGCTCGGCCCGGCCTTACCCTGCGCGGCGCTCGGCTCCGCTCGGCTGGCGGCCGTGGCCCTTTATGGGCGGCGGCGGAGCAGCGTCACCTCGCGGGGAAGCCCGGAGCCCCCGCCCCGGAGCCGAGCCCGGCCCAGCAGGAGCGGGGGGGCCAGGCCCGGCCGCCGCCTGGTGACTCGCCGCAGCTGTCAGCCCGGCTCGGCCCGGCCCGGCCCGGCCCACGGGCGCCGCCGGATGCCGTCACGGCTGCAGCGGGGCTCCCCCGGCCCGGCGCCCGGCCCCTCCTCGGGAGGCGGCGCCCTCGGCCCCGCGCCGGGCCGGGGGGACCCTGCAGGTCTGGTGCGCGGACTGAGACCCCGGTCCCCGTCTCCGCCCCCCGCGGTATGGGGGTCTCCCCCCCCCGACATGCGGTTCACGCCCGATCCCCTTCTCCCCCCCAACACCTCCTCCCACTCCAACCCCAGGGGGTGCATTGCTCCTCCTACGAAGCTGGGGCCCAGCTTGCTGTGAGGGCTCCCCTGGAAGGATTTGGCTGGGCAGTGTAATAACCTCCCCTGCGGGTCCCTGGGGAGGTTGAATCCAGGGCCTGCAGTAGACACC
This sequence comes from Chelonia mydas, assembly GCF_015237465.2. Taxonomy (NCBI): domain Eukaryota; kingdom Metazoa; phylum Chordata; order Testudines; family Cheloniidae; genus Chelonia; species Chelonia mydas. The sequence continues at coordinate 83,214,792 of NC_051250.2, forward strand.
TCTGCGCTGAGCTAGAAATTAGCTTCACCTTGAATGATCCCTGAGAAGATGTATTCACTTACGCTGAACAGTCTGTTCCTCCTTCTCTGTAGCTGCGATGCTGAGTACCTTTCCCAGGCCCGAGGAAGAGCGCTGTGTAGCTTGAAAGCGTGTCCCTTACCAGCAGGAGTTGGTCCATAATCTTACCTGACCCACCTCCACAGCTGTAGTAAAGTGCCACCCTTTGAGGAACAGGTGGTGAAATGACACGCATCTTTGTAACAAACACAGGTCCCAGGTTGATGAAGAACATGAAGGGGAAGGGACTGGAGAACAGTAACCGAAGAAATCATGGGGCATAAACACCAAGGTCCCTAATGCTGGCCATCGGTATTATTTGCTCCTTGGGTCAGGGGCACTATCCGAACAATTCGGGCCCAACCACCATGTCTGGGGATAAAGAACAGTTTCTTCCAAACCAGCCACCACTAGACGTGTCCCCAGAACATTAGCAAGTAGTGATGGAAACAGGGTGTTTCAAACATGAACCTTCCCTGCAGTTTGCAACCCAAGTGCTGCAGCCTTGAGCTTGCTCCTGCCTGAATGAGGGCCAGAATGAGAAATTTACTAGAAAGTGTCAGAGGGGTAGCCCTAGTCTGAGTCCACAAAAACAATGAGGAGTCCAGTGGCACCTTAAAGACTAACAGATTTATTGGGGCGTAAGCTTACGTGGGTTAAAAAAACACTTCTTCAGATGCATGGAGTGACACATGAAGAGAAGGGAGTTACCTTACAAATGGAGAACCAGTGCTGACAGGGCCGATTCAATCAGGGTGGATGGCACTGGTTCTCCATTTATGCCTGCACCTGTAATCTTCACTCCATGCATCTGAAGAAGTGTTTTGTTTTTTTTTACCCCCAAATAAATCCATTAGTCTCTAAGGTGCCACCGTTCTGGACTAGAAAGTGACTCTGCACGGAAGTGAAACTGAGTGGTAGAGTTTCATCCCCACAGCAGAGAGAAATGCACCAAACAGCTGGGTGAAAAGGAAGATTTATTTACAGCCTGAGTACATTTGCATTTTTAATATGACTGTGTACTGAGTCTATGTATAAAGAGCACGGGCAGGAGGCAAACCTGTTTCTGTGTCACCGATAACTTGAAAGAAAATGATCTTGAATGCTTACAGATCAATGTCCTAACAGATAAATCATAAGATGGGGTATTAGTTGGTGTCTGCTACAGACCACCCAATCAAACTAGGGAACAGGATGACCGGCTCCTTACGCACCTATCTATAATGTGTAGGGGGGGAAGCTGAGCGATCATGGGGTACTTCAATTTTGAGTGAAATACACTGGAGGTCTCATGCTGCCAGTACTAAAACATCCTTGGAATTCCTGAATATTAGAGATGAGAATTTCCTAACTCAAAAAATGTTTCACCCAGCAAGGAGGATTCTATATAAGACTTTGTCCTGACAAATAAAGAGGAACTGATCATAGAACTGAACATGAATGGTAATTTAGGTACAAGTGATCATGACTTGATCATCACATTTATAATGTGCAACAGAATAAAATCCAGACCAGTGATGCATACGCTTGTTGCTTTAAAAGGGCCAATTTCACAAAGCAGAAAAAAATTATGAGCCAAATCATCTGGAAGGAGGAATTTAATCAGAAAAAAATGAATAATTGGGAATTGTTTAAGAACATTTAACTAGATGCCCAAAATGCACAACTGAGGAAGAAGGTTGCACTGGTTAAAAATGGACCTCCTTTTGAGGGAAAGTGAAGGCAGTGATAAAAAATTTAAATATATAACAAATGAAAGAAAGGGGAAGTTGATAGTAGCAAAGTGATAGTAGTAAATATAAATCAGAAGCTAGGAATTTGAGACAATTGATAAAGGAAGCAAAAAGACACAAGGAGAAATCTATGGCCAGCATCGTTAAGGACAGTAAGAAGGAATTTTTAAAGTATATTGGGAACAAAAATAATCCTAATAATGGTATTGGTCCACTATTAGATGGAAGTGGTAGAATTATCAATAATAATGCAGAAAAGGCAGAAGCATTCAATAAATATTTGTTCTGTATTTGGGAAGAAACAGATGATGTAGTCATATATGATAACACACTTTCCATTCCATTAGAATCTCAGGATCATGTTAAACAGCACCTACTAAAATTAAACATTTTTAAAATCAGAAGGTCTGGATAACTTGCTTCCAAGAGTTTTAAAAGAGCTGGCTGATGAGCTTGCTGGACCATTAATGTTTACTTTCAAGAAGTCTTGGAACACCAGGAAAGTTGCAGAAGACTGGAAGAAAGCTAATGTGCCAATATTTAAAAGCATAAATGGAATACCAGTCTGACATTGATCCTGGGCAAGATAACGGAGTGGCTGATACAGTCTCGATTAATAAGGAATTAAAGGAGAGTAATATAATTAATGCTAATCAACATGAATTTATGGATAATAGATCCTGTCAAACTAACTGGATATCTTTTTTGATGAGATTATAAGTTCGGTTGATAAAGTGATAGTGTTGATGTAACATACTAAATCAAATGCCTTACAGAAGTATCACAACATTTTGATTTAAAAAAATAGAATACAAAAATTAACCTGGCACACATTAAATGGATTAAAAGCTAGCTAACTGATAGGTCTCGAAATGGCACAGGTGTGACAGCTGCTGGAATACTGTGCAGTTCTGGTGTTCACAATTCAAGAAATTATTGGCAAGTGTTCAGAGAAGAGCCACAAGAATGATGAGAGGATTAGAAAACCTGCCTTACAATGATAGACCCCAGGAGCTCAATCTCTTTAGTTTAACAAAGAGAAGGTTAAGGGGTGACTTGACTACATCTATAAGTACCAAGAAATATTTGATAATGAGCTTTTTAGTCTAGCAGAGAACAGTCTAACATGATCCAGAGGCTGGAAATTGAAGCTAGACAGATTCCAACTGGAAATAAGGCATACGCTCTTAGCAGTGAGGGTAACTAACCATTGGAACAACTTACCAAGGGTTGTGGTGGACTCTCCATCACTGACAATTTTTAAATCAAGACTGGGTGTTTTTCTAAAAGCTTTGATCTAGGGATTACTCTGGCCTGCGATATACAGGAGGTCAGACTATAATAGTCCTTTCTGGACTTGGAATCTATGAGGACGTGAAAGCCTCCTCTTTACCCCAAACCCCAGGATGGGGACTTCCATGTAACAGAATAGATTCTGATCATGCATCTCCTTACAAAGAAGAGGAAACCACTTAGGTGTCAGAGGAGTAATTAAAAAAAACTAGCAATTGCACAGGAAACAGTCACTGGTAATTTGATACTGCTGAGAATAACAGTGAATCGACTTTGTGACTGGAAAGTGGACTCACAGGGGTAAGTTTTGGGAGTTTTGTTTGTTGAGCCAATTGTTAACTGGGTCATCACCACACAGGGCCCAGCTGGGAAATGTCAACTATTACTTTCTGATACAAATTAAATCTCCCTGTCGGGAATCCGGCCTCTCCACTGGTAATGTGCCCATCACCACAGGAGCCCCACCCACACGAGGGCATCACACTTGGGACAGGAACTGAGCCCACGGCCAAGAGGTCAGAGGCTTACACATGAGACTGTAGAGAAGACCAGGGACAGGAGGGGATGGGACAAGATTGTCCTGGCCTCTCACATGCCTTTTCTGGGGGCCATATGTGCTGTGAGTTCTCATCCTGCCTGAGGCTACCAGCCCTCCGAGGAGGCCTGTGCCACTCACCTGGCTCAGCAGGGATGGCCCTGGAGCAATGGAAATATTGGTGGTACCCCAGCCTGCACAAGGCACTGGGCTCTGGAGCCAGGCCTCTCTCCTGACTGGCTGGAAGCTTCAATTTGTAACTGCATCCCCCACCTTGCCACAGCCCATCAACACAGCTTGGGCTTAGCCCTTCCTAGCAGCTCTTGGAGCAGGAGTGGAGGGATGTATGTCACAAGCCCACAGGGAAGGCAGGCTGCCAGCTCACACTGGTCCAGAGAGGGTGCATTTCTCCACAGGCTCAGGCTACCTGTGAGCTACCTGCCACTGAGAGGGAAGGGCCAGGAGGCGTGGAATCCAAAACCTTGGCTAAGAACAGCCCCCACAATCGAGGGATAATCACAGTTGCTCCTATTGGTCACCCTGCCAGAATCCAGCCCAGGAAACCTAGGCCCATTTGTGGCCAACAGCCAACTGTACTGATTTTAGGACAGATTCATCTGCAGCACTTGCTGCTCCATGGGCGGAGACCCTGGTGATTTGACTTCTGCAGACAGAGGGAACTTGCAATTTCCAAACGCACCTGGATCAAAGCAGGCTGGTCCAGTGCTGATGCCCACCTCTTACGTTGCGTAATTGTTAACTTCCAAGGTCATCTGGAATGACAGCCAGTGAGAAAGAGCATTTCCTGGCTTGCTGAAATTCTGACTGAAACTCCAGCCCAGTGGGACATCATGTGCTTTGCATGTCATTGTCGAGCTTTTCCCTGTTATATCTACGTTGTTCACCAGCTGAGTTATGTGCTGAGGCTCTATCTGAGCTGTGTGACACGGCACTATTTTGGGGGATGCACTGTGATTCTGTGCCAGGGCAGGCAGTAGAAGCTGTGCCCCGGCCCACAGCTGCGCTGCATCAGTAGCGTTAGGGCTTCCCTTGAATCAGCGTAACCCTGGAGGTGCCAGGGGTCCGTTCTACCCTCACGGCAGCGCAGGGGGCAGGGGAGCTCTTTGATGGCCAAGAAGAAGCTACCAGAGATCTCCCCTCCCCACAGTCTAGGACAGGGCAGCAATGACAGGACAAACCCACGTCCGGCTAGCTACATGAAGGGGAAGGGAGTCCAGGAGAGCTGGCTGTATTTCAAGGAATCCCTGTTGAGGTTACAGGGACAAACCATCCCGATGAGTCGAAAGAATAGTAAATATGGCAGGCGACCAGCTTGGCTTAATGGTGAAATCCTAGCGGATCTTAAACATAAAAAAGAAGCTTACAAGAAGTGGAAGGTTGGACATATGACCAGGGAAGAGTATAAAAATATTGCTCGGGCATGTAGGAAAGATATCAGGAGGGCCAAATCGCACCTGGAGCTGCAGCTAGCAAGAGATGTCAAGAGTAACAAGAAGGGTTTCTTCAGGTATGTTGGCAACAAGAAGAAAGCCAAGGAAAGTGTGGGCCCCTTACTGAATGAGGGAGGCAACCTAGTGACAGAGGATGTGGAAAAAGCTAATGTACTCAATGCTTTTTTTGCCTCTGTTTTCACTAACAAGGTCAGCTCCCAGACTGCTGCGCTGGGCATCACAAAATGGGGAAGAGATGGCCAGCCCTCTGTAGAGATAGAGGTGGTTAGGGACTATTTAGAAAAGCTGGACGTGCACAAGTCCATGGGGCCGGACGAATTGCATCCGAGAGTGCTGAAGGAATTGGCGGCTGTGATTGCAGAGCCCTTGGCCATTATCTTTGAAAACTCGTGGCGAACGGGGGAAGTCCCGGATGACTGGAAAAAGGCTAATGTAGTGCCCATCTTTAAAAAAGGGAAGAAGGAGGATCCTGGGAACTACAGGCCAGTCAGCCTCACCTCAGTCCCTGGAAAAATCATGGAGCAGGTCCTCAAAGAATCAATCCTGAAGCACTTAGAGGAGAGGAAAGTGATCAGGAACAGTCAGCATGGATTCACCAAGGGAAGGTCATGCCTGACTAATCTAATCGCCTTTTATGATGAGATTACTGGTTCTGTGGATGAAGGGAAAGCAGTGGATGTATTGTTTCTTGACTTTAGCAAAGCTTTTGACACGGTCTCCCACAGCATTCTTGTCAGCAAGTTAAGGAAGTATGGGCTGGATGAATGCACTATAAGGTGGGTAGAAAGCTGGCTAGATTGTCGGGCTCAACGGGTAGTGATCAATGGCTCCATGTCTAGTTGGCAGCCGGTGTCAAGTGGAGTGCCCCAGGGGTCGGTCCTGGGGCCGGTTTTGTTCAATATCTTCATAAATGATCTGGAGGATGGTGTGGATTGCACTCTCAGCAAATTTGCGGATGATACTAAACTGGGAGGAGTGGTAGATACGCTGGAGGGGAGGGATAGGATACAGAAGGACCTAGACAAATTGGAGGATTGGGCCAAAAGAAATCTGATGAGGTTCAATAAGGATAAGTGCAGGGTCCTGCACTTAGGACGGAAGAACCCAATGCACCGCTACAGACTAGGGACCGAATGGCTAGGCAGCAGTTCTGCGGAAAAGGACCTAGGGGTGACAGTGGACGAGAAGCTGGATATGAGTCAGCAGTGTGCCCTTGTTGCCAAGAAGGCCAATGGCATTTTGGGATGTATAAGTAGGGGCATAGCGAGTAGATCGAGGGACGTGATCGTTCCCCTCTATTCGACACTGGTGAGGCCTCATCTGGAGTACTGTGTCCAGTTTTGGGCCCCACACTACAAGAAGGATGTGGATAAATTGGAAAGAGTCCAGCGAAGGGCAACAAAAATGATTAGGGGTCTAGAGCACATGACTTATGAGGAGAGGCTGAGGGAGCTGGGATTGTTTAGTCTGCAGAAGAGAAGAATGAGGGGGGATTTGATAGCTGCTTTCAACTACCTGAAAGGGGGTTCCAAAGAGGATGGCTCTAGACTGTTCTCAATGGTAGCAGATGACAGAACGAGGAGTAATGGTCTCAAGTTGCAATGGGGGAGGTTTAGATTGGATATTAGGAAAAACTTTTTCACTAAGAGAGTGGTGAAACACTGGAATGCGTTACCTAGGGAGGTGGTAGAATCTCCTTCCTTACAGGTTTTTAAGGTCAGGCTTGACAAAGCCCTGGCTGGGATGATATAACTGGGACTTGGTCCTGCTTTGAGCAGGGGGTTGGACTAGATGACCTTCTGGGGTCCCTTCCAACCCTGATATTCTATGATTCTATGATTCTATGACTGCCTATGAAACAAATCTCACCAGATACATAAAGCCCTGGAGCCTGGGCCATGGCCATGTTCCCTGCTCCCAGGACACGTGCCAAGCAGGCAGACTGAGGTCAGCATAACCCCGTCCGAGTCAGCGTCTCTGGTGTTGGCACTATCTGCAGCTGCTCCACCTACCCCAGACATATTGGGTCTAGACCAGAGATGGACAAACTATGGCCCGTGGGCCACATCGGGCCCGTCCTGCCTGGCCCCATAGCTCCTGGCCAGGGAGGCTAGCCCCCTTCCCCCACAGCCATGCCGCTGCGTGGACAGCGCAGCTTGCACCCAGCTCCCAGGCTTTCCAATAAGCCTGTCCTGCCACTCTGAGTGGCATGGTAAGGGGGCGGGGACGTTGGATAAGGGGCAGGAGTTCCCACGGGGCAGCCAGGGGACAAGGAGCGGTTGGATGGGGCAGAGGAGCGGGGGGGGGGGGGGTTGGATAGGGGGTGGGGTCCTGGGGGTCCCAGCAGGGGGTGGTCAGGGGACAAGGAGTAGGCAGGGCTGGATGGGGGGGATCCCAGGAGGGGGTGGTCAGGGGACAAGGAGCTGGAGGGGTTGGATATGGATTGGGGTCCCGGGAGGGGTTGGGGGGTCCCTGGAGAGGGCAGTCAGGGGACAAGGATGCGGGGGGGGTTGGATGGGTCAGGGTTCTGAGGGCTGGAAGTGGGAGGGGCAGATATAGGGCAGGGCCCAGCCTGTTTGGGGAGGCACAGTTTTCCCTACATGGCCCTACATACCGTTTCACAATCCTGATGTGGCCCTCAGGCCAAAAACTTTGCCCACCCCTGGTCTAAACGTTAGGGCAGCACCTGAGGGTCACAGAGTACAAAGCCAGAAGTGGCCATTGTGCTCCTCAAGTCTGACCTCCTGTCTAGCTGAGGCCAGTGACAGTCACCCAACTACCCCTGCTCTGATTCCGTACCTTGTGGGGATGGACACTCCTCCACCACTGCCCTTGGCAGTTTGGTCCAATGGTTAGTCATTCTCACTGTTAAACATTTGGGCCTAATTTCTAATCTGAATCTGGCTTGTTTCCAGCCACTGGATGAGAGTTTGACTTTCAGATCCATATGAATGTTCTGCCAGGTGCGGACTGGACCCATAAGTGGGTCTTTCCACTGGGGAAAGAGGGCAGCTAGCAACAGGCAGGAGCAGCACACAGCTCACCACCTTTCCAGCTCCTGAGGTCCCCCAGCTGTGGCTTCCGCAGGAAGGCTCACCAGCATGCAGCTTAGGCTCTGCCACCCCAGTGGTTGGGTTTCCTGGAAGCAGAAACCTCTTCCTTTCTTCCAAGAAGGTAGCAGAGAATTGCAGAAATGAGGTCAGTGCTTGTGACGCAGCCTGAAATCAATTTCTAGGGCAACCCAGGGCGGAGTGGGACCAGATAGGACCGAGGTAACCCTGATGCAGCCTTACAAGGACTCCTGGAATTGCCCCACCTCCTCTTGACGGCTGTCCAGTATGAATCATGGCAGCAGTTTTCTCCAGAATGCTGACCAAGCCAAGCAGGTGCTCCTGTGATAAGGTGTGGCCGCACCCAGTGGTTAACAAACAAGTGCTCCAGTGACGTGCCACCGCACTGCAATGGTTAACACCTCAGCTTCTCTGTGCAATCCTGGGTAGCTGCTATGACAGTGCATCATGGCCACTCCCCCGGAGCAGAACCGTGATGGCGCACACAGACCACAATCACTTCTGCTGCCTGGCACTTCGGGGAAGCACCAGCCACGACAGGCTCTATCAGTCCCAAGCACCCGAGAAAGGCTTCCTGTGCCCACTCCCCCAGCCCAGGAAAGAGGCTGCCCTTTTATTAAACCTTTGGGGCCCCTGCACTGGAAGTCCGTATTCAGACACTGAGCTATGGCTGCTATGCCCTTCTGAAGGGTAGGCTGGGGGGCCCTGAAGGATGAATAGCGTGGCTGCAAATCAGAAGTGTGGAGGCCTGGGAAGGGGCATCAGGCTTCTTGTTTCCTGGGCAGGGAAATGGCTGGAGTGATTAGCCATTCTGTTGGGTTCACCTTTAATTCGTAGCCAGAATGGGAGTGTCAGGGCCGAGGGGCCTACTGATTGATACAAGACCCATCTCATCATGGCTCTGTCTCTGGAAGCAACTTGGTACATACTGACACCTGGCTGGGTGGCAGCAGGACACCATGTGCAGCGTGAATGGGCAAGGGGGATGGCCATGGCCATGCTGTTAGCTGTCAGGTGAAAGGCAGGAGGTCTCCAAGCCCAGCAGGCTGTAATATAGTATATAGCTCACCCCACTGCACTGGGGCACCCCTATGGGAGCTCCTCACCATGGAGATATTGGAGACTTCAAGGCTCTGAGTGCTCAGCAATTTAACATCCAGGCTGATGAGTTTTATGGAATAGCCCCAAAGTTCATGGCCACCCTAGCCTGGCACTGCTGAGTCAGCTCTGGTATTGGACAATGGGCATCTGAGGGGCGATCACTTCCGCCCCTGCTTTGAGGGAGGGGCTAACCCGCCTCCTGGCACGAGGGCAGGTTCGGTGAGTCGCCCTCAGGACTCAGATGCATAAATGGTCCCTGCCCAGTGGAGCTCACAACATCCCAAACAGGGATGCAATGCAGCAAAGAGCAAACCACCCTCCTGCCTCCCACTTCTTGTGGCTGGTGCAGGCCACCACAGGGCAATTAGGTTCTTCCACTGCCCAAGCAGGGACCAAGACCTGGCGCTAACAGCAGGGATGTGACTCGTGCTCCTGGAGACCAAAACTAAGCTCCTGCTCTCTCCTCCCACCAAACTCTTTGCTCTCCCTTATTCTCCATCATCACCGCCCCGCCTCCATGCCTGAATCCCATTGCTGTCCTCCACACCGCCCCTTCCCCCCTTGTCCAGGTTCTTGTTATCCCTCCTGATCGCTAGCCTCCCTCACGCCCACGCCCCAGAGGCAGCTGCTGAGATCACCAGGCACCAGCCCCTCTGGTGCCCCTAAACCCAGCCTGTCCCATGACAACTGCTTACTCAGCCTGGGCCTGGCTCTCAGATCTCATCCCCCCTGCCCCCTCCGGCCCCCCCCCGGCCCCAGGGGCCCCCGCCTGGGACGCCTCCCAACCCGAGGGCCAGGCCCCCTCTGGGAGCAAACACCGCGGCTCCCCGCCAGGCCCGCTCCGCTCCCCGCGATCCTCGGCGCTGCCCCGGGCCAGGCCCTCAGAGACGGGCGGGGCCGGCGAGGGAGGAGCCCCCAGGGACCGGGCTCCGGCTGAGGCGGGGGGGGGGGGCGCCGCCGAGCTCCACGGGACCCCCCCGGAGAGAGGGGAGCAGGGGAGGCCCGACTAGCCCTGTGTCCAGCGCCACCTTCCCACAATTCCGCGCGGCGCGGGGCCGACAGTCTATCATCTGCTTCCGGAAACTCTATCCCTCCTCCCGGACCCGTTCTGACGCAGTTCCGGTCAGTGGGAGTGCGAGAGCTCAGCTAGTTTCCGGTTCCGGGTCTTGGCGGTGACGCCGTGAGAGGGTGGTTCCGGTTCCGGGGCGGACGGTTGCCGGAGGCTGTGTGCGGTGTCGGTGGGTCTCGCGTTTGGGCCAGAAGCTGCCGCCATGTCGGTCCCCAGCGCCCTGATGAAGCAGCCGCCGATCCAGTCCACGGCGGGGGCCGTGCCCGTCCGCAACGAGAAGGGTGAGAGCGGGCGGGGTGCGGGGTGTGGGCCTGGGACGGGGGGGTGTCGTCTCACGGGGGGTGGGCCCAGCCCTGGGGACGGGGGGGGGTGTCGTCTCACGGGGGGGTGGGCCCAGCCCTGGGGACGGGGGGTGTCGTCTCACGGGGGTGTGGGCCCAGCCCTGGGGACGGGGGGGGGTGTCGTCTCACGGGGGGGTGGGCCCAGCCCTGGGGACGGGGGGTGTCGTCTCACGGGGGGGTGGGCCCAGCCCTGGGGACGGGGGGGGGTGTCGTCTCACGGGGGGGTGGGCCCAGCCCTGGGGACGGGGGGGGGGTGTCGTCTCACGGGGGGGTGGGCCCAGCCCTGGGGACGGGGGGGGGGTGTCGTCTCACGGGGGGGTGGGCCCAGCCCTGGGGACGGGGGGGGGTGTCGTCTCACGGGGGGGTGGGCCCAGCCCTGGGGACGGGGGGGGGTGTCGTCTCACGGGGGGGTGGGCCCAGCCCTGGGGACGGGGGGGTGGGCCCAGCCCTGGGGACGGGGGGGGGGTGTCGTCTCACGGGGGGGTGGGCCCAGCCCTGGGGACGGGGGGGGGGTGTCGTCTCACGGGGGTGTGGACCCAGCCCTGGGGACGGGGCGGGGGTGTCGTCTCACGGGGGTGTGGACCCAGCCCTGGGGACGGAGGGGGGTGTCGTCTCACGGGGGGGGTGGGCCCAGCTGGGTGGGCCGGGTGGGTTTTCCCCAGCGTTAGTTGCTCTGGTGTCTTGGGAGCCATGCCCCGTTTGTCCTGGGGTGCTGGGGTGGTGAGAAGCACAGGTCTGTAGTAACCCATCCCCCTCCCTCCTCGCAGGTGAGATCTCCATGGAGAAGGTGAAGGTGAAGCGCTATGTGTCGGGGAAGCGGCCAGACTATGCGCCCATGGAGTCCTCGGACGAGGAGGATGAGGAGTTCCAGTTTATTAAGAAGGCGAAGGAGCAGGAGTTGGAGCCAGAGGAGCAGGAGGAAGATTCAGCCAGTGACCCCCGTCTGCGGCGCTTGCAGAACCGCATTAACGAGGATGTGGAGGAGAGGTGAGCTCCTGTCCATGACAGCCCTGGCTTAGTCAAAGAGAGAGACACAGCAACTAGTGTCAGGCCCACCTGCCCTTGAGATACCCTTACAGCTGTGGCTTTACAGTCACCTTCGTTATGTTTTCGGCAGTTTCTCTTTGTGAAAGACCGAGCCTTTGGAGCTGACTCTGCCGACATGCTGTCCAAGGCACTGTAAACAAACTGAAAATACGAAGAAATATATGGAAAGAAAAGGTTTTCTCTCAACTTTTTGTTATGGTAACTAGACTTTGCTTGAGTCAGTTGTAGGGATGCATTTTTCAGGTGTGTAACTTTTTGAAGTGTCCTTTTTATATATTCCCCACATCTTAAATAGAGGAGTACAGGAAGGAAAAAACAGCCCTACACATTGTCACAAATAATTCTTTAGATGTAGGCTAGGGCAATTAGTCAGCAAGTTCTGAAAGTGACCATAAATAATACAGCTAGCTCCTTAAGGTCTTAACATGGGGAGGAAAGCAAAATCTATAAAACAGGATAACATTCTTGTATGGAGATAGGGGGATGTCATGTTACTGCATCTAATTGGGGTAGACAGATGAGTAATGTTTATTTAATTCACCTCAAGTCACTAATTCATGTCTACGAGGAGTATTCATATCTATGGGTCAGTTCTAGCATTGCCTCAATCTTTACAATTGCTAACGAAGAAGCAGGATCCCAGCAGAAGCTGCATTTGCTACAGTGGGATGAACAGAGGTGTCTATTCCTGAGCAATCCAGCTACTGGATCTTAAATGTCACCATGTAAACCAACCTTCTGAGAAGAAATGTTACTTTTTCCAAACTTTGCTGCTGTAGCTCTGCCTGCAGCCTAGGTGCTCAGACTGCCAAGGAGAGTAACCCGTGGTTTGCACTGAAGCAGCATGTACATAAGTGCTGTGATTGTTACAGTCTCGTTATATTTCGGACACTGGTGGGTCTAGCCACGTTTTTTAGTTACCTCAGTATTTGAGATGGACACATGTTCAGCTTGGCATGCCAAGATACACCTTTGCTGTGATTATTGGGCTATAACAGTGGGGTTAGGAGGGTTAGGACAGGGTCATTGTGGGGTTGGAATGGCTTGAGAATTCCTGGCTGGCTTATAGACTTTAAAGTCAGAAGGGACCATTATGATCATCTAGTCTGACCTCCTGCACAACGCAGGCCACAGAATCTTACCCACCCACTCCTGTAACAAACTCTTAACCTATGTCTGAGCTATTGAAGTCCTCAAATAGCTTGGATGTGTATGTATGGGGACTTCAGTTTGAAGCGCCCCAGAGCTTTTAGATGGGCTGTGGCCTACGGTTGCTGCTTTATGGCAGTTGAATTGCTATGAAATGTTAACTTTGGTGTCTGTGCATAGACTCGCAAGGCACCGCAAAATTGTCGAGCCAGAAGTAGTTGGAGAAAGTGACTCGGAGGTGGAGGGAGATGCCTGGCGCATGGAACGGGAGGATACTAGCGAGGAGGAAGAAGAAGAGATTGACGATGAGGTATGTGCAGAGCTGCAAATGTGCTGCAAGCACCAGTTCCCCACGCTCTCTCAGCTGAGTTTCCACAGGGTGGGGTCCAGCTTCCTGCAGCTCAAGGCAGTACCAGATCCATGGGCAGATGGGACTGGCTAATATGTGAACGAATCTGAAAGAGGTTAACTGTCTGTCTACAGATGGCCTCGACTTGCCATTTGGGTTACATGGGATAAGTAATCATGGGATGAGAGGGAAGGTCCTCTCATGGATCAGTAAAAGATATGAAACAAAGGGTAGGAATAAATGGTCCATTTTCACAATAGAGAGAGGTAAATAATGGGGTCCCCAATACTGGGTTTTGTGCAGTTCGACATATTCATAAATAATCTGAAAAAGGGAATGAACAGTGAAGTGGAAAAGTTTTCAGATGATACAGAATTATTCAAAATACGTAAGTCCAAAGTTGACTGCAAAGCGTTACAAAGGGACCTCAGAAAACTGGATGAGTGGGCAACAAACTGGCAGAAGAAATTCAACAATTGATAAGTGGAAAGTGTAATACACATTGGAAAAAATAATTCTAACTACACATGTATAACGAGCTTTAAATTAGCTGTTACCATGCAAGAACTTTGAGTCTTCGTGGCTAGTTCTCTGAAAACTTCATCTCAGTGCACAACTGCGGTCAAAAAAGCGAACAGAATGTTAGGGACTATTAGGAAAGGGTTAGATAATAAGTCCGAAAATATCATAATGCCACTCTATAAATCCACGGTACGCCCACACCTTGCATACTATGGGCAGTCTGGTTGCCCATCTCAGGATATAGTGCAACTGGAAAAGGTTCTTAATGGGCAACAGAGATGATCAAGGGTACGGAACGGCCTCCCTACAAGGGGAGACTAAAGAGACTGATGCTGTTCAGCCTAGAAGAGAGACGACGAAGGAGGGAGGTGATAGAGGGTTATAGGAGCATGACTGGTGTGGAGGAGGTGACTGCAGAAGCATTATTTACCCTTTCACATAATACAAATGCCTTATTAAATTAATAGGCAGAACATTGAATGCAACAGGAAATACTTTTTCACACAATGCACAGGCAATCTGTGGAACATGTTGTCATGGGATGTTGTGAAGGTTAAAAGTAAAACTGGGTTAAAAAAACCCCACCTAGGTAAGTTCCTGGAGGACAAGTCTATCAATGGCTATTAGCCAAAATGGTAAGGGCTGCCACCCCTTGCTCGGGGTGACCCTAAATCTCTGACTGCCAGAAACTTGTTGGGGAAGATGGGGTGGATCTCTCCAAAGCTCCCTGTTCTGCACACTCTCCCTGAAGCTCTGGCACTGACCACTGTCAGAGACAGGATACTGGTCTGGCCCAGTATGGCAGCTCTTATGGACAGATGTCTCACTGCTGGCCTTGCTGTGGGGAGAGAACATTGGCTGAAGCCCACTCTGGTTTGCATGGTGAGGTATGCAGAGCAGTGGATCAGAGTGTGGCCTCTATGGAACAAGGAATCAGTACTGTTAATGCCAGTAAATTCCATCCATTTCACCCACTGCATGAAGGAGTTAGAATGGACTTAGGGCCTCTGCCCCTCTCAGGCTTTCTTTGGGGCAAACATCCTCCCCCACCCCTCTGCAAGAGAACTGGGGGTGAGTGGCAGGTCAGTAGTTCCACTGACTCCCTTTGGGTTTGGTGTGCCTCAATTAGGAAATTGAGCGTCGTCGTGGGATGATGCGCCAGCGAGCCCAGGAGAGGAAGAATGAGGAGATGGAGGTGATGGAAGTGGAGGACGAGGGCAGGTCTGGCGAGGAGTCTGAATCAGAGTCTGAGTATGAGGAGTACACAGACAGTGAGGATGAAACAGAGCCACGGCTCAAACCTGTCTTCATCCGCAAGTAGGTGGCGTACCTTGCTGTTGGGGGGTGGGGGATTGCTCACACCTGAAGGAGGACAGAGTGCCAGCCTAGACAGAAAATGTGAAGGATCAGCCGGTGCACAGAGAAGTGGTGCTCGTGTTCGTTCTCATGTAGCTGAGAAAGCAACTGGGGCACATGCTAACAGCACGTCTGGTTCTATCTGCAGGTCAGGTGCCGGCTCGGCACAGATATGCAGCATTTGTCTGTGTAATGGAGTGTCTGGGTGTGATAGATTCCAGGCAGCTGTTGTTTTTAGTGTCTGACCCTGCAGCGTACGCAAGCTGCATGGGCTCAGAGTCTCTTCATGGTACTAGCTGTTATTTTTGGGTAGGTGCTGCTCAGTGGTGATAGGGTGATTGCCAGTGAGGTGCAGAGTGCCCAGGAAATGGTTCTCTCCCCACAACAGATCTGGGGGTGTTAGAGGCCGCTCAGAAAGTTGCTAAGGCAGCTGGGCCTGGAGCCGCCCAGACAGGTGAGGATCCCAGGGGCAGACACTGACTCCGGAGGAGTGAAATAGCCCGTGCTGGCATGGGACTTCGAGAGGGATGGGTCAGGTACGGTGGGAGGGGAAAGAAGCCTGTGATGGCCCCTCCGTTCCAGGAAAGATCGAGTTACAGTCCAGGAACGAGAGGCAGAGGCAGCGAAACAGAAGGAGTTGGAGCAGGAGGCAAAGCGGCTGGCGGAGGAGAGGCGGAAGTACACGCTCAAGGTAATGGGGGACTGTCCAGTGAGGCGGAATATCTGTGGGAGGGGGAGAGGGTTGGTCTGCTTGCAACAGGCTCAGTTCCCAGCTTGGTCCCCTCTGCAGATCGTGGAGGAGGAGACTAAGAAGGAGCTGGAGGAGAACAAGCGCTCGCTGGCTGCCCTGGAAGCGCTTGATACGGACGACGAGAACGATGAGGAGGAGTATGAGTCCTGGAAAGTGCGTGAGCTGAAGCGCATCAAACGGGACCGCGAGGAGCGAGAGGCGTAAGTGCTGCCGCAGCCTGGGCTTGGGGTTGAATGTCTCCAGTCCCTGACCCAGAAGACAGCGGCCACCAGGGGGCATCTTCCCCTCCCGATTTCCTGCTCTGTCTGCGGCCTAAGGCAGAGCAGAGGGCACCCCGTCTTAGCTCCTGGAGGGACAGGGCATTTGGTGCATGCCCCTGGAATTTAATGGGTTGAATTGCTTCCTGGAGCTTCAGTCTCTGGCCAGGGATGTGAGTGGGACAAACTTTCTGTCCTCTGGGCAGAGCAGAGGGCATGGTGAGAGTAGGGCTGGCTCTAATGAGCTTCATGCCTCCTGCACAGACTGGAGAAGGAGAAGGCTGAGATTGAGCGCATGCGGAACCTGACGGAGGAGGAGCGCCGTGCTGAGCTCCGGGCCAATGGCAAGGTCATCACCAACAAGGCAGTGAAGGGCAAATACAAATTCCTGCAGAAGTACTACCACCGTGGGGCCTTCTTCATGGTGAGTGACTGTTGGGGCCCTGCTCTGTGGCAACCACGCCTGGAACAGTGCGTTCCGTTCTGGGTGCTTCAGGGGAAGGATTGGTTTAAAGGAAAGATTACAAGGGCTACAGCTGTATAATGGCAACACAGCCACCGAAGAGTGTGTGGTGTCAGGAGACCAGGATGAGTCTGCTGTGTTTGACAGGTGTGAATCCCTAAGAGGGGGAAGGGTGTGATTTGGGCTTGCCTGAAGGTGAGGTTACATTGAACACCAGGAAGCTTCCTGACAGTGAAACTGATTGTCACTTGACCTCCTGGGGGGTTTTCTCATGCATCCACTAATACAGGGGTGCTCAAACTGAGGGTCGGGACCCCTCAGGAGGTTGTGAGGTTATTATATGGGGAGTCATGAGCTGTCAGCCTCCACCCCAAACCCTGCTTTGCCTCCAGCATTTATAATGATGTTAAATATATTAAAAAGTGTTTTTAATGTATAAGGGCGGGGGGTCGCACTCAGAGGCTTGAGAATCACTGCACTAATACCTTTCTGGTAATGACTGACAGATCTACGTGGATGTCTCATCACTATTTGATCTCATATGGCCCAACACTCTTTCCACTCCCCCTTTCTCTGTCATTGTCAACCCAACCCTCTTCCCTGGCATTCAGGCCCATAACCTGGGCTGATTTGTGTCTCCTCCATGTCCCACACATCTAGAACTTGCTGCTGTTTCCTCCACAACATCTCTAGAATCTGTCCTTTTTCGTTTCTACCTTTACAACTCAAACTCTCCTTGAGGCCCTCATCACTTGCCATCTCGCTGCAGTGACAGCCTTCCCATGCTGCCTCCTGCTGCCTTACGAAGTGTTGGTGCCAGAATCCATTGCCTTGTCTGTTCTATGCATGCTGTCCCCTCTGAATCCCTCCACTGGTGCCCTTCCTTTACTGGATCCTAGGCAAGCTTGTCACAGCTGTCAGAGGCAGAATCAAGTGGCCTGTTGTTTTGTCACTTCTGCCACATCATTAAAGCTAGCCTCATCTGCCCTTCTCATAAACAGACCCCTGCTTCTGCTGGCTGCACACACTGCCCTTCCTGAGCTCATCCACAAAGCCCCTACCCTCAAGGAAGCTGTGGATAAATTGGAGAGGGGTCAGAGAAGAGCCATGAGAGTGATTACAGGATTAGAAAACCTGCCTTATAGTGATAGATTGAGCTCCTTGAGTCTGTCTGGTTTAACAAAGAGAAAGTTAAGGGGTGACTTGATCCCAGTCTATAAGTACCTACCTGAGGAACTAATGTTTACCAATGGGCTCTTCAGTCCAGCAGCAAAAGGTATAACATGGTCCCATGGCTGGAGTTTGAGCCTGGACACGTTCAGATGGAAATAAGGGCCTTGGAATCTGAATGGTGAGACCCCTTGCACACCTGCTCACATTTTGTTGTCTTGTGTATCCCAGGACTCTCCCCTTATGCTGTGACCCTTCCCTCTAACCTAGTGCAGCGCCCCAGGGCAGGAGGGTTGTAGGATGTTTGGAAAGTGCCTAAAAGCTACAAGAAACAAATGAGGTGGGAGGTTCTTTGTTTGCTGTATTTGCCACTCCTCTGAATAAAGCCCTGAAATATGGACTGTTGAGGCTAATCATGTTCTAGACCCTGGAGATGGACTAGATGGGACACAAGCCTTGTCTCCAATTTCTGTGATTCTGACACGAGGAGAGAATCTTGAGTGCTGTTACCAGGACTCTTTGAACTATGCTGTTTGTGAAGAGTGTCCCTACCTGGTTTCCCTGGGGACTTACTGTAAATGACTCTGCTGCATGTCCGTCCCTCCATAGGATGAAGATGAGGAAGTGTACAAAAGAGATTTCAGTGCACCCACACTGGAGGATCACTTCAACAAGACCATCCTGCCTAAAGTCATGCAGGTATGTGTGCTAGAGATGGGCTTATGGGAGTTGGGTGGGCTCTCGGCTAGCAGGGCCTTAGAGGGCACCTGTGCTCTGGGGTGACATGGAGGCCTGGTCCACAGTGGGGCAGTGATGCCGTGTACTCTGAGGATGCTGCAGGTCCTGCTTGCGGGAGGGTTGCTGCTCTCACAATTTTTTTCTCCCTAGGTCAAAAACTTTGGGCGCTCTGGGCGGACCAAGTATACACACCTGGTGGATCAGGACACAACCTCCTTCGACTCTGCCTGGGGCCAGGAAAGTGCACAGAACACCAAGTTCTTCAAGCAGAAGGCAGCCGGTGTGCGGGACGTCTTTGAGAGACCATCGGCTAAGAAGCGGAAAACTACCTAAGGGAGTGCCCAGGACAGCGTCATGCTGCTGACAGCAGGGCGGAAAGGCACGTGTCTGCCATGGGTCCTAACCCTGCCAGAAATCTTGCGAGTGCGTTGGGGCATAAAGTGGCTCAATTGGAATTAGAGGAAAAGTCCATCCTTGTGCTAGGCTAGCCGGACCCAGTGCTGAATGGCTTTCGCCCCCACCAGCCCCAAGGAACTAGACACCTTCCCAGATTCCCACTGCCAGAGGGCAGCAAATTCCCAGTTCTCTTGGAATTAGCAGCAGGGTCCTACGGGCTGCTCCAAAGTATCTCCCCATCTCTGCACAACACCCCATCTACAGTTGGGAATGTAGTTCCCTTTTGTTCTCTGGAACAGCTGTAACAGTCTCCTCTGCCCCTCCTCTGAGGGGCTTCGAAGTCTCTTTGGCCTAGCCCTCTGCTTGGCTCTAGGCTCCCCTACCTGTACAGTCGGGTATGGGGCTCTTCCAGGCCCTAAGGCACAAGATCTGAGTTTTGATTAAAAGCTGTTTTCTCACAAGACTGGTGTTGCTATCCGTCTGGGGGAGGGAGGGGCACGTTGGTGGCTGAAGCAAGGCACTCTTCCTTCTCTCGGGGCTGCAGGCCTCAGCTCACAGCAGGTGCAGGGTTAGGGGCAGTTGTGCTCACTAAACCTGCTGGTGTGTGCTGGATGGAATCCTGGCTTTGAGTGAGGAGGTGACTCAGCAGCTGTTCCCTTCAGCCCTGCCTGCTACAGCTGTGTATCCCAGCACTGGTTCTGCTCTCCTTGGGGGGGTATTCTGTGCTGGTGCCCTGGCTTTGCGTTATTCGGCTGTTAGAGCTACAGCCCACCATCTCCTCTGGGAAGCAGCTTTCTCACACCAAGCGGTCAGTGCAGGCAATAAACACAAATTCCCCACGAGCCAGTCTTGGCCACAGCTAGAGACTGAAGAGATGCTCTGCCCCTCCAGCAGCTATTCAGAGCGAGGGTGAACACACAGCCCCCTAACTGGACACAAGTTGAAGCTAGTTTTCTCTCTCACCTTTAACTCTACACTGCCTTTTAGAGCCAAGTCCCTGCTGCCAGGACAAGTTTTTTAACAACCAGGCTTGCCAGGGGGTTTCAGTAGGGAGCTGTGCCCCTATAAAGCAGCCTGTGTTCTGGCCCTGTGAGGTGTTGAAACCAGGGGCAGGCTCTGATTCAGCCAGAACCTCCCCTTAAGTTAACCCCAGACATGTTACATGCCACGCACCTCAGGGCTTCTAGCATGGTGTAAATAGAGAAGCTTGAGAAGGTCTCTGCCCTAAGACCGTGTGGTTTTAGGAGCTGACAAAAGGGGACGACAATATGGGCTTAACAGAGGAAAGACGAAGGCAGGGGAGCTCAGATAAGAACTAGAAAGGCCCTAGACTGCAAGCCTGTGAACAGCATGGAGAGGAACAGACTTGGGGGTGATGGAGCAATATAATGGCAGAAGGGAATAAAGTTTATATCAAAGAACCATTCAGCAGGGGTGGGAATGTTACCCCATCTCTCCCTTTTGAGAGCTCAGCCATTGTTCTCTGAAGGTGGTTTAAGTGAACACTTCATTCAGAAAATGCTCCCTCAGCTCTGTACTCCCCACCCTGGTGAGCTTTACAGGCCAGATCTCATGTATCTCATTGCTGACACCATATCCTTTACTAGCACAGCAGAGCACCATGTGACAGGTGTGGGAGTAGCCTGCCATCTACACAAAGAGCACTGTGGTCAAAGCTGTCTACAACAGGTGGGTGGTAGCATACTCTTTCAGGCTTCTCAGGGCCTGTTCATAGCTGCTTTACAAACTGCGTCCACAGAAGGTTACGGATGTCTTTATTTCAATAAGTTAATACATGTAGCATCTGACCAGTCTCGCTCTGTCAAACAGTTATTGGGAAGGCAGTGCACATGGCAGGGGTGACAGCACAAGACATTTCATGAAGTCCCAACAAGAGTCTTCCTCCCTCGTTCCCTTCTCAAAGCGGTCCAGTAGGAATGTGGTTAGTTGGTGAGAGTGATCAGAGCCTCCACCACGTTGCCCATATGTTCTCGCAGACTACGCTCCGCTGCTGCCCGAGAGATCTCCATCTCGTTCATCTGCAGGGAAGGGAGCAGAGATAAGAGACGCTGCACAATAGCACACAAGAAAAGGGTTGGACTCAGTTAAGGCTTGGTACTCCAGCATTACTGAGGCCTCAACCAAGACTATGAGTCACACAGCTGCTGCAGAGTCCAGCTACTGTTCCTGGCCTACCACAGTGCAATACAGCAAAGCAGGGTGGATAAAAATCAATGATTTTTAAAAAAAAGTTTTTGATAAAATGCTTTTTGAGGAAAAAGCCTTTTATCTAAAGATAGTTTTAATTAAGATACACGATAGCTCAAAGATATCTCACCACGGAATAGGGATTATTAATTCTATAGTATGAGAATATATTCATGTAATGTTTACGATGATTGAGAACCCACACTTCATTAACATGGTTCAGTCATTAAGACCAGGATACAGTCCACCCAACAGAGCAGATGTCACAGGCAAACTGTTGGATAAAGTGTATGAAAGAGAAATTGAGCAATGTGCAAAAGGTCTAGAGCAGGGGTAGGCAACCTATGGCACGTGTGCCAAAGGCGGCACGAGAGCTGATTTTCAGTGGCACTCAGTGCCCGGGTCCTGGCCACAGGTCCAGGGGGCTCTGCATTTTAATTTAATTTTAAATGAAGCTTCTTAAACGTTTTAAAAACCTTATTTACTTTACATACAATAGTTATATATTAAAAAGACTTATAGAAAGAGACCTCCTAAAAACGTTAAAATGTATTACTGGCACACGAAACCTTAAATTAGAGTCACTAAATGAAGACTCAGCACACCACTTCTGAAAGGGGTGCCAACCCCTGGTCCAGAGGGTAAAATTGTTAACCTGAGTCTCGAAGGGTGGAGCAATGTCTGTTGTATGTGCTTGTGTGACAACAGAAGAAGGGAATGTCTTCCTTACAGAAACAATTGATACATCAGGAAATGCACACACAGCAGAATACTTACAAGAAGTAGCAGTAAAAGCTATAACAAACTGTGAAAAAAAATGTCTAGTATGCAGCTTGGTCACAGACAATGCTGCAAATGTATCCAAGATGAGAAGAAATTATTTAGAAGAGAGTCCCAAGCTGATAGGTTTCAGAGTAGCAGCCGTGTTAGTCTATTCGCAAAAACATACGGTTGCAGTGCTCATTTGATGCACCTCCTAGCCAAAGACAGTGTTCCTGAAATAAAGGCTAATGTTGACAGTGTTCCTGAAATAAAGGCTAATATTGTTGAAATTGCAAAATACTTCCATAACCACTTTGCAGCAGCTGCTCTGAAAAAAGTGGGAGGAACCAAGCTAACTCCCCCACAAGACATGCGATGGAACTCAGTAGTGGACTGTTTTGAGCACTATGTCAAGAACTAGCCTAATCTGATGACCGTTTGTGAACAAAATCGTGAAAAAATAAATAGATGTCGCTGTCACAGCCAAAGTTCTCAACATTGGGCGTAAGAGAAATGTTGGACACATGCTGAGTACCCTGAAGCCTATTTCTGTAGCCTTGAACAAAACGCAGGGAAATAGCTGTTTTATTCCTGACGCTGTTGAAATTTGGAAGGAACGGAGTGAGATCTTTAAAAGAGAAATATGCAGTGACAGAGTTAAATTACAAGCATTAAAAAAAAAGAATGGGACAAGCACTATCTCCAGCTCATTTTCTTGCAAATATTCTCAATACTTGGTACCAGGGTCAAACCTTAACTGCTGAAGAAGAGGAGTTGGCTACAACATGGATATCCAGCAATCAGCCCTCCATAATGCCAACTATAATAAACTTCATGGCTGGGGTGAACTATTCAAGAAATATATGTTTGCTGACGATGTTTTAAAGAAAGTCACACCAGTGAACTGGTGGAAGTCAGTTAAGCACTTGGATTCAGAGCCTCTTGAAGTGATAATCTCACTAACAGCAGTAGCTTCTTCTGCCAGTGTAGAAAGAATATTTTCTTCCTTTGGACTAATTCATTCCAAATTGAGAAATCGTTTGGGACCTAAAAGATCAGGAAAGCTTGTTTTTCTTTTCCAGATTGTGAACAAACAGGAAAATGAAGGTGAAGACGATTGAGTTAGCTGCAGAAGCCAATATTTTAAGTTTCTCATGTTGACCTGGCTGACATCATCAATTTAATTTTTGGTTTAAAAAAAAAAATTAAACTATTTTAGTTAAAAACAATTTTAACAAAAACAAACCTTATTTTAAAAAACTTAAATGTTTAACTAAATTCAAAAATTCATATGCTTGTTTTGTTAAAATATTATATGTTTGCTGTTGAAGAAAAAAAATCCAGAATACATAACGTTGTTGTTTTAGTTAAATAAAACAATTTAAATGTCTGTCTGGTGATGTTCTCTTCCTAATGCAGCATGGCAAAAAAATCCTCCAAATATTAATGATTAACCTGTTGAATTGGAGATAGTTCACCTCATAAATATCCGTTTCAATTACCTTTGGTAAATGAAATAAACCAAACAATCATTCATTTTCTGATATAGCTGTAAAACTAATCTGAACAGTTTTCAATATAAATCACTTAAAAATGTATAGTGTGTTCCGTTTAAAAATGAAACCTACATCTCTCTCTGAGTTGTGAAGAATATGTATTAAGGTTATAACAACCAACAAGAATGCATTTTTATGTAGAAATCCATGATTAAATTGAGTCTTCCTGACTAGCGATTTAAATCAAATCCACCCTGCCTTCCATACTCACAATCAGTTCCAAATCTTCTTTCTTGATAGTAACTTTTGCCAGTTCCTTTTCCCTGTAACAAAAGGAATCAGAACATCAAGCACCAACAATACAGGCTCCAAACCAACTCAGTCACAACTGTAAAGTACAATCAGAAAGCTTGCAGCAACTCCTTGTTGAAGCATAAAGCCACCAGTCCTGAGACTGGACTTGGACAGGCAGGAAGTTTAACCAGAAAAACTACCCTGGTCCCCTAGGCCAGTGGTTTTCAAACTTTTTTTCTGGGGACCCAGTTGAAGAAAATTGTTGATGCCTGTGACCCAGTGGAGCTGGGGATGAGAGGTTTGGGGTGTGGGAGGGGCTCTGGGCTGGGGCCAGGATGAGGGGTTTGGGGGGCTCACGGCTGGGGCTTGGGAGGGGGTCAGGGCTCAGGGCTGGGCAGGGGGTTGGGGCACGGACTCACCTCCGACAGTTCCCTGTCAGCGGCACAGCCAGGGTGCAGAGGCAGGCTTCCTGCTTGTCCTGGGACCATGGACGGCACTGTGCCTGACGCGGTCAGTGGCATGGCCAGCTCTTAGGTAGAGATGCATAAGCAGCTCTGCGGGGCTCTCGCCCACAGGCACCGCCCCCTCCAGCTCCCATTGGCTGTGCGGAGCTGGTGCCTGGGGCAGCGCACAGAGCCCCATGGCCCCCCTGCCTGGAAGCCAGACCTGCTGCTGGCCGCTTCGGTGTCAGAACAAATAGCAAGGCAGCACCACCGACAAGACTTTTAACGTCCCGGTCACCAGAATGCTCACCAGAGCGACCCAGTGCCTTACATGTGACCCGCACTTTGAAAAATGCAGCCCTAGGCCTCCTAAAGAAGCTTCTGCATGTGCAAAGCTAAGTCACCTATTGCTGGACTGACTGGCTCAGGAACTGAAAACCCTGCTTGGCATGGACCAGAATTGTCTGAGCTTCAGCTCCAAAGAAGCTATTTTAATCTACACCAACAAATAAGACTGATCCTTAATCTGTGGCTGCACTGGGCCCAGACTAGGGCATGGGGGTTGCGTCTCAAAGCTCTATGCTGGAAAGGGGCAAGAGGTGCAGGCAGCACTTACCTCTCTTGTTTTGCTTTCTGCTCTCTGGATCTTCGGTCTCCAATCACGGACATGGCCTGGGCAGGAGGAGCAGGGACGGTTACCTCCAGCACACAGAGGGAGAGGTCTCCCCACGGCCCAGGAAGGCAGCACAATCACTTCAGCGTACACCACCAGGCCAAGCTGAACATCTTCCCAGCACCCCCGACCCCGAGGAGCCCCACGCTGCAGCCTCTAGGGCTGGAATCTCAGGCCACTGCCAGTGGGTGGGGAAGAGCCACAGGCAGCTTCTGCCCCCCAGCTCCAGGGTCAAGTTCTGAATGGGCCCCCCACGGCCCCCCCTCCCCCCACGCGTCCCGCCACCCACGCCCGCCCGCCCGGCCCCTCCCCCACACCTCCCCACGCCCGGCCCCTCCCCCACACCTCCCCACGCCCGGCCGGCCCCTCCTCCACGCGCCCCGCCCCCGCTCGATCCCCACGCCCCCCCCACCCCGCCCCTCATGCGCCCCGCCCCCCCCGCTCGCCCAATCCCCTCCACGCGCCCCGCCCGCACCGTCTCCAGGTTCGAGCTCTGAATCTCCTTCTCCTCCGCATAGTCCGTGACCCGCTCCAGGTCCGCGGCGCCGCTGTCGTGTTTCCGGGGCTTCTCAGCCGGCCGCCCCCCGGCCCCGTCCGCGCCGCCCCCGGCCCCGTTCGGCTCCGTCTCCAGCTCCAACTCCACGTCCCCCTCCGCCGCCATCGCGTCGCCGGCCCCGGACTTCCGCTTCCGGTCACGAGACTTGGGCCAGGCGCGGCGGCGGAACCAGCGAGACGCGCCCGGCGGGACAGAGCGGCCGGGCGCCACCCGCGGCCGGGCGGGGAATAGCGCCCGGCGCGTGGCCGCTGGGACTCGGGGCTCGCCCGGAGCATCAGCCCAGGCCCGCCTCTGCCGGCGCCGGCTGCGAAGGAGCGCGGCGGGTGGGGCCGCGGGGACACGGGCCCTGCCCGGAGCCCCCTCCCGGGGCACCGGGGGACGGGCTGGTCTTCGCGCCGGGCACCAGCTGGCCCTGCCCCGCTCCCTCCGGACTGGGGACTGCACCGCGGCGAGCGGGTCCGCCACCGCCCCGACTCGGTATCCCACCGCTCCCACCACTGCGACTCGGTCCCCCACCGCCCCGACTCGGTATCCCACCGCTCCCACCACTGCGACTCGGTATCCCACCGCCCCGACTCGGTATCCCACCGCTCCCACCACTGCGACTCGGTCCCCCACCGCCCCGACTCGGTATCCCACCGCTACCACCGCCCCGACTCGGTATCCCACCGCTGCCACCACTGCGACTCGGTCCCCCACCGCCCCGACTCGGTATCCCACCGCTCCCACCACTGAGACTCGGTCCCCCACCGCCCCGACTCGGTATCCCACCTCTCCCACCACTGCGACTCGGTCCCCCACCGCCCCGACTCGGTATCCCACCGCTCCCACCACTGAGACTCGGTATCCCACCGCTCCCACCACTGAGACTCGGTATCCCACCGCTCCCACCACTGCGACTCGGTCCCCCACCGCCCCGACTCGGTATCCCACCGCTCCCACGACTGCGACTCGGTATCCCACCGCCCCGACTCGGTATCCCACCGCTGCCACCACTGCGACTCGGTATCCCACCGCCCCGACTCGGTATCCCACCTCTACCACCACTGAGACTCGGTCCCCCACCGCCCCGACTCGGTATCCCACCGCTGCCACCACTGCGACTCGGTCCCCCACCGCCCCGACTCGGTATCCCACCTCTACCACCACTGAGACTCGGTCCCCCGCCGCCCCGACTCGGTATCCCACCACTGCCACCACTGCGACTCGGTCCCCCACCGCCCCGACTCGGTATCCCACCGCTACCACCACTGCGACTCGGTCCCCCACCGCCCCGACTCGGTATCCCACCGCTCCCACCACTGCGACTCGGTCCGCCACCGCCCCGACTCGGTATCCCACCGCTCCCACCACTGCGACTCGGTCCCCCACCGCCCCGACTCGGTATCCCACCGCTGCCACCACTGCGACTCGGTATCCCACCGCCCCGACTCGGTATCCCACCGCTCCCACCACTGCGACTCTGTCCCCCACCGCCCCGACTCGGTATCCCACCTCTACCACCACTGAGACTCGGTCCCCCACCGCCCCGACTCGGTATCCCACCGCTCCCACCACTGCGACTCGGTCCCCCACCGCCCCGACTCGGTATCCCACCGCTCCCTCCACTGCGACTCGGTCCCCCACCGCCCCGACTCGGTATCCCACCGCTCCCACCACTGCGACTCTGTCCCCCACCGCCCCGACTCGGTATCCCACCGCTCCCACCACTGCGACTCGGTCCCCCACCGCCCCGACTCGGTATCCCACCGCTACCACCGCCCCGACTCGGTATCCCACCGCTGCCACCACTGCGACTCGGTCCCCCACCGCCCCGACTCGGTATCCCACCGCTCCCACCACTGAGACTCGGTCCCCCACCGCCCCGACTCGGTATCCCACCTCTCCCACCACTGCGACTCGGTCCCCCACCGCCCCGACTCGGTATCCCACCGCTCCCACCACTGAGACTCGGTATCCCACCGCTCCCACCACTGCGACTCGGTCCCCCACCGCCCCGACTCGGTATCCCACCGCTCCCACGACTGCGACTCGGTCCCCCACCGCCCCGACTCAGTATCCCACCGCTCCCACCACTGCGACTCGGTATCCCACCGCTCCCACCACTGCGACTCGGTCCCCCACCGCCCCGACTCGGTATCCCACCTCTGCCACCACTGCGACTCGGTCCCCCACCGCCCCGACTCGGTATCCCACCGCTCCCACGACTGCGACTCGGTCCCCCGCCGCCCCGACTCGGTATCCCACCGCTACCACCACCGCGACTCGGTCCCCCACCGCCCAGACTCGGTCTCCCACCGCTGCCACCACCGCGACTCGGTCCCCCACCGCCCCAACTCGGTATCCCACCACTGCCACCACTGCGACTCGGTATCCCACCGCCCTGACTCGGTATCCCACCCCTGCCACCACTGCGACTCGGTATCCCACCGCCCCGATGCGGTATCCCACCTCTGCCACAACTGAGACTCGGTCCCCCGCCGCCCCGACTCAGTCTCCCACCGCTCCCACCACTGCGACTCGGTCTCCCACCGCCCCGACTCGGTATCCCACCGCTCCCACCACTGCGACTCGGTATCCCACCGCCCCGACTCGGTATCCCACCGCTGCCACCACCGCGACTCGGTATCCCACCGCCCCGACTCGGTATCCCACCGCTCCCACCACTGCGACTCGGTCCCCCGCCGCCCCGACTCGGTCTCCCACCGCTCCCACCACTGAGACTCGGTCTCCCACCGCTCCGACATGGTATCCCACCACTCCCACTACTACAACTCGGTCCCCCACCGCTGCCACTCGGTATCCCACCGCTCCCACCACTGCGACTCGGTCCCCCACCGCCCCGACTCAGTATCCCACCGCTGACACCACCGCCACTCGGTATCCCACCGCCCCGACTCGGTATCCCACCGCTGCCATCACTGCGACTCGCTCCCCCACCGCCCCGACTCGGTCTCCCACCGCTCCCACCACTGCGACTCTGTCCCCCACCGCCCCGACTCGGTATCCCACCTCTGCCACCACTGAGACTCGGTCCCCCGCCGCCCCGACTCGGTATCCCACCGCTCCCACCACTGCGACTCGGTCCCCCACCGACCCGACTCGGTATCCCACCGCTCCCACCACTGCGACTCAGTCCCCCGCCGCCCCGACTCGGTATCCCACCGCTCCCACCACTGAGACTCGGTCCCCCACCGCCCCGACTCGGTTTCCCACCGCTCCCACCACTGAGACTCGGTCCCCCACCGCCCCGACTCGGTTTCCCACCGCTCCCTCCACTGCAACTCGGTCCCCCACCGCTCCGACTCGGTATCCCACGGCTCCCACCACTGCGACTCTGTCCCCCACCGCCCCGACTCGGTATCCCACCGCTCCCTCCACTGCAACTCGGTCCCCCACCGCCCCGACTCGGTTTCCCACCGCTCCCTCCACTGCGACTCGGTCCCCCACCTCCCCGACTCGGTATCCCACTGTTCCCACCACTGCGACTCTGTCCCCCACCGCCCCGACTCGGTATCCCACCGCTCCCACCACTGCGACTCGGTCCCCCACCACCCCGACTCGGTATCCCACCGCTCCCACCACTGCGACTCTGTCCCCCACCGCCCCGACTCGGTATCCCACCGCTCCCACCACTGCAACTCGGTCCCCCACCACCCCGACTCGGTATCCCACCGCTCCCACCACTGCGACTCGGTCCCCCACCGCCTCGACTCGGTATCCCACCGCTCCCACCACTGCGACTCGGTCCCCCGCCGCCCCGACTCGGTATCCCACAGCTCC
This sequence comes from Chelonia mydas, assembly GCF_015237465.2. Taxonomy (NCBI): domain Eukaryota; kingdom Metazoa; phylum Chordata; order Testudines; family Cheloniidae; genus Chelonia; species Chelonia mydas. The sequence goes on from NC_051250.2 coordinate 83,243,877, forward strand.
CACCACTGCGACTCGGTCCCCCGCCGCCCCGACTCAGTATCCCACCGCTCCCACCACTGCGACTCGGTCCCCCACCGCCCCGACTCGGTCTCCCACCGCTCCCACCACTGAGACTCGGTCTCCCACCGCTCCGACATGGTATCCCACCACTCCCACTACTGCGACTCGGTCCCCCACCGCCCCGACTCGGTATTCCATCGCTCCCACCACTGCGACTCGGTCCCCCACCTCCCCGACTCGGTCTCCCACCGCTCCCACCACTGCGACTCGGTACCCCACCGCTCCGACTCGGTATCCCACCGCTCCCACCACTGCGACTCGGTATCCCACCGCCCCGACTCGGTCTCCCACCACTCCCACCACTGTGACTCGGTATCCCACCGCTCCCACCACTGCGACTTGGTCCCCCGCTGCCCCGACTCGGTATCCCACTGCTCCCACCACTGCGACTCGGTCCCCCACCGCCCCGACTCGGTCTCCCACCGCCCCGACTCGGTAGCCCACCGCTCCCACCACTGCAACTCGGTCCCCCACCTCCCCGACTCGGTATCCCACGGCTCCCACCACTGCAACTCGGTCCCCCACCGCCCCGACTCGGTATTCCATCGCTCCCACCACTGCGACTCGGTCCCCCACCTCCCCGACTCGGTCTCCCACCGCTCCCACCACTGCGACTCGGTACCCCACCGCTCCGACTCGGTATCCCACCGCTGCCACCACTGCGACTCGGTATCCCACCGCCCCGACTCGGTCTCCCACCACTCCCACCACTGTGACTCGGTATCCCACCGCTCCCACCACTGCGACTTGGTCCCCCGCTGCCCCGACTCGGTATCCCACTGCTCCCACCACTGCGACTCGGTCCCCCACCGCCCCGACTCGGTCCCCCACCGCCCCGACTCGGTAGCCCACCGCTCCCACCACTGCAACTCGGTCCCCCACCTCCCCGACTCGGTATCCCACGGCTCCCACCACTGCAACTTGGTCCCCCACCGCCCCGACTCGGTATCCCATCGCTCCCACCACTGCGACTCAGTCCCCCGCCGCCCCGACTCGGTATCCCACCGCTCCCACCACTGAGACTCGGTCCCCCACCGCCCCGACTCGGTTTCCCACCGCTCCCACCACTGAGACTCGGTCCCCCACCACCCCGACTCGGTTTCCCACCGCTCCCTCCACTGCGACTCGGTCCCCCGCCGCCCCGACTCGGTATCCCACCGCTCCCACCACTGCGACTCGGTCTCCCACCGCCCCGACTCGGTATCCCACCGCTCCCACCACTGCGACTCGGTATCCCACCGCCCCGACTCGGTATCCCACCGCTCCCACCACTGCGACTCGGTCCCCCACCGCCCCGACTCGGTCTCCCACCGCTGCCACCACCGCGACTCGGTATCCCACCGCCCCGACTCGGTATCCCACCGCTCCCACCACTGCGACTCGGTCCCCCGCCGCCCCGACTCGGTCTCCCACCGCTCCCACCACTGAGACTCGGTCTCCCACCGCTCCAACATGGTATCCCACCACTCCCACTACTGCGACTCGGTCCCCCACCGCTGCCACTCGGTATCCCACCGCTCCCACCACTGCGACTCGGTCCCCCACCGCCCCGACTCAGTATCCCACCGCTGACACCACCGCCACTCGGTATCCCACCGCTCCGACTCGGTATCCCACCGCTGCCACCACTGCGACTCGGTATCCCACCGCCCCGACTCGGTCTCCCACCACTCCCACCACTGTGACTCGGTATCCCACCGCTCCCACCACTGCGACTTGGTCCCCCGCTGCCCCGACTCGGTATCCCACTGCTCCCACCACTGCGACTCGGTCCCCCACCGCCCCGACTCGGTCTCCCACCGCCCCGACTCGGTAGCCCACCGCTCCCACCACTGCAACTCGGTCCCCCACCTCCCCGACTCGGTATCCCACGGCTCCCACCACTGCAACTTGGTCCCCCACCGCCCCGACTCGGTATCCCATCACTCCCACCACTGCGACTCAGTCCCCCGCCGCCCCGACTCGGTATCCCACCGCTCCCACTACTGAGACTCGGTCCCCCACCGCCCCGACTCGGTTTCCCACCGCTCCCTCCACTGCAACTCGGTCCCCCACCGACCTGACTCGGTATCCCACGGCTCCCACCACTGCGACTCTGTCCCCCACCGCCCCGACTCGGTATCCCACCGCTCCCACCACTGAGACTCGGTCCCCCACCGCCCCGACTCGGTTTCCCACCGCTCCCTCCACTGCAACTCGGTCCCCCACCGCCCCGACTCGGTATCCCACCGCTCCCACCACTGAGACTCGGTCCCCCACCGCCCCGACTCGGTATCCCACCGCTCCCACGACTGCGACTCGGTCCCCCACCGCCCCGACTCAGTATCCCACCGCTACCACCACTGCGACTCGGTATCCCACCGCTCCCACCACTGCGACTCGGTCCCCCACCGCCCCGACTCGGTATCCCACCTCTGCCACCACTGCGACTCGGTCCCCCACCGCCCCGACTCGGTATCCCACCGCTCCCACGACTGCGACTCGGTCCCCCGCCGCCCCGACTCGGTATCCCACCGCTACCACCACCGCGACTCGGTCCCCCACCGCCCAGACTCGGTCTCCCACCGCTGCCACCACCGCGACTCGGTCCCCCACCGCCCCGACTCGGTATCCCACCACTGCCACCACTGCGACTCGGTATCCCACCGCCCTGACTCGGTATCCCACCCCTGCCACCACTGCGACTCGGTATCCCACCGCCCCGACGCGGTATCCCACCTCTGCCACAACTGAGACTCGGTCCCCCGCCGCCCCGACTCAGTCTCCCACCGCTCCCACCACTGCGACTCGGTCTCCCACCGCCCCGACTCGGTATCCCACCGCTCCCACCACTGCGACTCGGTATCCCACCGCTGCCACCACCGCGACTCGGTATCCCACCGCCCCGACTCGGTATCCCACCGCTCCCACCACTGCGACTCGGTCCCCCGCCGCCCCGACTCGGTCTCCCACCGCTCCCACCACTGAGACTCGGTCTCCCACCGCTCCGACATGGTATCCCACCACTCCCACTACTACAACTCGGTCCCCCACCGCTGCCACTCGGTATCCCACCGCTCCCACCACTGCGACTCGGTCCCCCACCGCCCCGACTCAGTATCCCACCGCTGACACCACCGCCACTCGGTATCCCACCGCCCCGACTCGGTATCCCACCGCTGCCATCACTGCGACTCGCTCCCCCACCGCCCCGACTCGGTCTCCCACCGCTCCCACCACTGCGACTCTGTCCCCCACCGCCCCGACTCGGTATCCCACCTCTGCCACCACTGAGACTCGGTCCCCCGCCGCCCCGACTCGGTATCCCACCGCTCCCACCACTGCGACTCGGTCCCCCACCGACCCGACTCGGTATCCCACCGCTCCCACCACTGCGACTCAGTCCCCCGCCGCCCCGACTCGGTATCCCACCGCTCCCACCACTGAGACTCGGTCCCCCACCGCCCCGACTCGGTTTCCCACCGCTCCCACCACTGAGATTCGGTCCCCCGCCGCCCCGACTCGGTATCCCACCGCTCCCACCACTGCGACTCGGTCTCCCGCCGCCCCGACTCGGTATCCCACCGCTCCCACCACTGCGACTCGGTCCCCCGCCGCCCCGACTCGGTATCCCACCGCTCCCACCACTGCGACTCGGTCCCCCGCCGCCCCGACACGGTATCCCACCGCTCCCACCACTGCGACTCGGTCCCCCCGCCGCCCCCACTCGGTATCCCACCGCTCCCACCACTGCGACTCGGTCCCCCGCCGCCCCGACTCGGTATCCCACCGCTCCCACCACTGCGACTCGGTCCCCCGCCGCCCCGACTCGGTATCCCACCGCTCCCACCACTGCGACTCGGTCCCCCGCCGCCCCGACTCGGTATCCCACCGCTCCCACCACTGCGACTCGGTCCCCCTCCGCCCCGACTCGGTATCCCACCGCTCCCACCACTGCGACTCGGTCCCCCGCCGCCCCGACTCGGTATCCCACCGCTCCCACCACTGCGACTCGGTCTCCCGCCGCCCCGACTCGGTATCCCACCGCTCCCGCCACTGCGACTCGGTCTCCCGCCACTCCCAACGCTCTGACCCGGTCTCCCACCGCGCGACCCGGTCTCCCACCACTCCCAGCCGGTTTCCCACCGCTGCGACTCAGTATCCCACCGCTCCCACTGCTCCGACCCAGTCTCCCACCGCTCCCACTGCTCTGACCCAGTCTCCCACCGCTCCCACCGCTGCGACTCGGTCTCCCACTGCTCCCATCACTCCAAGCCAGTCTCCCACTGCTTCCACCGCTGCAACTCGGTATCCCACCGCTCCCACTGCTCTGACCCAGTCTCCCACCGCTCCCACCGCCCCGACTCGGTCCCCCACCGCCCCGACTCGGTCTCCCACCGCCCCGACTCTGTAGCCCACCGCTCCCACCACTGCAACTCGGTTCCCCACCTCCCCGACTCGGTATCCCACGGCTCCCACCACTGCAACTCGGTCCCCCACCGCCCCGACTCGGTATCCCATCGCTCCCACCACTGCAACTCGGTCCCCCACCTCCCCGACTCGGTATCCCACCGCTCCCACCACTGAGACTCGGTCCCCCACCGCCCCGACTCGGTTTCCCACCGCTCCCTCCACTGCGACTCGGTCCCCCACCGCCCCGACTCGGTATCCCACCGCTCCCACCACTGCGACTCGGTCCCCCGCCGCCCCGACTCGGTATCCCACCGCTCCCACCACTGCGACTCGGTCCCCCGCCGCCCCGACTCGGTATCCCACCGCTCCCACCACTGCGACTCGGTCCCCCGCCGCCCCGACTCGGTATCCCACCGCTCCCACCACTGCGACTCGGTCCCCCGCCGCCCCGACTCGGTATCCCACCGCTCCCACCACTGCGACTCGGTCCCCCACCGCCCCGACTCGGTATCCCACCGCTCCCACCACTGCGACTCGGTCCCCCGCCGCCCCGACTCGGTATCCCACCGCTCCCACCACTGCGACTCGGTCCCCCGCCGCCCCGACTCGGTATCCCACCGCTCCCACCACTGCGACTCGGTCTTCCGCCGCCCCGACTCGGTATCCCACCGCTCCCGCCACTGCGACTCGGTCTCCCGCCACTCCCAACGCTCTGACCCGGTCTCCCACCGCGCGACCCGGTCTCCCACCACTCCCAGCCGGTTTCCCACCGCTGCGACTCAGTATCCCACCGCTCCCACTGCTCCGACCCAGTCTCCCACCGCTCCCACTGCTCTGACCCAGTCTCCCACCGCTCCCACCGCTGCGACTCGGTCTCCCACTGCTCCCATCACTCCAAGCCAGTCTCCCACTGCTTCCACCGCTGCAACTCGGTATCCCACCGCTCCCACTGCTCTGACCCAGTCTCCCACCGCTCCCACCGCCCCGACTCGGTCCCCCACCGCCCCGACTCGGTCTCCCACCGCCCCGACTCTGTAGCCCACCGCTCCCACCACTGCGACTCGGTATCCCACCGCCCCGACTCGGTATCCCACGGCTCCCACCACTGCAACTCGGTCCCCCACCGCCCCGACTCGGTATCCCATCGCTCCCACCACTGCAACTCGGTCCCCCACCTCCCCGACTCGGTATCCCACCGCTCCCACCACTGAGACTCGGTCCCCCACCGCCCCGACTCGGTTCCCACCGCTCCCTCCACTGCGACTCGGTCCCCCACCGCCCCGACTCGGTATCCCACCGCTCCCACCACTGCGACTCGGTCCCCCGCCGCCCCGACTCGGTATCCCACCGCTCCCACCACTGCGACTCGGTCCCCCGCCGCCCCGACTCGGTATCCCACCGCTCCCACCACTGCGACTCGGTCCCCCGCCGCCCCGACTCGGTATCCCACCGCTCCCACCACTGCGACTCGGTCCCCCGCCGCCCCGACTCGGTATCCCACCGCTCCCACCACTGCGACTCGGTCCCCCGCCGCCCCGACTCGGTATCCCACCGCTCCCACCACTGCGACTCGGTCCCCCGCCGCCCCGACTCGGTATCCCACCGCTCCCACCACTGCGACTCGGTCCTTCCGCCGCCCCGACTCGGTATCCCACCGCTCCCGCCACTGCGACTCGGTCTCCCGCCACTCCCAACGCTCTGACCCGGTCTCCCACCGCGCGACCCGGTCTCCCACCACTCCCAGCCGGTTTCCCACCGCTGCGACTCAGTATCCCACCGCTCCCACTGCTCCGACCCAGTCTCCCACCGCTCCCACTGCTCTGACCCAGTCTCCCACCGCTCCCACCGCTGCGACTCGGTCTCCCACTGCTCCCATCACTCCAAGCCAGTCTCCCACTGCTTCCACCGCTGCAACTCGGTATCCCACCGCTCCCACTGCTCTGACCCAGTCTCCCACCGCTCCCACCGCCCCGACTCGGTCCCCCACCGCCCCGACTCGGTCTCCCACCGCCCCGACTCTGTAGCCCACCGCTCCCACCACTGCAACTCGGTTCCCCACCTCCCCGCCTCGGTATCCCACGGATCCCACCACTGCAACTCGGTCCCCCACCGCCCCGACTCGGTATCCCATCGCTCCCACCACTGCAACTCGGTCCCCCACCTCCCCGACTCGGTATCCCACCGCTCCCACCACTGAGACTCGGTCCCCCACCGCCCCGACTCGGTTTCCCACCGCTCCCTCCACTGCGACTCGGTCCCCCACCGACCCGACTCGGTATCCCACCGCTCCCACCACTGCGACTCTGTCCCCCACCGCCCCGACTCGGTATCCCACCGCTCCCACCACTGCGACTCGGTCCCCCGCCGCCCCGACTCGGTATCCCACCGCTCCCACCACTGCGACTCGGTCCCCCGCCGCCCCGACTCGGTATCCCACCGCTCCCACCACTGCGACTCTGTCCCCCGCCGCCCCGACTCGGTATCCCACCGCTCCCACCACTGCGACTCGGTCCCCCGCCGCCCCGACTCGGTATCCCACCGCTCCCACCACTGCGACTCGGTCCCCCACCGCCCCGACTCGGTATCCCACCGCTCCCACCACTGCGACTCGGTCCCCCACCGCCCCGACTCGGTATCCCACCGCTCCCACCACTGCGACTCGGTCCCCCGCCGCCCCGACTCGGTATCCCACCGCTCCCACCACTGCGACTCGGTCTTCCGCCGCCCCGACTCGGTATCCCACCGCTCCCGCCACTGCGACTCGGTCTCCCGCCACTCCCAACGCTCTGACCCGGTCTCCCACCGCGCGACCCGGTCTCCCACCACTCCCAGCCGGTTTCCCACCGCTGCGACTCAGTATCCCACCGCTCCCACTGCTCCGACCCAGTCTCCCACCGCTCCCACTGCTCTGACCCAGTCTCCCACCGCTCCCACCGCTGCGACTCGGTCTCCCACTGCTCCCATCACTCCAAGCCAGTCTCCCACTGCTTCCACCGCTGCAACTCGGTATCCCACCGCTCCCACTGCTCTGACCCAGTCTCCCACCGCTCCCACCGCCCCGACTCGGTCCCCCACCGCCCCGACTCGGTCTCCCACCGCCCCGACTCTGTAGCCCACCGCTCCCACCACTGCAACTCGGTTCCCCACCTCCCCGACTCGGTATCCCACGGCTCCCACCACTGCAACTCGGTCCCCCACCGCCCCGACTCGGTATCCCATCGCTCCCACCACTGCAACTCGGTCCCCCACCTCCCCGACTCGGTATCCCACCGCTCCCACCACTGAGACTCGGTCCCCCACCGCCCCGACTCGGTTTCCCACCGCTCCCTCCACTGCGACTCGGTCCCCCACCGACCCGACTCGGTATCCCACCGCTCCCACCACTGCGACTCGGTCCCCCGCCGCCCCGACTCGGTATCCCACCGCTCCCACCACTGAGACTCGGTCCCCCGCCGCCCCGACTCGGTATCCCACCGCTCCCACCACTGCGACTCGGTCCCCCGCCGCCCCGACTCGGTATCCCACCGCTCCCACCACTGCGACTCGGTCCCCCGCCGCCCCGACTCGGTATCCCACCGCTCCCACCACTGCGACTCGGTCCCCCGCCGCCCCGACTCGGTATCCCACCGCTCCCACCACTGCGACTCGGTCCCCCCGCCGCCCCGACTCGGTATCCCACCGCTCCCACCACTGCGACTCGGTCCCCCGCCGCCCCGACTCGGTATCCCACCGCTCCCACCACTGCGACTCGGTCTTCCGCCGCCCCGACTCGGTATCCCACCGCTCCCGCCACTGCGACTCGGTCTCCCGCCACTCCCAACGCTCTGACCCGGTCTCCCACCGCGCGACCCGGTCTCCCACCACTCCCAGCCGGTTTCCCACCGCTGCGACTCAGTATCCCACCGCTCCCACTGCTCCGACCCAGTCTCCCACCGCTCCCACTGCTCTGACCCAGTCTCCCACCGCTCCCACCGCTGCGACTCGGTCTCCCACTGCTCCCATCACTCCAAGCCAGTCTCCCACTGCTTCCACCGCTGCAACTCGGTATCCCACCGCTCCCACTGCTCTGACCCAGTCTCCCACCGCTCCCACCGCCCCGACTCGGTCCCCCACCGCCCCGACTCGGTCTCCCACCGCCCCGACTCTGTAGCCCACCGCTCCCACCACTGCAACTCGGTTCCCCACCTCCCCGACTCGGTATCCCACGGCTCCCACCACTGCAACTCGGTCCCCCACCGCCCCGACTCGGTATCCCATCGCTCCCACCACTGCAACTCGGTCCCCCACCGCCCCGACTCGGTATCCCACCGCTCCCACCACTGAGACTCGGTCCCCCGCCGCCCCGACTCGGTATCCCACCGCTCCCACCACTGCGACTCGGTCCCCCGCCGCCCCGACTCGGTATCCCACCGCTCCCACCACTGCGACTCGGTCCCCCGCCGCCCCGACTCGGTATCCCACCGCTCCCACCACTGCGACTCGGTCTCCCGCCGCCCCGACTCGGTATCCCACCGCTCCCACCACTGCGACTCGGTCTCCCGCCGCCCCGACTCGGTATCCCACCGCTCCCACCACTGCGACTCGGTCCCCCGCCGCCCCGACTCGGTATCCCACCGCTCCCACCACTGCGACTCGGTCCCCCCGCCGCCCCGACTCGGTATCCCACCGCTCCCACCACTGCGACTCGGTCCCCCGCCGCCCCGACTCGGTATCCCACCGCTCCCACCACTGCGACTCGGTCCCCCGCCGCCCCGACACGGTATCCCACCGCTCCCACCACTGCGACTCGGTCCCCCGCCGCCCCGACTCGGTATCCCACCGCTCCCACCACTGCGACTCGGTCCCCCGCCGCCCCGACTCGGTATCCCACCGCTCCCACCACTGCGACTCGGTCTCCCGCCGCCCCGACTCGGTATCCCACCGCTCCCGCCACTGCGACTCGGTCTCCCGCCACTCCCAACGCTCTGACCCGGTCTCCCACCGCGCGACCCGGTCTCCCACCACTCCCAGCCGGTTTCCCACCGCTGCGACTCAGTATCCCACCGCTCCCACTGCTCCGACCCAGTCTCCCACCGCTCCCACTGCTCTGACCCAGTCTCCCACCGCTCCCACCGCTGCGACTCGGTCTCCCACTGCTCCCATCACTCCAAGCCAGTCTCCCACTGCTTCCACCGCTGCAACTCGGTATCCCACCGCTCCCACTGCTCTGACCCAGTCTCCCACCGCTCCCACCGCTGCGACTCGGTCTCCCACTGCTCCCATCACTCCAAGCCAGTCTCCCACTGCTTCCACCGCTGCAACTCGGTATCCCACCGCTCCCACTGCTCTGACCCAGTCTCCCACCGCTCCCACCGCTGCGATTCGGTCTCCCACTGCTCCCACTCGTTCCTCACCCCGGGCACGACTGAGGCTATGACTTGGTCACGGAGGTCATGGAATCCATGACTTCCAAAGACCTCCTTGACTTCAGCCCCAGGGGCTGGGAGCTGTGAGGTAGCCCTGCCACCTGAGGCAGCGGGCCCCCAAGCTCCCAGCTGCCATTGGCAATGGGGGTACCTCATAGTTCCCAGCCCCCGTAGATGGGGGGGTACCCCACAACTCCTGGGTGCCGCTGCAGGGCAGGTGGATCCCAGCAGCTCCCTGGCCACTGCCGCGTGGCAGAGGGACCCTGGCAGCTCCCCACCGGCACTGTGGGGCAGGAGGACCCAGCAGCTCCCCTCTGGGGTGTGGGGCTGGGGACACTGGAGCTCTGAGCCCCCATGGATGGTGGGGATCCCAGAGCTCTCAGGTGCCCCACAGCTGCCTGGTCCCTTCCCATTTTATCATGGATATTTTTAGTAAAAGTCAGAGACACATCACAGGCTTCCGTGAATTTTTCTTTATTGCCTGTGACGTGTCCCTGACCTTTACTAAAAATATCCATGGCAAAATCTTAGCCTTAGCTATGACCAGTGTGTTGCCAGTAATTACAAGTTACCACATGGCTCTTTGTAAGCAAGCACCTTTATTCTTAAAGTAAAAGCATCACATATCAAAACACAAACCAGATTTAAACACACCAGGAATCACACATCTTCCTGAGGAGTCTGATAGGCCAGTGTCCCTTCCAACCCTTCAGCAAGGACTGGGCCCTCCAAGGGACGCAGCTGTAGTAAGATGAAGCCCTGAAACATAAACCCTTATATCAGAGGCCTGGTATGAGGCCTAAGGCCTGAGCTAGAGTAATGGTCAAGACTTTGCTAACGTAAAGCAAAGTTAAGCTGTGAGCCAGAGGCAGGCCCTGCTCACAGACGCTGGCAAGGAAAGGGCTGATGTTGCATAAGGATATGCTGTTGCATAAACCTATATCTAAAGTCTATTGGATACCAGAGCCATACACAAATGGTACAAGAACATTCTTATACCATCCACATAGATAGCAAGGACAGGGGCAAAAGGCTATGATGATGGAGAGAGTTGTTTTGTTCGAACCAACATGTACAAGGTGAGAGGCGGCACCTTACTGCGTAGAGGGGTTGCACCTCAATACGTCAGGAGTGAGGTGTAACTTGATTGTACCTGTGTATAAGATGCATCCCTGGAGCGGTGTCTCTGTCTGGCCTAGGGGGCAGTGGAGTGTCCCGCCACTGACTGAGCTGTGTCCATTGCCAGGGGGCACGTATTCATAGTATGTCCTGTAGAGTCTGCGGGAAACTATTACTGTGCTTTGTTTGACAGTAAACCTGGCCGGGTGCCTTCGTACCTTACTAGAGTCCGTGGTCTTTGGGGTTCTCTCGGGGTCTGCTGTGTCAGCTATCTGCGCAGAGCCGGGGCAGCACACAGAGGGAACACGCACGCAGCCGACTGTTATGAACTTTGGATAGAGCAGAGCACCACACCGGTAACGCTGACAACAGCAGTCACGTCCATATGCTGAATCAAAATGAAGGCCCCATTCCCTGTCAGTTCAAGCTCATCCTTTATACTGTCACGCTGTCTGGAGTGGGAGTGCCAACCTCAGGGCAGACTGGCAAAAAGCAGCACAGACTCCCCAAACTGGCGGTGTGTTCTATCATTAGATGTGAACTCCTGCATCGCTGTGACAGTCTTACCATATAGTCCCAGACAGTCCCCATGGGCACTCCAGTCTGTCTTGCCACCCAGGTGAGCCCACCTTTGTTATAAATGGTCATTTACACCAAAAATCACAAAATATTCAGCTTGTTCCTAGTCCCAAGAGACCAGTCACTTATCCCAGGTCAATTTGTACCTTAGATCTCACACCAAAGGCAATGCTGGTAGCCTATCCTATAATAAACTAATTAAGGATTTATTAACTATGAAAAATAAATAAAAGTTTATTTACAGGTTAAAGCAGTCAACATATATACCCAAATGAGTTCAGTCTATAGTCCCAAGAGGTAACAGAGATGTAGCAATCTGTCAGCACTGAGTGTCTTTAGGGCTGGGGATCTCTGCTTTTTGTTTCTTAGCTCCAACACTTGTAAGCATTCTAACAGCAAAGAGATGAAAATTCTTCATGTCCACTATCTTTATTTCCCTCTTCAGACCTCAAGCTGGTGGGACGTGATCTCTCGCACATAGCACCTTGGCGGGTGTAAGAGGGCCATTAAGCCAGCCTTTGTGTTGTGATGTTCCAGAATGGCCCGTTTAGTCTTGATAGTTCTGGATGGGCGGGGGAACCACTTTTCCTGTCTGGATTCACAAGTTCAGAGCAGGCACTTTTTACAGTTATTTAAAGCAAACCTTACATGTTACCTTGTAGCGCAGGATACAGACATTACAAGTAAGATTAATGCATGCAGCAATTTACAAGCAGTCTAAATACTAAACACATTCTTACAAGTTCAGCACCCATCTTGAACAATATATGAGCTACTCTGGTTTCCAGCTATGAATTTGTCAGTGCTCAGCGGATGCCTACAGCCTTGGCAAGGGCTGGCCCCTGGTTTACTAGCCTCATATATACCAAAAGCCCTTTGTCTCCTACTCTCTGGCAAAATCCAGCTTGCACCAGTGTATGCAACCCAGCCTAAGGGTGGAGCTTCCAGGCTCAGGTGTAATCAGCCCTGATGTTATTTCCTGGAGGAGCAATGCTAGCCCTCCCCCAGGGGGTAGAACACAACCCTACATAAACTGTCATCAGTTTCATACTGTGGTTCCAATATCGGTCCCCCGCATAGGTCCAGTCTGATCCTTAATAGGTGGAGACTGGCTTAAGACTTGGAGCAGGACGTGTACCGTGTCTTAGTATTCCCTTTGGTTGCATTAACTAGGGTAACTGAATATTCTTGTTCTCTATAGAAATGCCCAACCCCTTCTTAGCCACAATGACTTCCTGTGGCCATGAGTTCCTCAATCTATTTACAGGTTAGGTGACATAAGTTGTTTCCTTGCCTGGGTTTTAAATTGCTCACCTTTCAGTAAAAAGAAAAGGAGTACTTGTGGCACCTTAGAGACTAACCAATTTATTTGAGCATAAGCTTTCGTGAGCTACAGCTCACTTCATCGGATGCATACTGTGGAAAGTGTAGAAGATCTTTTTATACACACAAAGCATGAAAAAATACCTCCCCCCACCCCACTCTCCTGCTGGTAATAGCTTATCTAAAGTGATCACTCTCCTTACAATGTTTATAATAATCAAGTTGGGACATTTCCAGCACAAATCCAGGTTTTTTCATACACCCCCCCCACACACACACAAACTCACTCTCCTGCTGCTCAAATAAATTGGTTAGTCTCTAAGGTGCCACAAGTACTCCTTTTCTTTTTGTGAATACAGACTAACACGGCTGTTACTCTGAAACCTGTCACCTTTCAGTGTCACTAGGGCGTTCCCTCTTTGTTGTGTTACGAGACAGGGAGAACAGATGCTCCCAATCTGTCTGCTTTAAACTTTTATCACAGCCTCTCTTATTGGTCTCCTCTCTAGAGTATCAGTCCAGGCTCTTCAATCTGCATTCATAGGGCAATTTCCTCAGGCTCCAAACGTTCTCACCACCCTTCTCTGAGCCCCTCTAGTCCCCTCTAGTTCTGTGATGGGGTGACTTGGGGTGTGCACAGGATCCAAATGAGGCTGCTCCAGATATATATATATATATTAGAATATTCTCTGTATTATTTTCCATCCCATTCCACCCAAACATCTGTGCTCTTCTGACTGCAGCTACGCACTGAGCCAGGTGCTCAGACCCCAGGTCCCTTTCTTGCATTGATACTAGTAGTTTAGAACCCGGTCAGGTGTAAGCGTTTTCCCTCTGGGTACTTTACTTTGCATGGATCACTGTGGCTTCGTGTGCCTGGTGCTGTCCGTTCCCCAGGCTGGAGGGGCACAGGGAGGGGAGAGCTGGCATTGCTAAAACGATTGTTGTAACGGGTTGAAATTGTGGCTGCTGACCCTGGGTTCAGGGCTGTTGGTCCTTGACCCAAGGAGCTGACTTAGTGACTATTTCTCCAGTGCTGATGTGGGACTGAGACCTCCATCAGCAGCTCTCAGACGGGCAGCATCTGCGTCCCTCTTCCACAGGGCTCAGCCAGGCACAGCGCAGGGAGAGGCCCAAAGAGGCTCTGTTCTCCCTGCCTGCACCGGGCATCTCGTATGGTCCTTTGCATTCTTCGCACTTTCTGGAGGTGACAAACTGCCTCCTGCGCTCGCTGTCTGTGCTGGCCGGAGCAGACTCCTTTCCAGGGATTGCTAATCTCTCTATTTCTGCTGGGTAAGAGGGTTAAAGAGACTGATTTGGTTCCCAACTTAATCACTCTTGATGGAAAGACAAGAGTCAGCCAGAGATCATGGATGGGGGTGGGTCTACCAAGCCTCAGCCAATCACAGGCTGCTCTCTAATTGGCTTCCACTTTGGATAGTTTTTCCGAAGCAGGGAGGTGCGGGGGGCATTTGCCAGTCTCCTCCTGTTCTACAGGGATGTGCTGTTAGCAGGACAGTCAGGCCTGGACAGCCCAGGACTGATGACCAGGAGGCTGGAGCAGCACATCCGGCATCTCCGCTGGGGAGCTGGTGGCTTCAGGCCTGCAGAGGGGATGGTAGCCAGCTGCTGTAAGGCACAGGTAAGCCGGAGTGCGGCCCCCTTCCAGGAGCCACAAGGAACACCCTGCTGGTATTTACAGGGCTTGTCTCTGAACCACCCCAGGGATCGCTGCCCTCAGTGAATTGCAGCCACTTCTGGGGTGCGATGTAGCAACTGTTTTAACAGCCAGGCAGCAACACTGCCCTAGCCGGTTAGGACTCACCCAAATGGGGTTCTGGCCTGGATGCCAGATTAAACAAAGGATTAAACAAAGACTGTGACTGGCTTGCCAACTACAAAAGCAGTTTCTCCTCCCTTGGTGTTCACACCTCAGCTGCTAGAAGAGGGCTTCATCCTCCCTGATTGAACTAACCTCGTTATCCCTAGCCGGATTCTTGCTTGCATATTTATACCTGCCTCTGGGAATTTCCACTACATGCATCTGACGAAGTGGGTATTCACCCACGAAAGCTCGTGCTCCAAGCTCGTCTGCTAGTCTATAAGGTGCCACAGGACTCTTTGCTGCTTCTAAAGTCTGGTGGTTTATTCTTAATCCCATTGCCCAAGCCCTCCCCGTGGTGTGTGCCTGCTTCCCTACCCCAGCCCCAGTTTGTGCCCCCTCTCCTCCCTATGTGGTGCCCTGGGAGCACACAATTAGCTCTCTCTGCCCTGAGGCGCTGGGTGCCCCGCCTGCCCCGGTGCCAGCTGATGTCTCGTGTGGTGATGCTGGATGCCCGCACCCCAGGGACATTTCAGACCCAGAGCCCCAGCACATCAGGGGGAAGGAGACCAAAGCCCTGAGGTAAGTGGGGAAGTGGGATACCGGGAGGAAGCACGAGCAGGAGAGGGCGAAAGGGGAGGGCTCCTGCCTCATACTGAGAAAGAGGGACGATCAGCGAGTTATCTCAAGTGCCTGTACACAAATGCAAGAAGCCTGGGAAACAAGCAGGGAGAACTGGAAGTCCTGGCACAGTCAAGGAATTATGATGTGATTGGAATAACAGAGACTTGGTGGGATAACTCCCATGACTGGAGTACTGTCATGGATGGATATAAACTGTTCAGGAAGGACAGGCAGGGCAGAAAAGGTGGGGGAGTTGCACTGTATGTAAGAGAGCAATATGACTGCTCAGAGCTCTGGTATGAAACTGCAGAAAAACCTGAGAGTCTCTGGATTAAGTTTAGAAGTGTGAGCAACAAGGGTGATGTCGTGGTGGGAGTCTGCTATAGACCACCGGACCAGGGGGATGAGGTGGACGAGGCTTTCTTCCGGCAACTCGCAGAAGTTACTGGATCGCACGCCCTGGTTCTCATGGGAGACTTCAATCACCCTGACATCTGCTGGGAGAGCAATACAGCAGTACACAGACAATCCAGGAAGTTTTCAGAAAGTGTAGGGGACAATTTCCTGGTGCAAGTGCTGGAGGAACCAACTAGGAGCAGAGCTCTTCTTGACCTGCTGCTCACAAACCGGGAAGAATTAGTAGGGGAAGCTAAAGTGGATGGGAACCTGGGAGGCAGTGACTATGAGATGGTCGAGTTCAGGATCCTGACACAAGGAAGAAAGGAAAGCAGCAGAATACAGACCCTGGACTTCAGAAAAGCGGACTTTGACTCCCTCAGGGAACTGATGGGCAAGATCCCCTGGGAGAATAACATGAGGGGGAAAGGAGCCCAGGAGAGCTGGCTGTATTTTAAAGAATCCTTATTGAGGTTACAGGGACAAACCATCCCGATGTGTAGAAAGAACAGTAAATATGACTGGCGACCAGCTTGGCTTAACAGTGAAATCCTTGCTGATCTTAAACACAAAAAAGAAGCTTACAAGAAGTGGAAGATTGGACAAATGACCAGGGAAGAGTATAAAAATATTGCTCAGGCATGCAGGAGTGAAATCAGGAAGGCCAAATCACACTTGGAGTTGCAGCTAGCAAGAGATGTTAAGAGTAACAAGAAGGGTTTCTTCAGGTATGTTAGCAACAAGAAGAAAGCCAAGGAAAGTGTGGGCCCCTTACTGAATGAGGGAGGCAACCTAGTGACAGAGGATGTGGAAAAAGCTAATGTACTCAATGCTTTTTTTGCCTCTGTCTTCACGAACAAGGTCAGCTCCCAGACTGCTGCACTGGGCAGCACAGCATGGGGAGGAGGTGACCAGCTCTCTGTGGAGAAAGAAGTGGTTTGGGACTATTTAGAAAAGCTGGACAAGTCCATGGGGCCGGATGCATTGCATCCGAGAGTGCTAAAGGAGTTGACAGATGTGATTGCAGAGCCATTGGCCATTATCTTTGAAAACTCATGGCGATCGGGGGAGGTCCCGGACGACTGGAAAAAGGCTAATGTAGTGCCCATCTTTAAAAAAGAGAAGAAGGAGGATCCGGGGAACTACAGGCCAGTCAGCCTCACCTCAGTCCCTGGAAAAATCATGGAGCAGGTCCTCAAGGTATCAATTCTGAAGCACTTAGAGGAGAGGAGAGTGATCAGGAACAGTCAGCATGGATTCACCAAGAGCAAGTCATGCCTGACTAATCTAATTGCCTTCTATGACTAGATAACTGGCTCTGTGGATGAGGGGAAAGCAGTGGATGTGTTGTTCCTTGACTTTAGCAAAGCTTTTGACACGGTCTCCCACAGTATTTTTGCCAGCAAGTTAAAGAAGTATGGGCTGGATGAATGGACTATATGGTGGATATAAAGCTGGCTAGATTGTCGGGCTCAACGGACAGTGATCAATGGCTCCATGTCTAGTTGGCAGCCGGTATCAAGTGGAGTGCCCCAAGGGTCGGTCCTGGGGCCGGTTTTGTTCAATATCTTCATTAATGATCTGGAGGATGGTGTGGATTGCACCCTCAGCAAGTTTGCAGATGACACTAAACTGGGAGGAGAGGTAGATACGCTGGAGGGTAGGGATAGGATACAGAGGGCCCTAGACAAATTAGAGGATTGGGCCAAAAGAAATCTGATGAGGTTCAACAAGGACAAGTACAGAGTCCTGCACTTAGGACGGAAGAATCCCATGCACCGCTACAGACTAGGGACCGAATGGCTCGGCAGCAGTTCTGCAGAAAAGGACCTAGGGGTTACAGTGGACGAGAAGCTGGATATGAGTCAAAAGTGTGCCCTTGTTGCCAAGAAGGCCAATGGTATTTTGGGATGTATACGTAGGGGCATTGTCAGCAGATCGAGGGACGTGATCATTCCCCTCTATTCGACATTGGTGAGGCCTCATCTGGAGTACTGTGTTCAGTTTTGGGCCCCACACTACAAGAAGGATGTGGAAAAATTGGAAAGAGTCCAGTGGAGGGCAACAACAATGATTAGGGGACTGGAACACATGACTTATGAGGAGAGGCTGAGGGAACTGGGATTGTTTAGTCTGCGGAAGAGAAGAATGAGGCGGGATTTGATAGCTGCTTTCAACTACCTGAAAGGGGGTTCCAAAGAGGATGGATCTAGACTGTTCTCAGTGGTAGCTGATGACAGAACGAGGAGTAATGGTCTCAAGTTGCAGTGGGGGAGGTTTAGGTTGGATATTAGGAAAAATTTTTTCACTAGGAGGGTGGTGAAACACTGGAATGCGTTACCTAGGGAGGTGGTAGAATCTCCTTCCTTAGAAGTTTTTAAGGTCAGGCTTGACAAAGCCCTGGCTGGGATGATTTAATTGGGGAATGGTCCTGCTTTGAGCAGGGGGTTGGACTAGATGACCTCCTGAGGTCCCTTCCAACCCTGATATTCTATGATTCTATTATCAGGGACCTGCCTGAGCAGCTTTCTTGTTGGCCCTTGGGAGCCTGAGCCCCATGTCTGTGGCTAGCAAGCCAGGCTGAGAACCAATCACCTCCTTTCCCAGATGTGACCAGCGTATCCCCCGCAGGCGTGCCCTGTGCCCCGGGCAGCCCAACGGCTTTGGAGTGGGCAGCCAGCTCCATGACTCCTGCACAGTGTGTGTAGGAGGATGCAGGTGCCACAGGTAGCCAGGATGTGCTGCTGGGGATGACCATCGCCACTATGTGTGGGCACACATCCCTTCCCCAGGGCATCCTGCCCGACACCCACTGCCCACCTGTCCTGCTCTACCACCCACCCCGCCGTTCTGCTTAGAGCCATCCAGGCAGCCACCGCGTAGACACTCCCAGTGCAATTTGCTGGGAAGGGGGCCATGTTCGGCGCAAAGGGGGAGCGCTGCATGCAGCAGGAGGTGCGGGAGTTTAGTGCTCCCCAACTCTGCCGCCCGCCCTAGAGACTGATCTTCCTGTCACAGCCTGGACTCAGTCCCTCTCCTGCATGGTCAGCAGCCTACTGCAGTTGGCTCCCCCACACTCCCAAGCCGGCTAGGACTGTGCAGCGTTCAGGCCCCGTCTCTGGCTCTGCTCACGTCCAGACTCCCTGTCTGAACCCCTTCCCTGGGATGTGAGCCTCTGCAGTGCAGCTGCCCCAACCCCACGACCTGTGCAGAGACTTCCCCAGCCTTCCCACTGTGGGTGCCTGGCGCCTAGGTTCACCCTTCGGGGACACCTCGCAGGTGAGTCAGGAATGTGGGCTTTGCACAGGAACATCTCATGTACGCACACACTGTACTGTGAGACAGCACAGGAATGGCCAAGCTCTGCAAAACAGTGAGTGACTCACCGCAGTCCCTCCTGAGAGCCCTGGGCCCTCCTGCCCTCTCCTCTAGCTGGGTCCCCTCCCTCAGGCGCTGGAGAGCACCAGCCTGCAGTCTCTTCTGTTCAGTTCCTGCTTCCAGCCAGCTGGCTGTTGGGCAGAGCCATCAGACGTCCATGGCTCTCTGGTAGCAACCCCCGACTTCACCAGTGCAGAGCTACGTAGTGGGGGGGCCCCTTGATGGTCCTGTTTCAGCTGCTGCTTGTGTCACTTTGTGGCCCTGTCTGCCCCGCCGTGTGCACCGGCTGTCTCTTGTCCTATGCTCCGGTTGTAGCTCTGTGGGGCAGGGCAGTCTCTCTTGTCTGTACAGTGCCCGACACAGTGAGGCCCTGGGACTGCAGCCAGGCATAGAGTACAGAGCAATGAAAAGAGCCCTTGGCAGCCTGCAGGGCAAGGTTGTGTCTTACTGCACCGTTTCACTTCAGCTCCGCATGGACAGCGGCTGGTTTGAGTTTGGCTGAGTAGCTGCCAGCCATTGGTCTGGTTCCATCCTTCGCCGCCGGGTCAAACAGCCTTATAGCCGCTGGTATGTTCTGAGTCCCCTCCCTCCTCAGCTGGTTATATATCCAAAGCATCACTCTTGGGAGAGCCTGTGGATGTCCTCACCCACTATCCCACCTACCATCGGTACCTGTCTTCCCCCATTACTGGAGTGGCTGAGCACCTGGCAGTCCTTGACGTGTTCATCCTCACAACCCCTGTGCAGCAAGGCCAGGCTGTCAGCCCCCTGCACAGACGCCAAGTGACTGTCCCGGGGTCACACTCGGAATCTGTGGCACAGCCAGGAACTGAACCCAGGTCTCCCTAGTCTGAGGCTAGCACCTGAACCGCTGGACCATCCTCTGTCCCCCCACAAGCCTTCTTGGAGACCCGTCTTCCCAGGAGACCGCTCCCCATCCTGCAGGCACATCTGGCAGTCCTCCCTGGACGCGTTCTCTTGTATTCGGCTGGATTAAGGTGCACTCAGTTTGAATGGGCCCAGGTTACCAAGCAATCCCGCTGGCTCTGTCCTCCCTGTTCGTTACCACTCCACCAATCCTTGTTTATCCGCAGACGTGATCCGCAGGGATTTTATATTTACGTCCAGGTCACTGATCAACATGTGGAGCCCCATCAGGCCGAGTACTTAGCTTTGTGGAGCCTCCCTACAAACTCCCAGTTAGCCAGTTCTTAATGCACTTACCATGTAATCGATTAATATTGTGTAGAGCTCGTTATTTAATCAGAGTACCATGAAGGCAGTATGAAATGCCTTACTAAAGTCGAAGTACTTTTGGTTGATAAAGGTAACCATGGTGATGTGATTGTAATCTCATCAAAGAAAGAAACTGGGTTTGTTGGACATGACCAGGTTTTCATAAAACCATGTCGACTGACATTAGTTCTATTTCTATACTTTAATCCTTTATTGATTGAATCCCATATCAGTGTTTCCATTATTTTGCCTAGGATTGATGTCCAGCTAACTGGCCGTTAGTTATCCAGGTCATCCCGTTTGCCCCTTTTGAATATTGGCACCACAGTAGCACTCTTCTAATCTTCCGGAATTTCCCCAGTATTCCAAGATTTATTAAACATTAACATCAGCAGGCCAGAGGTCTCCTCAGCCACCGCTTTTAGGACTCTTGGGTGTAAGTTATCTTAGCCTGATAACTAACTTCTGGGTATAAATATTTTAAATTATTTGACATCCTCATATAATTACAAATGGACTGGAAAATACTTAAATCATCCTCACATGATATGAGTGTGTCATTCTGCTGCTTTCCAGATACAGAATAGAAATATGTATTGAACACTTCTGCCTTTGCGGTATCATTAACAAATTTACCATCTCCGTCTAGTGATAGGCCTATGCCATTATTTGGATTTTACTTTTTCTGATATAGTTAAAGAAACCTAGTTATCTTTAGCCTGCCAGACATGGATTTTTTTCCCCCATGAATTTTCTACACTGAATTTCTTTTAGTTTATATTGATTGCTATTTACTTCCCGTTTTTCCATTTGTTACATTTTGCTTTGTTTCTAATTGCTGCCTTCACTTCCCCTTTGAACTAGGACGGGTTTTTAACCAAAGTTGTCCTCTTTCTCTATTGTGGAATCGGGTCTTTTCGGCCATGTATGTCCCAGAGTCCCCCGGGCGATGCTCTGGAACTGCTCCCCATGAAGCCAGTCAGGACTCTGGGGAAGTCTCCTCTCTGGGAGCAGCCTGTCTGCAGGACACACAGCTCACCCGGCTTCCACTTTCCTGGGTCTGACCTCGGAGCATTCAGCATCCTCTGCCCCTCCGTGCGCTTCCCACAGCCAGTCCGCCCAGGTGGGGTCCTGGGGCAGCCAGAGGGTCCTGCCCCCCAACTCCACAGTCAGACGTGACTCTCAGCCAGCCAGTAAAACAGAAGGTTTATTAGACGACAGGAACATGGTCTAACACAGAGCTTGTAGGTGCAGAGAACAGAACCCCTCAGCTGAGTCCATTTTGCGGGGCAGTGAGCCAGACAACCACGTCTGCCCTTCACTCCATGTCCCAGCCAGCCCCAAATTGAAAACTCCCTCCAGCCCCTCCTCCTCTGGGCTTTGTTCCTCTCCCGGGCCAGGAGGTCACCTGATTCCTTTGTTCTCCAACCCTTTAGCTCTCACCTTGCAGGGGGGAAGGGCCCAGGCCATCAGTTGCCAGGAAACAGGGTGTCGGCCATTCTCTGTGTCCAGACCCCTGCACACACCTGCCCTCTAGGGCTGTGCAACGATCATACGCCCTTACCCCACCACCTAGATACTTAAGAACTGCCTAGGGGAAACTGAGGCCCCCTCACACTATTCAGAGGAACCATTAAGAACAGTCTCACTTTGTCACAATGTAATAAACTCTTTTTAAAGAGCTCTCTATGTTCATTCATATTTTTCAGTCTAAATTTTCCTCTCAATTAATTTCACTTACAATATCCCTCAGCTTGGGGAAAGCACCAAGTGTGTGTATATATATATATATTTGAGTTCATTCAATACGGTCAAATGGAGCACAGTCCCAACTAGTTATATATATTGAATGTAATGAAATTATGATCACTGGTCCCTAGGCAACCACCAACTTCCAGTCCAGTGATTGATCCATATGTATCCAAAGGTCCAAAATAGGGTTGCTCCGCATTGGCTGCAATACCGTTTGTGTTAGACAGTCATCCTCCATCATTTATAAAAACTCCAATGACGTTTTACTAGTGGCTGCATGAGACCTCTGACATGTCTCCCTGTTTGAAGTCCTCTGCCATAACAGAGCATTTATTTCCCCACGTTACAGACAGGTGTTTAAGGAGCATCCTGGTCTCTGGTTTGATTCAGTGGTCTGTAAAAGATGCCCACCAGTATCCCCAGCTGGGCTTTATTAGTTAGCACATTGATCCATATGCATTAGAGATGCCGTGGTCGGAGTTATCAGTGAATCTGAACAGCAAATGGTGTTTGAGGCTGAGTGCCCCCCACCCGTTACCCACTCTTGCCTTCCTGAGCAGGTCAGAACCAGTGATTTTGAATGTTCCAATCATGCAGACATCCCACCAGGTTTCAGAGATGCCAGCTGAGTCATGGGCACACACATCACTCATCCAAACCC
This sequence comes from Chelonia mydas, assembly GCF_015237465.2. Taxonomy (NCBI): domain Eukaryota; kingdom Metazoa; phylum Chordata; order Testudines; family Cheloniidae; genus Chelonia; species Chelonia mydas. The sequence continues at coordinate 83,266,624 of NC_051250.2, forward strand.
CCCTGCATCCCAGAGCTGCCCCAGCCGCCTGGAAGGCGGATCCTGCTTGCCACAAACCCGTCCGTGGAGCTTCGGCAAAGACAAACCAGCAGCAGAGCCTGGTTTGCTGCTCTGGCCAGCTGGAAGAGCTCTCCGAAGTGTAGCTAGGAGCTCACTGCATCCCAGTGCTGCTACAGCTCCGGGGTCCAGGAAGCCAAGGGGGTGGCCCCCTAGGGTGGGGCACAATCTGGATCAGGGCAGGACATAAGGCCTGATGACTAGCAAACACAGCAAAGCTCCAGGTAGGAGCCAAAGGGTGCCCGTGGCCTCTGCCTGGCCCAACTGCATTGCAGGGGCTGGGTGATGTAACCTCTCCCTTCCCCTCCCCTAGACCACCCTGCCTGGGCCTTCCGGTGGGGTCCATGTGGCCAGCCCTGGGGGGGTCCAGCCCAGTCTGCGTGCCCTGCCCTTCCAGGTGAGGGCATCAGGCACAGGAGGGGCTCTGGGGAGCTGCAGCTTGTAGTGTGTCCTGAACGAGTCTGGGTTCGCTGTCCATGCCCCCTGTGGCCAGGGCTTGGGCTACGGGGGGGGGGGTAGTTCTCTGCTTCCTGGCCTGGACTTCTCCATGGGGAGGCTGGGGGCAGGGCCTTTCCCATCTCCTGGGCTCTGGCCACCCACTAGGAGGTGAGTCTGGAAATCCTGAGCCAATTAGCAGCCCTAATCCCTCCCAGAGCAGGGGCTGCCTCCCCCTGGAAGGCCTGGGGCAGTCAGTGGCATCTGGGGTGGGGAGGGGGCCGTGCTCTGCTAGAGAGGCACGGTGGGGAGCTGTCCAGGGCAGGGGGTTGGATCAGCTGCCGGATGGGCCCAGGGCAGCTCTGTGCCTCTGTCTGGCATCAGCTGGGGGCCAGGAGCCTGTGCAGGCCGGGTATCCCCTCAGGAGAGTCCTGGGCTTGGCGCTGCCCCCGGCCCGCCAGCAGGAACAGATGGCCAGGGCTGGCCGAGCCTCCCAATCCCCCGCTAATCCCACTGAGGAGCAGCTCAGCTCAGCTCCCCCTTCGCACTGGCCATTCGACAGAGGAAAGACACAGGAGGCAGCCGCCTCAGTGCAGCCCCTTGGGCCTCCTCTGGGTCAGGACAGCCCCTTCCCACTGGCGCTGGTGCCACCATGAGCCGTCCCTGAGCCTGCCTCCTTGCCACCGCCGGAGCAGCAGGGCCCCTTGGCGCAGCCAGGCCGGCGCAGCCAGCCATGTCCCTCCCCCAAATGCTGGGGTGCAGCCACCTCTGCAGCTGCCTCGTGAACTCGCTCTTCGGCCAGGTGAGCCTGGCCCCAGCACCCCTTTCCAGGCCCCTTGCTATGGCTGGCGTAGCCCCCTGGCCTCCCTCCGAGACGGTCTGGCTGTGGAGCCCCCTCCCCCGGGGTCGCCATCCTGCAGGGCAGGGGCCGGTGAGTCGGTGTCCGCACAGCGCTGCCCAATAATCCCCAGGCCCGGGGCGCAGCTCAGCGGCCTCTTGGCTCACGCCCTCTGCTGCCCCATCGCCCCAGCCAGCACCGCGGTGACCCCCAGCCCCCGCGCCCTACGCCTCGCCCGGGGCAGCCGGGATGCAGGCCCAGGGTGTGACTCCGCTGTCTTCCATCCCTCAGATCAGCTGCTGCTGCGGCCCGGCCCCCTGCGGCCCCTGCTGCTCCTGCTGCCCCAGCATTAAGGTGTCCACGGGGAGCCGCATCCTCTACACCCTCTTCCACGTCCTGGCCTCCACGGTGTGCTGCCTCGTGCTCTCCCGCACCATCTCCGAAGCCGTCAAGGAGAACGTGAGTGGAGCCTGGCTGCTGGCCCCCATGCTGGCCTCCGGCTCTGCGACGCGTAGGTCTGCTCTCCCCAGCTCCCCGGGGAATCGCCCTGGCTCTGCGCCCGGGCAGAGTGAGCCCCGAGGGGCAGGTGTGGCCGGCATTGTCCCAGGCTGTCTCGGGCAGGCGGCAGCGCCGGCTGATCTGCCCCTGTGATTCCCCCTCTGCAGGTGCCTTTCTACGCCCTGCTCTGTGAGCGCCTCCCCCGGGGCATGGACTGTGACATGCTGGTGGGCTACTCGGCAGTCTACAGGGTCTGCTTCGGCACCGCCTGCTTCTACCTGACGCAGGCCGTCTTCCTGATCAACGTGAAATCCAGCAGCAGCTTCCGCGCCCTGCTGCACAACGGGTAAGAGACCCCCCCGCCCACGGGCCTGGCTCTGCGCACTGAGCTGGAGCTGGCCCCAGCGGGAAGGGGCTGGGGCTTGGGCTGGGGCTTGGGCTCCCTGACTTCTGAGCTTCATTGCAGATTCTGGTTCCTGAAGCTGCTGATTCTGATCGGGCTTTGTGCAGCAGCCTTCTTCATCCCTGATGACCGCTTCCTGCAAGGTACCAGCCCATGGACACGAACCCAGCCCCACCCTGGAGCGGGGCCATAGGGACTGCCCCAGCAGCACAGCCAGGAGAGCAGCCGCCTTCAGTTACTACAGACCTGGGGCCGGGTGGGAGCCAGCGCCCACTAGCAGGGAAAGGCCCCAGGTCCCATTCCCTGCCCTCCTGAGCCAGCCGGTCCCTGTCCTGGGGCCGGGTGGGAGCCGGTGCCCGCTAGTGGGGAAAGGCCCCAGGTCCCATTCCCCACCCCCATGAGCCAGCCAGTCCCTGCCCTGGGACTAGATTGGAGTCGATACTCCCAGAGGAGAAAGCCCCTAGGGTCACTGCTGGTCCCTGCTCCCGGCCCTGGCTTGGGGCTAGAGCCCTCAAGGCGAGGGGTCAGCGCAGAGAACTGGGGCCTGGCACATAGCCCCACTTTCTCCAGGTCAGCAGCTTGAGCTCACTCCCCTTTGTTTAGGAATTAGAGATGGGAAAGGCCTAACAGCCAGCCCAGAGCCTGTGCCTGGCCAGACCCTGTTGGCTGCTCTGCACAGCTGGGCAGGTGTCCTGTGTGCCCCTCGGCTCCACCTTGCCCCACTGAGCTAGTCGTCTCACCCCCCCGCCCCCCATGAGGTTCACCACCTCACTCAGCTGCCCAGGCCCCTCCTCCTGGCGGGGAGGGGGTGTTATCTGCCCATGGGGAGGGGCTGGGTGAGGTGGAGCACAGTTGGTCTGGCTATGTGGCATGGCCAGGTCCTGGTGGCTCTGTACGACGGGCAGGGATGGACTCGGCCGTGGCCGTGGCCAGGCGTGTGTCTGACCTTGCTCCCTCTCTCACTGCTTCACCTACTGATAGCCTGGCACTACGTGGGCATCTGTGGCGGTTTTGCCTTCATCCTCGTCCAGCTGGTGCTGATCACAGCCTTTGCCCATACCTGGAACAAGAACTGGTGAGTCCGCTCCCCCGGCGCACGGTGGGGTGTCCTGGGGCTGGGCCATGGGGACTCTTCCGGGTACCTTTTTCTAGCTCCTCTGCAGCTGTGGTTTCTCCCATTGCCTCTGGGAGTCTGTGCCCCGCAGGGAGACTCTGTATGCCAGGCTTGCTGGGCCTGTGCCCTCCCCAAGCTGCTAAAGATTTGCAGTAGCCCCTCACTCAGCCTGTTCCCTTCCTCTGCAGGCTGCTGGGCGCGTCCCAGGACAAGCGCTGGTACCTGGCCGTGCTGCTGGCCACGCTCGGATTCTACACCATTGCCTCCGCGGCCGTCTCCTTCCTGTACAAGTACTACACCCACCCAGCTGGCTGCCTGCTCAACAAGGCCCTGCTCACCCTCAACGCCAGCCTGTGTGGGCTCCTGTCCTTCCTCTCCATCACACCCTGCGTGCGGCTCAGTGAGTGCCTCGGGTGGGGTTCCTCCCCGCTGAGACGCTGCCTGCCATGTGGGCTGCCGCTCAGATTTCTAACCCCTCTCTGGGTGGGTGGCTGTAAGCAGGGCCTGGACTGTCCCACCTGCCCCCAGGCTGCGCTGGGTGGGGTGCTTTTCACTGAACCCGAAGGGGGAGGTGGTAGCTCAGGACCCAGGATTGGGACTGAAACAGAACTGTCAGCTGTAGCTCTGGATCGTTCTGTGTGTGCGATGCCGTGTGTGTGTGTGACACCGTGTGTGTGTGCAAGCAACACCGTGTGTGTGCAAATCACACTCTGTGAGTGCAGCCATGTGCGCGCGCGCGTGTGTATGCAAACAATGACTTGTGCGCATGTGCAAGTGACAGTGTGCGCTGTCAAAACAGATCTTTTATGGCCCACAGCTGGGCAGATGTTTATCGGTACCGGTGAAGACCCGGCTACAGTATGGTTGATGCACAGTCATTTATTTGAGCGAGACTCACACAAGCCGTTAAGGTTACATGGTCTACGTCCTTTCCTGCAAGCGTTAGCTTCCCAAGCATAAACCCTCAGTACCTGTGTTAGCTCTATACAGTACCCTGACTGGCAAACAAAGCAGGCGTATCTACCACTTCTAGATGAAGACTTCTTCTCTTCTTTCCCCTCTCAGGTACTTGTCTGTCCCCCGAAGCAGAGTCTTGGTCACTCTGAGCCCTCTGGTTCTAGGCTCTCACAAACGTCCCTCGAGGCGGGGTCTCCGTTACCCCGACAACTTCTGTCTCCGTCTCAAACCTCTTCAGACGTTAATTGGGGAAATTAGTCTGACTCATTTACTTTGCTTAGCACTTCTACCGTTTGTTCTCCAAGAAGTCGCATGTCCCAGAAGTATGCCTCGTAGGCATTTATTACTGGTATATTCTCATTAATATTTTGGAAGGGTTTGCAAAGCAGACACACAGACCAATGCTCAGCCATCGTTTACCCTCTCATAAATCATTCACTTAAGCTGTAGCGTGATGTTATCCAAAAACTAGTGAGCTAGTGTTCTGCTGTTTTCCAAAATTTGGGGTTAAAACACACGCGCCTATCGAGCCGTTGTTAACCATTCCAGTGCAGTTTCAACACCTCCAGTAAATTTGCACTCCATTTATCTAATGCTAAGAGAATCCTGCTCCCAGAATCCTCTCACACATTCAGCCAAGCCATACCAAACTCATGCTTGTCACATTTATTCATATCAATCGCAGCAATTCATAATAATTTGGCACCGTCTCAACATGTGCAGGTGTGAAGCCACATTCATGTGTACCTGTGTGAGCATTTCCATGTGTGAGTGACACTGTATGTGTGCAAGTGATAGTGTGTGAAGCCACGTGTGTGTGCATGCAAACTCTGTGTGTGTGTGTGAATCCGTGTGTGTGTGCACAAGTGACTATGCATGAGCAACACCGTGTGTGTGTGTGTGTGTGCTAGTGATGTCGTGTATGTTTGTGAATGACACCAGGCGCATGTGTGCGAGTGACTGTGTGAAGTCATGCATGTGTGATCAACACTGTGTACATGTGCAAGCGACAGTGTGTGCGAGTGAAGCCACGTGCGTGTGTGAGCATAGCATGTGTGCATGCAAGAGATGCGGTGAGTCCTGCATGCCCAACCTCTCCCAGCGTGCCTGAGCCCTGCATGGGAGGCTGGGCAGTGGGTTCTGGGGCTGCTGGAGGACTGGTGTAAGGGGCAGAGCTGGGGATGGGGAGGGCTGCTCTGGCCAGTTTCGGGCTGTAGCTGACCTCTGACCTGAGGGAAAGCAGCTGACTCTCCCTTCTCCATGCAGAACAGCCCCGCTCAGGCCTCCTGCAAGCGTCTATCATCAGCTGCTATGTCATGTACCTCACCTTCTCGGCCCTGTCCAGCCGCCCGCCCGAGAGAGGTCAGTGCGGCCTAGGGCTGCCAACTTTCTACTCACACAAAACCGAACACCCTTGCCCTGCCCCTCACCTGAGGTCCCACCCCTGCTCACTCCACCCCCCCATCGCTCGCTCTCCCCACCCTCACTCACTTTCATGGGGCTGGGGCAGGGGGGTGAGTGCGGGAGGGGGTGAGGGCTCCGTCTGGGAGTGCGGGCTCTGGGGTGGGGCCAGAAATAAGGAGTTCAGAGTGTGTGTGGGAGCTCCAGGCTGGGGCAGGGGGTTGGGATGCACGAGGGGGTGAGGGCTCCAGCTGGGAGTGCGGGCTCTGGGGTGGGGCCAGGGATGAGGGGTTTAGGGTGCAGGAGGGGGCTCGGGGCAGGGGTTGGAGTATGAGGGCTCTGGCTGGGGGTGCAGACTCTGGGGCGCAGGAGGGTGCTCCGGGCTGGGACTGTGGGGTTCGAAGGGTGGGAAGGGGATCAGAGTTGGGGTGTGTGGGGGTGGAGCGAGGACTCCAGCTGGGGGTGAGAGCTCTGGGGTGTGGAAACTTTTTTTTTTTCTGTCACGGGCCATTGACCCACAGAAAAAAATCAAATGTGGGCCACTCACCCGCCCGGAGGGATGCGGAGGCTCAGGGCTTCCCCCTGCAGCAGGACAAGCTGGCACTCGCAGCTCCTGCCCCACAGTGGGGCGCCGTGAGCTGGATGATATTAACCACGGGGCCGGGGCCGGATTCGGCCCACGGGCCCTAGGTTCCCCGCCCCTGCCCTACGCGTGGGAGCCAGAGGAGGGACATGCCAGCTGCTTCCTGGGAACTGCGTGGAGTGGAGGCTAGCAAGGAGTCTGCCAGCCCTGCTGCGCCACCAACCAGATAGTCAATGGCCTGGCCAGCCAGGACCCCTTTTCGACTGGATGTTCCAGTCGAGAACTGGACACCTGATCATCTTAGTGCAGCTCCATGCGCCTGCCTTGGCAAGGCAGCCGGGAGCCCAGCCAGGGATCCAGGCCTGCAGCCCCCTCACTACCTGTCTTGCTGTCTCCCCACCCTGCAGTGCTGTACGAGGGGCAGAACCTCACCATTTGCTTCCCTAGCGTCAGCAAGGACGGGCTGCAGACAGAAGACACCACGGTTGCCATCCTGGGAGCCACCATCATGTACGCCTGTGTTCTCTTGGCGTGGTGCGTATGCTTCTCTACTGCTTCGGTCAGCTGTAGGGGCCGCCTGAGGCAGGCTGTGCGGGGACGTTCCCACAGACCCTGGGGCTCCGTTTCCACTTCAGAGCTTCTGGAGTGTCACAGATTGTAAGGCCAGAGGGGCCCCCGTGACCATCCAATCTGCCCCACTCAGCACAGCCCAGAGGCCCTCCCCAGCCATCCCTGCGCCCCGCCCCTCACTGCCAGCTGGGCTACAGAGAGACACCCAGTCAGGACTGAAAGACTCCAAGTGAGGGAGAATTCACCACATTCCCAGGGACCTTGTTCCTCCCTGGCACCTCTTCTCTAGCCCGGCTTCAGCTTCCAGCCGCTGGATCTTGTTTTGTCTTGGGCATTAAATTAAACAGCCCTCTGCTCTCAGAAACTTCTTCGGGTGAGGGTTCTTCTAGACCAGGAGCACGTCGCCTCCTAACCATCTCTTGGGCAAATGAAACCCGTTAGTGCCACTGGGGCTCTGTCTTTGTCAGACCTTCCAGACTAACCCTGGCAATGTGAGTTCGTCCTGGAGGGGAACTGGCCAAGCAACGGCCAGGGGCTCCATGGAGTGTGGGTGACGTAGTCGTGGTCCTGGCACCATGTCCAGGGAGTGCTGCCGTCTCTCAGGTTAGGAGATAGAACGGGGCCCCCCTGCCCACCCAATTAAACTGCCGTGCAGACAGCTAGGGAATAGCTGTAAGCCCTGGTCTCCTGGCCTGACTCCATTCTGCCGTGTGTTTGTTTGGAGCCAGTGGGATACGTGCAATGATGCTGCATGCTGGTAAGCGTAGGGTGGCCAACAGCCCCTTAGTACAAGGGACATCCCTTATTTCTTCCTTTCTGGACAACAAGTTGGGGAGTTGCTGAGTGCTGCAAAGAGCGGCAAGAAATACCCCAGCAAATGGAGGGGAGTCCTGATTAGTATTAATGTTGACGATAACAACGGTAATAATAGTATTAGGAGATGGCAGGGAGTGGGGTGCAAGAAAAACAGTCCCTTATTTTTGAAATATGGTGTTGGCAGCCCTAGTTAAGCTGGTCCTGTGTTCCACCCCAGAGGCAGGTGCATTGCAGTGGAGGACGAAGGGATCCCTGTTACAGGCTTATGGAAAACAGATCTTGTCACACTGATTTGAAATCTTTTTTGCTGAGATTGCAAGTTTTGGTTCATAAAGATCATAGAATAGAATCTCAGGGTTGGAAGAGCGCTCAGGAGGTCATCTAGTCCAACCCCCTGCTCAAAGCAGGACAAACACCAACTAAATCATCCCAGCCAAGGTTTTGTCAAGCCCGACTTTAAAAACCTCTAAGGATGGAGATTCCACCACCTCCCTAGGTAACGCATTCCAGTGCTTCACCACCCTCCCAGTGAAAACGTTTTTCCTAATATCCAACCTAAACCTCCCGCACTGCAAGTTGAGACCATTACTCCTCGTTCTGTCATCAGCTACCACTGAGAACAGTCTAGAGCCATCCTCTTTGGAACCCCCTTTCAGGTAGTTGAAAGCAGCTATCAAATCCCCCCTCATTCTTCTCTTCTGCAGACTAAACGATCCCCGATCCCTCAGCTTCTCCTCATAAGTCATGTGTTCCAGTTCCCTGATCATTTTTGTTTCCCTTCGCTGGACTCTTTCCAGTTTTTCCACATCCTTCTTGTAGTGTGGGGCCCAAAACTGAACACAATACTCCAGATGAGGCCTCACCAGTGTCGAATAGAGGGGAACGATCACGTCCCTTGATCTGCTGGCAACGCTCCTACTTATACAGCCCAAAATGCCGTTAGCCTTCTTGGCAACAAGGGCACACTGTTGACTCATATCCAGCTTCTCGTCCACTGTAACCCCTAGGTCCTTTTCTGCAGAACTGCTGCCGAGCCATTCGGTCCCTAGTCTGTAGCAGTGCATTGTAGTACATTAATAGAGTTTTGTAAGACTTTTTGATTAAAAATTAAAACAATACAAAATTAGCATGGCACAGGATAAAGGGATTAAAAACTGGCTAACTGATAAGTCTGAAAAAGTCAGTGTATGTGGGGAACCATCACTGAGTGGGAGTGTTTCTAGCGGCGTGCTGCAGGGACTGGGGCGTGGCCCTATGCTGCTTAACCTTTTTATTAATGATCTGGAAGAAAACTTCTCCTTGATACCATTTGCAGAAGCCACAAAGGCTGTGGGCGTGGGAAATAATGGCAAGGACAGGGCACTGTTCAGAGCCATCTGGATTGCTTGATAAGCTGAGTGCAAGCAAATAATATGCATTGTGCTGCAGCTAAAGGTAAATGCAGACATCTCGGAACACCGAATGCAGGCCACGGGTGCAGGATGGGGACTCTATCCTGGGAAGCAGGCATCTCGGACATCCTGGGAAGCATCCTGGGATCCTGGATGGATGGGGACTCTATCCTGGGAAGCAGGCATCTCAGACATCCTGGGAAGCATCCCAGGATCCTGGGACATCCTGGGAAGCAGACATCTCGGAACACCGAATGCAGGCCACGGGTGCAGGATGGGGACTCTATCCTGGGAAGCAGGGACTGAAAAAGATTTGGGCGGAGGTGACGTGTGGGGGGACATGCAGGGTCACTTGCTCCCCCAGATTTCTGCCTTCCATTTCGCAATAGCTTTGGCTCGGGCCAGGCCTGTGCAGCAGGGCCTGGGGAGGGAGAGCCGCTTCTACCTCGACTCAAGGCTGGCCCAAGCCTGGCAGCAGCACAGTGCCCCCTGGTGGTAAGTGGATGCTACACCCCTGGCCGTAGGGGGACGTGGCGCATCCCTGAGGGCTGAGTAGACTGTACAGGAGAATGAATTGCCACTGAGTTACAGATTCTGCCTCTCTATTCCTGCTGCAGTAACGAGGCCTCCTACCTTGCTGAGATGTTTGGGCCCCTGTGGATGATCAAAGTCTACAGCTTTGAGTTCAAAGTGAGTAGGAATTCTACCTGTGCCTGTCTGGGGTCCTGGTCCCCATGCCCCATCTCATCCCTCTCTCATCCTCACACCCATTTCAGCTGTGCGCCCTGCCTTGTCCCTCATCTCCTGTCTGTCTGCGGGATGGGCTATCCACCCCAAGACATTCCTGTCTGAAACCCTAGGCACCTTCCTGGCATCCTGCAGCTGCTTGTGCCATGGTGGTTACATGGCTATTTTTAGCATGCTCGCACGCTAGGCCTACCCAAGCTGGAAAGTACCCACCAGCTCCCGTGCAGTCTGAGTACAGCTAGCCCACAGCAGGCGGTGTCTAGGCCTGGCCAAGGGGCTTCCGTTTTCTTTGCATGACCTGCTATTAGAAATGAAATGTTCTTTTGGAGGTGAACCCCCCTGGCTTTGCCTCTGAAGCCATTCTGTCCCAGACAGCCCAGCCTAGTCCAGATGAAATTCCACCCTGGTCTGGTTCTGATTCCGATTCCAGCCCTGTAGCAATGTGGCTCCAGCCCAGTCCCTGTGCTCTGATAACTGTTCCCCTTCCAGATGCCACAAACCTTCTGTTTTTCTTTACAGAAACCCTCCTGTTGCTTCTGTTGTTCTGACAAGACAGGGGAAGAGCTGGAAGGTGAGTGCCTGGGCTAGGGGAGGTGGGACAGGCCTGGGGAAGGTGAGTGTGAGCCCTTAAGGAGCATGGCCTGGAGCAGGGGGCATGGGCCCTAAGGAAGCATGGCTTTGGGAGGTGGGCCCTCGGGATGCAGGCCCTAGGGTGTAATCTAGGAGTGTCCTGTCCTCCAAAGGGGGAAGTCTCGGATATGGAAATGTCCACAAAGAGCATATGAGGGCCTTGACAAAAAAGCCCTGAAAGATTTGTGCTGCAGGAGACAGGTTCTGTTGCATGGCAAGTGTCCCTGTCACCAGACTGCATGCATCGCGCGCACGTAGGCATCGTGGTGCTGGTCCCACTCACAGTATGTGTAACAGCAGCCGCGCTTTCCTGTTGATGAGAACAGAGGGAAAACTTATTCTCTTGGGGGGGGGGAAAGACCTGTGGCCCCCACAGAACCTGAACCAGCCCCTTAGTAAATAGTGAGATGGGGCTGAGCAGAAAAGGAACCTCCATCCCTGACAGAATCCCTGGGTCTGGAGTTAGGGGTGTGGGTATCCGAGGCTCCTGCACCCCCACCTCATCAGCCTGGTAGTGCCCTGGTAGCCGGGCGCTCTCATTGGATGCAGAGCGGGTATGTGAGCGGGAAGGGTCACTGGGGGTGGGGCTGTGGGTGACCGGGCGCTCTCATTGGACGCAGAGCGGGTCTGTGAGCGGGAAGGGTCACTGGGGCGGGGGTGTGGGTAACCGGGCGCTCTCATTGGACGCAGAGCGGGTATGTGAGCGGGAAGGGTCACTGGGGGCGGGGGTGTGGGTAACCGGGCGCTCTCATTGGACGCAGAGCGGGTATGTGAGCGGGAAGGGTCACTGGGGGCGGGGCTGTGGGTAACCGGGCGCTCTCATTGGACGCAGAGCGTGTATGTGAGCGGGAAGGGTCACTGGGGGCGGGGCTGTAGGTAACCGGGCGCTCTCATTGGACGCAGAGCGGGTATGTGAGCGGGAAGGGACACTGGGGCGGGGCTGTGGGTAACCGGGCGCTCTCATTGGACGCAGAGCGGGTATGTGAGCGGGAAGGGACACTGGGGCGGGGCTGTGGGTAACCGGGCGCTCTCATTGGACGCAGAGCGGGTGTGTGAGCGGGAAGGGTCACTGGGGGCGGGGCTGTGGGTAACCGGGCGCTCTCATTGGACGCAGAGCGGGTCTGTGAGCGGGAAGGGTCACTGGGGGCGGGGCTGTGGGTAACCGGGCGCTCTCATTGGACGCAGAGCGGGTATGTGAGCGGGAAGGGTCACTGGGGGCGGGGCTGTGGGTAACCGGGCGCTCTCATTGGACGCAGAGCGGGTATGTGAGCGGGAAGGGTCACTGGGGGCGGGGCTGTGGGTAACCGGGCGCTCTCATTGGACGCAGAGCGTGTATGTGAGCGGGAAGGGTCACTGGGGGCGGGGCTGTAGGTAACCGGGCGCTCTCATTGGACGCAGAGCGGGTATGTGAGCGGGAAGGGACACTGGGGCGGGGCTGTGGGTAACCGGGCGCTCTCATTGGACGCAGAGCGGGTATGTGAGCGGGAAGGGACACTGGGGCGGGGCTGTGGGTAACCGGGCGCTCTCATTGGACGCAGAGCGGGTGTGTGAGCGGGAAGGGTCACTGGGGGCGGGGCTGTGGGTAACCGGGCGCTCTCATTGGACGCAGAGCGGGTCTGTGAGCGGGAAGGGTCACTGGGGGCGGGGCTGTGGGTAACCGGGCGCTCTCATTGGACGCAGAGCGGGTATGTGAGCGGGAAGGGTCACTGGGGCGGGGGCTGTGGGTAACCGGGCGCTCTCATTGGACGCAGAGCGGGTATGTGAGCGGGGAAGGGTCACTGGGGGCGGGGCTGTGGGTAACCGGGCGCTCTCATTGGACGCAGAGCGGTATGTGAGCGGGAAGGGTCACTGGGGTGGGGGCTGTAGGTAACCGGGCGCTCTCCTTGGACGCAGAGCGGGTATGTGAGCGGGAAGGGTCACTGGGGGCGGGGCTGTGGGTAACCGGGCGCTCTCATTGGACGCAGAGCGGGTGTGTGAGCGGGAAGGGTCACTGGGGGCGGGGCTGTAGGTAACCGGGCGCTCTCATTGGACGCAGAGCAGGTGTGTGAGCGGGAAGGGTCACTGGGGGCGGGGCTGTAGGTAACCGGCGCTCTCATTGGACGCAGAGCGGGTATGTGAGCGGGGAAGGGTCACTGGGGGCGGGGCTGTAGGTAACCGGGCGCTCTCATTGGACGCAGAGCGGGTATGTGAGCGGGAAGGGTCACTGGGGGCGGGGCTGTGGGTAACCGGGCGCTCTCATTGGACGCAGAGCGGGTATGTGAGCGGGAAGGGTCACTGGGGGCGGGGCTGTGCGTAACCGGGTGCTCTCATTGGACGCAGAGCGGGTATGTGAGCGGGAAGGGTCACTGGGGGCGGGGCTGTGGGTAACCGGGCGCTCTCATTGGACGCAGAGCGGGTATGTGAGCGGGAAGAGTCACTGGGGGCGGGGCTGTAGGTAACCGGGCGCTCTCATTGGACGCAGAGCGGGTATGTGAGCGGGAAGAGTCACTGGGGGCGGGGCTGTAGGTAACCGGGCGCTCTCATTGGATGCAGAGCGGGTATGTGAGCGGGAAGGGTCACTGGGGGTGGGGCTGTGGGTAACCGGGCGCTCTCATTGGACGCAGAGCGGGTATGTGAGCGGGAAGGGTCACTTGGGGGCGGGGGTGTGGGTAACCGGGCGCTCTCATTGGACGCAGAGCGGGTATGTGAGCGGGAAGGGTCACTGGGGGCGGGGCTGTGGGTAACCGGGCGCTCTCATTGGACGCAGAGCGGGTTATGTGAGCGGGAAGAGGGTCACTGGGGGCGGGGCTGTGGTAACCGGGCGCTCTCATTGGACGCAGAGCGGGTATGTGAGCGGGAAGAGTCCAGTGGGGGCGGGGGTGTGGGTAACCGGGGCGCTCTCATTGGACGCAGAGCGGGTATGTGAGCGGGAAGGGTCACTGGGGGCGGGGCTGTGGGTAACCGGGCGCTCTCATTGGACGCAGAGCGGGGTATGTGAGCGGGAAGGGTCACTGGGGGCGGGGCTGTGGGTAACCGGGCGCTCTCATTGGACGCCAGAGCGGGTATGTGCGCGGGAAGGGTCACTGGGGGCGGGGCTGTGGGTAACCGGGCGCTCTCATTGGACGCAGAGCGGGTATGTGTGTGGGAAGGGTCACTGGGGGCGGGGCTGTGGGTAACCGGGCGCTCTCATTGGACGCAGAGCGGGTATGTGTGTGGGAAGGGTCACTGGGGTGGGCTGTGGGTAACCGGGTGCTCTCATTGGACGCAGAGCGGGTATGTGAGCGGGAAGGGTCACTGGGGGCGGGGCTGTTGGTAACCGGGCGCTCTCATTGGACGCAGAGCGGGTATGTGAGCGGGAAGAGTCAGTGGGGGCGGGGGTGTGGGTAAACGGAGCGCTCTCATTGGACGCAGAGCGGGTATGTGAGCGGGAAGGGTCACTGGGGGCGGGGCTGTGGGTAACCGGGCGCTCTCATTGGACGCAGAGCGGGTATGTGTGTGGGAAGGGTCACTGGGGGCGGGGCTGTGGGTAACCGGGTGCTCTCATTGGACGCAGAGCGGGTATGTGAGCGGGAAGGGTCACTGGGGGCGGGGCTGTGGGTAACCGGGCGCTCTCATTGGACGCAGAGCGGGTATGTGTGTGGGAAGGGTCACTGGGGGCGGGGCTGTGGGTAACCGGGTGCTCTCATTGGATGCAGAGCGGGTATGTGAGTGGGAAGGGTCACTGGGGGCGGGGGTGTGGGTAACCGGGCGCTCTCATTGGACGCAGAGCGGGTATGTGAGCGGGAAGGGTCACTGGGGGCGGGGCTGTGGGTAACCGGGCGCTCTCATTGGACGCAGAGCGGGTATGTGAGCGGGAAGGGTCACTGGGGGCGGGGCTGTGGGTAACCGGGTGCTCTCATTGGATGCAGAGCGGGTATGTGAGCGGGAAGGGTCACTGGGGGCGGGGCTGTGGGTAACCGTGTGCTCTCATTGGACGCAGAGCGGGTATGTGAGCGGGAGGAGGGGCCTGCAGGGCGGCAGAGGATCATCTACAATGAGCATCAGCACGTCGTTTACAGCTACTCGACCTTCCACTTCGTCTTCTTCCTCGCCTCGCTCTACGTCATGATGACCCTCACCAACTGGTTCAGGTAAGGCCCTTGCCCTGCTGCGTGGCCCCAGCCAGCCTGGCATGTCCAGCAGCCAGGCCCCTGGGTTTCCAGGGCATCTACCCCCAGGGGCTGGACCTGCCTCTCCTTTCCCCATTCTCGGCATGTTATGGCTCCGGGCTGTGATCTCAGCAGTGCTGCTAGCAGACCGGGTCTGGCTTGCCCTTCATGTGCCCTCCCAAGTCTGCTGGCCCCAGCGCGGTGCCAGGGCATGCTGTGTTGTAGGAAGAGGGCTGGGGACTCGTTAGCCTTTCTCCTGAGTTCATGCTGACTCCAGCGTCATGCGGTGAGGGACTGCTGAATTGCACAAAGATCCAGCTTTTGAAGGCTTGTAACAGGTCCTATGACTGATGATCCCCAGTCACTGCCAAGCATCGGGGTGTCAGTCCTTCTGCCCTCATCAAAGCGAGGGACGGTGACTCCATGGTGCGTCAGATGTGGCTCCTTCACCTCCTGCCCTGCCTGGAAACCTCAGTGAATGTATGCCCATGACAATGGATGCCGCTCAGTTAGTGGTGGGACTTTCCACTGCCCCCTGGGCTGGCCAAAGACGCTCCCTCTGAGATACCTCTTTATACACAGATAGAAACAAGTTACGTACTGCCCCTCCGACGTGGCTAGTTACTGCCCCCTGACGTACCTAGATACCACCCTCTGAGGTAGCGAACCATCACCCCCTGCCTTGTACCTGTTGGTTTGATCAAAACCTCTCTATCCATCATGCTGTCGTCCTGACCGTCTCTCTAGGATGGGTCAGCATGTTCCCGTTCTCTATTGAGCATGTGCTGGGCTCGGGGTGTTCTGGTACCACCCTTCTGGAGTGTGTTTGCGTGTATATTCTTGTAGTTTGCACTACTTAGGAATGTGTGTTTCTGCTATATCAGCCCCGTTCTTGCCAGGTTCTGTGAGCAGGGCCTGCCTAGCTCGCAGCCTGACTTGGCTTTATATCAGCAAAGCTTTGACCACTACTTTAGTTCAGGCCTCACATCAGGCCTCTGATACAAGGGCTTATGTCTCAGGCTCTCTTCCTACTACACTCCAGTTGTGGATTAACGCACAGGCCCACGGGCACCATGCCTGGGAGCTCTGGCCAATTTGGGCCCCCCCTCCAGGAGTGCTGAAATCTGGGTAGAAGGGACGAGGGGGCATTGGCACTCTGGCTCTGGCCTCTGCTCCTCCTCCCCCCCCGGCTCCGATTCTGCCCCCGTCAGGCCAGAAACTGTATCTGGGCAGTGGTAAGAGCCGCCCAGGTGCCCCGGACCCTGGGCCTCCCCTGGGGCATACCGTTGCCAGTGGGACCCAGGGGTGGGGGCTCTGGTCTGGCCGCCTGCCCCCTCCCCAGGGCCTGTAGACATGCTCTGCGGGGAGTGGAGGCCCTGGCCTGGGAGGTGGCAGGGAGCAGAGGTGGATTAAGGTCTCCTGGGGCCCTGGACCAGAGCAAGTGGAGGGGCCCCTTCTGCCTGCAGCCCTGCCCCCATTCTGCCCCTTCCGCCTGCAGCCCTGCCCCCATTCTGCCCCTTCTGCCATGACCCCTCCCCTCCCCCACCCATAGCCCCACCCCATTCCATCCCTTCCCCTGCGGCCCTGCCCCTGTTTCACCCACAGTCCCACTCCATTCTGTAGTGCCCCCCCCCATGACCCCACAACTTGTTCACTCCTTTCTGCCCCTCCCACACTGCAGCCTCAAGACCAGAGAAGCTCTGTCCCCCGACCATGCCCCCAGCAGGGAGCGAGAGCTCCTCCGTCCCAGACCCTCCCCCCCCCCCCGGCTTCTGCGAGAGGTTCGGGCTTCTGCCACCCCATGGCAGATTTCTGCTGGGGTGCCCATTTTTGTGGGGCCCCTGGGCACAGGCCCCAGGGGCCCATTGGATAATCCGCCACTGTCGGGGAGTCCCAGGAAGGTCACAGGCAGCGAGGAGCCAGGCAGGGAGGGCTCCTCCAGTGCAGCTCCAGAGTGTGGGGGGCCAAATGTTCTCTGTGCCGGGGTTAATCCCCTTTGGGCTCCCCCCGCCTCAGTGTCTCTTCTCTCCCACCCACCAGCTACGAGAATGCGGAGCTGGAAACGACCTTCACGCACGGCAGCTGGTCGACGTTCTGGGTGAAGATGGCCTCGTGCTGGGCCTGCATCCTGCTGTACTTCTGGCTCCTCCTGGGCCCCCTGTGCTGCTCCGACTTCCGCCAGCGCCGGAGGGGCAGCCTGCGCCTGCTGCGACGCCGGCGCCCCCTCCAGCCGATCAGCGTCTCCACGTAGCCCCGGCTGCTGGGACCGGACAAGGTGCTGGCTGCTGAGCTGCAGCCGCCCGGGGCGAGCGCTGGGCCGGGCAGCTGGCTGCAGGGCTATGGGGATGGAGGGACCGGGGCAGGGCCCAAGCAGCCAGTTCAGGATCGGGGGGCAGGGCTGCCCGCCCTGCCTGCCAGACATGGCTCTGGACTGGCTCCATGTACCGAAGAGCCCCCAGGCGGGGCTGCGGACTCCGGCAAGTGCAGCACCCACCTGCCCTGCTCTGCCCACTGGCCTCGGCCTTGAGGATGACCCACACTGGCTCGTCCCAACCACTGCCATCGGGGAGTAGGAAACTGCTGAGAAATCCAAGCTGGAGCCCAGATCAGGTCCAGGGCCGCCCCTGGGCAGGAACTCCCCCAGCGCCAGCGGTCCGGGGACATCGCCTCAGCATGGAGTCTCACAACCATCATCACAGACACCTAGGCCGGACGCTGGCCTTCAGGGACCTCGCACAAGACTGGCTTGTCTCTAGCAGCTTCTGCTAGTCAGACCTGCCCCTCTCTGGTCCAGCCGGGGGCTCCTCGGGCAGGATGTCTTTCATGTGAGGCCCAGAGCACGGGGCAGTGGCTGGGCTGGGCAGTCGCCATGCCCCTCACACCTCACCTGCAGCTCCTGCTGTCTTGGCCTTGAGAGGGCGTCTGTAAGGCTCTGCCCCAGCCTGCCTGGAGGCCTGCAGGTGCTGTGGCCTGGCTGCCCCACTTTGGTGACTGACTGTCCTGCTTCCTGGAGGCACACCAGCCTGCCCTCCAGTCATGCAGTGCAAGGCGAGTGGGCCTGTAAATAGCTCCAAGGTGACTGTTTCTACATAAAGCCTTGAGCTGAGCCTGTGTGGAACTGTGTGTGGGCCTGCAGGCCCTGGCTCAGGGGCCAGCCCCCCAGTGCCTGAATGGGCCCAGGGAGCTGCACCAGCGCCCATCCCCACCCCACTGCCATTTGCCTGTGGGACACTGGAGCTCAGGCTGCAGCTGCTGAGGGTGACGGGGGAGGCAGGGTCAGCCCCTCTGCAGAGGGGCTCGGGTGTTGAGGAATGGGCTGGTTGGGCTGATCACAGGGCACTGGAGAGTGGGGAAGGGCTGGGTGCTAGTTAGTGGCAGGGCATGGGCAGGGGGAGCACAGGTGCCGACTCCGTGGGTGCTCTGGGGCTGGAGCAGCCATGGGGAAAAATTAGTGGGTGCTCTGCACCCACCAGTAACCAAGCTCCTCTCACCCCTCCCCCCACCTCCTCCCCCGCTG
Organism: Chelonia mydas; assembly: GCF_015237465.2. Classification (NCBI taxonomy): domain Eukaryota; kingdom Metazoa; phylum Chordata; order Testudines; family Cheloniidae; genus Chelonia; species Chelonia mydas. Next base: position 83,284,708 of record NC_051250.2, read on the forward strand.
AGCGGGCTGCGTCCCTGCTCCTCCGCCTACCTCCCAGTGCTTCCTGCCCGGCCGCTGCCAAACAGCTGTTTGGCAGCGTTAGCACGCTCTGGGAGGGGGGAGGAGTGGGAATGTGGCACGCTCAGGGGAGGAGGCAGGGCCAAGGCGGGGATTTGGGGAAGGAGTTGGAATAGGGGCAGGGAGGGGGTGAAGTTGGGGTGGGGGGACTTGTGGAAAGAGGCGGGGCAGGGGCTCAATGAAGGGGTGGAGAGGCAGAGAGTGGGGTTGAGCACCCACTGGAAAGAGGGGAAGTCGGCATCTGTGAGTGGGAGCTGGGGTCTGTGCTAGCGAAACTCTGTCTTGTGGGGGCAGGTGGCCTTGGCGCACTCCTGGTTCAGGCCTCACCCAAGCTGGCCCTCTTTGGGCCTGTGGGGTGCACAGCACTGTGGGGCTCCAGCAGGATCCTGCCCAGGGTGCACTGGGAGCTGATCTGCCTCCCTCCCCTGGAGCAGGGTGAGGTGCCTACAGTGCCCTGGGCCCAGACGTGCTCCTGCCCCGCCGCGGGGAGCTGCTCTTGTAGGCTGCTATCACTTGGCTGTCACAACAGCTCCCTGAGGACCCTGCCCCAGAACACTGCAGGGAAGACACCACAGGCGGGCACAGGCTGCCTCTGGCAACAGCCCCGTGGCCAGGCCCCCAGCCCTGTGGCCAGGCCCCAGGCCTCACCAAAGCCCTCGCAGAACTGCTTGATTTTGTTCTGCCTCCCACACGTTCTGTAGCGGGCAGGAGACGCAGAGGTGGTGCCCACACATCCTGCTCCACCCAAACTGGGAGCCCTAACTTAATGCAGCTCGGCCCTTCCTAGATCCTGGGCATTGCGTCAGCTCCCCTCCCTCAGCAGCCAGTGTGAGCCCCATGGTCGGGAATTGAGGCCGTGGGTACTGGCTGGCGTCCCATGCTCAGAGCCGGCCTGAGAGGGCTGGTGAACCGTTCCTGGCCCACGGTGCAGGGGTGTTTGTTGGGGGGCAGGGGAACAAACCCATGTGCGCTTCAGGCCTTACCTGCTGTCCAGCTTCATGGTAGTGGTGGGTGGTGCTGGGCAGGGGGGCCTTGTTGGGAGCAGGGGGAGGCCTGGTGGCTCTGCAGGGCTCTGCGAAACCAGAACTCGTCGTCAATCTCCAGGTTCTTGTGCAGGAAGAGAACTGCCAAGGGAGAGCAAGTGCAGGAGCCTCCCCAGACCCTCTCTGACCCCCAGTGTGTGTGTGTGGGGCGGGGGCTATTCATGCTCCAGGACAGCCTTCTCTAGAAAGTTCCTTAAGCGTATCTGATAAAGGGTCCCGGAGAAAAGGCACAGTGTCGGGGGGAGGGCAGGGGGCCAGGGCTGGGGCTGGCCCTGGAGGGAGGAGGCAGGGTGCTGGGAAGGGGCTCAGTGTTGGGGGATGGTGATAATCTGTATGGTTAATTGCCTGACCACACTTTGGTCCATTATGAAATACACTTAAGAGCTCAAATAACCAGTGTCAGTCAGGTCAATGGCCCTAGGCCCACTGCAGCTAATCCAGGAAAGAGATTCTGTGCCATCCCAGTCACCGGGAAGCTGTCGTGGGCAGTGTTCTTACATTCTCCTTACGCTGAAGGTGAGCTCCCAGTTACCCCCAAGTCACTTCTGTATCCCCTACCCATCTCCCGGCACTGGGTACTAGGACATCAGCTAAAACGAGCTGTGACCAATCCGCTTTGAGCCTGGCCTCTCTGGTTCCCTGCTTTGTCCTCAACACCAGCAGCCCAGGGACCAAAGGGTGTGACAGGCCCCCCGCCAGGTCCGCACAAGGCCAGAACAGCCCTGTGTCTTGTCCTCTTCCTTTGGCCAGTCCAGTGCTGGCCTACGAGAGGGCTCCCTCCTGCTGCTACGGCAAAGCACACATCCGGCCTAACCTTGATCGCTTGATAGAAGTAGGTGGCAGGGGAGCATAATTCCCAAACTCCACCTCTTTCTGCCGCATAGCCCAAGAGGAGCGTGGGGCCACGCTGGCTGGGGCTAGACCCCCGGCTAGACCCCCGCTCCTTCACCCAGGAGCTATCGCTGTCACCACCTGGTATCCAAGGGGTCTGGCAGCCAGAGGAACAGTCGGGCCGGGGCCCTGCAGGCCAGTCCCTGGCCGGGGGGAGGTGCCAGGAGGCTGGGGAGGGCTCAGTGCTTGGAGTAGGGTTGCCAGGCATCTAGTTTTGGACCAGAACGCAGGTCGAAAAGGGACCCTGGCGGCTCTGGCCAGCACCACTGACCGGGCTGTTAATAGTCCGCTTGGCGCCATAGCAGAGCTAAGGCAGGTTCCCTGCCTGGCCTGGCTCTGCGCACCGCCCAGAAGCGGCCAGCAGGTCCCTGTGGCCCCTAGGCACAGAGGCAGCCAGGGAGGTTCCAGTCGCTGGCTCCGCAGCTCCCATTGGCCGGTGCGCCTCTGCCTAGGGGCTGGACATGCCGGCCGCTTCCGGGAGCAGCTCGGAACCAGGGCAGGCAGGGAGCCTGCCTTAGCCCCACTGTGCTGCTGACCGGGAGTCTCCTGAGGTAAGTGCCGCCCAGCTGAAGCCTGCACCCTGATCCCCCTGCCCTAGGTCAGAACCCCCTCCTGTACCCAAACTCCCTCCCAAACCCACACCCTGCATACTGCCCACACCCCAACTCCCTGCCCCAGCCCTGAGCCCCCTCCTGCACCCCAAACCCCTCATCCCAGGCCCCACCCCAGAGCCCAAACCCCCAGCCAGAGTCCTCACCCCCTCTCACGCTCCAAACCCCTTGGCCCCAGGCCCCACTCCCGCACCCTGAACCCCTCATTTCTAGCCCCACGCTGGACCCCTCACCGCCTCCTGCACCCCTGCCCCAGCCCAGTGAAAGTGAGTGAGTGGGGGTGAGTGAGGGAGGGAGAGGGCCTGGAGCCTAAGAGAAGGGAGGGGGCAGGGCAAGGGTGTTTCAGTTTTGTGCAATGAGAAGGTTGGTAACTCCAGCCTGGAGGCTTGGCGGGTGGGTGGGGATCTCACGAGCCCTTGGCCTGGCTGGAGCTCAGCCTGCACACGGAGCTCCTGGGCCCCAGGGTGGGGCAGAGCTGAGGGGCAGGCAGCCATGCGTGGGCGGACTCCGGACTGTGCCAGGGGGCAGCCGCGATACCTGCGGCCAAGGTTGGGGGAGCAGGGGGCGGGGTGTGGGGAGCAGGTGCAGGACTAGGAGCAGGGGGCGGGGCATGGGGAGGAGGGGGCGGGGCTGGGCAGAGATCCTGAAGGTGGCCCCGCCCCATCCAGTGGGTGCTTTCCCGGCCCTCTCGCTTCACGGCTCCTTGGCCCGGCTGGACAGGGGCAGCGACGGGTCCGGCTGAGACCGCGCCTGCAGGGGCAGCCGGGCGAGCAGCTGAGCAGGGGGCCCACGTGCCAGCGGGCGGGGGCAGCGGCCAGGCGTCATTGCAGGGGTGACGGACCCCGGGGGGGGCTGCCCCAGGGTGCTGTGGAGGGGGTGTGATGGACCCCGGGGGAGGGGCTGCCCCTTTGGGCTGTGAGGGGGGTGTGATGGACCCGGGGGGGGGCTGCCCCTTTGGGCTGTGGGGGGGGTGACGGACCCCCGGGGGGGAGCCCCTGGGGACTGGGGGTGTGTGTGTGACGGACCCCGGGGGGCTGTGAGGGGGGGGTGTGACGGACCCCGGTGGGGGGCTGCCGCTGTGGGGGGGGGTGATGGACCCCGGTGGGGGGCTGCCCCTGTGGACTGTGTGGGGGGGTGACGGACCCTGGGGGGGAGCCCCTGGGGACTGGGGGTGTGTGTGTGTGATGGACCCCGGTGGGGGGCTGCCCCTGTGGGCTGTGTGTGTGTGTGATGGACCCCGGGGGGGGAGCCCCTGTGGGCTGTGAGGGGGGGGGTGTGACAGACCCGGGGGGGGGGGGCTGCCCCTGTGGGCTGTGGGGGGGGGGGGTGACGGACCCCGGCGGGGGGCTGCCCCTGTGGGCTGTGGGGGGGGGTGTGACAGACCCGGGGGGGGGGGGGCTGCCCCTGTGGGCTGTGGGGGCGGTGACGGACCCCGGGGGGAGGCCGCTGGGGGCACGAGGGGGCACTGGGTAGCACGGTTGCTGCAGTGTCACTGGCTGGGCTCCCGCGCAGGCCTGCGCGAGCAGGCTGTGTTGCAGTATAACAGACCGGCCGGGGAGGGGGGCAGGGAGACCTGTGTGAGCAGGTGCTATGCCAGCAGCCCACGCTGACCCAGCCCCCAAGGCGTCACTTGCTGTCTCGGTGGGGGCGAGCGTGGCTGCCGTCCTGTGTGTCAAGGGAGCTGGTGAGGCACATGGGCTGCCCTGGCAGAGATGGGAAGGGGGAGCGAATGCCTCTGTCCCTGGACATGTGACTCCCCTTCAGCCGCGTGACTGACCCCGAGCCACTGCTTTTGGGGTCCCTGTGCTGCCCCAGGCCTCGGTCCCCCATGGCTGCTGCTGGTGTTGCTGCATGAATGCCTGGCTTGGGGGGAGTGGAACCGGTGCACCAGCTCCCTGTGTCCCCATGCAGAGCCGGAGCAGAGTGCGGGGACGTGACACAGCCCCATGGTGCCCTGGCTAAGCTGGCAGAATGTGAGACTGGCTGGCACTGGGAACAGAGCAATTGCAGCCTTGTCTCCCCCCAGCACCTGCTCCCCGTGCTCCTGCCATGAGCCCTGCCCCATCTGTAGGGCCGTGGAGCTGGACGGAGCTGTGATCAGACAGACAGACAGCCTGCTGACCAAGGGTGGCCAGTGTGACAAAGCGGGACTGTTCTTAATGTTTCCTCTGAATAGTGTGGGGGTGCCTCAGTTTCCCCTCTGCAGTTCTTAAGTATCTAGGGGGTGGGATAAGGGTGTATGATCATTGCAGAGCCCTAGAGGGCAGGTGTGTGCAGGGGTCTGGACACAGAGAATGGCCGACACCCTGTTTCCTGGCAACTGATGGCCTGGGCCCTTCCCCCCTGCAAGGTGAGAGCTAAAGGGTTGGAGAACAAAGGAATCCGGTGACCTCCTGGCCCGGGAAAGGGACAAAGCCCAGAGGAGAAAGGGCTGGAGAGAGTTTCAGTTTGGGGCTGGCTGGAGACATGGAGTGAAGGGCAGACGTGATTGTCTGGCTCACTGCCCCCCCAAAATGGACCCAGCTGAGGGGTCCTGTTCTCTGCACCTACAAGCTCTGTGTTAGACCATGTTCCTGTCGTCTAATCAACGTTCTGTTTTACTGGCTGGCTGAGAGTCACGTCTGACTGCGGAGTTGGGGGGCAGGACCCTCTGGCTTCCCCAGGAGCCCCGCCTGAGTGGACTCACTGTGGGAAGCGCACGGAGGGGCGGAGAAAGGAGACTTCCCCAGAGTCCTGACTGGCTTCATGGGGAGCAGTTCCAGAGCATCGCCCGGGGACTCCATGACATGAAGACCAGCATCTGGTCGGGGACAGGAGTCTTGGGGATGCCTGGCTACTACTCCAGCTGCTCCCAGATCCTGCTATAGCCCCATTTGGGGTCAGGAATCTGCTCCTTAGAGTGATCATCCTCCTCCAGCTGCACGGTTAACTGTGCTTTGGTGAACTTTCCAATGCGCAACCCTCTCTTTCTGCACAGGGTTACAATGTCCTTCTTAATGACACGGTGACAGGCCTTCACTCCGCTCTTCCCAAGTTGTTGTGGACTCACAGGCCTGTGTGCTCTCAGCTCCCCACGGTTTCCAGGGAGAACCCCTAGTGTGCCAGCCCTTCTCCAAGTCACTACCTCTTTGCCAGGGTCGAGCTGCAGACTCCTCCGCCCCTGAGACTGCTCACCGCAGTCCCCAGGGGGACCCCATTACTGCACAGTCCTTCTCGCTGGTCACACACTCCCAGGGGTTAACCGCTCCCCGAAACTGCTCCTCTCTGAGCCTTCAGCATGCCTGGTCCTCGCCAATCCCCCTTCGTTTTACTGCTCCCCCGTCACTTACTGCAGGAAGTGCCATCCACAGGGTGCAGTACATCCCACCACTGCCACCAGTTGTCATGGAGTCCCCGGATGAAGGGGGTGATCGTCACATCTCTCCCCCCCTTCGAGATCGAACTGAGCGGGGTCACTTTAGCCGGTGACCTGGGGAAGTTCGAAGCCACCAACGTTCCCATGGATGCCCCAGCATCTCTGCCATTCCTTGGTAGGAGTTACACCAGACCCTTCCAGTTTCACGCCCTCCCTTAAGTCGGGGGTGATTGATAGCACTCGCAGGCTGCACGTGGGAAGGTTTATGGGGCCTGTCACGGAGTCCCCGGGCGATGCTCTGGAACTGCTCCCTACGAAGCCAGTCAGGACTCTGGGGAAGTCTCCTTTCTGTGAGCAGCCTGTCTGCAGGACACACAGTTCACCCGGCTTCCCCCTTCCTGGGTCTGACCTCAGAGCATTCAGCCTCCTCTTCCCCTCCGTGCACTTCCCACAGCGAGTCCACCCAGGCAGGGTCCTGGGGAAGCCAGAGGGTCCTGCCCCCCAACTCCGCAGTCAGACGTGACTCTCAGCCAGCCAGTAAAACAGAAGGTTTATTAGACGACAGGAACATGGTCTAACACAGAGCTTGTAGGTGCAGAGAACCGGATCCCTCAGCTGGGTCCATTTTGGGGGGGCAGTGAGCCAGACAACCACGTCTGCTCTTCAATCCATGTCCCCAGCCAGCCCCAAACTGAAACTCTCTCCAGCCCCTCCTCCTCTGGGCTTTGTTCCTCTCCCGGGCCAGGAGGTCACCGGATTCCTTTGTTCTCCAACCCTTTAGCTCTCACCTTCCAGGGGGAAAGGGCCCAGGCCATCAGCTGCCAGGAAACAGGGTGTCGGCCATTCTCTGTGTCCAGACCCCTGCACACACCTGCCCTCTAGGGCTCTGCAATGATCATACACCCTTACCCCACCACCTAGATACCTAAGAACTGCAGAGGGGAAACTGAGGCACCCCCACACTATTCAGAGGAAACATTAAGAACAGTCCCACTTCGTCACAAGGGGAAACTGCGGCACCCCCACAATATTCGGAGGAAACATTAAGAACAGTCCCGTTTCGTCACACGAGGACATGGGCTTTCTTCTGCAGAACCTGGCCTGCAGGCTCTGGGCCGGATCACCCAGTGGAGGGGTGTTACAGGTCCTAGCAAGTGCCCCCTCCTGGCTGTGCATTACCATCTCCAAGTTACTTCAGGAGAACACCCACAAACTGGTCGACGTTCTACCGCCAGCCGTCCTTGGGGGAGTGGCCCTCCTCAAGTTGGTGAGAGCCCTGTGCAGTACCCTGGCCTCAGTACTGCTAAGCTCATAGAAAAGTGCTTCTTTGGTCCCATGCCAGGATCTGAAGGTTCTAGTCCCGTCCCACCCCAAATTCCCTGGTTGTAACAGCAGTAAGCGACAGGGCCCTAATGACAGAGGCTCCAAGCGGTTGGATCTTCTGGGCAGGAAGAGCTGTAACTCATCGGCCCTACAGATGAGGATCGTGAATCAACAAGCTTTGCTGGCTATGTATGATTTCCTCAATTCAGCCCCATCTAAATTGGAGGGCCAGTTGCCCGAGGCCTCGTGGGGAGTTCTGGGCATTCGTTGTGGAAGGCTGTTTGATGGCCAGAGCATCCCTGCAGTCCGCCCTCGACGTTGAGGACACCTGAGCCAGGGTGGTGGCCTTGGCGGTAACTATGAGGAGGGCTTCTTGGTTGCAAAACTTTGGGATCACTTTGGATGTCTGGCAAGACACTGCAGCCTTGTCCTCTTACAGCGAGTCTTGTTCTTGGACAAGGCTGATGACAAGCCGCACTCCCTGAGGATTCCAGGGCTACCGTGAGGTTCCTGGGAGCGTCCGCGTGGAAGCAGTGTCAGGATGAACTCCACCCTGACATCTGGTGGTGAGGTGTGGCAAGTTGTGGAAAATAACTTCAGGGGCTGATCTCATTTGCATAGGCACACCCACCCCACCTAGAATGAGGCCATAGCTGCCCAAATGGTCACTTTGGCTGCTGTGGGAGCCCCAGTGTCTCTGTTATTGGGGCAGGAAGAATAAATTGTTATTACCCTGATTATGGGAACTGTGCTTGGAACTGTACTTGGCCTTTTGTTATGATGGAGGGACTCACCATCAACTAAGGAGCACTCGCTAGGCAAGGGTCATGGGTTCCAAAACTCTGTGGATGAAGAGAGGCTGGGGATAAGTATTAATACTTGGTGGCATGGGTTCCTTGGTGAGGGTCTTATGTGTTAATTGTACTGCTTTCTCTCTCCACTGTGGAATATCGGAGCTAATTTTGATTCTATTAGGAGTCTAGTGACAGGCTGCTGAGCTCACTTTGGGCTAATGGTGCACCAGCACTGAGGCTCCCCTACTACAAGCTGAATTCACCAAAGAGCTGAACTGATTCAGAGCTGAAATCACTGAGCGTTGTGTTAAGCAGTGGGGAAGCCTGAAGATATATTGTGGAGCAGTTTGCGGGATGGCTGGAGTGCCTTGTGGGCCGCAGAGCCAAGTGAAGCAGTTCGTGGGGCGGCTGGCGGAGCAGTTTGTGGGACGGCGGGAGCTGCTTGTGGGACGCGGAGCCGAGTGAAGCAGTTCGTGGGGCGGCTGGCGGAGCAGAGCGAAGGCCTGTGGGGCGGTCAGCTTCAGATCATGTAAGGTGCCCCTTACCTCTCTCTCTCTCCCCCCCCTTGGGAGGTAAAGCTCTGCAGATAAACTTTCGAACTCTGGGGCTGCCCGGGACAGGGACTTTTGGGTCATTGGACATTTGGGACTTTGGGTGATTTGGGGTTGCTGGACTCAAGAACCCAAGGGAAAGGACACGCCCCAATTTGCTTGGGGTGGGTTTTTGCTCATGGGTTGTGTTAGGAATCCTGTTGGTGGTGTTTCCCCAACATAATGCCACATTGTTTCTCTCTGTTATTAAAAGGCTTTTTGCTACACTCAGACGATGTGCTTGCGAGAGGGGAAGTATTGCCTCTTGGAGGCGCCCAGCGGGGGTGCTATATATTTGTCCCAGGTCGCTGGGTGGGGGCTCGAGCCGGTTTCCATGGTGTTATTGGAATGGATCCCCTAGACACTGAACCCGGCCGTTGTTGCTGCCGACTCTGAGGGGCAGCAGGGCTACGCGCAAAGACGCTGCGATGGGGTACAACAGCAACACGAACCTGCAGCACCCCTTTGCACAGCCTTTCCCCGAAGCAGCGGCCTGCCCTAGAAAGAGGGAGAGATCCCACAAGAGGAAGCAGTCGGGCCCAGGCTTTGGACAGTCCACACACCCTCTCTCGGAACCCACTAAGCACCCACTTCAACTCCTTAGTCCAGTGCACTGGCCTGGTTGTTACTCCACCCACAGGCATAGTTTGATTTCTATGTTTGGGGGGCAGGGCCCCAGGAGGGAGCATCACCTCCACCCCTGACTCACCTCAGTAGGCCACCCAGCCTGTCTGGGTTGGGGAGGGATGGGGGAGCTCAACCAAAACTTTATAACTCAAAGTGGGAGACTCAGCTCAAGAAGTTAAAAAACCACAGGGTGCAGGCAGAGGGTAGCTCAGTGCAGGGACGGGGTAACTAGGGGCTGTGTGTGGGAAGGGGGTAGGTCAGGGTGCAGGGACGGGGTCGCTAGGGGCTGTGTGCGGGCAGGGGGTAGGTCAGGGTGCAGGGAGGGGGTAACTAGGGGCTGTGTGCGGGCAGGGGGTAGGTCAGGGTGCAGGGACGGAGTCGCTAGGGTCTGTGTGCGGGCAGGGGGTAGGTCAGGGTGCAGGGACGGAGTCGCTAGGGTCTGTGTGCGGGCAGGGGGTAGGTCAGGGTGCAGGGACGGGGTAACTAGGGGCTGTGTGTGGGAAGGGGGTAGGTCAGGGTGCAGGGACGGGATAACTAGGGGCTGTGTGCGGGCAGGGGGTAGGTCAGGGTGCAGGGACGGGGTAGCTAGGGGCTGTGTGTGGGAAGGGGGTAGGTCAGGGTGCAGGGACGGGGTCGCTAGGGGCTGTGTGTGGGAAGGGGGTAGGTCAGGGTGCAGGGACGGGGTCGCTAGGGGCTGTGTGCGGGCAGGGGGTAGGTCAGGGTGCAGGGACGGGGTCGCTAGGGGCTGTGTGCGGGCAGGGGGTAGGTCAGGGTGCAGGGAGGGGGTAGCTAGGGGCTGTGTGTGGGAAGGGGGTAGGTCAGGGTGCAGGGACCGGGTAGCTGGGGGCTGTGTGCGGGAAGGGGGTAGGTCAGGGTGCAGGGACGGGGTAGCTAGGGGCTGTGTGCGGGCAGGGGGTAGGTCAGGGTGCAGGGAGGGGGTAACTAGGGGCTGTGTGTGGGAAGGGGGTAGGTCAGGGTGCAGGGACGGGGTAGCTAGGGGCTGTGTGTGGGAAGGGGGTAGGTCAGGGTGCAGGGACGGGGTCGCTAGGGGCTGTGTGCGGGCAGGGGGTAGGTCAGGGGGCAGGGAGGGGGGTAGCTAGGGGCTGTGTGCGGGCAGGGGGTAGGTCAGGGTGCAGGGACGGGGTAGCTAGGGGCTGTGTGCGGGAAGGGGGTAGGTCAGGGTGCAGGGACGGGGTCGCTAGGGGCTGTGTGTGGGAAGGGGGTAGGTCAGGGTGCAGGGACCGGGTAGCTAGGGGCTGTGTGAGGGCAGGGGGTAGCTCAGGGTGCAGGGAGGGGGTAACTAGGGTCTGTGTGCGGGCAGGGGGTAGCTCAGTGCAGGGAGGGGGTAACTAGGGGCTGTGTGCGGGAAGGGGGTAGGTCAGGGTGCAGGGACGGGGTAGCTAGGGGCTGTGTGTGGGAAGGGGGTAGGTCAGGGTGCAGGGAGGGGGTAGCTAGGGGCTCTGTGCGGGCAGGGGGTAGGTCAGGGTGCAGGGAGGGGGTAACTAGGGGCTGTGTGTGGGAAGGGGGTAGGTCAGGGTGCAGGGACGGGGTAGCTAGGGGCTGTGTGCGGGCAGGGGGTAGGTCAGGGTGCAGGGACGGGGTAGCTAGGGGCTGTGTGAGGGAAGGGGGTAGGTCAGGGTGCAGGGACCGGGTAACTAGGGGCTGTGTGTGGGAAGGGGGTAGGTCAGGGTGCAGGGACGGGGTAGCTAGGGGCTGTGTGAGGGCAGGGGGTAGGTCAGGGTGCAGGGACGGGGTAACTAGGGGCTGTGTGCGGGCAGGGGGTAGGTCAGGGTGCAGGGACGGGGTAACTAGGGGCTGTGTGCGGGCAGGGGGTAGGTCAGGGTGCAGGGACGGGGTAGCTAGGGGCTGTGTGTGGGAAGGGGGTAGGTCAGGGTGCAGGGACCGGGTCGCTAGGGGCTGTGTGTGGGAAGGGGGTAGGTCAGGGTGCAGGGACGGGGTCGCTAGGGGCTGTGTGCGGGCAGGGGGTAGGTCAGGGGGCAGGGAGGGGGGTAGCTAGGGGCTGTGTGCGGGCAGGGGGTAGGTCAGGGTGCAGGGACGGGGTAGCTAGGGGCTGTGTGCGGGAAGGGGGTAGGTCAGGGTGCAGGGACGGGGTCGCTAGGGGCTGTGTGTGGGAAGGGGGTAGGTCAGGGTGCAGGGACCGGGTAGCTAGGGGCTGTGTGAGGGCAGGGGGTAGGTCAGGGTGCAGGGACCGGGTAGCTAGGGGCTGTGTGAGGGCAGGGGGTAGGTCAGGGGGCAGGGAGGGGGTAACTAGGGGCTGTGTGCGGGCAGGGGGTAGGTCAGGGTGCAGGGACGGGGTAACTAGGGGCTGTGTGCGGGCAGGGGGTAGGTCAGGGTGCAGGGATGGGGTCGCTAGGGGCTGTGTGTGGGAAGGGGGTAGGTCAGGGTGCAGGGACCGGGTCGCTAGGGGCTGTGTGCGGGCAGGGGGTAGGTCAGGGTGCAGGGAGGGGGTAACTAGGGGCTGTGTGCGGGCAGGGGGTAGGTCAGGGTGCAGGGACGGGGTAACTAGGGGCTGTGTGCGGGCAGGGGGTAGGTCAGGGTGCAGGGATGGGGTCGCTAGGGGCTGTGTGAGGGCAGGGGGTAGGTCAGGGTGCAGGGATGGGGTCGCTAGGGGCTGTGTGTGGGAAGGGGGTAGGTCAGGGTGCAGGGACGGGGTCGCTAGGGGCTGTGTGTGGGAAGGGGGTAGGTCAGGGTGCAGGGACGGGGTAGCTAGGGGCTGTGTGTGGGAAGGGGGTAGGTCAGGGTGCAGGGACGGGGTAGCTAGGGGCTGTGTGAGGGCAGGGGGTAGGTCAGGGTGCAGGGACCGGGTAGCTAGGGGCTGTGTGCGGGCAGGGGGTAGGTCAGGGTGCAGGGACGGGGTAGCTAGGGGCTGTGTGTGGGAAGGGGGTAGGTCAGGGTGCAGGGACGGGGTAGCTAGGGGCTGTGTGAGGGCAGGGGGTAGGTCAGGGTGCAGGGACGGGGTAGCTAGGGGCTGTGTGCGGGCAGGGGGTAGGTCAGGGTGCAGGGACGGGGTAGCTAGGGGCTGTGTGAGGGCAGGGGGTAGGTCAGGGTGCAGGGACGGGGTAGCTAGGGGCTGCGTGCGGGAAGGGGGTAGGTCAGGGTGCAGGGACGGGGTAGCTAGGGGCTGTGTGTGGGCAGAGGGTAGCTCAGGGTGCAGGGACGGGGTAGCTAGGGGCTGTGTGAGGGCAGGGGGTAGGTCAGGGTGCCGGGACGGGGTCGCTAGGGGCTGTGTGTGGGAAGGGGGTAGGTCAGGGTGCAGGGACGGGGTAGCTAGGGGCTGTGTGTGGGAAGGGGGTAGGTCAGGGTGCAGGGACGGGGTAGCTAGGGGCTGTGTGAGGGCAGGGGGTAGGTCAGGGTGCAGGGACCGGGTAGCTAGGGGCTGTGTGCGGGCAGGGGGTAGGTCAGGGTGCAGGGACGGGGTAGCTAGGGGCTGTGTGTGGGAAGGGGGTAGGTCAGGGTGCAGGGACGGGGTAGCTAGGGGCTGTGTGAGGGCAGGGGGTAGGTCAGGGTGCAGGGACGGGGTAGCTAGGGGCTGTGTGCGGGCAGGGGGTAGGTCAGGGTGCAGGGACGGGGTAGCTAGGGGCTGTGTGAGGGCAGGGGGTAGGTCAGGGTGCAGGGACGGGGTAGCTAGGGGCTGTGTGCGGGAAGGGGGTAGGTCAGGGTGCAGGGACGGGGTAGCTAGGGGCTGTGTGTGGGAAGGGGGTAGGTCAGGGTGCAGGGACGGGGTAGCTAGGGGCTGTGTGTGGGCAGAGGGTAGCTCAGGGTGCAGGGACGGGGTAGCTAGGGGCTGTGTGAGGGCAGGGGGTAGGTCAGGGTGCCGGGACGGGGTCGCTAGGGGCTGTGTGTGGGAAGGGGGTAGGTCAGGGTGCAGGGACGGGGTAGCTAGGGGCTGTGTGTGGGAAGGGGGTAGGTCAGGGTGCAGGGACGGGGTAGCTAGGGGCTGTGTGTGGGAAGGGGGTAGGTCAGGGTGCAGGGACCGGGTAGCTAGGGGCTGTGTGCGGGCAGGGGGTAGGTCAGGGTGCAGGGACGGGGTCGCTAGGGGCTGTGTGTGGGAAGGGGGTAGGTCAGGGTGCAGGGAGGGGGTAACTAGGGGCTGTGTGTGGGAAGGGGGTAGGTCAGGGTGCAGGGAGGGGGTAGCTAGGGGCTGTGTGTGGGAAGGGGGTAGGTCAGGGTGCAGGGACGGGGTAGCTAGGGGCTGTGTGCGGGCAGGGGGTAGGTCAGGGTGCAGGGACCGGGTAGCTAGGGGCTGTGTGCCAGGAGGGCCCCCCTGCAGTCGCTGGTCCCGGGTGGCTCTTAGTGGCTGTGTGCGCAGTCAAAGGGCGCTGGAAGCTGAGGAGCAGCCGCAGCCCCGGGCATCAGCAGCAGGAGACGGGAGTGCTGCGGCTGCCTGCTCCACGGGACCAGCCAGAGCATCTGCCTCCCGGCACTGCCCAGCTCCCGTTTCCCACCCCTGACCAGGCCAAGGGGCGGGGTGTTGGTGGGGAGGGAGAGGTGGGGGTGGGTTTGAAGCTGTCACAGGGGCTGCCCCACTCTGGTTACAGCACTGCAGGTTTTTGGGGGAAACACCCTCCTACGTCCCCCCAAACTCTGCCCATGACTCCACCCTCTTTGTCCCCCTCATCCTTTTGTGGACGGGCTGCCCATTTTTACAATGCTTGGGGCTCAATTACCTCTGAGAGTTGGGTCCTAGACACTGTCAGATCAGGCTACACAATCCAGTTCCTCTCCCTGCCCCCTTCCCACCCCTCTCCCCATTCCCCTCCAGGGACCCCTTTCATGAGACACTGCTGATCCCAACTTTGGGAGCAGTGGGTGAGGTTCTGCAGGAACACCAGAGCCATTGCTTTTACTCCTGGGACTTCCTGATACCAAAATCTAAGGGGCAGAGAGGAGACACATTCTTGACCTTTGTGGCCTCAACAAATTCATGGAGTACATGAGTCACTCTGTTGGCTATCCTCCCTGTGCTGTCTTACAACTTTCGCTGCTCTGGATCTTCAGGACACTTACTTTCAAGAGGCCATTCTGCCAAGCTACAGGAAATTCCTTCGTTTTGTGGTTGGAGAACCCCAATTTCAGTATACTGTTCTCCTGTTCAGCCTCTTCTGCCCCCTGAGTCCTCACCAAATGCATGGCAATGGTCATGGCATATCTCACGAGGAAGGGAATCCACATCTTCTCACATCTCAATGACTGGTTCCTGAAGGGCAGCTCCAGAGAGGAGGTTCTCACCCACGTCAGCACGACGTTGTGTTTGCTCAAAAATCTGGGATGCATTTTAAACACTGCAAAGTCAACCTGGGCTTCCACTCAAAAAATTGAGTTCACTGGGGCCCTGTTAGATTCCACAAGGCCAAGAGTGTTCCTGTTGACCAACTGCTTCCGAGTAATTCAACAGCTCTGCCTCTGTTGGCAATCTCAGCCCTCCATGACACTCCGGGTGTGTCTGAACCTGCTGGGACACACGGCCACTTGTACACATCTGGTCCAGTTCACCACACTGCACCTTTGCCCTCTTCAGATGTGGTTTACCACCCTGCCTTGCCTTCTCTGGAAAGGTTGGTTTGCCTGCCTCTACCCATCCCAGATCTTTGCACTGGTGAGAATCCCCATGTGAGATTTCTGAAAGGGCTTCTCCACTTACATCCTCTGGTTTGAGAGTTGGGCCCCCCTTTTAAGCCTCTCGCTTCCTGTCTGGTAACGAATGGCTACACAGGTGGTGTCGGAGAGAAGGCTTTGGATTCTTTGACCATGGGATGGTGTTCCAAGAAGGAGGAGTGCTAGGCAGAGACGGGCTCTCCCTAACAAAGAGAGGGAAGAGCATCTTCGCAAGCAGGCTGGCTAACCTAGTGAGGAGGGCTTTAAACTAGGTTCGCTGGGGGAAGGAGACCAAAGCCCTGAGGTAAGTGGGGAAGTGGGATACCGGGAGGAAGCACAAGCAGGAGCGTGTGAGAGGGGAGGGCTCCTGCCTCATACTGAGAAAGAGGGGCGATCAGCGAGTTATCTCAAGGGCCTATATACAAATGCACGAAGCCTGGGAAACAAGCAGGGAGAACTGGAAGTCCTGGCACAGTCAAGGAATTATGATGTGATTGGAATAACAGAGACTTGGTGGGATAACTCACCTGACTGGAGTACTGTCATGGATGGATATAAACTGTTCAGGAAGGACAGGCTGGGCAGAAAAGGTGGGGGAGTTGCACTGTATGTATGTAAGAGAGCATATGACTGCTGTATGACTGCTCAGAGCTCTGGTATGAAACTGCAGAAAAACCTGAGTGTCTCTGGATTAAGTTTAGAAGTGTGAGCAACAAGGGTGATGTAGTGGTGGGAGTCTACTATAGACCACCGGACCAGGGGGATGAGGTGGACGAGGCTTTCTACCAGCAACTCACAGAAGTTACTAGATCACACACCCTGGTTCTCATGGGAGACTTCAATCACCCTGATATGTGCTGGGAGAGCAATACAGCAGTGCACAGACAATCCAGGAAGTTTTTGGAAAATGTAGGGAATAATTTCCTGGTGCAAGTGCTGGAGGAACCAACTAGGGGCAGAGCTCTTCTTGACCTGCTGCTCACAAACCGGGAAGAATTAGTAGGGGAAGCTAAAGTGGATGGGAACCTGGGAGGCAGTGACCATGAGATGGTCGAGTTCAGGATCCTGACACAAGGAAGAAAGGAAAGCAGTAGAATACGGACCCTGGACTTCAGAAAAGCAGACTTTGACTCCCTCAGGGAACTGATGGGCAAGATCCCCTGGGAGAATAACATGAGGGGGAAAGGAGTCCAGGAGAGCTGGCTGTATTTTAAAGAATCCTTATTGAGGTTACAGGGACAAACCATCCCGATGTGTAGAAAGAACAGTAAATATGGCAGGCGACCAGCTTGGCTTAACAGTGAAATCCTTGCTGATCTTAAAGACAAAAAAGAAGCTTACAAGAAGTGGAAGATTGGACAAATGACCAGGGAAGAGTATAAAAATATTGCTCGGGAATGCAGGAGTGAAATCAGGAAGGCCAAATCACACCTGGAGTTGCAGCTAGCAAGAGATGTTAAGAGTAACAAGAAGGGTTTCTTCAGGTATGTTAGCAACAAGAAGAAAGTCAAGGAAAGTGTGGGGCCATTACTGAATGAGGGAGGCAACCTAGTGACAGAGGATGTGGAAAAAGCTAATGTACTCAATGCTTTTTTTGCCTCTGTCTTCACGAACAAGGTCAGCTCCCAGTCTGCTGCACTGGGCAGCACAGCATGGGGAGGAGGGGACCAGCCCTCTGTGGAGAAAGAAGTGGTTTGGGACTATTTAGAAAAGCTGGACATGCACAAGTCCATGGGGCCGGATGCGTTGCATCCAAGAGTGCTAAAGGAGTTGGCGGATGTGATTGCAGAGCCATTGGCCATTATCTTTGAAAACTCATGGCGATCGGGGGAAGTCCCGGACAACTGGAAAAAGGCTAATGTAGTGCCCATCTTTATAAATGAGAAGGAGGAGGATCCGGGGAACTACAGGCCAGTCAGCCTCACCTCAGTCCCTGGAAAAATCATGGAGCAGGTCCTCAAGGAATCAATTCTGAAGCATTTAGAGGAAAGTGATCAGGAACAGTCAGCATGGATTCACCAAGGGCAAGTCATGCCTGACTAATCTAATTGCCTTCTATGACTAGATAACTGGCCCTGTGGATGAGGGGAAAGCAGTGGACGTGTTGTTCCTTGACTTTAACAAAGCTTTTGACACGGTCTCCCACAGTATTCTTGACAGCAAGATAAAGAAGTATGGGCTGGATGAATGGACTATAAGATGGATAGAAAGCTGGCTAGATTGTCGGGCTCAACGGGTAGTGATCAATGGCTCCATGTCTAGTTGGCAGCTGGTATCAAGTGGAGTGTCGGTATCAAGTGGAGGGTCGGTCCTGGGGCCGGTTTTGTTCAATATCTTCATTAATGATCTGGAGGATGGTGTGGATTGCACCCTCAGCAAGTTCGCAGATGACACTAAACTGGGAGGAGAGGTAGATACGCTGGAGGGTAGGGATAGGATACAGAGGGCCCTAGACAAATTAGAGGATTGGGCCAAAAGAAATCTGATGAGGTTCAACAAGGACAAGTGCAGAGTCCTGCACTTAGGATGGAAGAATCCCATGCACCATTACAGACTAGGGACCGAATGGCTCGGCAGCAGTTCTGCAGAAAAGGACCTAGGGGTTACAGTGGACGAGAAGCTGGATACGAGTCAACAGTGTGCCCTTGTTGCCAAGAAGGCCAATGGCATTTTGGGATGTATAAGTAGGGGCATTGTCAGCAGATCGAGGGACGTGATCGTCCCCCTCTATTCGACACTGGTGAGGCCTCATCTGGTGTACTGTGTCCAGTTTTGGGCCCCACACAACAAGAAGGATGTGGAAAAATTGGAAAGACTCCAGCGGAGGGCAACAGAAATGATTAGGGGACTGGAACACATGACTTATGAGGAGAGGCTGAGGGAACTGGGGATGTTTAGTCTGCGGAAGAGAAGAATGAGGGGGGATTTGATAGCTGCTTTCAACTACCTGAAAGGGGGTTCCAAAGAGGATGGCTCTAGACTGTTCTCAGTGGTAGCAGATGACAGAACAAGGAGTAATGGTCTCAAGTTGCAGTGGGGGAGATTTAGGTTGGATATTAGGAAAAACTCTCTCACTAGGAGGGTGGTGAAACACTGGAATGCGTTACCTAGGGAGGTGGTGGAATCTTCTTCCTTATAAGTTTTTAAGGTCAGGCTTGACAAAGCCCTGGCTGGGATGATTTAGTTGGGGATTGGTCCTGCTTTGAGCAGGGGGTTGGACTAGATGACCTCCTGAGGTCCCTTCCAACCCTGATATTCTATGATTCTGTGGTGCCCCTCCTCTCCTGTCTCAAAAAACCCCATTCCTGATAGCCATCACATCTGCAAGAAGGCTGTAAGAGTTGCAGGCCCTGATGGCTGAGCCGCCTTACACTCAATGCTCCCAGGACAAACAAGGTGATGTGACCACACCCAAAGTTTTTATCCAAGAGTGTTCTCTCTGTTTCATCCTGTATCAAGACTGTGTATGAAATATCTTTGGCTGCGCCTCCTCAGCCGATATGGGCTCACTCCATGAGGGCGCAATAGCATTCCTCAGTGACTGTTCAATACTGGACATTTGCCGGTCATCCATACGTACGTTTACGGACCATTATGCAATTACTGCATCTTCCAGAGCGGACACAGGCCTCAGGGCAGCCTTGTGATCCGCATTTCAATAGACTCCAAGCCCCACCTCCAGACTGGGGTACTGCTTGTGAGTCACCAAAGTGGAATATGTGTCTGTATCTACTCAAAGAAGAAGCGGTTACTTACTGTAACTGGTTCTTCACGATGGGATGCAGCTGTGTATTCCACAACCAACCTTCCATCCCCTCTGCAGCGGAGTCTTCTCTCATGGGCTTTCAGTGAGAAGGAACTGAGGGGGCTTGGGGCGGCACTGCCTCAGATAGCCAATGGAGCGGTCACAGCCACGCGCACCACCCCTCTACACGTACTGCTTGGCAAAAGGCTCCGGCATGCTGGGCACGCACACACCTCAGTGGAATTCCCATCTCCAGCACATCTCAAAGAACCACAGTTACGGCAAGTAACCATTTCTTTCCTGTATTCTCAGGCCTACAGCTCACTGTTCTGCGAGACCAGCGCCAAGGATGGCGCCAATGCGGTGGAAGCCGTGCTGCACCTGGGAGGTGAGAGCCCAGCACTAGGAGTGGGTGCAGCCCCTTCCCTGGGCCTTTGGGGTGGGAGACTGTTGGCTGCAGAAGAGCACCTTGCTTGCCACCCAGAGGCCCAGCCACACTCAGCCCAGGGGGAAGAGTTAAGTGTGTGCACCATCCCCCTCCCTCTGGGGGGAATGTCCTTTGCCCCTGCTGGGAGGTGCCTGGGAGATGAGGGTTTGTTCACAGGGCCCCTCTTCCAGAACGGGGGGCAGGAGGCTGCATGCTGGTAACATTTGTGCCCCTTGGCTCTGCAGGGTGGTGAAGACGACCATGGAGCCAAGTGAAGATGCTAGTGGAACCCTAACTGACCTGAGTGCCCCTGCCAGGCAGGCACCTCACTCTAGCTGCTGTGGGACCTAGTGCAGAAGAGAAGGGTTGAGCCTGTGGCTCCTTCAACCAAAAGAGGCAGATGGTGCCCTCCTGTCGCTTGGGCAAGACACCCCATGGAGTGGGGCGGGCCTAGGGCCAGGGCTGCAAGCTGAGACCACCCTGGGGCAGAAAGCAGGCACCTTCGGTACTTACCATGCTCGAAAGCCTGGGCATGCAGGTCATGGTTTGTTCCTGCGTGGAGCAGCTCTGGGAACTGTATTCTGAGTTTAATGCAGGTATCGCGGTCACTATGTCCCAGGATAGTAGAGACAAGGAGGGGAAATAATAATATGCCCTCCTGGCTGATACCCTGAGAGCGAAGGGCTACGAGGTGCCGATGGACTCCCTGATCGTCAGAGCCCTGGGCACTTGAGAGCCCTGCAAAGAGCGTGTGCTGCGGACCCGTGGGATCGGTTGACGCTATGCACGGCTCATGTGGCGCCTCATGGTCTCAGACACCATCCGATGGTCCAGGGACATCTACATCGAACACATCCCCGGCCACCGACAGTACCAGGAGGGGTGAGCCGAGACGACATCGTGCATCCACTATGGGACAGGGACTGAGAGACTTTTTCCATTGGACCGTATGAACTGGAACCATAAACTCACTGAACATTAAATCCCACCAAATGAGGGTAAATCCATCCTCATCATCGTATCCACTCATTATACTCCACACCTGAACATAGCCATTATATAGACAACATACCCCTATAGCTCAATGTCTGTACTTTGACCCGCTAAACTTTTACCCCCAATCGGGGAGATTGCAGATTATGTATTCCTTACGCCACCCGTTCCTAAACCAAATTTCGCACCCCTTGATAATCTGTACCTTATTCCCTGATAACCAGAAACTTCTATGCTTAAACTCTGTACTGTTTTTTTTACTTCAACGTCATCTTAATAAAATTATTAAATCTCTTCTTGGACTGACTTCTGGGGGTAAGAGTGATAAGCTTTTGAGCGCCACAGGGACTGGAGGAAGAGCTTGCATAGCTCAAAAGCTTGGCACTCACCCCCAAAAGTTAGTTCTTATTGGACCATTACCTCCCCATTTGGCTCTGAGATCTTGAGTTGGAGTGGGACATCACTCTGCTGCCCCAGGCAGACCCCTCTCCATGTTTAACCCTTTGCTGGCTGCAGGGCTCTGGTTGGGTTGCCTGATATTTTAGCAGCTGCTTTACCTTACAGTACAGGGGAGGAGAGAAATGGGCATCAGGCTTGTTCTGGCCTCTCCTGGGGCAGTCTTTAACAAACTTTTTTTGTAATCTCCCTCTGGCTGGGTGGAAACCGTCCCCTCCCTCTGGGAGTGATGCAGGGCTCTCAGTTCAGCTCACCCCCCATAGGGTTCCTTTCTTTTCTCTGGACCCCCCTGCCACTGAGTGCTTGGGGCAATAGGACCTAAACTGTTGCTTCCCTGCTCATGCATGACCCAGGATGTGGTGCTGCCTCCTCCATGAGCACCTGGCACCAGCCAGCTTGCTCCACCCCAGAAGGCTGGGGTCAGGCTACATCTGCTCAAAGGATAGCCTGGCATGCTTTCAGCTTGGGAGGGCTTGAGCCCTTCCAGACTCCCCTGAATATGGCAAGCAGCTCCCAACCCAACCCCTCAGTGGCAGGAGCAGGGAGGGAATGGCACGTCAAGGGGGAAGGCTCTGCAGGGCCACGAACACCTACAAATAATCCAGCACCCCTGAGGAATCCAAAAGCTACTTTAATACATAGAAGTGGGTCTGATGTGACTAAGAAGGGTGAGGGGCTCCTGCAGCTGCTTGGCTATGCAGCCATAGGCCAGCCCCTCTGGGCCAACACTGGCTGCACATCGTAGAGAATGGGGAGAACATACATCAGGGGCAGACAATCCCGGCAGGGCTACACGCTTTGCATTCTACAAGCAAAAGGGCCAGGAGACTGTGGTGGGCTGGAGATGAGGGCAGGGCAAGCGCAAAGGTGAACGGCAGGGATGCTGCCTCACTTCTCCTGGGACAGACCAAGTTCCCCAGACATTATTTTGGTTGCTCCTTCTTCTCACTGGCCTTTTTCTGCTTCTGCTGCATTATCTCAGAGTCTCTATTGGGAGAAAAGGAGCCTGTTAGTGGGTGGGCCAAGAGGGAGCAGGGAGAGCATCTCAGGTTTTCTGATAGCAAAAGTAGTAGTTTCTGGAGGCAGAGGATTTCAGCACGAGGGAGCTACTGGCCAGAGCAGGAGTGGCAGATCCAGGGCCCCCAAACTGCAGATTCAGGAGAACTGAATTTGGAAACCTTGGGTTGATGGATGGGGGGGGCAGGACACAATTAGTTGAGGGAGGTGGGGATACAACAGGGCCTTCTCCAAGCAGTAAGAAGAAACACAGGACAAAAGCCTCTGCTGGGGAACATAGGTGGTGGGGTGGGTACATGCTGCTGGAGGACAGGAAGAGCAAGTTACTGAGCATGCCAGAGAAATCTGACTGATGAAAGAGACATCATCCCAGAAAAGGGAAGACACTGCAGGAGGGAGGGGAAATGAGAAGACAGGGAGGCAGGACACTTATCCATCGTTATTTCAGAGAAAGCTGATGTTCTGCCCAGGGCCCAGCTCTATACACATTGCAAGTGAGAATGCTGGGCTGTGACCCCCCATGCTAAGCCTGGTTCCCAGCAGAGGATGGTACTTCCATGGCTAGACCATGGACTGACACAGCATGCAGGAGCCCAGGGCCCTTTGAGCATGAACCTCACTGTCAGAAGGGAGCCAAGACCCTGCTTCGTAGGAGCCCTCCAGAAGCAGCTCTGGCAGGTGGAGTTGCTGCAGGGAGCATGGGGTTGCAGCCCCAATCAGGAACCTAGGGCCTGGTTCAGTCAGATGCTGTGTTCCAGAGTCACAGGCCAGGAGGGGGAGAGAAAAAGCCAGCCTCTTGCTTCTTCCTCTCATCATGGACAGTTACCTCTGCTTCCGGGCAGCAGCAGACAGGCCGTCATCACGCCGCTTCCCCTTGCCCGAGTCAGTCTGCTTCTTCATGTTCTTCTGACGGGCCAGTTCACGCTGGTTACCGCCTGCAACGACACCAGCAGAAGACTGACTCGCTGCACCTTGGACGAGATAAGGCCCCATGACCCAGCCCCATCGGACATCAGCTGCCCTCCTGTCTGAGGTACTTCTGGAAGCAAGGAACACAAGCCTGAGATGAGAGGTTACTGGGAGTTCCCCCGGTGCCAGCGCTCAGGCTGGGTTACTGGCACAGCCATCGGTTCACAGAGAATGGTCGCCCGACCACCTGTCTTGAAGAACAAGCTGGTCAGTATCCAAGGGGCAGCAGCACTGCACTCTCAAAGCGGGCGGTCCCCGTGGAGCCCCAGGGAAGGGCTGTGTGCAGGGTTAAGGAGCCTGACTCAGGGTGGGGCAGCTGGGTACGTGCCCTGAAGAGCCCGGTTAATTAAACAGCCAAGGCAGCAGCCGCTGGAGGAGGTGTGCGGAGAACTTTAACTTGGGCAAGTGCGAGAAGAGCTCCACCTAGAAGCCCTACTGAGCTCTGACAATGGCGCTGCCAGCCCGCTAGCAGAGGGAGCTCTCGGGTGTCCTGGCACCGGGACGGGCGCTGCTTCCAACAGGCCTGGATGCAAAACCCAGGCCATTCACGCAACCTTTCAGCCAGCACTGAGAGGGCGACCCCTTGACCCCACAGCCTCTGGCTCTCACAAGTGGGGCTGCCTAATCCCACCCCCCCTGCTCCTCACATAACCCCCCGGGGCTCCCCAGAAACCTCCCCCCCCCGCAGACTGCCCCCAGGCAGAGCCCTGCGCAGCCCCGCCCCACATCCCCCTGCTCCCCACATAACCCCCCTGGCTCCCCAGAACCCTCCCCCCCCGCAGACTCCCCCCTCCCCCCAGAGAGCCCTGGGCAGCCCCGCCCCACATCCCCCTGCTCCCCACATAACCCCCCGGGCTCCCCAGAACCCTCCCCCCCCCCCAGAGAGCCGTGGGCAGCCCTGCCCCACATCCCCCTGCTCCCCACATAACCCCCCGGGCTCCCCAGAACCCTCCCCCCCCGCAGACTCCCCCCCTCCCCCCAGAGAGCCCTGGGCAGCCCTGCCCCACATCCCCCTGCTCCCCACATAACCCCCCGGGCTCCCCAGAACCCTCCCACCAGCAGACTCCCCCCCTCCCCCCAGAGAGCCGTGGGCAGCCCCACCCCACATCCCCCTGCTCCCCACATAACCCCCCTGGCTCCCCCCCGAGAGCCCTGGGCAGCCCCACCCCACATCCCCCTGCTCCCCACATAACCCCCCGGGCTCCGCATAAGCCCCGCCCCGCCCCGCCCGGCAGGGCCGGGGCCGCCCGGCACCTACGGGTCATGGCTGCGCTCGGCTGCGTCCGCTCGGCGGCCACGTCCCGGGACCCCCCCAGGGCCGCTCCTCATTGGCCCGGAGATCGCGTCAGCGAGGCCCCAAGCGGCCCAACCGCCACATAGACCCCGCCCACTGGAGGCTCCTCATTGGCTCAACGCAGTGAGGGGCAGACTTGTGACTCGGCTTGTGATTGGCTGCAGGAAGGGGGGGGGTCTAGGCGCTCTGAGGGGGGGGGTGCTGTGTTGGGGGGGGTGAGGTCCAGGCGCTCTGAGGGGGGGTGCTGTGTTGGGGGGGGTGAGATCCAGGCACTCTGAGGGGGGGTGCTATGTTGGGGGGATGAGGTCCAGGCGCTCTGAGGTGGGTGCTGTGTCGGTGGGGGGGGTGAGGTCCAGATGCTTGGGGAGGGGGGCTGTGTTGGGGGGGTGAGGTCCAGGTGTTCGGGGGAAGTGCTGTGTTGGGGGGATGAGGTCCAGGAACTCTGAGGAGGGTGCTGTGTTGGGGGGGGTGAGGTCCAGGCGCTCTGAGGGGGGTGCTGTGTCGGGGGGGGGGTGAGGTCCAGGCGCTCTGAGGGGGGTGCTGTGTTGGGGGGGAGTGAGATCCAGGCGCTCTGAGGGGGGGTGCTGTGTCGGGGGGCGGTGAGGTCCAGGCACTCTGAGGCGGGGTGCTGTGTTGGGGGGGTGAGGTCCAGGCGCTCTGAGGGGGGTGCTGTGTCGGGGGGCGGTGAGGTCCAGGCGCTCTGAGGGGGTGCTGTGTTGGGGGGATGAGGTCCAGGCGCTTTGAGGGGGTGCTGTGTTGGGGGGGGTGAGATCCAGGCGCTCTGAGGGGGGGTGCTGTGTTGGGGGGGGGTGAGGTTCAGGCGCTCTGAGGGGGGTGCTGTGTCGGGGGGCGGTGAGGTCCAGGCACTCTGAGGGGGGGTGCTGTGTTGGGGGGGTGAGGTCCAGGCGCTCTGAGGGGGGTGCTGTGTCGGGGGGCGGTGAGGTCCAGGCACTCTGAGGGGGGTGCTGTGTTGGGGGGGTGAGGTCCAGGCGCTCTGAGGGGGGTGCTGTGTCGGGGGGGGGGTGAGGTCCAGGCGCTCTGAGGGGGGTGCTGTGTTGGGGGGGAGTGAGATCCAGGCGCTCTGAGGGGGGGTGCTGTGTTGGGGGGATGAGGTCCAGGCGCTCTGAGGGGGTGCTGTGTTGGGGGGGGTGAGATCCAGGCGCTCTGAGGGGGGGTGCTGTGTTGGGGGGGGTGAGGTTCACGCGCTCTGAGGGGGGTGCTGTGTCGGGGGGGGGGTGAGGTCCAGGCACTCTGAGAGGGGGTGCTGTGTTGGGGGGATGAGGTCCAGGCGCTCTAAGGGGGGGTGCTGTGTTGGGGGGGGTGAGGTCCAGGTGCTTGGGGGGGTGCTGTGTTGGGAGGGTGTGGTCCAGGAACTCTGAAGAGGGTGCTGTGTTGGGGGGGGGTGATATCTAGGTGCTCTGGGGAGGGTGCTGTGTTGGGGGGGAGTGAGATCCAGGAGCTCTGAGGGGGGTGCTGTGTCAGGGGGGGGGGTGAGGACCAGGCGCTCTGAGGGGGGTGCTGTGTCGGGGGGGGGTGAGATCCAGGCGCTCTGAGGGGGGTGCTGTGTCGGGGGGGGGTGAGGACCAGGAACTCTGAGGAGGGTGCTGTGTCGGGGGGGGGGGGTGAGGTCCAGGCGCTCTGAGGGGGGTGCTGTATCGGGGGGGGGGGGTGAGGACCAGGAACTCTGAGGAGGGTGCTGTGTTGGGGGGGGGGGTGAGATCCAGGTGCTCTGAGGGGGGTGCTGTGTCGGGGGCGGGGTGAGGACCAGGAACTCTGAGGAGGGTGCTGTGTTGGGGGGGGGGTGAGATCCAGGCGCTCTGAGGTGGGTGCTGTGTCGGTGGGGGGGGTGAGGTCCAGGCGCTCTGAGGGGGGGTGAGGTCCAGATGCTTGGGGAGGGGGGCTGTGTTGGGGGGGTGAGGTCCAGGTGTTCGGGGGAGGTGCTGTGTTGGGAGTGTGTGGTCCAGGAACTCTGAGGAGGGTGCTGTGTTGGGGGGGAGTGAGATCCAGGCGCTCTGAGGGGGGGTGCTGTGTTGGGGGGGGTGAGGTTCAGGCGCTCTGAGGGGGGTGCTGTGTCGGGGGGGGGTTAGGTCCAGGCACTCTGAGGGGGGGTGCTGTGTTGGGGGGATGAGGTCCAGGCGCTCTGAGGGGGGGTGCTGTGTTGGGGGGGGTGAGGTCCAGGTGCTTGGGGGGGTGCTGTGTTGGGAGGGTGTGGTCCAGGAACTCTGAGGAGGGTGCTGTGTTGGGGGGGGGTGATATCTAGGTGCTCTGGGGAGGGTGCTGTGTTGGGGGGGAGTGAGATCCAGGAGCTCTGAGGGGGTGCGGTGTTGGGGGTGAGGTCCAGGCGCTCTGTGGGGGTGCTCTGTTGGGGGCAGGGATGAGGTCCAGATGCTCGGGGCTGGGGTTCAGTATTCACTCCCTCAGCTGGAAGGGCCCATTCCTTCCCAGCTCCGTGCTGCCCAGTGTCTGGGGCCTGTCAGCAAGGCAGCAGCTGGAGAGCAGGTCCCATGAGCCCTCTGCACACCCCAATCCCCCGTGCTGAGATCAGGCCTGGCTGCAGGGCGCTGGCTAAACAACAGCCACGTTTATTTACAAAGACACAAAGGTCACTGCTAAGTCCTGTCAGCTGGTGACCCTGGCTTCACTGGGAACGTGGTCTGCGTTCTGTGCTGGACAACCCAGGGCTCGCACAGGAGGAGCCAACAGGATCATACCTCCCTGGCCCCCCCCTTTGCCGGTGGAGGGGCTGTAAACCCCCTGCATCTCTGGTGTCCTTGGCTAGTCTCAGCTCCGTGTTGTCAGGAAGATGGAGGTCACCATGCTGCCCAGAGCTACAGCCACAGCACCAAAAAGCAGCTTCCAGGGGGTGACCTGGAAAAGACAGGAGGCAACTCAGCTAGTGTCCTTAAACGGCTGTGGGTCATTGGGGTCCATCTGCAAGAGGAGAAGAGAGAGGTGGAGAGAATGAGCTTCACAACAGCCACCTGCACTGCGAGATCCCCACAAGGCAGCCCGGGGCCATGCCATGTGCAAGCTGGCCATGGGCAGGGGTCACCAAGCCCGTTGCCTTGGGAGGAGAACGCAGCCCCTGTACCTAAGAGATGGAGGTTCTCTTTCCATTTCTGACTCCACAGGTCATCTGACTGGCCTGTGGTCTTGCTACTTGTGATTCAGGGACAGTGATGCTGACCTGCCTCGTGGGGAGAGGGTGCAGCTAAGGTTGTTATTGTGTGTCAAGAGCTTTGAGATGATAGGGGTGGGCCAAGGAATGTTCTGATTCATCTCCCTCCCCCCTCTCCCCCTAACCCGACTGCCAGCCAGGCTGCTTGTTCCTGCCTTAGTTTCTGGGTTTCATTGCTGGGTTAGGGGCAGTTCTTCTCATGCCCAAATGGAGCCTCTGCAGCCTTCCAGCCCATCCCTGCACAATGCCAGATGGGGCTGGGAGTATCTCTGCATGGGCTCTAGCTAGGCAGGGACCTTGTGAATGGGTGCGATGGGACGTGCAGGCCCCACACTGGTGAGGGAAGGGGTAAGGAGCAGCCCTGGGCCCAGAAAGTTCTGCCCAGCGGCCCCTGCTGGGTATGCTCTCGGTGAAGGCTGAGCTCAAAGGGGACAGCTCAGCTCATTCTGGGGGGCAGTTGTGTGTTGCAGGCTCCTGCCGAGAAGCTGCTGGGGCCCAGGTGGCCGTGCCCAGGCCTTGCTGCCAAGCCACCGCAGAGGATGGCATTGCTGAGCCATGATGGAGAGAGGAAAACTCTCCAGCGCAGACCGGAGAGGACTCCAGGGAGAACGTAAGATGGCACCAGCAGGGGAACCAAAGCCAGGAGAGGAAGTGGCCCAGGGAGTAGGCGTGCGCCACACATTTTTAAACTATCATTTGATGTGCCCTGGGTTGGAACCTGGTAGAGCAGGGACGTCCTGGGTTCCTCTACCCAGGCCCTGGCCTCTTGCTGCCTGATCAGACACCAACTCCCTCCCAGTCCCCCAACAATGAGGACCTGGGTTCTGCACCATCAGCATCAGCCCCGGGGAGAACATGGGGAACTATAAGAGCCTCACGGCTCCTTTCCGCAGTGCTAGCATCCACCCGCCAGCTTTCTGCTCACATACACTAAACCAGCAGGCGGCCCCGTGTGTAGACCATGCTCTCCTGTTCATGGGCAACAGGAGAAGTGTCTTCACCCACGAAGAGGTGACATAGCCTCTACCTGAGCCTTCCAGCTGGGAATGAATCCCTCTTTGATAAAACTCAGGGCCTTGGGCCAGGAGTTCCAGCTAGGCAGGCAGGTTGGGCAGGTCCAGGTTAACAAGGCAGGGCCCTAGGTGATCAGGCTTTGGACGCAGACACAGGCATAACTGCGACCAGGGACAGTAATGGGGAGGCAGAGTTCTGGTACCAGAGCAGCACCAGTGTCCCGGTTGGGCCAAGCCTATGTACCCATGTGCTCTGGCACGCTGCTGGCTGCACCAGGTCGTCCACGTCTGTGGGGGCAGGGCGTTCCGGCTGCCCTTTCTGACGCTTCGCTAGCTTTGAGAGCTCAGCATGAATTGCCTGGAAGAGACCAAGAGAGGACAGCAGGTCATTAACCCTGGAGCACTCCACCCGCTTCCTTCTGGAGCATGGAGAGAGTGCTTTTTGTCCTGCGACTGTCATTCCTCCTGCCTCTCCACCCTTTTATATGGCAGCAGCTTTAGTAGGAAGTCTACTTGAGTTCACTCCTGGTTAGTCAGGGCTCCTGGCCTCTATTTCCTGATCTGCCAGAGACCTGTATGACCTTGGGTAGGTCACTGCCCCCTGGGCCTGTAACATGGGGGGAACAACACTGAGTGCCTGGCTAAAGCACTTTGGGATCTTTGCGTGAAATAAGCAGGATATTGGCCACCCCTGTAAATGTGCTGCTTGCCTACTGTGCAAGGTGAGCCTCCCCTTGGAGCCAGGAGGGACAGCGCCTCGCTACCCACCCGCTCCAGTGCGAGTGGATAATTCAGGAACTAGCCCCTGGAGGGGGGCCCTTGCTCTGCTCTTTACCTTCGTGGTGGGCTCAAGCTGCAGGGCTCTCTTTAGGATTTTCATGGCTTCCTGGTCCTCTCCTCGTTCTGACAGCAGCTGCGAGACGGAGGAGATAGTAAAGAAAAGAAGGAAGACAGATCAGGAGGCATAGAGCTGTGGGGGATGGGACACAGTGATAAGGGGGAAGGGCTCACAGAGAGAGAGCAGGAGTGTAGGGACATGGAGAGAGCTTCAGATACACCCAGAGGAAAAGCTATTTGGTTACTAACTCCTCGTACTTTCCTCTTTGCTCGTTTTCCTTCTCTCCTGCTGCCTATTCTCCCCCTGTCCCCTTCTCTCTAGCTCTGACCTTGCTTTCTCATACAGTCCCTTTGGTGTAAGGCAGGGATTTGTGACCCCTCAGTCAGTCGTGAGTGGTCAGCCTGCTTCGCCTCCTGCATTTATAACAGTGTTAAACATAAAAAAGTGTTTTTAATTCATAAGGTGGGTCACGTTCAGAGGCTTGCTTTGTGAAAGGGGTCACCAGTACAAAAGTTTGAGAATCACTGGTGTAAGGGTCTCCAACCCAGACTCCGAGAAGTTGGAGAAAGAGGGCCTGACTGGTGAGATCTCTTCCTGGAACCTGCAGATCCAATGCTTCTAGTCTTCTCCCTCCCCTCCATCTCCTACCAGCCTTTTCCCCTGTCTCCCAGGCCATGCCCCAGTCTCCTGGGTTCCCTTGGTGTGAGTGCTGGGCTGTACCTTTCCTTTCCTGTAGAGAGCCTTCACGTTGTCGGGGTCGATGTGCAGTACTGCACTGCATGATGCCAACACCTCCTCAAACAGCTGCAGCTTCAACTGGGCAGCTGCACAGTTATTAAGACATTTCACTTGATGCTCTTGCAGCTCCTCTTCCTCCTCGGGGCTTGGAGGGACTGGGAATGAGCCCAACAACAAGGTGGTCAAAGCCAGCTGGGAGACGAGCGCTCTGCAGCTCACTCAGAGCTGCTAGGGAGAGGAGAATGTGCAACCCCAGTCCTGTGCCAGCCTCTTATCTCTGACTCTCTCCCTGCTAATCCCAGAGCCTCTTAGGGTGAAGCCCCCAGTCTCTCCTCTACTCAACTCATGTGCCCTGAGCCCAGGTGGCCTCTTATTTTACCTGCACCAGGTGAGTCCAGGATGCCCAGGGCCAGCTGGTAGGATTGCATGGCCCACTGGTACTCCTCCCGCTCAAAATGGAAATTCCCTCGCTCCCTCTTCTGCTTGCTGAGGCTGATTCGCGTGGAGGGTGGCAGGAGCCCCAGATCAGGGCTGTCCCGGATCTGTAGCAGGGTCACCTCATACAGTAATGAGGCATCCGATGGGATATCAGGGTCCCTGGAGGGAGGAAGTGAGATTTTTGCCTTTCCCCAGTACTCCCGTCCCTGGGCTCCTGCACTCTGGGAGTCAGGGTGCAGAGCCCCTTGGCTTCTGGAACCCCAGAATCACAAACAGTGCAGGTAGCTGTGGTTTTACTAGGGACAGCTGGGCCAGGACGAGAGGACCCCTTCAGGCAACCAGCGCCAGGATTACTCTGTTCCTTTTGCCAAAGGAACAGTGAGAGGTGGGCAGCACCTCGCTGCTCTAAGCCTAGAGCAGGGAAAGGATCAAGTCCAGCCTACCTGCCCAGGTGACCGTATGCATACTGGAAGCTGGTGAGAAGGAAAGACACCTCTCCTAGCTGCATGGACTGGACACCGAGCTCCAGGGCCTGTTGAGAGGGGGACAGAGCGGTTTATTCCTGTCCCAAGACTTGCACCCACTGCACTGCATGGAGGCTCCCCTTGGCCCAGCATGTTTGACATGGCATGCTGCAGAGAAGTTAGAGCTCAGCAGTGCCTATGCTGAGTTCCACCATCTGCCCCCTGGCACTGGAGGGAGGTGGCTGGCTCCTGGTGCTGGGTGTTCTCTAGGGAGTGGGAGTAGGGTCTCTACTCCTCTCCCTGTCGCTGTTGAATGCCAAAGTCAGGGGAAGAATCTGCCCCACAGGGCCCCATTTTTGTGGCATCTGTTCCCTTCCTGCTGCAGATATGGGGTGGAACCGTGAGGGGGTGTGGTAGAGAGGGTCAGATCAGGTTCTGAATTGCAGCTGAGTTGCTGGAACTTGCACCAGTAGCAGGGCTTGGGGTGGTTGTGGTTCTCTTCCCCCTGACCTGGGGTCTCGCCTCTGGGCAGAGGAGATGTGAAACTGGGAGTGTCTCTCCTCTGAGGAACCCTGGGGTCAGGATGGGATGGGAAATCTGATCTACTTCCCCCCACCCCCACCTTGCTCCAGGGGTGTTGATTCTAGCCGGACCCAGAGGGGCTTCTTGGCAAGAATCTTTTTCTGTATCTGTCCTCACAGTCTTTGAGGTGTTGGCTGAGCCACAAGCAGGGTGAGGGGTGGGAGCAGCAGTGCCGCAGGATAGGTGTGCAAGCAGGGTGTAAGCCAGAGACCCCTGGGTGGGTCTGGCAGCAAATTTTGTCACTACACCTCACATGTTTGTCATGATAGATCCCCAAAGGTGGCATGTGAGCTATCACTGGGAAACGAATAACTTACTGCTCATTAATATTCTCGTGTGATGTCTGTCTGGGGGATGTATGAACAGTTATGTATGTGCGAGACTTATGTTCTCAGCCATGCACAGGCCCAGTCTGACCTAGACACTGCAAAGTATTTGCTTGGCTGACCAGCCTTGGCGTCAGGCAGGGAGAATGAACGTGCATTTACAATCAAAGGTAAACAGAGCCGTCTGGCTACTAGGGAGGTGGTAAGAAGTCAACTATCACCAGCGGGCAGGGGAGGAACCGGCCTGACATCTGAGAATGCATGTCAGTGGTTTACAGCCAGGGCGTAAGTAGCTGAATCAGTGGATTGTGTTATACACATGTATCGAGTATGAAAGCTGATGACACACTGGTGATTACCATCTTTGTAAGGTATCTCTACTAACACTGTTTGAGGAACTGTGGACACTCACTGATATTCTGCTTTATAGTCTGTGACCAAACAAAGGGAAAACAGCCTGTCTCCCAATGACATCAAACAAGGTGTGACCAAAACCAATGGAAGCCCCAGTTATATATGGCTCAATGGGATGGGAAGTACACAGCAGGGAAGACCACCCTGGGGTCATCTGAGTCTTGGGACAAAACAGTGAGTTTGGAGAGAGAAAAGAAGCCATCTTGGCATCCATCACTGGCCAGACACAAGGGGCTAGCACTCTGCAAGCTGAGAAAGACAGGTCCTTCAGCTAACGGGGTTGGAGTCTCTAGGAACTGAATATAGGTGAAAAAGCTGCTTAGTCAAGGGTCTTTCATCTAAGAAGCCAAGGGAAACCACCCCCTTGTACTTCTGTGGAAGGTGACTGAGGGACAGTCATCCCAGTACATCTTGCATCTGTGTGGGGCAGGGACTGGCTCCATTTTGATCCCTGCACAGTCAGCTTTTAGCAAGTGATCAGAAAAACAGGGCCTTGGTGGGGCCTGCAAGCCACTGTGTGAAGCTGGATCCATGCAACCCCACAGCTGTGTCACTCCCCCCTTCCCAGGTTCTCTAGGAACTGAACATAGGTGAATACTGACTGGGACCCATTGCAGATGTGTGCACGTGTGGGTGTTTTAATAGGATTCTAGAGCCTGCAGTTGGCTGCTACTTCAGGTGACATTTAGGCATGCACCATAAATGTCTGGGTTACACGCCTGTGGGCATGCTGAGCTCAGGGACTGGAAGGGCCCAGGAATGATTTTGAACAAATCCTGCACTTGGCAGGGGGTTCAACTGGATGACTCTTGCAGATGGTCCCTTGTTACCCTGTTGATCTGTGATTCTCGTTGGCTGGACTGGCCCCCGGGCAGCTTTCCAGCCAGTCAGCCCTTGCCCTGGGCTGAACCCAGGAGCTGGGAATTAACACAAGGATTTTATTTGCCTCCCTGTTTATGCCCCAGCACAGCCTGGAAGAGGTTTTGTTACTGCCTTGCAAAGCCAGCAAGGGGCACATAAGTGTGTTGTGTAGTTTCACACAGCCTATGTCTTTGCAACAGCAAGAGGAGATCAGAACATGGCCACTGATGCCTGTGGCTGGAGTCGGGCGTTTCAAACCTGGCAAATGCCAACCTCCAGGGGCACCAAACCATCCAGCCTTGATGGTGACTCTGTCCTTAGGGTGCAGGAGGAGACCAGACCTGTATGACGTCCCCCTGCTCCAGGGTGAAAGTCAGCATTGGGTCCTTCTCCACCAGGCTACCATCCTCCAGAACCCCCAGCAGCTTCACCGTCACCTCCTGGCCTGGCTGGGGCCTGCCGGCCTCTCCTTGGCCTTCTCTCACCACCAACTTCCTCAGGAATCTGTCCTCTGGGGGAAGCCAACAGGGAGAGGGGAATCAGCCCAGGGAGCAGGAGCCCCTGCGCCAGGACCTGGGGGACTCACCTGGGCAGAGAGGGACCCGTTCTTCCCTCTCCAGCCAGGGGCACTCCTCGCTCCGCCTCCCCCTCCCCTTAGGGGGCTCCTTCATATTAGACCCCTTGCTTTAGTGCTTCCGCTCCTGGCTCTGCGGCACGGGGGGACCTCAAGGAGGTGACTGCACTTCCCTCAGGGCAGTTGTGCTTTATTATGTGTATTACGGTAGCATCGAGATCGGTGCCCCACAGGGCCAGGCGCTGCACAGGCAGGGGGAGAGATGGGCCCTGCCCACAGAGTCCACAGGCTCTTTACTCCAGGCAGAGCCAGGCTGTGAGGGGAGACAGGCCGGGAGAGGGGAAGCGACTTGCCCAAGGTCACCCAGCAGCTCAGTGGCTTAGCCAGGACTAGAACCCAGCTCTCCCGAGTCCCAGCCCCATGCCCGACCCTCCGGCCCACACGGTTTTAAATGCATGTTTCTCTTGGCAGCAGTGTTGTGGCCTGGAAACCGGCCCAGTGCCCCTGAAGCTCAGCTGCTGGAGTCCGGGCCACACCCCCGCTGCCCAGCGGCTGTGAAGGGGCTGAAAATGCCCCATGCTCAACACTGGGTGTCTGTGCATCCAGCAGATGCCATGCTGGGGCTCATCCATGCCATGCTGCCCCGGACTAGCCAGCCGAATGGCACTGTGCCAGGCCCAGCTGGCAGGCCAGAGACCCACCATCTAGCAGGGCCGTGCCCCCATGATGCACTGCAATCCAGGGCCAGTCGGGGGGCAGCCCAGCGAAATGTGGCAGTGACAATGCCAGTGTGGGTGCTCCGGGAGTCCGTCAACTCTCTGCCTTGCTCTCAAGAGAGACTCGGGGGGGTGCAGTGGAGAGGATGGGGGGCAGATGGGAGCTTCCCCAGAAGTGGCTCTGGGGTCTTGTTTTCCGGTCACCCCTTCCTGCCTTCCCTCCCCCCAGTCTTGCTGACTCACCTGTGACATCTGCCCAGCCAGCGGCGGCGAACAGCTGCCCGAAGCGGCCTTGCTTTGGCCCCAGCAGGCGCTCCAGCCCCTGGTAGAATTGCTGCTCCTCCTCCTGGGGCAGGGGGGCCTCAATTGTAGTGTGAGGCAGGAGGAACCTGACCACCCTCCCCAGACGAGGGCTCCCCTCCAGCTCCAGCGCCGCTGCTGGCCCAGCTGATGCGGGCTGCTTGGCCCGCTGGCTCGCCTCTGCTCCCTCCTTCCCCACCTGCGGCACCTCCAGAGGCTCCTGGGCTTTGGCCCTGGGAGAGGGGCCCCGTGGCGGCGCGCTCGGCTGCGGCCCGATCATTCCCGCGGGCCCCCGCCGCACGTCCCGGGCCGGCCACGCGGCAGACTCGCAGCCCAGCTGCCCAGGGGCTCTGCCGAGCCGGCGACCCGGAGAGGCGGCGGCGGGGTGTCTGGGCAGCGGCGCCCGCCCCGGCTCTAATTCCATTCCTGCGTTCGCCGGGCGGATTAGCCTAAGCCCCCTGCAGCCTCGGGCCCGGCGGCGCTGCCCTCAAGCCGGGGCGCTGCCCCGCTGAGCCCGGCCGCGGGGGGCCCGGGAGCGGGCACGGGCCCGGCTCCCACCTGCCGGGAGGGCTCGGGCGGCTCCTGCGGACACGGAGCCTGTGTCCGGGTCCCGATCCCGGCCCCTCAGGCCCAGCCGTCAATGAAAGGGGCGAGGGGGGGGAGGGGGCAGCCCAGCCCCAGGCCGGGACTGCACAGCGCGGGGACGCGGCTAATGCGCTTAGGGGATTTGCTCAGGCTGCCGCAAAAATAGCCGCGGCGGGCGGCTGCCCC
The DNA here is from genome assembly GCF_015237465.2 of Chelonia mydas. Taxonomy (NCBI): domain Eukaryota; kingdom Metazoa; phylum Chordata; order Testudines; family Cheloniidae; genus Chelonia; species Chelonia mydas. The sequence continues at coordinate 83,319,729 of NC_051250.2, forward strand.
GCCCCACCCCACCACGCCCCTCCCGCCCCAGCCCCGCCCCGCTCGGCCCCGCTCCTCCCGGCCCGCCCCAGCCGAGCCCCACCCCACCACGCCCCTCCCGCCCCAGCCCCGCCCCGCTCGGCCCCGTTCCTCCCGCCCAGCCTCGCTCCCGCCCCACCCCACCACGCCCCTCCCGCCCCAGCCCCGCCCCCGCCCCGCCCCGCTCGGCCCCGCTCCTCCCGCCCAGCCTCGCTCCCGCCCCACCCCACCACGCCCCTCCCGCCCCAGCCCCGCCCCCGCCCCGCTCCTCCCGCCCCAGCCCCGCCCCGCCCCGCCCCGCCCCGCTCGGCCCCGCTCCTCCCGCCCAGCCTCGCTCCCGCCCCACCCCACCACGCCCCTCCCGCCCCAGCCCCGCCCCAGCCCCGCCCGCTCGACCCCGCTCCTCCCGCCCCGCCCCAGCCCCTCCCCGCTCGGTCCCGCTCCTCCCGGCCCGCCCCAGCCCAGCCCCACCCCACCACGCCCCTCCCGCCCCGCCCCGGCCCTGCCTCGCTCGGCCCCGCCCCAGCTCCGCCCAGGCCAGACTAGGCTCCTCCCCTCGGCCCGCCGAGCGCCGGCCCCACTCCCAGCCATGCCGTGGCCGCGAGCGGAGCTGTCCGGGCGGCTCCGGTACCGGGGCGGCTCCCGCGGGCCCTGCCTCAGCCTCCTGCACCTGAAACTCACCGACCCGGCGCTGCGGGCGCTGCGGGACTGTCAGCGGCTGCAGGTGAGGGTGGGTCGGCGCCCCCTCACCGGGACCGGGACCGGGACCGGGACCGGGTCAGCGGCCCCCCACGACACGCCGGGCCAGTTCAGCGCCCCCCCCCGTGTACTCTGCCCCCCCCCCCCAGCGCCGCGGGACCGGGTCAGCCGCCCCTCCCCGACCGGGGTGGCAGCAGGCTGGAGGTGGGGTCCGCTCTTGCAGGCGGGTCGGTGACCATCAGACCAGCCTCTGAGGGGCCTGGTGGGTTCCCTGGTGCTGCCCCCCGGCCAGGGCAGCCCGCGGGCGGTGCGATGCAGGGCCGGGCTCTGTGCTCCCCGGGTCAGGGCTGTTGGCTGTGGGGGCGACTGAGTCGCGGGGGTCTAGACAGGTGCAGCCGCTAATTGTCCCTCTTGTTCCCTTTGCAGGGCTCAGCCCGGCCTGTCATCGCCTTCCAAGGGAGCCAGGGGGTGAGTGGGGCGGGGCTCCCCGGGGAGCGTGAGACTCACTGGGGGGGTTGAGGGGGGCTGCTGGGCTCCCCGAACATGGAGCGAGTGTGAGAGGGCCGCCAGCCCAGCCCCCGCTGGCTTTCCACAGCCCTGTCTCCGCTCCCCTTTCCAGTCTGGGTCTGCTAGCCCCAGCCTGTTCTGGGCCTGTCCCCAGCCCCGCAGCCCAGGGCCGTGGGCAGTGACCTTGGAGCAGCGCCGCCCTCACAAGCCCTTGGGCTGGGCTTGGGTGAGGGCAGCGCTTGTTCCTCCTCGCTCTGCTTCCTTGCCTACCGCTGGGGCAGGGGTGGGGGGCTGGGGGCTGAGCTGTGCTGAAGGAGAGACGATGGGGCCGTTCAGCAGCAAGGGGGAGCCCAGCAAAGCCCTGCTCTGGGGGAGGTGCAGGGTGCAGCTGGGGGGTCCTGGGCTGAGCGCTCATCCTGGGCAGGTGGGAGCTCTGTTGCTTGGGACAGCTAAAGATGGACACGGCCTTGGCACTGCGAGCGGGGTTGGTCTCTAGTCCCGGCAGCAGAAGCTGTCGATGGGACCCATGGGATTTCCCCACCTCCATCACCTGTGAGCCTCCCTCCAGGACCCTGGGGCCGGGGCTGCTCAACGGACCGTGGGGCCCCTCAGAGGCTGGGGAGCAGCTAGGCTGCGGGGGAGAGCGGCCCTTTAGATCTGTAGCCAGGGGAGGGGCCCACGACACTGCCTGGGGGGCGTCACGGCCTGTCCAGGCCTGACTGGCTCTCGGCAGCCCTGGGGTGGGGGTGGGGGCGGGGGCGGAGTGGTTGAGCTCTTGCCACCCGCAGCCTTCCTTGGCAGCTCAGGGCCCTGCCCTGTGCTGGGCCTGGCCGAGTCTCTTCTCTGCTGTTTTCTGGGGGCTCTGGGGTCAGGGATTTGCCTCCCTCCCCTTTGGCTCCAGGCTGCTGCAGCACCTCAGCTGCGCCGCTCGCTAACTAGCTCTGCAGGGGATTCCTGCGGGGAGCTCAGATAAGGGTCCCTCTGGCCTTTGCCTGCAAACACATTAAAGTTCCCTCGCAGGGGGGCCGGGGGGGCAGGTGCTGGGCTGCGAGCTCAGCAGAGGCAGCTGGAATGAGAACAGGTAAAGCGCTGGCTCCTCCATGTACCCCCCTGCCTGAGCTGGGGCAGAGCCCCCCGAGGGTGTGTCTGGGGGGCCTGCCCCATGTACCCCCCCCCGCCTGAGCTGGGGCAGAGCCCCCCGAGGGTGTGTCTGGGGGGCCTGCCCCATGTACCCCCCCCGCCTGAGCTGGGGCAGAGCCCCCCGAGGGTGTGTCTGGGGGGCCTGCCCCATGTACCCCCCCCGCCTGAGCTGGGGCAGAGCCCCCCCAGGGTGTGTCTGGGGGGCCTGCCCCATGTACGCCCCCCACCTGAGCTGGGGCACAGAGCCCCTGGCTTGGCCCAGGACGCCAGCCCTCCCTTCTGCTAATCCCCCTTCTGTTCTTCCACTCAGAGACCCAGCCCCAGCACCCTGGCTGTGTACCCCACTGCTGGGAGTAAAGCCATTCCAAGTCTCCCATTGGCTCCCCCAAATCTGGAAATGGCCCAGCATTGTAAGGGTTAAACCTCTGCTGGTGATCTGCCCCCTGGAGAGCTGCTGCTGAAGGCAGGCTGTAGCCTCCTGGGGGGTCCTGAACCAGACAATTAGATGGCAGTGCTGCTGGGGTCCTTCGTCGGTAAACATGGGTCTGGGGAGCCCCCAGTCCCCCTCCCTGGGAGAGCCTGGAGCGTGTGCAGCTGAGCCCGCGGAGAGCTGCCGAGCCCCAGGCAGGGATGGGGATGTGGGGCAGGAGGCGGATGCAGAGGAGCAGGGACGATGCAGTGCCCCACTGTGCTGGAAATGGTCCCATGCGCTCCCTCTCTTCTGGACAGTACATCAAGATCCCCTGTGCCCTGGGCAGCCCTGGGGAAGGAGCTCGCCTCTTCACCTTCTACCTGTCCCGCTACAGCAAGGACAAGCCGCAGGCCAGCTTCGACTGCATCCGGCAGTACGTCTCCAGGTGAGCGAGTGGGCAGTGCCCAGCCTGGGGCCGGTCTGTGCTGCAGACTTCCCGGAACCGGAGGCTTGTTTCCTGCCCTGAAGCTCTAGGCAGGTAACCAGATTTCTGGCCTCTGCCCAGCTTGTGGCTGGGGGCAGGGCCAAGGGCTTGCGGGAACCTGACCTGGCTGAGTAGGGGCATGGCCAGCACCTGAGTCCGAGGCACCTCTGAGGGGTGTGTGTGTGTGAGGCTGGAGATGGGGCACAAGTGGTGGGGAAGGGGCTGTGTGCTCTGGTCTCAGGGAGGGAGCTGGCTCTTTGCAGATGTACCTGCCTGGCCATGCTGTCCAGTGACAGTTCTGTATGGTGCTGCAGCCCCTGCCCTCCCCAGATCCACTGGGGCACTGTGTGTCAGGAGCTCCCTGCCTGTGTAGCCTTTCTCCTCCCCTCCCCGCCCCCGAGGACCGTCTCCTTCAGGACAGCGGAGGGGGGTAGCAGTGACCAGGATGGGGCTGCTGTCCCCACACAAGCATTGCAGCTGCTCCTGAGCAGAGGACAGTGCCGAGTGAAGGGGTGACTGACGCCCTCCGGCTGTTCAGCGGGGCGGGAGGTGGCTGGGAATTGCCTCAGCAGGGCGGGAGCAGGCTGCGTGAGTTGCTTGGTGAGAGCTGCCGCAGTCTCAGAGCAGCCTGATCCCCTAACTCTTCCCACTGACCCCTGCTAACTTGCGGGGGAGGGGGTGCTGCCCTGCTCTGGGGCGGTTGCTGTTTGTTCAGGCTCAGGGAGGAGTCACTGGTCCCACTTCAGAGCCACGAGCCAGCCCAGTGCCCCTAAGGTGGAGAGGCCTCCCAGCCTCACCAACCGGAGCCTGCCAGAGAGGCGGGGAGGGAGGGAGGGAGGCAGGCAGCAGGGCTCTGAGACCTACTGGCGTGTGGGAGGGGCAGCCCCACATCCCTGCTGGCTCCCCAGTGGGGCGTCTGCAGAGAAGGCGCTTCCATTCCAAAATGTGTAGGAGTCACACGCCCACCGAACTGGTGCTGTGACCCCAGCTTTGGAACAATCTCTGGGAGGGCCGTTCAGTGATTCAGACCCCCGAGGGGTCTCACTCTTCCTCCAGGGTAAGCCACGCAGTGTCACCGCCTCCTTAGGCTGCATCTCTGGCCTGTCAGCCACCCTGCTTCCCACCATGAGCTCTGGTCAGCGAGTCCCACTGAGGCAGACCCCTGTGGGAGACTTGTACTATCTTAGGGAGCAATGCAGGCCCACCAGCATCTGCAGGGGCACTCACACAGTGCTGAGAAAGTTGGTTTATAGTCGGCTGGCACACAGCATAGGGAGGTCTTCGGTAGCACAGAAAACAGACAGTTACAGCACAGTCTGTCCTGGTCAGCGTGAAGCCTAAAGCCCTGTCCCTCTGACCCCTCTTTGTCCCAGGTCAGGTGAGCCCTGACTGCTTCCCACACTTCATTCCACCTCCACGCCCCAGTCGTTTGTTCTCCAGCTGGGCAAACTCGACTTGGCTTCCAGCAGAGAGGTGGAGCCATCCATGGTCCCTAGTTGTTAGGTATCGAAGTCCTGGTGACTGGATTTGCTGTTGTCTTCATGGACTCTATTGATGAGGTGCCAGCCCAGTGCCATTCACACCTGCGCCAAAGCCTGCCTGCGGGCCTCGTTAGCAATGCAGCATATAGGGGAACCCGAGGCAGGCAAACTAGTCATACACCATGTGACAGAAAATCTTCACTCCACCACAGCAGGAGGCTGCCCTGGGCAGTGGCCGTGTTGGGCAAGGACTGGGGATGAGACAAGACAAGGGCATACCACTGGCTCTGACCCCTGCCCCTGCTGTGTGGTAGCGAGTGCCTTCCCGGTCTAAGGGTGTGTCTAGGCTCCCTCTCCTAGGCATGCTTCTCAGGGTGTGGCTAGCAGAGAGCAGGGGCCAGGCCATTGACACAGGTTTCTGTGCTCTTAGGCTGGGTCAGAACCAGCTGGACTGCGTGGGCAGCATCCAGGAGAAAATCACCATCTGTGCCTCCGAGGACTCGTACCAGCTGACACGGGAGCGTGTGTCCCAGGTGGAGAAGGAGGCGTGGAGCAGAGCTGCTATCGAGATCAAGCCAGCAGCCCAAGGCCATGGTAAGGCAGGAACCTGCCAGGGTCAGGGCGTGGCTCAGGAGTGGGGCTGACCTTGGGAAGCAGGAGGAAGCACTGAGAGAGCAGAGCAGCCCCTCCTGCTCTGCGCATGGGCACGGGGCAGCGTGTGGCCTGTGGGAGTGCTGGCAGCTGGCTCCGTGCCATGCATGGGAGAGTGAGCAGAGCTGGGCTGCCATGGCCAACTCTCTCTGTCCCACACTGCGCATAGCTGTTCTGTGCCCAAGGTGCGGGGCCCTGGGACTCGGCCTGCACCCTGCTGGCTGCACTGGGCCTGCTGGACGGGGCTGCTAAGGCTGGGTTCAGGAAGTAGCTGAGGGCTGAGCTGGGGCTGCAACAGCTACTGGGTGAGCCCAGCCTCTCTCTCTGGGTGCCGTCTCACCTCCACAACCCCTGCTCAGTCCCCCTGAGCTGCACGTTGGCTGCAGCAGAAGTACCAGACCTCAGCTTGGCAGGATTTAGCCCAAACTCACAATGAAGTGGAGGGACCCAGGGGCTGCGGAGGAGAAGGCTCTTGCGCCAAGGGGGCCAGCTATGGGCGGGCAGAGAAGAGTCTGGTGCTAGCTGTGAGATCCGAGAGGAGAGGCCTTAGGGGCACATCTGGAGGGGTTAGTTCTTTATTAGCAGCCATTTGTGCATTGATTCCTCTGCAGGTAAATGTGTTTCCGTCCCAAAGAAGCTGGGCATGAGCACCCCATTGGGGAAGTGCCCCGCTGGGAGCCCTGCTCCAGCGGGCAGGAAATGCAGCCCCATGGGGACAGATCGCAGGGTTCTTGTGAAATGCCTAGTGCAGCTTCTGGCCCTGCGGCCCCACTGCAAACATGAGCTCCTGGAGCGGCTGGACAGGGCGCAGATCAGCCTGAAGGACAGGTCCCAGCTGCTGCCCATGCTGGAGGAGGTGAGTGCGGGTCAAGGGGGCAGTGCGGCGTCTCCTGCCCCCTGAGCTCTCGCTGACTCTGCTGCTCTCACCCACGCAGGTGGGGCAGCTGAACCCCCGGGAGAGCAGCTACAGGCTGAAGGAGGAGCTCTTTGGACAAGTGCAGGAGGACTGGCTGGGCTACACGGCTGAGGAGCGGCAGGAAGTCAGGCAGCTCCTGCGCAGGTGCAGCCCTGGGACAAGGGGCAGAGAGCTGCCCTGGTACCCCCAGAGTTAATGCAGAAGTCCCAGCTGTCTGTGGGAGGGGGCTGGATGTTTCAGAGCAGGGAGGGTTGCAGAGCACGCCTGTGTGTATAGTTGGCTTCGGGCACAGAACGCTTCACAGCCAGATGGTGGGTTCACACCTGGTTCCCCTCCCGTGAGCTCAGTGCCATCCCAAGGCCAAGGCCCTGACCGCAGCCTGCCTGGCCCCATGGCCAAGGCCTAGGTGCTGACAGGGCATCTCCTCTCCTGTTCTTGGGTGATACTCAGCCTTGGCCCATGGTAGCTGCCCCAGATCTCTTCTCTCTTCTGCTCCAGGAAACAGGCCCACGGAGCTGTGGCCAGGCCCTTCTTGGTGCCTCTGGAGTGCCCGTCTTGCCAAGGTGCCAGCAAAAGGCCCTTGGGTGTGGTAAGTATTGGTGGTATGAAGCCTTAGGCAGATGGATGGCCCGGCGCAGGGACCAGAACCAGGCAAGGGCAGGAGAACAAGAGCTGAGAACCTGCTAAGGCTAAACGTCCAGAAATCTGGAGATCATCAGGATGACTTAATATCCCGATTTGCATATTTGAATATGCATGGCTTTATTTGCAGAAATTGCAGATGTCCTGATTATGAGAACTGAGCTGATTTGCAGATATGTTGGTGCCACTTCTTGAAGCCACTGTGCCCCCCATCTGCCTTGGGGCAAGATCAACTCCCCGCAAAATCCAGAGCCCCAGCATCCTCCTCCACTAACCCTGGGCAGGCTGGACACTTGTTCTCCCTTGTTCAGGGCCACTGCGGCTGCCCGGCCACCCCTGGGCTGCTTCCACCCACCACCCTACTGCTTAACAGCGCAGCACAATTCCCCGAGGTCCCAGCTGCAGCAGGGAAGGAGCTGTAGGGTCATGGGAATGACTGTGCCCAGGCCACTGACTGGGCAGCTCCTTGAGGCTCTGCCTTGGGCTGAGTCTTTCCTGGGCTGGGAGGGGTCTGGCCCTTGCCGCTGAGCCATGGCTACTGCCCGGTGTCACTAGCCATAGCACCAAGTCTTTGGCCTTGGGTGGGTTGGGGGAGAAGGCTCTAGGCTCCAGCTGGGGGGCTGGAGTCCTGGCGGGCAGCGGCTGCAGGGGGCTGGAACCGTTTGTACTGTGGGTTGCTGAGAGCCATTGAACCAGATGGAAACCGTGGGATGGAACCACTGCAAGCCAGGGGGTGTAGCAGCCTCCCAGCATCCTAGTTCCAGCACCTGTGCTTGGCTGGCCTAGAGCATCACCTCTGCCCTCCAGAGCGGGGAGTGAGAGCGCTGAATGTGGGGAGGGGTAGCCCCGTGGGCCATGATGAAAGGGGTGGATCCCTCCTTGCTCACCTGTTTCCTGCAACAAGGACTCCAGCCTGGGGGGTGAATCCAGGGCAGCCCCCACAGCTGGGTGGGTTTGTCTTTCAGAAGCGGCTGGCACTGCTGGATGCCTCAGACCCACAAGGGCTGAAGAAACCCTGTGCCCCAGAGCATCCCCCCAGCTCTCTGGGATCCCACCGCAGACTGCAGGAGCCTGTCCTGGAGCATCAGAGAGCCCAGAGCCAGCAGCAGCCGTGCCAGCTTCCCAGGCCCAGCGCGGAGCTGCAGAGCTCAGAGGAGGAGCCGAGCGAGGGGGAGGGAGGCGATGACTGGGAAGAGGGAGCTCTGCGCCTGGAGCAGCACCTTTCTGCCCTGCAAGGTGAGGGGCTGCACTGCTGCCAGCTCACCTCGGGGACGTCTTGCTGCCTGCCAGGCTCTGACCCACCTTGTCAGCCGGAAGTGCCCCTAGCCAGAGCTGTCTGCCACATAGGGCTGCACGGCCCCCAGGCAGCGAGACTAGGGGAGAGCAGCCCAAAAGCCCGGGGGGGCTGAAAAAGGACTTGGGGTGAGTCCAAAGTGAGTCTCACATCTGCTTCCCTGGGGCAAGTCACAGCAGTGCTGGGCAGAGCCGCACCTACCGCTCACATGCCACCCGGTAACCTCTCGGAGCACCTCTGGGCTGCACGACATCAGGGCACCGTCCCGTCCCTTCCACACACCAGCATGGCTGAGGGGCCCTGCTGGGGGTAGCGCAGGTATCTGGAGCTCACGACTTTTCAGGCAGCTCCTGCTGGGCTTGTTAGTGGCTCCATAACCCCAAGGAATTGAGGGACAGAGGCTGGGGGTGGAGGGGAAATTACTTTGAAGAGTTTCTGCCCAAATTCTTTTGCTTCCTCCCCAGACAGCGGCTCCCAGGCAAGCCTCCCGGCCTCCTTCGCTGAGCTCCCAGATTACTGCCGGTAAGCATGGCCGGGCGGGCAGTCCTTGCCAGGCACACTGCTTCTCCTCACCTGCGTGGCAGGCTAGCCGCTCTGCAGGTACCATGAAGGGGTCCCTATCCCAGCTCCCACAGCCTGAGTAGAGGGGAGAGGGCTGGGGCGTGGAGCCAGGCTGAGCTGCAGCTTCCCAGCCTGAAAGTCCAAGTTGTAAATGGAATCTCAAAGCTGGACAAGAAGCAGACCAGGCCCCACTCCCTTAGGCTATGGAGCTACCGTGTGGGCAGTGGTGTGACAGCTCCACCTGCTTCTGGGCAGTGCCCACCTTTTCTCTTCCTCACGCACAGAGAAGCTGCAGTGGTGCGGGTCAGAGAGATGGAGTTGCTCCTACAAAGCAGCATTCTGGCATGTGCACCTCGTGCAGAGCCCCTGCTGCTCAGCTCACCTGGCCTGATGGAGGGACTAGTCAGTAGTTTCTCCCGGTTGTGCTAGGAAATACAGAGCCATCTGCTCCGTGGAGCAGCATCACGCCTACGTGGAGGCATTCAGTGCAGATTACGCAGAGTACCGGCGCCTCCACACCAGGATCGGGCACGTGAGCAGGACATTCATCCAGCTGGGAGCTAAAATCAAAATGCTGCCACGGGGGACGCAGCAGCATAAGGTGAGGCTGGGCTGGGCGACAGGGCAGCGTGCCTAGGCCGAGTGCTGAGTCAGCTCTCTTGGTTTGCAGGCAGTGGAAGACAGAATCTTACAGGAATACCGGAGGTTCAAGCAGGTGAGGCTGGCAGTGGGGGGCTGGGGCTGATGCTCCCTGGCAGGAGCTGATGTGGGCGCTCTCTTCCTCTTGCAGACCTACCCCAGCTACAGGAAGGAGAAGAACCGCTGCGAGTATCTTCACCAAAAGCTGTCCCACATCAAGGGCCTCATCCTAGAGTTTGAGAAGACAGGGGCTGCCTAGGGGAGCCTGCGGTGCTCTGAGCCTGCAGGAAGCGCTGCCTATTCTCCTTTCCTTTTGCAGGGGGAGCAAGGGGTGGGGGTTAGTGAACTCTCCAGTAGTAGTAGTTGCAGTCCCCCAGCCTAGTGTCCTATGCAGCCATTTGACTGATCTGGGGTGGGGTGGGGTGAGGGAGGGGTTCACAGGACAGAGCATGTGGCTGCCACAAAGTACAGAGAGTGGGTGATGGTCTTAGTGAATTGTCCCCTGTGAGCTGCTGTCCTACCTGTACCAGCTCCCAAGGGGCACCCGGGGCTAGTGGTGCAGCTCCAGGTTAGGGGCAGCCTGTACCACAGAGCTCTGCCGGGGAAGGAAGGCTGCTCGGTCAGGGCAGGCTCCCTGGCTTCAGGCTTGTAACAGCCAGCTTGGGTCATGCCGGCTCCATGCATTAGCCCAGCCTACGCTGCCTGCTGGAGAAGTAGGCTTTTGCTATCAAGTGGGACCTGCCACCTCCTGTCACTGGCTCCCTCCCCCCAGGAGCTTAGAGCATGGCAGACCCTTGCCCAGCAGGGGCAATTTCAATCGCTAGAGCCAAGGGCACCATGCCCCTGGGGCTGAGTCTGTGCTGGGGTGTGAGGACTGACACCCATGTGAGCAGTGTTCTGTAACAGGAGTTGAGGGGACAGGGAAGTGCCTCACATTCCTTGGCTGTGCACCCCATTGTTGGTGTATTTCAACTATCGATCCCTGCTGCCATCAGAACTGCCCTGGGAACCTGCTGGCATTGCTACATGGAACTGCAAGGTGCGGGGGGGAGAGAGATGGTAATGATTGCATATGAATGCAGGAGGAAATGAGCAGGAGGGGTGGAGGCCCTGGAAGTTCTGCCTTGTTTCTGGTTTATGGCCCTGGGTTCAACAGTTCATTGTACAATGTGGAGGCATGTGTGGCTGTGCCCTTCAGCCCTCTCCTAGCACCTGCCTGAGCTCCTCCTGCTTTCAAAGTAAATAGCCTGCCCCAGCCCAGCAGGAGAAACTGATGTGTCAGGGCCAACTGTGGGGCTGCAAGTGATGAAACCCTTTGCCTTAATTACCAGCTGGCCTCAGTGGAAGGGATGGAGCCCTCATGTATGGGCTCTGCTGCCTTGTCCAAGGAGTATGTGTACAGCGCCATGGGGCTGTGCTGAGGGTTCCTAGGTGCTCTCTGTAATAATACAGTAACTACTAAGCCACTTAGCTAAACTGCCCTGCTGCCAGGGATGGGCCCAGGGTGGGTTAGCTGAAGGACATGCCTAGCTTGAGCAAACAGGAGCATTAATATGAATGCTCTACTGGCCAGGTGGGTAACAGCTGTTCATGTCAGTGTTCATATTAATGCTCCGGTTTGCTCAAGCTAGGCAAAGCCAGTGTGGGAGGTGGGGAGACCTTGTAAATGCTATTGTGCAAGCTACTGTATCTAGAGTGTGCCCCAGTAATAAAGGTGTAGATACCCAGCCATGGTGTTTTGTAAAACACAAGTTACAGGGGAGGAGAAGCCCTGCTGGAGTGGTTTGAGTGCTGAGCCAGAACACAGCAGTACTCAGATTTACCAACCCGCCCCTGCAGCTCTCTGCCTCCATGACTAGGAACCCACTCATCTCATTCCTGCTGCCCAGCACAGTGGCTCCTACCTGCACCAAGGTAAATACAGAAGGCCATCTGTTCATGGCAGTTCAAACACCTGTGCACAAAACCTTGGCAGGGATGTAGGCTTGGAGCAGCCAGCCAGCAGGAGACAGGAGAGCAGGCTACAGTCAAAGGCTAGCTCCTTAGCAGCAGGGTTAGGAGCCCTGTGGCCAGCAGAGCTGTGCCTTAAGGAGGCCCTTGTGTGAGAAGTAAGAGGCACCTAGAGGCTGGCTCAGCTGCAATCTCAGCTCTGGCCTGCCCACAAGGGAGCTGAGCACCAAGCAAAGTGCCCTACCCTTCTATCTGGCTGGGGGATGCTTTCATGGCTGGTCCTAGCCTCTTGTGGCACAGCAGGGTTTGCTCACACCATTGCCACAGCTCTGGCTACTTGCCAGGGACAGGTGCTGTGCCTGCCAGGCCCAGCACCAAGTGAAACCCACTTAATGTTCAGCACAGCTTGAGCTGCTCCCATGCAAAGCCCAGACTCAAGCCCTGGAGATGGCTGCAGGAACACCAGGAGCAGCCTACAGCTACGTCAGGTAGTGCAGAATGCTATCAGGTCACCTGCAGCCCTGGGCTCTAGCAGACCAGGCCTAGACCTCAGGCAGACTTCTTGCCACTTCACCACTGCCATCTGGGGCATTCACAATGGCAGCTGTGCCCTGCCCCAGAGGCTGTGTTCTGTACACAAAGGGGTGAAGGTCTCATCTGCACCTCCTGCCCCTAAGCACCATGCAGTCCTACCCACTTCCTCCTGCACACCCACAGGCCCCATTCTAGGCCAAGTTCCCACAGAAGCACAGCAGTGGCCAGTTCCCCACCAGCCCTCTTGTACTGGACCTCATGGACCACAGGATGGAGTGCAAAGTCAGGTGGGATTTGTTCCCCATGCAGTCCCACAGCTGTCAGGAAACAGCCAGGCAAAGCTTTCAGCTGGGAGCAGGGCAGCACACCATAAGCCATGGTCTCCTAGCCAGCACATGGATGCTGGGGCCACTTACACAGGGCTCTCAGCAGCAGCCAGTTGCAGCACTGGGCACAGATGTGTGGTTTAAAGGGGTCCATTTTATTGTCTCACTTCTCCAAATGTACAAAAAAATTAGAAAACACATCTCCCCCTGCCCCACCCCCATTCCCCACCCCCCAATCACCACCCAAGTCTGGGGCAGCCCCATAAGAATGCAGCAAAGAGACGGCAGGAAATTAAACACAACTAGGTACAGCAGTTGGGTCCCTTCAGCCCACATTGCATTGGGCACAGTTTCTTCACTCCCCATAGCTGGCCCCAGGACACCCAGGGCTTCCCCAATGCCCCCACAATTCCTCCTCTGACACACTGGTAAGTTGGGTGCTTTACAGATCCTCCTGGGCCTTCTTCCTTTTCTTGGGCTTTTCCTCCTCCAGCAGCACAGGGGGGCTGGTCGCCTCCCGCTTCAAGTAGCTAATGAAGTCGCTCACCTCCCGGCCCCCCTGCAAACAGCACAAGAGCATGAGGCCAGCGCTGAGCACTAGGATCCTGGCTTTGATCCTGATCCTCCCTGTGGTCTTGGGAATATCTGGACCTGCTGGCCCCAAATGGGGAGTGTTCACTGCCTCGAGAGACCAAGCTTCCCCAGACCATTTCCCTGAGAGCCCTTTAAGGCTCTCCCGCAGGATGCACCAATGTGTCCTAGAGATGCAGCTACAGTGCAGGCATCCCTCAATGTGCAGGGCAGCGTTCCCAGGGGCCTGCGCGGCCCCACAGCACTCTTCAGCTGCATGGGTGCTGCCCACAGCTATAGCAGCAAGGAGGAAACCTGCATACAGAGCTCCCAGGGCAGGAAGCAGACACTCACCTCATATTTCTTTGGATTCTGCTTGTTACCGGCTGGAGCAAAATAGAGAGTGGGGAAGCTGGGGAGAGAAGAGACATGTCAGCTCCACTGTGTTTCGCATTCTTCAGGTCCCAACCCCTCAGGAGTGAGTCTAGCACTCACTGTGCAGGGCACCAGGTTTGCCTGGAGCCACAGAAGGGGGAGAATCACTGTTGCATGGAGTCTATCGCCATGCAAGTCAAGGGACAAGCAGTTCAAGGCACCTTCAGCCAGAGGAAGCCCAGAACAGTAGCAAGCCATGCCCCAGGAGGAGATATGAGCGCCTTCTGTTTGGCCCTAGGAGCAGGGCTGACTGAGCACCTGGATTCAGGTTTGCAGAAAGACAGGTGCCCAGTGCAGTTCTTCATCCTCAAGAACAGTCTCAGAAGTAGAAGGAAGGAAGGGCCAGAGACATTCAGGAAGTTGTGTGCAGGTATGGCTGGGATACACGACACCCTGCACAGGAGCAAGGGCAGATGCTTTTGTTTGGGTTACTCCAAGTCTAAATTTCTGCTGACAGCTGCTCAGAAGCAAGACAAGCAAGTTCCCAGTGACTATAACAAGCACATCAGCCCCCAGCTGCCATTAGAGCCAGTCTCTCCACCCGCAAAAAAACCAGAGAGATTCCCTAGCCTTTCTGTAGCAGTCACTGGCTAGAGGCAGTAGCCAGGACTCTCCCCTGCCACCCCACCCAATATCATACAAGCTGAAGTTCTTACCCTCGAACTTCATATGGAGAAGGCACATCATTGGCTGTAGCATCCATCTTGGCTATGACAATGTTGGGGTCTTTGCTGAGCTGTTGGTAGGACAGCACATTAGTGAACAGATTATCACTAGTGTATTGTGGACACTGGGGGAAGATGCTGACCCCCCATGTTCCAGTAGGGCCAGGAATGTGTGTTCCAAGGCCAAGAGGAGACGGGGGGCTCTTGGCTAGATGTCTATCAGAACAGCTGGGGGAGGCTGGGGCAGGATCTGGGACAGCAGCATTCATTTGTACAGCGCCTAGCACAAAGGCTATGGTAATACAAATAATCTAGTGAGTCCAAGCTTTGTCCTGGTGAGAGACTGGGCAGTGCCAGTTCAGGCTGGTATGGGCAGTAAGGAGGGCACAAGCTCACTGTCTGATATCCAGGCTAGCCCTAGAGATACATGGGCAGGTACAACATTCAGGCCCTCTCCAGAGAGTACCCCTGTGGGTCTGGGAACCAGGTTTCACAACTCTGACTCAGGTCTCCTTTAGGAGGCTATCCTTCCAACTTACACCCTTACGCATTGTCTGTGGGAGAGAAGGCCAAGGCTTCCTGGGTGAGCAGGGGGAGTTGCTGCCTCCAACAATGTATAACGAGTTCACAAACCCTTGCCATATAAAGATCAGAAATAAAATCATAACAGGAAACTTCTGTTTAAAGAGACATTATACAGGAATAGATTCATCAAATTTTTCTATTTAGCAGGATGTTACCATATTACAGAGTGGGAGCATCATTACACCACCTTGTCACTTCTGGTGCTTTGATTAAATTGGTTGCTGCCTATGCTTGTCCCCATGTGCCTTCGCCCTGTCCCAGAGAACTAAGAACTGAGGACTACAGGAGCCAAGGGACCAGACCTGAGCCAAATACAGCCAATCCTTCCCTCAGGCAGGCATCTTTCTAGGAAGGATTCCCTGGGGACCAGCTCTCAGCAGTGTTTGGACAGAGGACAGTAACCTGGAGACATGCAGTCACTGACCAGGGAATACTGGTGTGCCCTGGCCAGTGCCAAAGGAGATGCTCCTGGTGCTGCCGAACCTCAAATGTAACTAGAGGGCGGAAGTAGCTAGCTGCTTACTGACCAGTGCCAGTTTAGAGAGCAGTCAGAGGAGGCCCCTTAGGCACATTCATGCCACCTTATGGCTCGGCCAGCTGAGCACGACCCTGGGACCGCTCAGTTCTGGGGGAGGACTGCTGCCTTCAAAGCTGGCAGGCAAGAGCTCCCAGCTTACCTTTTCTCCAAGTTCCTTGTACTTGGGCTCCAGGTTCTTGCAGTGGCCACACCATGGGGCATAGAACTCAATCAGGACGTCTTTGTCCTCTGCATTAACAAGGTCATCGAAGTTTTCAGCAACCACCACCTGGAAAGATTGAATTCTCCGGATGAGCAGCATTTCTGCATGTTAATAACCACATGCTCACTCTCCAGGCTCTGACCTGAGTGAGCCTGATCCTCATGCAGCAAACTGCAGGCAGTGGTCCTTGAAGCCTGCACAGAACACTTCTGTCAGCTCAACATGCAGTGTTCTAGCTGGAGAGAGGCAACAGCCACATGCAGCCTTTGGCTGAACAGCATGTCTCAGCTGCACTTACCTTCACAGGGCCATCATTGTTCTCAGGGATGGGCTCCGATTTCAGGTATTTCTTCAGGTTACCATCAAAGTAATCCTGCAAGAATCTCTCCAGAGCTTTCCCATCACGGCTACAAATCAAATACAGGTGACATTTCAGAGCCATCTGGCACACAAAACTAGCAAGTGCACCCTACAAATCCCGAGGGAGTTTTATTCTACCCACAGACAGCAGCACACTGAAGAAAACGACTCAGATCCTCAGTGCTAGCCCAGGGCTCTAACTCCCCCAGATGACCCAGGGCACAAGAGCCACGTGGCCACCTCCAGGATTTTGGGAAAGTCTGCCTGGTGCACATGTTCACCCTGGTAAGTCAGGCTTCCTGCCACCCACGCTCCTCCCACCCAGGAGATAGGCTGAAGTGTCTCCCATGCCCTTTATTTTAGGTATTCACTCTTTCAGCTGTTCAGTCTCATGTTATTTTCTACCCCGGTCTCTACTTTTTAGGTATCCTGGAATTAAACCCTCAAACCTTAGAGCTTGCAGCTCCTAATGTAATCCTTCCACAGTGTGTAACTACCCAGGGACAAGCTTGGCCTACAGCCACAGCTACTCCTCTGCCACACAAGCATCCAGCTTAGGTGTCCTCCCAATGAGCCCAGGTGGGTAGTAAGTATCTGAACGGCTTTGCCTGTGACTGGACCAGGAAGGGGCGCCACGCCCAGGACTTACGAGAATTCCTCCTGCATGACATATTTCTCTCCCTTGGCAGTTCTGATGGCAACGACAGGAACCTCCCCTGTGCTGCTGTCCAGGCCAAACTCTGAAAGCTCATGGCCAAAGGTTTTTCTACTAGCAACAGCAAAGTAGAGCTTGTGTCCAGCATCCAGGAACTTCTGTGCCACCATCATCACTCTGAGTAAAGCAGAGGAAATGTGCTGTTATGCTTACGAACATTAAACAGTTTCTCCAAGACAACAGAGCACTTGGGGAGAGGAAGAGAACCACCTCTTTCAAGCTGAAATGGAAAACAGCTAGAAACATGAATTAGTGGGGGGATCTGCTGGTTAGGAGGTTCTGCAAAGAGAAGTAACATGAAAATGCAGTTGGAGAAACAGGAAAGAAGAACATGCTACTAAACTGGGTGTAACCTAGGGGTCTCCCGATGCATAGCTTCAACAAGTCTACATTCTGCACTGAATACCCTATAAACCATCAGTCAGCTCTGATCAACCAGGTCTCCTGTGGCTGCAGCACTGCATAGGGAATCAAGTCCCAGTAAGGTGGAGTACAAAAAATGGAATCAAGCATGAGCCTCCTCAGCAAGATTAGTTGTTCTGGGCCTCAGTCAAGCAACTTTGGTATGGACAGATAAAGGAATCAGAGCTCCTGATAAGCATGCCAAATGCACTGTCTACACCTGATGCTGAATTAATGCTGCAGACACGTTAGCTGGATGCCTGCAACCTATGGAAACACCAACTGCTTGCTACAGAAGCACAAGTTGGGAGAGTCCGTTTTCCAGAATCAGAAGCACGTTTCAAGGAACAGGATGGTGGCCTGCAATGCCTCTCTACTTGTAGTGAGAACACACCCTGTAGACAGAGCCAAGTGAAGGGAGAATTTACTAGAGTCCCAGAAACGATTTCGGAGTTTGGACACTGGAGACAGCGTTCGGCCAGATAAACCACAGGAATCCACCAAAACAGGGCACTGCAGAAGGGGGGAAGACTGTGGACTAGGATCTATCTTCCTCTGCTTACCTGTTGCGCCAGTAGTTGGAGCCCTTGGCATTCTTCTCATAGTCCACGTCATAATAAGCCACCAGCAAGTCCTTCCCTTGGATCAAGTCTTTGTTATCTTCCGTCATATGTGGACAGATGCCAAAACTATCAACAAAGTAGTAGTCAGCAACCTGCGTCTCGCTATCTGAGCCCTTCCTCCCCACCCAGAAATAACCTTGTCCTGGCACAGTCTCGTTCTCATCCAAGATCACAGGATCCATACAATTGCCGATATCCAGCAGGCCTATTTGAAAAGTGTTTTCTTCAAATAGCTCATTCGTGCATCAGGCCGGTTTGTGGGGTTCTACTAATGTAGCTGGACATACAAAGTTACACACAGGTTTTGATCAAATTAGGGACCTACTTTTATTTGTGACAAAAACTGACCTAAAATCAAATGAGCAAACCAGGTTACTGGAATGCTAGATCAAGTGCCCAGCAGCCATGGTTAGTGCAGAGGAAAAACCCACACAGAAATCTCATTCTTGAGAATGAATGATGGACCTGCAGTGCACTAAGTGCCCACAAGCCAACTACTCTGTGTGTTCCATTAGAAGAGAAGAACCCCTAAGATCAGCTAGAATTTAGTAGCCCAGAGGCAGTGCTACTAGCCATGCCCAGGCAATAGGGCTGAAGCCAGACTGCTCACAGTCTAGGGAATTTAGCTGAACTCTATCACCCACCCAAGCCCTGAGATGGAAGTGAGACGCCACTCACATGTTCTCCTGGAGAAACTTCTTGATCTTGCCACTGGTGATTTTGTCCTCTGTGTACCTCAAAGTGCTGTCCTCAAATTTATTTGCCAGGCGTTGAGGACGGAATAAGATAACACCCCTGGGCAGAGGTGGAGAGCACAACATGAAACAGCTGAAGGAACTAGCAGTATGGGGATAAGGGGGCAAGAAGACTGGTCGACACCTTTCCAAGTACACAGTGGAATCATCAAGGTCCTGAACAAAGCTACCTGTACCTCAGCCACCTGGCCAAGCCTTATGCTACTAGCCAGAACAAGCAGCATGATTTCTGGCAGTTAACAACCCCCACCCCGTGGTGACAAGGGAAGAATAGGATGGGCAATAAGGGAACAAACAGCCAGGCTTGAAAAGCCAATTTAGGTCCTCCTGGTACAGTACTTTCCATGTGAGGCAGGAGTCTGACACACATACACCAGCCCAGCAGGTCAGGGAGACCTACAAGTGTTTATAGGTCAGCTTCTCTCCCCTGCCCTTCCACAAGAACCGTGACCCACTCACTGTAGTTTATGGCTCAAGGGTCTCAAGTGCCCAACAGCAGGACATAGGCAGGCTGGTCTGAAGGGATTTCCAGCTGGACCCAACAGTACTGATTTTAGAAAGATTAACCTCATCTGGTCTTGGCCCACATGGGAAGCTATGAAAGGAATTCACTTTCCAAAGCACAGCTGTCTGAGAGGGGTCTTTGAGGTTGTCCCTGCTTCCCCAACAAGAACCATGTGTACACTGAGCCACTTACTCTCCGTCTGCCTCATACTTCTGTATCAGCTCCTCCTCGCTGGTATGTGCAAAGCGGTAGCTCTCTCTTAGGTTGCTGGCTGCTTTCATGAACTCTGAATAAGCATCACCAAATGCATCTTTGAAGAAGCCTGCAACAGAGAGAGACACGGGGACTCTACAGAAACTCTGCCTCAGCACATGCCATTTCCCTGTTTGACTCAACTCTTCTGTATTTACTCTGCTTGAGAATCCGTCACTTCCGAATGGGCTCTTCTCTGCCCAGCTCAACTCCTTCTGTTTAGCAAGGTTCAATTTCCCTGTGTTCCTTTAGAAATACACCAGCATTTCCTTCCTTCTTTCTGCCCCAGCAGGAGCCAAGCAGCTTTCTTTGGGAGTACATCCAGCTCAATCCCCAGCCCAGAAGACTGCAGCCCTCTGGGCACCAAGTTTGCCACTTGCAGCCAGAGATGGAGCTGCATGCTGGGCAGCTGGGATCTGGACAGAGGCAGTGCCCTACAGCACTGGTTCTCAAACTGTGGGTCGGGACCCCAAAATGGGTTACGAATTAAAATGGGGTCACCAGGGCTGGCTTAGACTTATTTGGGCTCCGGGCTGAAGTCTGGAGCCCCACAGCCTTGGGTGGATGGTGGGACTCGGGCTTCGGTCCCCATCCCAGGGTCATGTAGTAATTTTTGTTGTCAGAAGAGGGTCGCAGTGCCACAAAGTTTGAGAACCCCTGCCCTATAGCATTACTCCACAGGAGTCAGAGGGCAGTTTTTCCACTGAGTTCTGGTCTCCTTCAAGCTCCCATTTGAAACGTTCCTTGGATTAGCAGAGCTGCTGTTGCGATGACCTGAGTCAGGCTAATGTGGCGAGACTGTTGAGTGCTACAAGGCTGATGTGACAGCCATCCCTGCATGTGTCAGGTATGACTGGGTACAGTATATTGCCCCCAGGGGATGAAGTCAGAACAGGGTCCTTCGGGAAACCTGGCTATTTCTTCACATTTTAAATACATCTACAGGTGCCTATCCAGTGCTCTAGCACGAACCTTACCCCGAAAGAAAAAGCAAAGCCTTGTGATGCATCATCCAGAACTGTTCACCAAGGCATTATTCTCAGCTAAGCAGGGTGCTTGCCTTGTTAACCTTAATAGTCCAGCACCAGCAGTTCTGAGGCTATTTCACCGGCTACACTGGTGACTCATCCAGATATTTTTTTGGACGCCACTGTCTAAGGCAGGGTTTCCTAACAACTGTTGAGTGGACCGCACCCTGGGACCCTGACACAGTTTAGCAAGGCAGCAAGCCATTCCCTGGTATCACAAAGGTTGAGAAATACTGATCTAAGATACTTACCCGGTTAGAGTGGGTGTCAGTGGATCTGCATGAGTGATGGGGAAGGATGTTTTGGTATCATCCATATGCCATCATCAGATCATGACTTGAAATCAGGATACTCTGGAGGCATCTTGTGATATAATCCTTGATGTTCATGTTTGGCTCCAAGAGCCCAAGGCGATCAGATTCCAGCAAGTGGGGAGAGATGGGAGAGAAGGAGTGGGATGGGGACTGGTGGATCCGTAAGTTCAAGGAGAGATCTCCAGCTATTTACAAGTTTCTGAGAGCAGTAGCAACATGCTTTGGAGGGGCTTGGAGGACTTGACAGACAGACTTCCCCCAGGACAAAGTATCCAATGTAGTTTAAAGGCTGTGTTGGCTTGTACTACTCACCCACCACAGAAGCATCTTTATCACTGATGAATTTTTCAAAATCTGCCACAGAGCGGAGAGCCACTGAGGCAGGTCCTGCCTGTTTCTTGAGGTGACTGACAATCCCATCTGAGGAAGAAGGAAGAGAAGCATACAGCCGTGTTAGAGTGATGGTTCTATGGAGTTCTCGGAGACTGACTCTATGCTTTTAGGAGAGGGATTGTTTCAGCACCATACACCTGTTCAGTACTTAGCGAAATGGGACCCCAGCCGAGTCTCTAAGCACGACTGTAATACAAATACGTCTGCACCCCAGGCCACAATGGAACTTCCATGAAAGCATGTTGAGCTGGAAGAGATCCACAGAGGATTCCCAGAGCATCAACATCCCAGCAGGACCTATTCACCCCCAATTCTTCCTCAAGAATTGCAAAGTTTACCATGCAAATGTAAAGCCTTCCTCCCCTAGCTACCAGTGCAGTAACATAAGGAGTCAAAAGACTTGCAAGTTTCAAGAGACCAGTGCACAATGCTCATCACAAGGCATTACATAAACAGTGTCTTTGTGTCTACTCTGTAACCTGACCTTGGAGCACTAAACCAGTGGCTCTCAACCTTTCCAGACTACTGTACCCCTTTCAAGAGTCTGATCTGTCTTGTGTACCCCAAGTTTCACCTTGCTTAAAAACTACTTGCTTACAAAACCACACCTAAATACACAAAAATGTCACAGCACACTTACTGAAAAACTGCTGACTCATTTTTACCCTACAATTACAAAATAAATCAGTTGGAATAGAAATATTGCACTTACATTTCAGTGTATGGCATAGAGAGCAGTATAAACAGGTCATAGTCTGTAGAAAATTTTAGTTTCTACTGATTTTGCTAGTGCTTTTAATGTAACTTGTTATAAAACTAAGCAAATATCTAGGTGAGTTGATATACCTCCTGGAAGACCTCTGCATACCACTGGCTGAGATCACTGCACTAAGCAACAAGCCCTGGGCAACAGCTACACTGCAGTAGAATTTCAGAGATAGGCAGATACATTCAGCAATCTGGTACACTCAACATGCAGCAATATTCTCTCCTTCCCGTGTCTTTTGGCCACTGGATCTCTCCCACTGCTGATCAGACGTTGTGGACAAGGCAGACTTGCAGTGCCTCATCTTTACCAGGAACCAATTATATACTCAAGTATCCAGGGCTTCTACCCCCATCCCTCCCACCACCAGGCAGACAGGTAAGTTGAGCCTAGTACTGCCATGCAGCCAGGACACTCCCATCTCCATGGCAACAAGTCAAATTCAATCCAGATGGGAAAGTGCTGCAGCACCATACCAGGATCCTTACCTGCTGTCCTGGGCCCATCATAGGCACCTGCCTCTTCACCATCCCTGAAAACCTTCAGGGTGGGATAGCCGCTGACTCCATATTTGTTACAGGTGTTTGAGTTTGCTGTACAGTCAACCTGAAGAAGAGAAATACTGCTCCTTAACACACCATCACATTCATGCAGTGTTGGCATGCAGCACAAACTCCTCTGCTGCAGAAATCAGAAGCAGCACAAGGCAGCTTCCCCATAGAGGGCCCACCACATAATCCTATGAAGCAGAGAAATGCAACCTCAACAGGGCGTTAAAAGGCAAAGTGTCTATCCACAGGGAGAAGACTTCTGGCAGAAAGTTACAGGAACAAAAGCAAGCTTCGGCTGGCACCCTGTATTCCTTTATTTGCGGAACATGCAATCAGTGCTCTAAAAAATATGGAGCAGACTATCCATGCCCATGGCAGCTTATAGGCCAGATCTAGTGCACCCACAGGGTGGCTGGGACATGGACTTTGGGAGATCTGAAGACTTAACCTGGCTAACAAGGCTAGGGAAGTACATGCTGGGACACTACAGGAGAGACTAAAGTGCACCGGATGCAATGTGAGAGACTCCACTGATAACCCTAAAATGCCTTTCATCACTCAATGTAACAGTTCCTAGAGACGGCTGAAACCGAAGAACGCTCCCCATGCCCAGAGGGACTGATACGAGTAAACTGGGACTGGATGGTGTGAAGAGACTGAGATGAGGCACTGGCTTAGTGGAGTTGTACAAGTCAAACAGTGATAGGGTTCCCTGTACTTCTTAACCACCTCACAAGAAAGCTTCCCTTTATAGCAGCCCTCTGCCTCAAGGCAGTGCTGTAAGGTACATCCCTACATTGGCCCCCTGGAGTGAGCTGAGTAGGGCCTAGGAGAGCTTCTCCATTACGACTTAATGACGAAGGAGTTTGTTTGCATGCAGGGATACAGACTCTTTTCTACTGTTCTGCACAGTGCAGAGGGAGAGGCAGGAGATGCAAGTGCATTAGGCCTCAAAATCCCCTAAACCCAGGATTTGAGAGTATCATTTACTGCATATAATGCCTGCAGATACATGTCCTTTGTTTTTCCCAAGCCCTGAGTAGTAGTGTACAAAAAAGGGTATTTCATTGCAGCAGTAAAGGGACGGGCTCTCTAGCTTGCCCTATACAGGAACAGACCAATCCTCTTGACAGCAATGAATGCCTAGCGCTCCAGAGGCAGACAGCACACTACTTGCACAATACTGCCTTCAGTGGAGGAAATCTGCTTAAGATCTGGGGCAGGAGGACTCGGAGCTCTGTAGACTATTCCCTCCAAATGGAGCAGAACAGAAACCCACCCCTCACATTTATGAAACAGAGGAAATTAAGTCAGACCCTAAATCGCCATGGAAACACTGGATGCACTAGTCAGGGTACAGCCCCAAACACAAACTTTTAGTAAGTGGACTGTAAGTGTAAAAATTTGCTGCCACAAAGATGGTTCCAGCCTAGTCAGAGCAGGTAACTTGTCACAGAACCATGAACTCAGGCTAGGTCCATACCTTTACTAGAGGGACAATTCCTTTCAGTCTGGTAGCAGCAGCCTCGTACTCCGGGGCTAGTCGTTTGCAGTGCCCACACCTGAAGGGGAAGTGACAGTTCGGTTACAAGGAAAAGCCTCCCTGCAATTGGACAGATGCGATGTTTCCATTTACCAGGATCTCCACACGGTCACACACAACCGACCCAAACAGCCTTCATAGAAACAATGAGGCTTACTGGAAAGATTTTCAACTTGGAGCTCAGACAAGGGCTGAGGGAAAGAGATGGGATAAGTCACATTGACATTATTCCTTCCCAACATTTTGGAGTTCCCCTACTTGACCAGAGTGGGAAGGAAAAAAGTGTTGATCTTCCCAGAGACTTTACTCTATTCGCTAGAATACATGCC
The DNA here is from genome assembly GCF_015237465.2 of Chelonia mydas. Classification (NCBI taxonomy): domain Eukaryota; kingdom Metazoa; phylum Chordata; order Testudines; family Cheloniidae; genus Chelonia; species Chelonia mydas. The sequence continues at coordinate 83,343,514 of NC_051250.2, forward strand.
AGCGCACTATTGTCTTCCTACAGATGCCCAACAAACATTAGCATTAAGCACTGCAATTTAACTCCTGCCCACTGAGATGAGTGGAATTAAGTCTGAAACCGAATATTCATGAATCATCCAGTCAACATATTTACCTACTGTGAACGAACTTGCCATGTCCTGACTTTCTATCCATTGCAGTAGAAGATACACAGGAACAAGACTTAAGGTAAATGTAAGAATACCTGAAGATTCCATAACTTAATTCTCACACTAACCACAGAACCATGATATAATTTGATGCTTAATACAGGCCTGAAACACCTTGTATTTGCAGCTTTGTCACCCAGTGAACTGCTGTCTAGTTTACAGAGGTCTGACATTTTCAGCAACAGGTAAGTTAAATTCATTTTAATAATCCTGAAAGTTAAGTAACTCCTTACAGAACTTAAAGTAAAAATAAACCACTATTTTAATCATCTGAGCTAATCAGTAACCCAAAGTAACAAAATGGCAACATTAGTCAACCATCTTCTGGTGCCAATAGCATTATCCACCACACACTGTAGCTTCCCATCCTCTGGCAACATGTAGCGAGATAGATATTGCAATATCTAGTGGCACAGAATGAAGGGGACTATATCCAAGACATCCAGTTCCAAAGTTCCTAGAAATCCTAGGTTTCTTTTGCTCTGCCTCCCTCAAGCAATTTAACTAATGAAAGCTTGTCCATGAGCTAGTATTTTCTCCTTAATTCAAAAGGATCTGTGTAAGTGACCAAGATTTGCTGTTCCATTTGTCACAAACAAGGTGTTAATACATTTGTCTAGCCAAACAAATGTACTCAGTGAGTTGCTGACTTATTCACTATTCCATAGAGTGGAAGGGATCTTTTAGGAAGTCCTGCATATTTTTGAAGCTGGATACTAATTCAGAAGTATAAGATAATATATCAAAATGGGACCACTCCTATTTCACCAATGACTTGCAAACAAAAACCCATTTTCTAACCAATTAAAAGCAGACACCACAGCAGAGGTCCTCCTCCTCTTCCTGCAACCTAATGCATGATGGAAGTTGTAGTTCTCATTCTATACCAGGCAGTTCAATTAGAAAATTGTGTCAAGTCCGTAAGTAAAGCAAGCAGTTAGTATTTCCTAGAAATGCAGAACACAGTCCCTTATCTTAAGCTAGAGAACACAGACCCTTATTTTAAGGTGTCCAATTTCCAACTAAGAATTGTTTTGATACCACGGAACCCAGTGTTTTATCAGATTAAGTTAGAAGTAGTCTACCACCATATACTGCAAACACCCTGTTTAAAGTAAGTTGCGATAACACTGCACTTACCAGTGACTTTTGTTTTGTATTTTGGAAAAAGACAAGGCAACAAGCAGCAAAGAGTCTGCCAGAGTAAACCTTGATTGCCTGTGCTAGGGTCCCTGTGCTGGAGCCCAGCGTAGAGGGTTCCCCACCAGCCACTTCGAAGCATGAAGCCCTTGAGAAAGGAATAAAGATGCCCAGAAAGAAGCATGGACTCGCCACTGGGCCCAGAATCAAGGGCTGCACACTGGACATTCGGTTTCGCCGGATTTTGTCACCCCACAAGGGGTGGGACTAAAAGCCAACCGGGGGGGAGGGGGTGTGAATGCCAAGAGGCGGCCGCCCACCGCAGGGCGCTCAGCAAGGGCTGCTAAGGGAGGAGCCGGCTCCGCCGCGGCCAGGAGGTCCGGCTCCCCGCAGAGCGGCGGAGACGCGGGGCGGTTTGCTGCCCTGAACAGCGTCAGGCCCGTGCCGCGGCTCTCCCGGCCCCGGCGCGCTTCGGGGCTCCCGCCAAGGGCGCGGCGCGGCAGGGCCCGGCCCCCCGGCGCGGCAGGCCCCGGCCCCCCGGCAGGCCCCAGCCCCCCGGCCCGGCAGGCCCCGGCCGGCTCACCAGGGCGCGTAGAACTCCACCAGCACCAGCCCCGGGCGCTCGGCCAGGCCGCTCTCGAAGTCCGAGTCCCCGAGCTCCAGCACGTCGGAGGCGCGGCCCGCGCAGGGGCCGAGGGCCAGGAGCAGCAGCAGCGACCCGGGCAGAGCCATGGCGGGCAGCGGCGAGTCGGGGCGGGCGGCTCCTGCTTCGCTCCCTCCGCGGCGGCGGCCGGACTCCACTCGAGCGGCCTCGGCAGGGCCGGAAGTCCCGCCCCCGAACCGGATCTGGAGTGTGGCAGCTCCCCATTGGCACCCGAGTAGCGCGTCACGGAGGGTGGGCGGGGCTTGGGGATCTCAGAGCCCCTCCCCCCGGCCCGTGCCCTATAAATGGGCTGGGTCGCCAGCGCAGAGGCTGAGCGGCGGCCGTGTCCCGCGCGCTCCGGGGAGCTGGATGTCATGGCAACGGCTGGGCTTGGGGGCGGGCAGGCACCGTCCCTGGGCCTTACAGCCCCCGCCAGTTCGCGGGCTCCCCGGGCGGGCCCCCAGCCCCCCATTCCTGGGCCCGCTCTCCAGGGAAGAGCCGGGGCCGAGCCAGGCCCGGGTGCGCTGGGAAGCCTGGCCCGGCCCCTGCTGGTAGCCCGCCTGTGGGGCGAGCCCGACTCGGCCTCAGGCGGAGGGAGGCGCTGCCCTGCCCCGGGAGGGACGTGTCCTGGGCGAGGGGGGCCCCGCCGCTGGCCCTGGCCCGAGGCCGCAGTAACCCGCGCCCCGAATCGGGGCGAGACGCGCCCGCGGTTCCCGTCGCTGCGCGGGCGCTTCAGCGGGACCCTGGGGAGGCGGCGCGACCAGGCGGGGGCGGGAGCAGCGGCCACGGCCCCAGGGTCTGCTGCCGCCGGAGAGGCGCTGTCAGGCTCTTCAGGGAGCGCTGGGGCTGAGGACGGGCTCTGGGGGGCTCAACAGTTTGTCTCCCTCCGCCACAGACGCTGGCCCCATAAAAGAGATTCCCTCACCCAGCCTGTCACTCTAACGTCCTGGGACCGCCCTGGCTGCGGTGGGGTTGCATACAGTCCGGTGAAGAGCACAGCTATAGGGGTCAGCCCATGGTCCGTCTACCCAGCATCCTGTCTCCCAGCGGTAGCCAATGCCACTTGCTTCGGAGGGAATGAACAGAGCATGCAACGGGCCAGTCCCTGTTGTCCACTTCCAACTTCTCATAGAGGCTAGGAAGAGTCGGCGCATGGGGTTGCATCCCTGGCCATGTTGACTAATAGCCATTGATGAACCGATCCTCCATAGTTCTTTTTTGAACCCCATTATAGTTTTGGCCTTCACAACATCCCCTGGCAATGAGTTCCACAGATTGACTGCGCATTGTGTGAAGAAGTACTTCCTTTTGTTTGTTTTAAACCTGCTGCCTGTTAATTTCATTGGGTGACCCCTGATTTGTGTGTTATGTGCAGGGGTAAATAACACTTCCTTATTCACTTTCTCCACACAAGTCATGATTTTAAAGACCTCTATCATATCCCCACTTAATCATCTCTTTTTCAAGCTGAAAAGCCTCAGTCTTTTTAATCTCTCCTAATATAAAAGCCATTCCATACCCTTAATCATTTTTGTTGCCCTTTTCTGTACCTTTTCTAATTCCAATAGATCTTTTTTGAGATGGGGTGACCAGATCTGCATGCAGTATTCGAAGTGTGGGCATACCATGGATTTGTATAGTCGCATTATGATATGGTTAGTGGAATATGTACTGCATGAATATGTTTGTTTAGTTTAATAGAGGGCTGTCAGGAAAAACAAAGAGGAAGGGAAACAAATGGTCAAGATAAGCCCCACCTCTTGGTAAACACTTCAGAGTTGTTAAGAAAGACTGTCCAGACTAGTAAGATCAGAAGATTCCACCTCCTTGCTCCAGCCAAGTTATGAAACTGGTTTTGACCAGGATGGCCAAAGTACAGGAACTAGCAAGCTCAAAAGGCCAACAGTAGTTTAAAGATGAACACTGAGAGGGGAAGTTGTTTTGAGCAGTGGCTCTCAATCTTTCCAGACTACTGTACCCCTTTCAGGAGTCTGATTTGTCTTGTGTACCCCAAGTTTCATTTCACTTAAAAACTACTTGCTTACAAAATCAGACATAAAATACAAAAGTGTCACAGCACACTATTACTGAAAAATTGCTGACTTTCTCATTTTTACCACATAATTATAACATAAATTATTTGGAATATAAATATTGTACTTACATTTCAGTGTATAGTATATAGAACAGTATAAACAACTCATTGTCTGGATGAAATTTTAGTTTGTATTGATTTTACTAGTGCTTTTTATATAGCATGCTGTAAAACTAGGCAAATATCTAGATGAGTTGATGTACCCTGTGGAAGATCTCTGCATATCCCTGGTTGAGAACCACTGATTTAGAGGAACCAGACTAAGATGCAAGCAACCACTGGGGGGTGTCAGAAGAAGGGAGATCTGCCTGGTTACTGCCAGGGGCTGGTGTGCATTAGGTAAGATAGATAGACTGTTTTTAATCCTTTTATGCATTGTTCCTACTGCAAAGGAAACAATCGTTTGGGTTTTAAGAAGGCTGTCTAGTCATTACATTCACCACTGGTTGCAGATTCTTAATGGGAAGAATGGCAGCTGCTGAACCCAGTCAGACCTATTAGGCAAGCACAATTAATAGACTTGGCCCTGGCCTTCAGTATCCTGTGAAACAGTGAGGGTGTGATGAAGTGGGGAACTTTAATATTTTGTATAAATACAGTGTGTGCCTCAGTTTCCCCTATATGCTGCATTGTCACTTTGGGGTGGAAAAGAGCTGTTTTCTCTAGTGAGGCCCAGAGATGCAGGCATGATGGATGACTAGCTGTCTCGAGTTTGGGACCCAGGTCAATGGAGAGTCTGTGAACACAATGGCAAACCCAATCTCTGGGACATTTGCTACCTGTGTTTGACCAGCCAGGGCACAAAGGACTGAGGAGAGGCCAGGTGGGACTGGCACCAGGAACTTGAACAAAGAGGAGAGAGGGACAGAGCTGGAGCCAAGGGGGTCACACTGCTTGGCTGGGGCTCTGGGCTAACCATAATGGACCATGCTGTAACTTTCTTTTCTCTGTGCTAACCAAGGCCTTCCTATGTTGTGTTCCAATTGATAATATACCCAACTGTTTCTTAGCACTGTGTGAGTGTCACTGCAGATGCTGGTGGGGCTGCATTGCTCTCTAAGATAGTGCAAGTCTGCCTTTATGGGACTTGCTGACCGGAGCTCATGGTGGGAAGCAGAGTGGCTGAAGGGCCAGAGATGCAGCCTAAGGAGGTGGTGATGTTGCGTGGCTAACCCTGGAGGAAGAGTGAGAGCTTCGGGGGTCTGGCTCACTGAAGGGGTCCTCCCAGACACCATTCCAAAGCTGGGGCCATAGCACTCATCCTGGGGATCCGTGACAGGGCATTCTAAGGAGAGGTAAAGGCAGGAGGACTTAAGGGGTGCGCCAAGATCCGAAAAGGGACAGAGGTACAACTGACCCTGTAACCATGACAACTTGTTGGGTTTTTTTGAAGCAGCTGCATGGCAGTTCCTTCACAGCTCCCTTCCCGCTCAGGAGTGACTCAAAGGGAAAAGCAGCCCTCATGATTCACAAGCAGCACTTACAGCACTTCTAGGTGCAGGCTTGAGTCCCAGAGAGCCACAACTGGTAGTTCAAGCGTAACCTTAGTTGCTGGAGCGTGTACCTGGCCAGTGGTTCTTCAAACACTTTCAAACTGAAGGTTGCTTCTTTATCTGAGACCTTCTTGGATGCTCCCCACTGCACTGTCCTGCACCTTCCCTACGCAACAGTAGCACCTGGGTCCATGAAAAAGCTCTTTGTGCAGGATGAGGAAAGGCCTAGTCCAGGCAAGCTGAATAGGGTCAAAACTCACCCTGCCTGGTCTGTGACTTCATTAACAAACAAATCAACAATAAGAAACATCTATCCCAAGCATCTGCTTCTAGGGACCCGGCTCAGCCCATGGCCTAGGACGGGTAGCCAACCTGAGTCTGGGAAGGAGCCAGAATTTACCAATATACATTGCCGAAGAGCCACAGTAATATGTCAGCAGCCCCCATCAGTTCCCCTGCTCCCGCTCTCCCAGGGCCTCCCACCCACTGGCAATCGGCGCCTCCCCCTCCCTCCCCTGGGAATGTAAAAGACGTTAACTGAGTCCAGGACCCAAGGCAGACAGAGGAATAGAAAGAACTCTGCTTGGAACCTTTGCCCACGGGACATTTTCCCCCATCCCTCAGAATGCAGCTTTCGCTGAAGACTGCCAAGGCACAGCAGAAGCTTTTTAGGCGGCCAGGCTGCCTCTGATTTCAGGAGCACATGCTCAGGCTTGGAAGGATTCAATTTTTGTTATCAGTAAATGTTGGCAAACATCGATGTCACCGCACACCAACAAACCGGCAAACAAATATTTCCAGTGGTGATAACAGAAATTTACAGATAGGCGAAGTAAGACAAATGCTGCTTGGGAACTTCAGAGTCAGCTTGAAGAATATTTACTCTGTATGTTCTGACATATGATGCTGACAATTTGTGCTTTGATCGTTATAATGTTTTAACTTTTCGAATATCGGGGGCTACTGTCATCAAATAACAATTGTCTGATCCCCTCGACTTCGCACAACTGTGAAACTTTAAATAGATAGTAAAAAAAAAACCCCAAAAACCTTAAAAATAAATATTGATCCCACCCGTCAAACCTGTTAAAAAAGAAATCAACTTCTGTCAAGCTGCTCATGCTCCATTGAGTACCTGCCAGCTGTGTCCCCTTCCTTTCGTCCAGACTGTGAGGTCACTGCAGAGTTCTGTGATGATACAGCAAAGAACCTTCTGAGCCACGCAGGGAACAAGGAGAAGCCAAGCTGGACTCATGAATCCTCAGGTAACAACTCTCTTTGTGGGGGTCTCCATTTCAGACTGACTTCACGCTGCTGCTTTCTCTCTCTCTTTTCAGAGCCCAGAGAGTGCTTCCCAAACCAAAGTCAGCTCCCCATTTACGCTGCTTCCCCGAGCTGATGCCATTCGCTCCAAGCTGATCTACACTTTCTACTTGATCGACCACCTTCAGGGACTGAGCCATGCCATCCCACGGCACAATATCAAGGATTTCCTTGGTAACGAGCCACTCTCACTATGCCAACAGCTGGGGTCCTGTGAGAGGGTGGAATGAATGAGGAGCTCAGACACCTCTCAGCATCTCACCTTGAGTGCCTCTCTTTGCCCACAAACCACGTGCAGGGACCCCCACCCCCCAGCAACATGCCCTATGCTTCTCGCTCTGCTGGGCAGGCCTGCCAAGTTTCTCCATGCTGACTGGGTAAGCTGAGGTCACTGGAGAGAGCTCTGGGCACTGAGGGTGGTGAGCCCATCTTTCTCCTAGGGTTTGACACAGTGCCCACACTGCAGAATCAGAACATACGGGAGTTTCTCTCCCCAGGAGCAGGATTGCTGACATTAACCTAGCACTGACTCCGGAGGAGGTGTGGGCTTCACAGGTACGGTTCCTGGAGGTGCCAGCCTGATTTGCTTCCCTCCACATCCAAGCTGCAAATGGCTATGTGACGTGGCTGGGGCTGCAGCTGGGCTGTGGCTCTATACTGGGCTTTGGGTGAGTTGTCTAAGCTGCTCTCCTACCTGTATTTATTCTCCACAACTGAGGCAGGAAAGGCCTAGATCCTCAAAATGAATGGACATGGATGGACGTTAGAAGCCTACATACGTTTGAGGATCTGGGCCAAAATGTGTGTTTTTCTGCACCCATGCAGCTCCCCCAGGGGTATCACTAAGCAGTGCAGGCAGGGGACAGGCATTTTCACCACCCCCCCCCCCTTACTGACTGAAACGCTCTCCTGCTGGGGACAGGTCTAGCTGTGCTGGACTCTCTGGCTCCTCTTCCTCCCTGCATGTCCTCCAGGAACCCCCTGGGAGGAGTTCTGTGTCACTGTTCCCTACAGACCCCAAGAAGCAGAGGAAGCTGATGCTCACAGACCATAACCAGCTGGTTCGTTTCAACATCACCCCAGTCAGGAACACCATCATCACCCCGGAGAAACGCCTGCGTAACCGCGTCCAAGTGCGCTGCAGCCGCTGGCCTCCCCTGACCATGTGGGCATCCTGGGTCCTGAACAGTATCCTTTGACAAATCAGGACTGATGCTGCCATCGGGCGAGTAAGGGGGTCTGGTATGAAGAGAAGGAAAAAATAGTCCCTAAGTGTGATAGACAAAATCAGCTGCAAGAGAAGTGATGGAATCCCAGTAGCTTGGGACTGGACAAAGCGGAGAGTTGACCAGCAGGGGGCTGGATAAATTTTTCCATCTCTGTATTCTGTGGTTCTAGTTGTCAGTGCTTCCCACCTGTACATAAGGTCCAATTTAGTGGATGAAATCTGAATTGTTGCCTAATGAGGAGTGGGGTAAATGCCATGAGGAGGGTGGTCAGGGTAGAGAAGGAACAGAGGTAAAGGCCAGGAAATGGGCGCTTCGAGGCTCCAAGCTACAGGTGGGTGGTGGTTTCTCCACATGCCTTTCCTCTGACATGGGTAATCAGCTCATGACCTCCTGTCTACCGGTTCAGTGGCTGAGGCACATTGTTGAGGGTGTGTTAGGATGCTTGTGCTGGTATTTGGGCTTGATGGGATGCTGTACTCCTTTGGGGGTTGTGTGTGGAGCTCTGTTACTTCAGCAGTAGAGCTGCTCTGGATACTACCCATTGTCTTATGAGTTCTCAAGTGTAGGTGCCCCAGCCCCTGTAGAGTCTGACAGAATAACACAGAGTTTCCCGCATATTTCTCAGCGAGAAACCCCAGGTACCATCTTCAAAAGCTTCATCATCTGTCTCATCTTCCTGAACATGCTGGTTCTTATGATCAAGAGCGGTGAGAGGGAGACGGGGCCGCTGTGCGTGTGCAAGTAGTGCCAGCCTGGCAGCCTTGGGGGCAGAACCCCTCTGTGCCCAAGCATATATAGTGTTTGTGGGCTCAGGCCCCTGCAGCCTGCCTCCAGAGGCAAGACAGGGATCTTGGGGCAGTCTATAATTGGAGCAAGGGGCTGCCAATGAGAACCAAGTTATGGTGGTTTTGTGGTGTAGGCACCTGTCCATGACGTATTGAATTCAGAGCACCATCTAATTTCAGCTAAGCCACCAACTAGTCATCAGATGGTGACTGCTCTCCATCACCGCTGCCCTGACCTAGAGTCAGTGACATAAAGGTGGAGAGCGAAGAGCCCATCACCAGTCTCTAGGCAACTCAGCCCTCATTACTGGACACCAATTCCTTCCTCAGGCTCATTCCCCTGCTCAAAATCTCACCTCTCCCAGCTCTTCCACTCCTGGCTGGTACTGTCTCCCCTCCACGTCCCTATCTCCCACAGGGCTTAGGCACTCAGCCCCCACTGTTCTTTTCACTAGGGCTATGTCCTTCTACAGTGCTCTACTTGTTATAGAGTCTCTGGTACCTGGTAGAGATTGAAGTCCCTGCTCCAAGGAGGCACAATCCAAGCTTGGGATGGCTGAGACAGAATGTTGGAGAGGGAGTTGCTAAGGCCTCTCCTGTGCCCACCTCCCTCAAGAGTCCTAACATCTCCAGTCTCCACTAGCGAGGAGCCGCTTCCAGGGCCAGAGGAAGAGGACTTGACTGTGCTAAACATTAACAAGCAGGGTACCACCGCCACTAGCACCTTAGGAGTGTATGTACCAGCAACGTGCGTCCTGAACAGTCTGCCCCACAGGGCACAGCCAGCAAATGCCTGCGAGTTCCCAGAGACCAGTTACTCAGTGCTTCTCAACTGGTGCCCTCCCCTGCAGCCCTCTGACTCCAGGTCCAGCTTTGCCTCTGAGCATGGCACGATCGTCAGCTGGGGCTGGACAAGTTGAATAGTCAGTGATACAGAAGGAGTTTCTGTCCATCCCCTCCTTCATGCTATTTCCCTTCCCCAGTCAACACTTTGCTGGAGCCAGGCTTCAGCAACTGTCTCTTGTGCTTCCCAGAGGTGATGAACAGGATGGATGTCAGCCTGGTGAACCTGAAGCTCGCCTTAGAAGTGACTGTCTGGGTCATCCTCCTCATTTTTATCATGGAGATTTTGCTGAATTGGATTGTTAGTTTCAGAGGCTTCTGGAAAAGCAGCTGGAATGTCTTCGACTTCAGCATTACCATAGTGGTGAGAGACACAGGGGAGTCTACAGGGGAGGGGAAGCAAAGGGCAATGCATGGACCACAAGACTAGCTTCCTGTTGCTTCATCACCTTGGGTAGCCTTGTGTCCAGAAAGTTCTGGTGGGACTCACAGTTCAGGGGACTTTCTCAAGGGGTCCCAAAGCAGGACAGAGACTGCTCCTCTTCGGCTACTCAGGCTCATTATTGGTCATGTATTGTGGTGCCCAAATGCTTCAGAACTACCAGTGGTTTTGTGATGCTTACATCTGCCCTCTAGGGAGTTCCAGTCCATCACCAAGTTCCAGCATCACCACTTTGGGCTATTGGTGTCTCTTCTGGCCCCAGCTCCTGGAGTCATGTGATTTTGAAGCTCAACTTTCATTATAGGCAAAAAAATGTAAAAGGGAAGTTTCTGGTTAGGAAGAAAAAGCTGGAAAATGTGACCCCTAAAGGCTCAAAACTTAGAAAGCAAAGACAAGACCCAGAATTTATTATTATTAAAGCCATGATTCTGTGGGCACTGACTCATGCTTACCAAACCTTGAGGGAAGAAGGCTGCAATGCAGAGGGGTGGTAGTGGGTTGAATCCCTGTTAAGTGGGTGTGTGGGGGTGTGGCTTGGCCTGACTCTGCAGGGCAGCATAACCTGAACATGGTCATCTTGCTGCTCTGTTCCCTTGGCTCATAGTCCGTGATCCCCGAGTTCCTGGACATCGTTGGCGTAACCAACAAGATAGCTGCCATGAGTTTCATCAGGGCCTTCCGCATCCTCCGCACCTTAAAGCTCTTCTCCAAATTCCGGCAAGTTCGGGTGATCATCCTGGCAATAGCAAAGACCTTGAAGGTACAAAACCGGTGAGGTAGGGGCCCGCTGAGACAGGTGCCAGAGCTGGGGGGGGGAGCTGCATGTATGCCAAACTCCTTCCTGTTGGTTAGTCTCCCAGTACTCAGCCTTGCCCTGGGTACATAGCACTGGCCTCCCAGCACTGCCACCTGCCCCCATTTACGGAACCCCAGACCCTAATGCTCACACACTGATGTTAATTTTTAAGAGCCCCCCCCGCCACAAGCCATTGGCTGTACCTGCCCTGTTTTGCTCCTCACTGCTGCAGGCCTTGGCCTAGCCCACCCCCTGTTGCTGAGCAGCATCCTTGTTGTTCTATGTCTAATCTAGACTGTAAACTCCCTGGGCAGCATCAGCCCCCAAGCTCCCCTCAGCCCTGGCTCCTCTCTGCTTCTCCCCTGCCCAGGCCATGACCTTCATCCTGCTGCTCTTGCTGGTTTTCTTCTATGTGTTTGCTGTATCTGGCATCTTCTTCTTTGAGAGCTACAGTCGGTCAGACCGCACCGACCTGGAGTTCAGCATGTATTTCAGGTACATCTCCTTGCTTATGTTAGTGTAATGCCCCATCACCCAGCAGCAAGACACCCTCGTCCCTCTGGTCATGGGGGGGGGGGGTGCTGGGCTCCAGGGGGACACCCCCAAGGCCTAGCAGCTGCCAAAAGCTGGGCTTTGTGCTTGATGGCACCCCCCTCCTCCCTCGGACTCCAGTGCCTTCTCTTTGATGTACGTATGTGGTCTAACTGTGGAACTGCTGGATGCTCTTGGAGATGCTGAGGACAGTCATAGTGCCATGTAGCAGTGATACAAGGCTGCAGCTCACAAGCCCTGGCCAGTGTGAGTTGGACCATGTTAGTCTAGACCTCCCTCTGACAGGGGCCTGCCTGTTGTGCATGGCAGAATGCTGGGGCCAAGCAAACTGCTTACCTGAGTGTCATGCTGTCACCTTCCCAGCATAAGGGCCACAACTAACTGATGCCAGCCCCCTCCTCTGCAGCATCCCTGCGCTTAGACTCAGCCGAGAGATCACCAGCAAAGCAGCGGGTGGCCCTGAGCCAACTTGGACCCCACAGGCTCAATAGGCCTCAAGGTCAATGCAGCATGCCCTGAAGCTGTTCTCTGCCCCCAGGGATATCCCCAACACCTTGGTGACACTGTTCATCCTCTTCACCATGGATCACTGGTATGCCCTGCTCCAGGACACCTGGAAGATACCTGAGATGAACAAGGTCATCAGCAGCCTCTATATCATCCTCTGGCTGCTGATTGGATCCTTCATGTTCAGGAACATCTTTGTGGCAATTATGGGTAAGTGCCTGGGCCCCACACACTGCCCAGGCCGCAGGAACCCTACAGCCTCCCATGCTGGCACGTGGTGGGGCTCTGACAGTCCCCATGCAAAGCCCTCTGCCCACAGTGGCTCCCTATTGCTACATCTAGTTCCCCTGCAAAGCAAAGTTTGGGCCCTTCTCAGCTTCTGGTGGTACCTGCTTCAGGCTAGTGTGGGAGGCTTCCACCTTATAAACTCAGGACAGGTCTTGCCCCTGTCCTTGCAGACTCTCTGGACAACTAGAAAACTCCTAGAATCACAGCAGGACAGGGATTACGCATGGGAAAGCAGAGTAACTGGTGGGTGGGGATTGTGATTTGGTCACACCTGTTTAACTGAAACATCTGACAAACCAGGAGGACTGGTGCCAAAGGTTCAACACCCCAGCCCTTTGGTTTAGGGCTGAAGGAATCCCCGTTCAGCTCTCTGGTACTTCAAGGAGACCGTGAGCAAAAAGAAGGTACAATTTGATGTTCCTATGGTAAAAGACAAGCAGAAATAAACCCTGTTTTGAAAAATAACCTTCTGGCTGCTGCCCTAGATCCCAGCTTACCAGGTATAAAGTCTAGTGGGTTCTGTACAGCAGTGGTACACAGAAGGGTAACAGTCTGTAGGGAAGCCTTCACCCCCCACTGCCCCTTCTAAGAACCTCAGGACCCCCCAGGGCTTAATGGGGGCTCTGGGTTTGTCAGTGACTAATTTCCAGATGATCCGGAGTGACCTGGCTGAAGAGGTGAAGCAGATAGAGGCCCAGAAGAAAGCAGATTTATTTAAAACACAGATTATAGAGAGGTGAGTGAGTACAGCACCCACCACCCCTCGGGCTGGTCTGGGGACTATCACACCATCTAGTCTGCAGCCCAGGCCACTGCCCCACCCCAGCCACTACCACCACACCAAAGTATGACAGCCCCCAGGAGATGCAGCTGTCCTGTACCCCAGCAGAGATGGATGGGCACCAGTGCCCAGGGCCCCTGCAGTGGTGGCAGGTGATTATGTGAGGTGGTTATGGGGTTGAGGGTGCAATCCAGACCAACAAGGGATTGAGTCACTACCTACCCTATAACTCTGGTGTCTCAAATTCTTTGCTACTTTAACTCCCTGCCCAGCATGTTTACAGTCAGCAACAAGCAGGCAGGTCCCATCCTGAGTGTCTGTGTGCTTCATAGCCCTAGTCCAGCAGGTCTGACCCCAGCATCCTGCCAGCCACACTCACAGTCCCTGCTCTCTACCAGCCTTGGGTGCTACTTGCAGAGTGATGCCAACACACACCCACTCCTAAATCTTCCCACATCCATGTGCTCTGTAATGTCCAGTGCTCACCTGGACAGGTCAGAGACATAATATGGCTTGTTTGTTCCTCAAGACACAAAAAAGCATCACAGCACATTTACTGGGATAAATACACACTCTGCTACATGCACAGCATTGAGTTGGTTTACAGTAAAAATAAAATAAAAATATTAACAATAGGTCCTAGGATCAATGATGCCAACAAACAGGAATAAAGTTAGAAGGGTTACAACACACATCTAAAAGTCTCAGACTTAATCTAGCAAGCTGCAGGCTTTGTTCAAGCTGTTGTCTCTGACCAGTCATTCATCTTTGCCACCATGGCTGGCTTTCCCTGTCAAGACCTTCCACAAAAGTACCAGGTGCTGGTTTTCCTTGTCTTCCTAGGTAAAAGATCTTTGCCTAAGAAGGTTTATCACCTACACTTAGGCTATGTCTACACTGGCAATGTACCGATAAAACTTTTGTCTTTCAGAGGTGTTAACTCTCCCCCTGCCTGAAAGACAAATTTTGGCGTGACAAGCGCCAGTGAGAACAGCACGTTTTAGGCAGGGGAGTGCTCCTGCCAACAACAGAAATGCTGCTTGTTGGGGGTGGAAGTTTGTCAGAAGGAGAGCCGACAAACAGCAGCTACACTTCACGACTTTTAGCAACACAGCTGTAATGACAGCCATGTTGCTAAAAGCTGTGTAGTGTAGACACAACCTCAGTTCCCAGAGACTTCAACCCCTGTTTGGCTGAAGGGCCTGTCTTTCTAAGCTTGCACAAGTTGTTCCTCTGAGTCTGTCCAGTGACACATGCCAAAGATGGCATCTGTCCGTGCTTATAGCTCCTGAAGTTCAAAGTCTTTGTTTCAAGAGGCAGATGGTCTCATGCTACTTCCCCCTTCCTGTGGGCTTCCCACCCTCTGCATGTAAATGGGGCTGCCATTGTTTTGAGACAGGTGCCTTCCCTTGGTCTGGGAGGGACCCTTTTTCTCTCTGGTTGAGCACAGACTTAAAGCACAATATCATTAAGTATCCAGATTCCTCATACAGGGTTAATACAGACATCTCTCAATGATATTACTCACCAGTGTGGCATCAGCTTCCAGAAAAGCCCTCACTTGAGACACTTTTGTAATACAGTGATACTGCATTCAACCAGCTGATTCCATGGCTGTTCATTCAGGCTCTTTATAGACCAGTAAATCTTTGCAATGGACTTTTCTGAGGTCACCCCTCAAAGTGACATTCATTCAAGCTGAGTAAGGCAACAGGGAGTCTGGTGGTGAAGGAAGTGCCATGCTCTTTCTTCCTCCAGGGGGTAGCTTAATAGCTTTGTCTACCTAATATGTAAAAATGGACCTTCATTCTCCTTGCCTGAAGACCAGGCTGACACATTCCTCTGTTTAGGGCAGACTCCCCCAGCATGCCCAGTTTAGTCATAATTGCAGCACATATCCATAACTCTCAGTCCACACCATGTACATACTGATCAATAGCATTCTTGTGATGTAAGTTAGTAGTTCTCAAAGGATAGCGTACAAAATGTGGCTTGTGAGATATTACAGTAGCGTGTAGGGTGTGAATACCGGGGGGTTACAGTCAGAGATATACCCAGATAATCTGGGCAAGTGACCCACACTCTCACGCTGCAGAGGAAGGCAAAAGCCCCTTGTCACAGATCCACCAGATTGGTGCTATGCCCCCAGCTTTGGAACAGTCTCTTGGAGGAGCCCCTTTGGTGAGCCAGACCCCCTGGGGGTTTCACTCCGCTTTCAGGGTCAGCCACATGCTCTCACCACCTCCAGAGACTGAACCTCTGGGGCTCCATCCCTCCTGCTTCACAGCAAATCCAACTGCAACAGCCTGGCAGAGACTTGCCCACTCTCCAGGGACTAAGCACCTCACCCAATGGCTGCAGGGAGACACATGCTGTGAAAACAGGTTTATAGTCACCTGGACGCAGTCTAGGAGGCCTTCGGACAGCACAGAGAAATGAAGGTCCATGCTGGTCAGCCTAGAGCACTTCACCAGCCCCACTGCTGTGAAGCCCAGTTCATGCTTGGTCTCTTCCTGACTGCCTTCCTTAGTTCCTAAGTGAAAAGCCCAGTCCATATTCCCCCACTTTCCCCTCCGCATCCTTTGTTCCCTCTGATGGGTTAGAAACCACCTTCTAATTTCCAGCCTGAATTTGTTCTTGTGCCAACATTGTCCTTTAGCGTCAATAGCCCTTCACCCTCCCTGGTGCTTATCTCCCTGATGTATTTATAGCTAGTAGTCATAGCCCCTCTCTGCCTTCATTGTGCCAGGCTAAACAAGACCAGCTCTTCCAGTCACTTCTCATAAGGCAGGACCTCCATTCCCCTAGTAGCTCTTCTCTGCATCTGTTCCAGTCTGAATTCACTTTTCTTGCCCATGGGTGACCAGAACTGTACACAGTGCCTCATACACTGGCATGAATACTTCTCTCTCTGCTGGAAACGTCTTGCCTGCTAGGAGCAGATTTGCGTTTTTTGCAGTGCATCACTGGTAGCTGATGCTTGATCACAGGATGACTAACACACCCAGCTCTCTCTCCTCCTCTGCTGCTGCTTCCAACTGAGGTCTGCAAAACTTAGACTTTAAGTGCATGATCTTGCACTTTGTGCAAGGCGGTGAGCTCCCCTCACAACCAAGGCCACTGCCCCATGGCCTACATCCCTCCTGCTGGGGGTGGGGATAGGGATCTCCCGATACAGCCAACATCCATGCTGGGCACCCTTCTGCTCCCTGCTGGGAGCAACTGCACAGCCTGTGCTCTCCCAGGGCAGCCCCATGTGGGTTCTCTCACTCCTTGGGTTGGGACCCTTATTAATATCTACTTTTTGACTACGTAGGAGACACAGCCAGCCCATCTCAGCAGACAGCCCACAGATGCCCTTGGTGAGCATGGGTATCCATAAGCATTAAGGGATGGCAATGATGGGTAAGCACCTGAGGAACCTGTCCCCCAGAGCAGTGGGTACAGCCCCCACTGCATTCACCACAGCACCCTGTCCTCAGAAGGGCAAGGACTGCTGGGTTTGGCCTTAACTCAGAATTCAGCCCTGGGCACAGGCACCTGCCTACAATACAGGGCTCCGCCCCTGCGCCCATGCCCACCCTAGCTGGACTCGGACAGCTTGCCTACCAGGCCCTTTATTCCAGGCCATGCTGTGGCTGACCTGGATCGCCATCCGTGGCAGGGTTTAGAACCAGCAGCGTTTCTCTCCAGCGCTATGTTGGGTTCCTCTCTCTTCAGCAGGTCTCAGGCTTGGAGGTTTGCCCAGGAGCAGAGGCAGCCCCTAGTGCGCAGCAGCCGGAGTACATGGTGGTAGCGAAGCAGAGTGTGAAGGACTGTAAGTGCACATGCCCCACATAGGGCAGGGGGAGCGTCCGCCTAGCTGCAGGAGCCTGAGCAGAGCTATGCTGAGCTAACTCGGCTCCTGCTCTGCATTTCATTGTGCTGGGGAGACTGCAGTCCAAGGGATACCCCTTCCTGGGAGCACCAAACCCAAGGCCTTGGGTGCAGGGGCAGAGAGCAGCAGAAGGGAGGACCACAGCGAGCCACTCTCCTTCCCCCAGCAGCAGGAGCCCCTGTTCCATGTGCAAGGGGAGGGGGCATTAGAAACAGAAGGGCCCTTTCCGTCCCCTCACAGCAGGGCAGGAATCTCATACCACCATGCAGGAGGTGCACGGAAATCATGCGGGGGGGGGGGGGGGGGGGGGGGGGGGGCCTTTGCCAGTCCTGAAGCTGCAGCCTTTGCCTCTGCTAGTGGACTGGGAGACGTACATCCACCAGAACCTGCAGAGCCTGGTGGAGGTCAATGAGGATGGGTGGGTGGTGTGGCCCAGCGACTCCCTCTTCCGCTACTTTGAACTGCTGGAGCAGCTGCAGCACAACCTCGAAGAGCGCAAGAGGCTGCAGCATTATGCAGGTGAGTAGGAGGCAAACAGCGCGGTGGGGGCGGGGGGGGCAAGGTTCCTGAGCACACAGGGGAAGCCATGCTCCTTCTCCTCCTTTGGGACACTGCCTGGCCTTCTTCTCAGCCCCTCTCCCACCAGCAACAAAACAACCCCCCAGCTAGGGAACAGGGCTCCCTGCAAGGCAATTTCCATGCCCCAGGCCTGCTCCCTGCCCAGTTTGCTCTTGGGCAGGGCATGCTCATTGCCATTGCCCAGGAAGGCTAGTGTCCCCCATTCATAACTAGGTGCCCAGAATGGAAGAGACTGTTCTGGGGGAGTCACCTCAGGGCAGGGTCTGCTGTGCACGTAGAGCCCACTGCCTTTGCCCCATGTCCTGGCACCAGCACCCCAGCATTCTCCGAGGCTGAACCGCAGTGAATTGCCTACCTCTGCCATTTATTTCTCTGGCCTCCCTGGGATGTGTAGGTCCTCCCAACTTGACACAGTGGTTACATGCTCAGATGATGCTATCTAGCCTCAGCTTCCTGTCATGCTGGTAGATCAGCACCTCTCCACCCCTGCTGCTCAGCACACCTGCACAAGCGGCTGAGTGGCTCATGCCCCTCCAGGATCACAGCAGCTCTCTACCAGCAGAAAGCCGCTAGCTGCAGAGATCTGAGCACAGGAGGGGTTGGCCCTTGCCATTCTGCAGGACTGTCTCCTCCACTTATATAATTCCCTACAAGCTGATCAGCCCCTATGGTTGGGGGAAGTGCCATTACTTTACCAGCAGCAAACAGCCAGACCTCTTCTACCTTTCTTTCCTACAGTCATGGCCTTATTAAACATGGAGGACAAGTAAGGAGCCATGTCCAAGGGACTCCGTGCAGCAGGAGAGCCCTTCCCACAAGGGGAGAAGTCAGCACCACTATGCTACAGAGAGAACTACAGAACTGCCAGCAGGAACAGCTGCCCCAACTCCTCTCTCCCCTGGATTTCTGCATTCCCCCTCCAATCCCCACACCAATCCTGTTGCAGGCTCAAGGCAGCTGGCCTTAGAGGCAGTGTTTAAGACCTGGGCTAGATTAAATAGAAAGTAGCTGACCTTTGTATTCTTGGCAGCATGGACTGATTACACCGCTGATTCAGCCTTCCTCCCCAGGGGTCAGCCCTCCATTCCCTTCCCTTAGCTGTGGCTGCTCCCCCCAGCACAAGTGCCCCACAAGCCTGCCTCCCTTTTCCCTTGGGGTGATGAAGGCTAACTGCACCATGGTTGGCATGCTGGAGCTGCCGACCTTCAACAAGGATGCTGGGTCTGGGGCAACTCAAGAACCAGCCTCCAAGCTGCAGGCCTTGCCCAGCCTGTGCTACATAGTAGTGCTTTGGGGAGGGTGGGGAAGTGCTTCCCCTCAGCTCTCTGCAGGAAGTGGCCAGCAGTGGCAGATAGGGAAGGGAAGGGAAGGGATGGCAGAGCCTAGATTCTTTATAGATCCAGTTTACAGGATTCTCATCTGCTCTTGCCCACAGCAGCAGTTCCTTTGGGGTCCCCCATTACTGGTGCCACCCCCATCTGCTAGCATCAGGAAAGCAAAGAGGCATGGGCTAGAGGTCAGCACTGCTACTGTGGGAAGTGGGGCTCCGTTCCCAGTTCCTCCAGGACAGGCTGCAAGATCACAGGGAAGTCTCTCCATCCATAGAACAGGGTTAAGGCCCAGCTCACAGGAACACAGATTGATTCTTCAGCCGGAGACCAGGCTTGTCTCAAACTCAACCCGGGCACTGCATTCCCTGCAGCACCTGGGTTGTGACCCTGGGTACTGCCCAGTGGCTGCCTGGGGGAAGCATCTCCTCCTCTGGGGGATGAGCCATTGTGCCCGAAGAGCAGTCCTCTGTCCTGGGCACAGCCCCTGCCACCCAGGTCCACAGCCTAGCCTGCCTTCTCCTAAGCCTGCAAGGAGCTGGCACTTCACTCTCCATTGCTCACCAGAGGGCACTGCAGCACCAAGCAAGCCTGGCCTGAGAGAGGGCTGTTCCCATCCCCTGCCCCAAGCTGCTGCCCACAGGGCCATAACAGAGTATTGTCCTGCCCTCCCTCATGCCAGGCCCCTTCTCCCTGCAGTCATAGAATATCAGGGTTGGAAGGAACCTCAGGAGGTATCTAGTCCAACCC
The DNA here is from genome assembly GCF_015237465.2 of Chelonia mydas. NCBI lineage: Eukaryota > Metazoa > Chordata > Testudines > Cheloniidae > Chelonia > Chelonia mydas. The sequence goes on from NC_051250.2 coordinate 83,363,154, forward strand.
CCTGCTCAAAGCAGGACCAATCCCCAATTAAATCATCCCAGCCAGGGCTTTGTCAAGCCTGTTCTTAAAAACTTCTAAGGAAGGAGATTCCACCACCTCCCCAGGTAACACATTCCAGTGTTTCACCACTCTCCTAGTGAAAAAGTTTTTCCTAATATCCAACCTAAAGCTCCCGCACTGCAACTTGAGACCATTACTCCTTGTTCTGTCTTCTGCTACCACTGAGAACAGTCTAGATCCATCCTCTTTGGAACCCCCTTTCAGGTAGTTGAAAGCAGCTATCAAATCCCCCCTCATTCTTCTCTTCTGTAGATGAAACAATCCCCATTCCCTCAGCCTCTCCTCATAAGTCATGTGTTCTAGTCCCCTAATCATTTTTGTTGCCCTCCGCTGGACGCTTTCCAGTTTTTCCACATCCTTCTTGTAGTGTGGGGCCCAAAACTGGACACAGTACTCCAGATGAGGCCTCACCAGTGTCGAATAGAGGGGGACGATCACGTCCCTCGATCTGCTGGCAATGCCCCTACTTATACAGCCCAAAATGCCACTGGCCTTCTTGGCAACAAGGGCACACAGTTGATGCCTATCCAGCTTCTCATCCACTGTAACCCCTAGGTCCTTTTCTGCAGAACTGCTGCCGAGCCACTCGGTCCCTAGTCTGTAGCGGTGCTCCACGGTGCTTCCTTTGCTCCGCTCTCTGCGCCAGGCTGGGGCAGCAGTTTCAGGGCTGACTCTGGCCCTGCTCAGCCACCACACTCCAGGGCATCTCACAGGATTAGCTCTCTGCCTTTCCCATGCAATGGAGATGCACCCCCCCACACAGAAGGGCACACCCCAGGAGCCTGTCTCCTGCCAGAACCTGGACCTCCCCCAGCAGGGAGTAGAGGAAGCTGGCTTTCCTGGGCGCAGCAGAGTCTTTAATATAAGCCATACAATTTCCACTTGTAAAATCAGTACAATAGCCGTTTAAAAGGATAAAATGGAGGGGCTGCTGTGGTGACGGGGGTGTTCACGAAACCTTGGAGTGATCATGATCAGGCATTTACACGTTCACCTCACCTGCCGGCCCAAGTGCAGGCATTACACGCATGAACAGCATGCTGCTAAACTATTAAGCCAGGCCCTACTCTGACTCCAGAGCAAAAACCAGGCTGCCCTGAACCCACCCCCAAGACCCTCCCACCCCTAAAACTCTGCCCAAGAGGCATCCCAGTCCATCTCCAGGAGACACTGGTAGCAGGGGCTGAACCTGCAGCTGATGGTTTCCCAGGCCAGTGCCTGCCTCAGTACGTGAGTGCAGCCAGCAGCTGCCCAAGCAGAGCCAATGGCATCAGCCCAGGAAGCGCAAGGCAGCCATGACTGAGAAGCCCAGCAGCATGGAGAGCACTTTGGGCAGGCGGCACTTCGGGGCGTTCAGTTCATGAGGCAGGATCTCAAGGAAGGTGATATAGACAAAGGTCCCTGCAGCGATCCCTTCCAGCAGGCACTGGGCCATGGTGCTGCTGGGGCCTGGGTTCTGCATCATCACAATCCCCACTGCGATGCCAAGGGGAGACATGAGGGCAAAGGTGCCAATCAGAGCCACAAACCAGCAGGCAGGGACCTGGCTCTGGAGCAGCAGGAGCGAGAGGCTGACAGCAATCACACTCTTGTGCGCCACGATGGCGATGCAGATCTGCAGCACCTTGGACTCCGTGTCCTGCAGCCCCACGGCCAGGCCCTCGAACAGGGAGTGCACCGATAGAGATAGGAAGAGGACAAAGGAGCGGAAGGACGAGTGGGCCGGGAAGTCTGCAGGCAAGTGAGGTACACCCGTCTCCACCACCCACTCACCAGTGTCTGCTGGCTGAGGGGTGGCCTCCCCACAGGAGAGGAGGGGGGTGGCCTCCCCTGACCGCCGCTCACTGCAGTCCAAGACCATGTGCTCGATTACGAGAACCAGCAGGAAGCCAAGAGTCAGGACGAATTCAGGAAAGGGAAAATCCACCTGGGGAAGCAGAGAAAGCATTAGCCCGAGCAGAGGGCTCCGGACCCCCAACCCAGCAGAGAGGGTGGAGATGACCCCAGGGCCAGCTGGTGGGGCTGCAGCTGGGAACCGGGAGGAACAGCAAGCCCAGCTGGCCCATCCGAGCGCTATTCGGGGAGGGGGCCACGGGGTACCCTACCGTGATCTGCTGGCTCCGCAGCTCCTCCCGCATGTCAGACAGAGAGTCAGGGACTATGTCCAGCAGGCAGGTGGCCAGGAAGATGCCTCCAGCCACGCAGCCGACAATGCTGCGCCACCGCCCGCGGATCCCTGCTCCGGAGAGGGAACGGTCAGCGTGGCAGCCCCCCCGGGAGACCCCGTCCCACGGGGGGGGCAGGGTCCTGGCGTCCTCCCTCCCCCCCCGCCACTGGGAGACCCAGTCCCGCGGGGGGGGGAGGGGGGCAGGGTCCCGGCGTCCTCCCTTCCCCCCCCCCGCCACTGGGAGATCCCGTCCCGCGGGGGGGGGGGCAGGGTCCCGGCGTCCTCCCTTCCCCCCCCCCGCCGCCACTGGGAGACCCCGTCCCGCGGGCGGGGGGGGGGGGGGCAGGGTCCCGGCGTCCTCCCGCCACTGGGAGACGCCGTCCCGCGGGCGGGGGGGGGGGGCAGGGTCCCGGCGTCCTCCCTCCCCCCCGCCCCGCCACTGGGAGACGCCGTCCCGCGGGCGGGCGGGGGGGCAGGGTCCCGGCGTCCTCCCTCCCCCCGCCACTGGGAGATCCCGTCCCGCGGGGGGGGGCAGGGTCCCGGCGTCCTCCCTCCCCCCGGGAGACCCCGCACCCACCCGCGCCCCGCAGCCGCCCGGGGAGCAGCCCGCAGAGCAGCGGCAGGAGCAGCAGCCCGAGCAGGCAGCCCAGCTTGGCCGCCAGCAGGGACCGCATGACGCCGCCTCGGGGCCCGCGGCCGCCCGCGCGAGCTTTAAACCCGCTCTCCGCGGGACAGGCCCCGCCCACAGGACTCCCGCCCCCGCACGCGGATTGGCCAGAGCCGCAGAAAGGGGAGGAGCCTTCACGGTGAGGGGCGGGGCTTGCGCGCAGGCGGGCGCGCCCCAGGGCGGCAGCTGGGCCAGTTCCACGTGGTCGGTGTCGAGCGGAGGGGGCGGGGCCTGAGGCTGCCCCGGGGCCGGACCCCCCGTTCGCTGCGGGCCCCGGGGCCGGACCCCCCGTTCGCTGCGGGCCCCGGGCTCTCCTCCCCTCGCTGCTCCGAGCTCGGCTCCCTCCAGCCGGGGAGGGACGAGGGGCTGAAGGTGCCTCCTTGTCTGCGCTCCTGGGGGGCTGGGGCTGGCACCTCCCTGGGAGGGGCCGCCTCTGTCTGCTCCCGGGCTGGGGCGGGCTGCAGAGCTCCTGGTCCCCCGCGGTTCCTGTTCTGTCCCCGCCAGCCCCGTGAAGTGGAGACAGGAAGGGAGGTGCCCCGGCGGAGGGAGGGCTCGTGGGCCTTGGGGCCAGCGGCTCTGGGCTCAGAACCTGGCCCTGGCGTCCCTTCACCGCTCTCCAAGGGCTGGTCATGTGGGTGGGTTCCTGGGCCGTCTGGCAAAGAGGGGGGATGGGAGAATCTAGCAGCAGAAGTTTTAATGTCTCTCAGTCAGTCTCACCCCCTTAGCTGCAATCTGCCGGCCAGGCCCCCCCTCCTCTTTCAGCCACAGTGTAGACAGAGGATTTGCAGCACCCCTGAAAGACCAGGACAGCAAGGCTCCCCCTCCCCTGTCACCGTCTCCGGGCTACTGCCCCAAGACTGGTCAACACAGGGGGCTGCAGAGATGTTCTGAGCCCTCACAGGACACCTGTGTGCCATCCTGTTCCAGGGAGACGCCATTCCTGGTCCCAGCTGGTGATCCCCAGCGGCAGGCGGGGTAGTAGCCATGTAATCCTGGTGCAGCAAGGCTGCAGACTAGCTTGATGCTGCCAAAGCACCCGCGTTTCCCTCCGGTCAGCTTTGACACCACAGCTGTTGGCTTTCACTCAGTGCTCTTTTGTTCTCAGATCCTGGGACAGGAGTAGATGGGGGCCAAGCTGGCTCATTTTACATCCCCGTCGTAGCCTGTTCTGTCTTGTTCTGCTTTCCCAGCTAAGCAGCTTTAGGGCTTGTCTACACACAGGGGGGCTGCACCAATTAAAAATGATAGTGGTGTGTGACGTTGTGAGTGTAATATAATATCTCATTGAAAGGTGACAGGGTCAGAAAGAGTTAATTAACTCACAGGCTGACATGAGCCATGGCCGAACCTTAGAGACTGGTTAGGAAGAGATGGAAATGAAGAGAGCTTTGAAATGCAGCCTGCATTGTTAGAGATAGAAGAGTAGATAGAAAAGGAGTACTTGTGGCACCTTAGAGACTAACAAATTTATGGTGTTACCATGCACATTGTAACGAGACTAACAAATTTATTTGAGCATAAGCTTTTGTGAGCTACGTAGCTTACAAGAACTTATGCTCAAATAAATTGGTTAGTCTCTAAGGTGCCACAAGTACTCCTTTTCTTTTTGCGGATACAGACTAACACGGCTGCTACTCTGAAAACTGTAAGGAGAGTGATCAGGTAAGGTGTGAGCTGTAGCTCACGAAAGCTTGTGCTCAAATAAATTGGTTAGTCGCTAAGGTGCCACAAGTCCTCCTTTTCTTTTTTCAGGTAAGGTGAGCTATTACCAGCAGGAGAGAAAAAAAACCTTTTGTAATGATAATCAAGGTGGGCCATTTCCAGCAGTTGACAAGAATGTGTGAGGAACAGTAGGGCAGGGAAATAAATAGTTTAACTTTGTGTAATGACCCATCCACTCCCAGTCTCTATTCAAGCCTAAGTTAATTGTATCCAGTTTGCAAATTAATTCCAATTCAGCAGTCTCTCGTTGGAGTCTCTTTCTGAAGTTTTTTTGTTGAAGAATTGCCACTTTTAGGTCTGTAATCGAGTGACCAAAGAGATTGAAGTGTTCTCCGACTGGTTTTTGAATATTATAATTCTTGACGTCTGATTTGTGTCCATTTATTCTTTTACGTAGAGACTGTCCAGTTTGGCCAATGTACATGGCAGAGGGGCATTGCTGGCACATGATGGACCCATGGAAAAGAAGCCCTTGAGGAATTCCATCATGATTTCAACAATTTCCATCCCACCATCAGCCTCAACCTGGACCAGTCCACACAAGAGATCCACTTCCTGGACACTATGCTGCTAATAAGCGTTGGTCACATAAACACCACCCTATACCGGAAACCTATTGACCGCTATGCCTACCTACATGCCTCCAGCTTTCATCACAGACCACACCACACGATCCATTGTCTACAGCCTAAGCTCTACGATACAACTGCATTTGCTCCAACCCCTCAGACAGAGACAAACACCTACAAGATCTCTATCAAGCGTTCTTACAACTACAATACCCACCTGCTGAAGTGAAGAAACAGATTGACAGAGCCAGAAGAGTTCCCAGAAGTCACCTACTACAGGACAGGCCCAACAAAGAAAATAACAGAACGCCACTAGCCGTCACCTTCAGCCCCCAACTAAAATCTCTCCAACGCGTCATCAAGGATCTACAACCTATCCTGAAGGACGACCCGTCACTCTCACAGATCTTGGGAGACAGGCCAGTCCTTGCTTACAGACAGCCCCCCATCCTGAAGCAAATACTCACCAGCATCCACACACCACACAACAGAACCACTAACCCAGGAACCTATCCTTGCAACAAAGCCTGTTGCCAACTGTGTCCACATATCTATTCAGGGGACACCATCACAGGGCCTAATCACATCAGCCACACTATCAGAGGCTCGTTCACCTCCACATCTACCAATGTGATCTATGCCATCATGTGCCAGCAATGCCCCTCTGCCATGTACATTGGCCAAACTGGACAGTCTCTACGTAAAAGAATAAATGGACACAAATCAGACGTCAAGAATTATCACATTCAAAAACCAGTTGGAGAACACTTCAATCTCTCTGTTAGTCTCTAAGGTGCCACAAGTACTCCTTTTCTTTTTTCATTCTCTCTGGTCACTCGATTACAGACCTAAAAGTGGCAATTCTTCAACAAAAAAAACTTCAAAAACAGACTCCCAAAAGAGATTGCTGAATTGGAATTAATTTGCAAACTGGACACCATTAAATTAGGCTTGAATAAAGACTGGGAGTGGATGTGTCATTACGCAAAGTAAAACTATTTCCCCATGTTTATTCCCCCTCCCCGCCCCTGTTCCTCCCACGTTCTTGTCAACTGCTGGAAATGGCCCACCTTGATTATCACTACAAAAGGTTTTTTTTGTCTCCTGCTGGTAATAGCTCACCTTACCTGATCACTCTCGTTAGTGTGTATGGTAACACCCACTGTTTCATGTTCTCTGTGTATATAAATCTCCCCACTGTATTTTCCACTGAATGCATCCGATGAAGTGAGCTGTAGCTCACGAAAGCTTATGCTCAAATAAATTTGTTAGTCTCTAAGGTGCCACAAGTACTTCTTTTCTTTTTGCAGATACAGACTAACACGGCTGTAACTCTGAGAAGAGTAGATGTTTGCTCAGGTCTTGTGATGTCAGCAAACAAGTCTTGTCGATGGCTGTAGCTTTGATTCAAAGATCAGAAAAGGAATATTAACATTTAGGCAGATACTTGAGTGAAATAGTATTATTGTCTGTATGTCTCTTTGAAGGTTGTGGTAACCTGTGTCTGAACTGTTTAACGGATAAATGACCCTGTGCTAATTGCCAGGATGTTTGGGAGAAGGAAAGTGAAGCCGATTGTTTTCTCAGGCCAAAAGGCTGCAGGAAATGTATAAAAACCTTGGGACACGATCCTTCTTCATCTCAGATCTGCTTTGGGTTTCGAGAGGGGGAACCTTAAGCCATAAGGATTGAGATCCCCAGTCACTGACTGGAGTCACCCTTAATATGGACATTGGACTGTAACCCATGGGCTATTTCTAAAAGGACTTTTGGCAACGACAAGCTCATCTCTGCCGTGTATCTGAACCTCAAGAATTGAACTCAAGTCTGTCTGTATATTGATCTTCTAACCAACACTCTCTCTCTTTTCTTTTTTAATAAATGTTAGTTTAGTTAATAAGAATTGGCTGTAAGCGTGTATTTGGAGTAAGATCTGAGTTATCATTTGACCTGGGTCTGGGGCTTGGTCCCTTTGGGGTCAGGAGAACCTTTTCTTTTATATGATGAAATAAGATTTTCAGAATTTATCATCCTATGTTTGACGTGTGTGTCTGGCTGGAGGCCTGCGGCTGGCTACTTTAAGGGAACTGTGTTGTTTGGACATCTGAGAACCCAGGGAGGTACTATAGAAGCTGTTTTGGGCCTGCTGGGTAAATCTAAGTATTGGAATATCCACCACCGTCTGGGGTTTGTGTGCCCCGTTCTGTTTGCAGTTCACCCGGATTGAGTGACCTCAGCTGGCTCCCACGGGCAGCACCGTCACATGATGCAAAAATTTTGTGTGGACAAGGCCTTAGTCTCACCTTGCACTGGCAACCCTGGCCACTGCCCCCCAGGCCTCCAATCACCTGTGTTGATGTTGACCTTATCTGGAGTTTCCTTTACTCTGTCTTTTTGTGAGAGATAGGTGATCTCATGCTGTATGCTTGAGTGGGATGGGGGGAGGGGTGTCTGCTGTCTGCGTGCACAGAGTTATGGGGAGCAGGGAAACTGAACCAGTGTATCTGCCTGTGGGGTGGGGGGCAGCTGAGGTATTTCTGCCTGCTGCATCCCTGGAGGAGTGTGAGGGAGAAGCTGCCGGGGCTCTCTGCTCATGATACTTTTGAGGTAAGGGTGAGCAATGGGAGCAGTTTTCATGTTAAGGAACATTTTGCTGCAGGGTTCGGCTTGAGAGAATCACATGCAGAGCTGAAAGGAAAAACCACTGTGTCGTGTGAGCTGGGGAGGGAGCAGTGAGAAGTCACGTGGTGGGGTGTGTGGCAGAGGACCGGCAGGGAAAAGGAGCCAGAACCCCCAAGTTCTGGAGGGGCCATGCCCTGGACTCCTGGGTGAGACCAGTCAGTCCAAACTCTCAAGGGGCTGAGTCTCTTAAAGGTGAATGTCAAACACTTCAGGAAAACCAGTCTCTTCCTCTGCTCAGAATCCAGTATGTGGGATCTGAGTCCATTTCCTTGGAGTGACTGTGACTCACCTTAACCCTTCAGACTCTACAGACAAGAATCTTCCCTGAGCAGCTTCTGACTCCCAGCCCCCTAACCCTAGCCATGGGGCCCAGCCCTTCACTAGGATATTTGTCAAGGTAAGAAATTCCTGCCCCTTGACCTGTTTGCCCATTGCCATTGCAGAGGGAACTAAATGGTCAAACAAACCCCAAACATGAAATCAAGCAAGCTAATTATCAGCTAGCTATAGGGTTGCCAATTGTCTAATTGCACAAACCCAAACACCCGTGCCCTTCCCTGAGGCCACGTCCCCGCTCACTCCATCCTCCCTCCCTCCCTGGCTTGCTCTCCCCTGCCCTCCCTCGCTCGTCACTCCCTCTCCCCTGCCCTCCCTCGCTCCCTCTCCCCTGCCCTCCCTCGCTCCTCGCTCCCTCTCCCCTGCCCTCCCTCGCTTTCACGGGGTTGGGGTAGAGGGGGATGTAGCTGCTTTTATTTACTTCCTTGCTTGTCCGAGCAGCTGTTCACGTCACCTGCCCAGGAGGGAGCTGTGAAGCCTCAAGACCTGCCCTCGTCACCTGGACTAAGCTTGCCTCCCGTTTTGTGCCTACCCCTCTTGCTCCTGCTTGGCCTGGAAACAGGTGTATCTCATTACCAGTTCAGGCCACCAATGGGGGTTAGTATGTGTCACGGAGTCCCCGGGCGATGCTCTGGATCTGCTCCCTACGAAGCCAGGCAGGACTCTGGGGAAGTCGCCTCTCTGGGAGCAGCCTGTCTGCAGGACACACAGCTCACCCGGCTTCCACCTTCCTGGGTCTGACCTCGGAGCATTCAGCCTCCTCTGCCCCTCTGTGCGCTTCTCACAGCGAGTCCGCCCAGGTGGGGTCCTGGGGAAGCCAGAGGGTCCTGCCCCCCAACTTCGCAGTCAGACGTGACTCTCAGCCAGACAGTAAAACAGAAGGTTTATTAGACGACAGGAACATGGTCTAAACCAGAGCTTGCAGGTGCAGAGAACAGGACCCCTCAGCCGGTCCATTTTGGGGGGCAGTGAGCCAGACAACCCCGTCTGCACTTCACTCCATGTCCCCAGCCAGCCCCAGACTGAAACTCTCTCCACCCCCTCCTCCTCTGGGCTCTGTCCCTTTCCCGGGCCAGGAGGTCACCTGATTCCTTTGTTCTCCAACCCTTTAGCTCTCACCTTGCAGGGGGGAAGGGCCCAGGCCATCAGTTGCCAGGAAACAGGGTGTTGGCCATTCTCTGTGTCCAGACCCCTGCACACAACTGCCCTCTAGGGCTCTGCAATGATCATACACCCTTACCCCACCCCCTAGATACTTCAGAACTGCCTAGGGGAAACTGAGGCACCCCCACACTATTCAGAGGAAACATTAAGAACAGTCCCACTTCATCACAGTATGTCAGATTCCTGACCATGTTCCGCAGATGAAGGCAGGGTCCCCTGGCCAAGTGGTCCAGAGTGTCTGCTGTCTGGAGCCTGGCTGCCTCCCCAGCTCGTCCTGCTGTTTGAACGTGCTACATAGTGAGCTCCTGCCCCTGAGCTCCTGCCCCGGGGCCTTTCCAGCATGCGGAACTGAGCTGAGATGTAAATACTCACCAGGGAGAAGCATGTGGGCGGGGCAGTGCATGCCCAAGCGTGGGCTGTAACCTACCATGTAGGACTCACAGCGCCCAGGCAGTGGGCAGGTAAAGACCCGCTGGAATGCAGAACAGCTGTCCTCTGGGCCTGGAGGTGGAGGGTCCCTTTGTCCTGCAGACCCCTGCTCTACCCCAGGCTGCTGGCTGGGACCCCCAGTTGTCAGGGTGACTGGGCCTGGCCTGCTGGGAGAAGGCAGGCAGCTGCCCCCATCCCAGGACATTTCAGTCTCCTCAATTATTTTGCTGGTGAATGGAGCCGAGCAGGCCGTGGCCCAAGACATCAATAATGGAGCAGGCTGGCCATTGTTCACGGGCAGAGGCGTCCGGGCTGGCGGAGATCAGCCAGGCTATGCAGGGACAGGCCTCAGGTTACAGGCTCACGCCAGGGGCTGTCGGAGCAGAGACCCAGCACAGTGTCAGGTGTGGCGCCCCAACGCTTTGGCGAGTCAAATACATCGATTGTGCACAGCTTCTCCGAGTGCTGAGCCCAGTGTGGGGCTGGGCTGCCGGTACCGGGGCTGGGGGGCTGGGCTATGGGGACAGGGGATGGGCTATGGCTACAGGAGGGGCTAGGAGATGGACAACTGGTACAGAGGTGGGGGAAAGGCTCGGTCTCTATCAGTGGGGGAGGGGAGCAGTCCGTATGGGAGGCTGGGGGTCCGTCTCTGTCACTGGGAGAGCGGAGCAGTCTGTATGGGAGGGTGGGGGGGTCGGTCTCTATCAGTGGGGGGAGGGGAGCAGTCCGTATGGGAGGGTGGGGGCTTAGTCTCTATCAGTGGGGCGAAGGGAGCAGTGAGCCCAGTGAGTCCATATGGGAGGGTGGGGCATGGTTCCTCTCAGTAATGGCAGAGAAATGTCAATGGGGCACAGATCCTGCAGGCTATTCTTCCTCCAGGGGTTAGGAATTGGCTAATGGGGGTCACAGCCCTTATCTCTGGGGCTGTGCTGCTACCCTGGCTAGGAGCCAAGTTAGCACCTGCTGCTGTCCTGTGGGTGGCCCCAGGGGGCAGGGCGTGCTCACCCTTCCCCCTGCTGCTGAGCCGAAGGGGCGCTGGCGTCTCCCTGCCTTAGCCCTGCCGCTTCGGGTTCCGTGCCAAGCTGTCAGATCCCCGTCTGGGCACAGAGCCGGAATGGCACTGGGCAGTCAGAGGAGGGCACGCCAGGAAGCAGATGCACCTTGCTCTCCCCTCCCCCATCACCAGGTAAGGTGCGTCTGCCTCCTGCAATGTGCCCTCCTCCTGGTGCATGTTGGTCCTTGGGCTTACTGGACACGCGGCATTAGCTATTATCATTAATGCCGGTAGTCCTGGAGCACCGAGAGTCAGCAGCCAAGACTGGGCCCATGTTGCCGGGGGCTGCATGGACCCGACTGAGATGGGGGTCCCCTGGTGCTGGGGACTGCACAGTCCCTGGCTGAGCTTGGGGTGCAGGGGGCTGCACAGACCCTGACCGAGATGTGGCCCCCGCGGTGCTGAGGACCATATTGTGGCTTTTCACGTCCATTGATTTCAGTGGATCTGGGCCCAAGTGACTTTCCAAAAGCTACAAGGGGAGTCTGTGCCAAAGACAGGAAACAAACCCAGATCTCCTGAGTTCCAGCGCAGCCTCCGGCGCCTGCCCCTTTGCCCTCGTGCCCCTGGCAGTCTCTGGCGTTCCTCCCCTCCTCTCCCTGTGAGTGGAAAGTGCAAGGTGAGCACTGAGCTGGACTCATCCTTCCTGGGTGTAAGTAATGCTCGGCCGGCGGAAAGAGATCAGGTGAGCTGGGATTCGCCTGCCAGCCCCACTGACAGTGTCTGGTGTCATGGTACAGGTCCTGTTCCCTGACAGCAAGCTCCCCGCTCCCCAGTCCAGCTGAACGCCCCTGTGACCACCAGCTTCCCCGGCCTCTGGCTTCTGGGGGCTCCTGCCCTGCATAAGAACACAGAGAAATGGCTTTGTCCCCCTGGTGCTTCTGGCTGCTGCTGCTGCAACCTCTGCCCCTGGCGGGTGAGTGTGGAGGCGCTTGGGGCATGGGGGGCATCGGCACGCAAAGCGTCTCTTCCTGGGGTATGTTCCTGAGGGGCAGCGGCTCAGCTTCACAAGGGAACCAGGGGACAGCAGGGAGCAGAAACCCAGGTTGCCGTCGCACAGGCGCTCGGGTGGCAGGGGAGGTCAGGCCTGCAGACCCACTAGCCTCACATCCCTGGGCCTGACTGGGGCCAAGTTCTGAAAACCCTGTCCCAGGACAGTGCCAAGTCAAAGCCCACCCAGCCCCCTTGGGCCGATCTCGGGTGGCTCGCCAGAGCCCCCCCATTCCCCAGTGGCCGCACTGCTATTTTTAGCATGCTAGCTTGAGCAGAGGTAGAGTAAGTCTGTCTGCCCAGGCAGATGTGCCCTAATGTCTCCCAGCAGGATAGCCCCTGATAGCAGGAAGATGTTGCCTGCCTGGGCCAATCAGTGATATCCTGTGGCAGTGAGTCCCACAGATGAACTGTGTGGCATGAAAAGGTATTTCCTTGGATCAGATGTAAAAGTGCCACCTGTCAGTGTTGCTGGTGCCCTTTGCTTGTGCATTATGAGAGGGCGCCTAGTAACGCCGTGGGCAGCTCTCTGGGGAGTGGCGTGTGCCTGGCTACAGCAATGACCCGTTTCTCGCGTCACAGGGCTGGGACAGGGAGGTGAACATGCAAAGGTGGTGCTGAGAGCCCAGGCACTGTCACGGCAGCAGACCCCATGCACAGGTGGGCCCAGTGATTCCTGGACAGCCAGGTCTGGAGCGGCACTGAGCTGGGGCATGGGGAGCTGCAGGTGCTCAGCCCCTCTCGGAGACCTGGGGAAGGCGTGAGGCAGGTGTCACCAGTTGGTAGGGCTGGATGAGCACCAGCATGGCTGGCGCTGTGCAAGTCCCGGCCCTGCAGCCTGCACACGCTGGAGCTGAAGGGGAGAGGGAGGGGAGTGCCCCTCACTCAGCCAGTTGCTGGGGGAGGTCCTGCCTTATGGAGCCCTGAAGGGCACCGTGCGCTTGGCAGAGAGCTCAAAGACACCGGCCCTGCCCCAGCGTGCTCCCAGGTGCCCAGGCAGGGGGGCCCGAGCCAAAATTGCAGATGGGCAGCTATGAAAGCCCATGTGCTGCACCTGATTGGCTGGGAATTGCTGCTTGATCACCGGCTGCAGGGTGATGTGGGCCCACAGTCACTGGACAGGTAGATGGGATCCTTGATGGGCATGAGGCCGGGTGACCCTTGTTCTCAGTCTGGGGCCCTGCTCCAGGCCATTTCAGCCAGCTTGGCTTCCCCTGCAGGAGTATCCCCAGAAGGGCACAGGGTCCCAGTCCGGGACCTCATCTCCTTCCTGATGTTGGAGGGCGGGCGGCGGTCTGGTGGCTCTGTCCCGTCCAGCCTTCCAGCAGGCCTGAGGCGGCAGGAGGACGTGCAGTCTCTGGTGAGGAGCTTGCTGGTGGGGCTGGAGTCCCTGGGAATCCTGCCTACAGCCAGGAGTTCCCCCCTCTGGGCCCTGTGGCAGAGCCGCGGCAGCAGGAGCTGGATTTCTGGCTTTCTCTACAACATCTCCATGCACCTGGAGAAGCAGGAGCTGGAAGAGCTGGGGGGCAAGTCCTGGGGGAGCCTGCCGCAGCACTTCCTATCTCAGCCCTCCCCGACCCCCACTCTGCAGCTGAGGGACGTCCTGGTCTCGCTGAGGGGCAGCCGTGACTGGGACATGCTCCAGAGCCTCATCCACAGCCTGCTGAGCCTCTTCCGCAGAGACCAGACCCTGCTGCTCTTCCTGCAGCAGAACTGGGCTTGGCTCAGCAGCCTGGGGGAGGCCCTGGCGCTGCCCACTGGGGTGCTGGGCCAGGGCAGCCCTGACTTGCAGGGCACCTACTGCACCCTGACAGGCCGTGGGAACTGCAGCTCCAGCGCAGACTGGATGTCGCAGCTGCTGAAGCTGTTTGAGGGCACCCGCTGGACGCCAAGGGTCCATCTGCAGCCTGAAGGCCCCGTCCTGGCTCCTGACCTCTGGAAACCCTTCCGCGTGCTGCCCTCCCTGAGCCCCAGTGCCAGCAGCCTCCTGCAGATCTCCCGGACCAAGCAGCCAGGGCTGGACTCCGGGGGGGGCTCCGCGGACACCCTGTGGGGGGCCCTGGAGGAGGCCAAGCAGCGTCTCCTGCGGAGGGTGGGCCGATCGCTCTACACCAGCTTCAGGAGGAAGGTCTCGCGTGTGACGAGTTTGCTAGTGGATGAGGTCTCGGTGGCCCTCGGCGTCCCTCAGTCGGATCGAGGGGGGAAGTGCACCGTAGGTGAGTCGTTCCTTCCCAGGACTCATGGGGCACTGAGGCGCCAGGCACGGGCCGCACAGCCTGGCTCCAGACGCTCACTCATTCCTTCCCTTCTCTTTTCTCAGGGACCCTGCAGCAGCTCCTGCTGTGGTGAGTCATGGATGTGGGCCGGTGCGTGGCCGGCCGTCAGACCCACGGGCTCCCAGCGCTGCTAGATGGAAAGCCCCTGCTCGTGCCAGGCTCCACGCAGGGTCACCCCAGTCCTGGGCTCAGGGGCTCCTGGGATTTCAGCAAAGAAGCCTTGGCTGTAACCTTCCTCTGGCCCGCCCTAGGTCCAGAGCCGACTGCTCATCTGCCTGGGGAGAGTCACTGGAGGAGTTTTCGGAGCGGGGCTTGGCTGGGCCGGGGCAGAGGGGGAGCATGGCAGACACAGTGCTAGCTGCTGTGGCCACCTTGGGCCCATGAGCTCTGTGGCTGCGTCCCTGGCCTCTTGAGGGAGGACAGGAAGAGACATCCCTTTCCTTCCTCATGGACAGGGGCTGCAAAGGCAAGGGGAAGCTGTGCGAGCTGGGGGGCTGGGATATCACATGGCAGCCGTGGCTGTGACACTCCCTAACAAACAGGCTGTGTATGGAGCTGGTTCCCCCACAGGTGCTGATGCCCCCCATGGCCTTGCTGTGGGGCAGGCTGCGTTGCCTGGGAGAGGAGGGGGCTCTCCTGGCCCAGGGGGGACTGGGGTCAGGCGGGGAAGTTGTGGGACTCCCTGTGAGAGGGGCCCAGGTCCCAGGCAAATGCTGAGCGCTGCACAGAGGAGGAGGAGAACCCGCTGGGGGCGGAGGCAGCTTATGCTGTGGGCGAGGAGCTGCATGGCTAGGGGGTGGCTGAGGGGTATGCGGTGAGGCAGGGCCCAGGCATGGGGGATGCGGTGGGAGGACTGAGACAGCAGAGTGTGTCCCTGGGCCCTGGCCTGTGGAGTGTGGATTGCAAGGCCAGAGGGTTTGGGAAGAGAGCGAGCATGCGGGATTTCCCCAGCCCATGCAGATGGGCTCCAGGGAGAGGGTGATGGAGGCTCAGCGAGGTGCGTGACCAGCTCCTCTGTCTGCTGCTAACAGGGGCATCAGGCACAACATCAGCTGGAACGCCCGGAACCTGGGGTTCAGGTCTAGGACCTTCCCATCTCCTCCACCAATCCTGAGCTGCATGCAGCCTGCCCGCAAGCCCCCCCAAGTCACAAAGAGGGCGTCTGGAAACGCCTGGGGTGAGCCCTGGCCCTCAGCTGAGGTTATGGAGTCTGCCTGCAATGACACTATCCCAGGCCTGCCCGGCATCTCCAACTTCACTGCCTATCTTTACTGCAGCCTATTCAATGGCTCAGACAGCTCCAGCCAGCCGCCTTCAGGCCTGGGGGCCGCATGCTCCAGCTCCGCCTGGTATTCCTCCTCCACCAGCGGGGACTCCATGTGGGTGAGGACGTGCAGGGAGTACTTCCCTGGCCAGTTCAACACCACGGTCTGTAGCAATGCCTCCCTGCTGCAGCTGCCCAGTCCCAACCAGCCTCTCATGGAGCAGTTGTGTGTCAACCTCTCCCTGCCCCACAAAGCCGGCAGATGTCTGGAGGGGCTGCCTGGGACCCCCTGGAGCCAGGAGGATTTCTGGAGCTGCTTTCTGGAAAACCAGACTCTCTGGACACAGTGGCTGTGCACCAATGAGAGCCTGCAGGCGGTATCCACGGATAGCAGCGCCTGGATCTCCAGACTCTGCCATGGCCGCCAGCTCCAGACAAAGGCACTGAACTCCTCGCTGCTCAGGAACTCTGATCCCTGCAATTTCCATGCCTGGAGCCCCCAGGCGCTCAGGAATGCTAGCCTGATGGAGCAGTGCCGGGGGGTGAACCCCGCTAGCTTCCAGGAGCTGGTGTGTGAGAATTCCTCCCTCCTCCAGTCGTTGGTGTCTTCCCACCCCTGGCTCATGGATCACTGCCTGGACTCCCTGCAGAATGGGCAGTGTTTCCTGCAGCGCCTCCTGGATATCCTGCCTATTTCCTCTCACGTGGACGCATCTCAGCTGTGCCGGGACCCTGCGTCCTACCTGCTGGGGCTGGTGTCCCAGCTCACGCACTGCGAGGAGCAGACTTCCCGCTGGATCCTCAGCATGAACTATCTCCTGCGGCTGCTGGACTTCACCCTGCCCTTCTCCGAGCTGGACGAGGTGGGGCAGGCAGCCAGGGACCAGCTGAGTGAGGCCATCCTGCTCTCCAGCCTCCTGGACAATGGCTCCTTCTGGGCCTCACTGGAGGTGAACTCCTCCCTGAGCATCCTGCGGGCTGTGGGCCAGTACTTGAGACAGGAGCATGACGCCTCCTTCAAGGGAGAGCTGCTGAGCTGCTTGAGTGTGAGTGGGGCCACTCCCTGCCCCTGGCTGGTGGGACGCTCCTGCTCCCTGCCCGCCTCAGCCCCAGGGTCCGCTGCATGAGCCATGCTGGGGCTGAGCTCCAACCCTTGGTGCACCCCGAGGTGTGGGATCGCTCAGGCCTGTGAGCCCCAACACAGCCACTTTGTGCATGTGCCCTGGGGCCAGACAGATCCCGAACTGCTCTTTCATCAGCTCTGCATGACGACCACAAGCCTCCCGTGGAGAGCAGGCCCCCCAGCACTGGATGCTGCAAGGACACTATGTCCCAGCCCGGGGAGGTCAGAAACCCTGAGTCATGCCCTAAACACCATGAGATCTGACAAGAGAATGAATTCTGTGTCTGCTTCTTGGCCGCCGGCTTTCAGGGCTGTTCTGGAGCTTGTTTTCAAGGCTCCCTCTGCAGCCATGTGCTTGGTTCACAATGAAAGCTGAGCTTCTCACGGAGCCTGACACCAGGTGCACGAGGGCTTGCAGCCCAGCAGTGGCGGGAACAGATCTGCAGTCTCCGGAGTCCTAGCCCACTGCCCCCTCCCTCACTCATACTCCCCTCTCATGTGCCTGGACTAAACAAATCATAGACCCACAGGGACCACAAGGGCCATCTAGTCTAACCCCTGCCAAAGTGCAGGAGTGGTTGTGGTGGAACCACCCAAGGCAGATGCCATGTGCAGGGCAGGCTGGTGTGTGTCCATCGGGCAAGCCGAGGGCAGAGCTGTCTGGTATGGAAGGCAAATCTGCCGGGAGAGCAGGAGACCAAGCGCTTTGAGCAGCTGCAAACTGAGGTCTGTGAATTGCTGCTGAACCCAGAACCCCCTTGAAGCCCCAGGAGAACTGCCGGCCAACCAGCTAGCCCAGCACATCTTTCCAGAACGGGAGCCAGCAACGCCAGGCGAGCAGCGGCGCTCTCTGGCAGGGCCCGCGAGCTGCAGCGACTCGTGCTGCTTCCTAGGGTTCATTGCTGGGGAGCCCTTCGACTAGGTTCCATGCCCTGTGGGGGTGGAGTGGCCCTTCTGCCTATAGCCATGTGCCGAGCTCCAGCAGACCCCCTCAGAGAGCCTGGGGCGAGGGCCGACAGCAAACCCTTGGCTGCGAGCTGCCCTGTTTATGATGCTCCCCAGCAGCGACCGTGGGGGGCCAGCCCTGGAACTGGGTTAATGGGTAATTTAACAGGCAGCTGAGCAATTGCGTAGTCCCCCCAAACCTCCCCCTGAGATTCTGGGTCCCATCAGGCTTGGCACCGTTGGGCAGCACTGGGCCCGGAGGCCTTTGGTTAACGCAGTTTCCTTTTGGTTTCACGGTGGCCCACTGCAGGGAGCACAGTCCCAGCTGCCCTGGCGTTCCCCTGCCCCATTTGCACCAGACAGCCCAGTGACTCCTGCGCTGTGGGGAAGGGTCAGGCCTGCACAGCCAGGGGCCCAGATTAACCCATCTCTGGAGTAAGAGCCCTTGTTGGTCTGCTGGAATCCAGGACGGTCCTGGGGCCAGGAGAGTGACAGAGGGAAAGAGCCCAGACCTCTGGAGAAGTCCCACCTCTGGCCTCTCTGTCTCTGGCACCAGCGCCCTAGTGGCAAATGCAGTTTATTCCCCTTCCCAGGGGATCGGAGGGTAGCTGTAGGCATGCTGGGGATCGAGGGGTGCCTGGGGGAAGGGCCAGCGGAGGGTCCCTTGCTGAGAGCTCTCCTGTTCTCTCCTGCAGCCTGTGCTCTGGGATCTGATCCAAAGTGAAGAGGGTTCCCCGGTGCTGGAAGTCCTTGTGCAGGTACTGACCCCGCTCAGCAGGGCCTGGGAGCTGTTTCCACTCCCTCCCTGACAAGAGCCCCTCCCCGCGGCCCCAGATTCCATAGGTGCCCCCGGGTGAGGCGGGTGCCCTGTACGCCAGGAAGACACTTGCCACTTTCCTGCAGCCCGTGCACCTTGCCCTGGCACCAGCTCTTGTGTTTGATGGGGACTCCAGCCTACTCGGCTTGCTGGGCCCCGCCCTGGCCACGCAGCTCCGTGGGCCCCACTGTGACGCTCTGTCCTTCCCCACAGGAATACCTGCAGATGCCGCAGGAAAATTTCCAGCAGCTGCTGCTGTCGGCGGAGAGCGAGGCAGTGCGGCGCTTCCTGTCCCTGCTGCACCGCTCCTGGCCCCGGCTGCAGGTGGGCAGCATGCACCTGGGGGGGGTGGGGTGGGAGGGGAAGGTCACTGGTGCCTTAGAGATGAGGGTGCATTGTGGCCACTGGCCCACGTTAGGGGGGTCTCCTCGTGTGGGCATGGGGGCATCTGGCCCGCAAGGGCTGGGGTCCTGCCAGAGTGTGGGGAGCCCTAACCGGCTGCTCCCGCAGGTTCCCATGTCGGATGAGCAGGCGCTGCAGTCTCTCGCCTCGCAGCTGATGGGCCGGTTCCCCCAGCTCACCCCGCAGCTCTTCGTTGACCTGTCGCAGTTCATACCGTTCATGGCCGTGTCCGACATCATGAGGGTCCCACCTGCCCTGCTGGCCAATGAGAGCGTGTGAGTGAGGCCCTGGAACGTTCCCCCGTAACACCCCCTGCCTCAGCCCTAGACCCGTCTCACCCCAAACTGCCCCCCAACTCTGAGCCCCTGACACCTGGTAATGCCACTCCCACGCTGAGCCCCAGTGCCCCGCGTGCCCCATAACCCACTCACCCTGTAGTGTGCCCCGGTCCCCTCACACACGCACCAGATCAGCCCCCAGGACCTGGTCACCCAGCCCCTGCTCTGACCCCCAGCTCCCCCATGTCCAGTCCAGCATGGGGGTGCCCCAGGGCTGAGGAGCGGGTGCTGGGGTGCCTCCTGGGGGTGCTGGGGGAGGGGAGCCAAGCCAGCTTGGCACTGGGCGGGCTGAGTTCAGTGGGGTTCTCTCTAGGCCGTGCCAGCTCTAACTCCAGCTCTAACGTGCCGCCCCTCCAGCTTAGCGGCTCTGGGGACTCACAGCGCCCACATGAAGCTGGTGCAGAAAAGTGCCTTTGCCAAGCTGCTGCTGCAGGTTCAGCTCCTCGGGGACGTGCCCACGTGGCGCTCGGGCTTCCTCCGCACCATCCAGCCCCTGCTGCCTCACCTGCCACTTCGTCGCTTTGTGCAGCTCACTCCTCAGCAGGTGGGGATGCGGCACCGTCCAGCCAGAGGGCCCGGCGGCTCGGCCGTGTCGGAGCTCTGGCCCCTGACAAAGTCACCGCTGGTGGGGGCTGATCCCATATCCGTTCTGTCCTGGGGCCAGTGGCTCTGTCGCACGGGGCCATTTCTGTGTCACTCCCTGCCTCCCAGGCTCAGTCCCAGTGTTCCCGCATCCCCAGGCCTCAGGAGTCTCCCCTCCAGGCCCTGCACCCCCAAGGGCAGGGACCTCTCCAGGCTCTGCACCCCCATGAGCTGGGACCCCTCCAGGCCCTGCACCCCAAGGGCTGGGATCCCCCCATGCCCTGTGTGACGGTGCTGCCCGTGGGAGCCCGCTGAGGTCACTCAATCCAGGTGAACTGCAAACAGAACGGGGCAGACAAACCCCAGACGGTGGTGGATATTCCAATACTTAGATTTACCCAGCCAGCCCAAACCAGCTTCTACAGCACCTCCCTGAGTTCTCAGACGTCCAAACAACACAGTTCCCTTAAAGTAGCCAGCCGCAGGCCTCCAGCCAGACACACACGTCAAACATAGGATGATAAATTCTGAAAATCTTATTTCATCATATAAAAGAAAAGGTTCTCCTGACCCCAAAGGGACCAAGCCCCAGACCCAGGTCAAATGATAACTCAGATCTTACCCCAAATACACGCTTACAGCCAATTCTTATTAACTAAACTAACATTTATTAAAAAAGAAAAGAGAGAGAGTGTTGGTTAAAAGATCAATATACAGACAGACTTGAGTTCAATTCTTGAGGTTCAGATACACAGCAGAGATGAGCTTGTCGTTGCCAAAAGTCCTTTTAGAAACAGTCCATAGGTTTCAGAGTAACAGCCGTGTTAGTCTGTATTCGCAAAAAGAAAAGGAGGACTTGTGGCACCTTAAAGACTAACCAATTTATTTGAGCATAAGCTTTCGTGAGCTACAGCTCACTTCATCGGATGCATATTGTGGAAAATACAGAAGATGTTTGTTTTAATACACACAAATCATGAAAAAATGGGTGTTTATCACTACAAAAGGTTTTCTCTCCCCCCACCCCACTCTCCTGCTGGTAATAGCTTATGTAAAGTGATCACTCTCCTTACAATGTGTATGATAATCAAGGTGGGCCATTTCCAGCACAAATCCAGGTTTTCTCCCCCCCCCAAACAAACCCACTCTCCCGTTGGTAATAGCTTATCTAAAGTGATCACTACTGTAAGGAGAGTGGCTCTTTCTGGCTCTGTCACCCTTCAATGAGATATTATATTACACTCATAACGTCACACTGTGCACCCCAAAGGCTGGGATCCCCCACTTCGCAGGATCCTCACCTCCAGGCCCTGCACCCCCAAGGGCTGGGATCCCCATGCCCCTGGCAGCTGAGTGTTGCGGAGGATTTGGTGGTGATGCCCCTCGAGTGCACTAGGCCTGTCTCTGCTGCACAGATCCAGGGGCTGGCAGAGGGTTGGCAGGACGTCCGGCTGGGGCTGGCCCAGGGGCGCCATGTGGCACACAGCTTGATAAACATGAGCCATGGGGCCGGTGAGGAGCAGGTGCACAGGTGAGAGGAGCCCGTGGGGGGCTGGGGAAGTCGTGTCATTGCTGCAAGGCCTGAGGGGGGTCGTGGGGCTTGTGTTGCCATGTAGGGGTCGTGTCATCTCGTGGGGTTTGTGTCATTGTGGGGAGGTTGTGGGAGTCGTGTCGTCGCTGCAGGGCCCGTGGGGGGGAGGGGTTGTGTCGTCACTGCAGGGCCCGTGAGGTGCGGAGGGGTCGTGTTGTCACTGCAGGGCCCGTGGGGGGGGAGGGGTCGTGTCGTCACTGCAGGGCCCGTGGGGGGTCAGGGTGATGCCATTCCTTGGGGCAGGCTCACTCTGTGCGGCCCAGGCTCCTGCCCCCAATTAAGGGACTTCTCTTCACTCTCCAGGTTGGGGGTCCTTGCTTGCTATCTGAGCCCTGAAGAGTTGCAGGCCCTGGCCCCACTGCGTGACCCCTTGGGGCCGGTGGAGCAGAGCTTGCTAGCGTGCGCTGCCAATGGGGTGCTGCGCCAGCACGGACGGGTGAGCGGAGCTGCTGTGGGGGCTCCTGTGTGTGTGCCAGCAACATGACTGTCCTGCCCCAAGCCGTGGGGCCAGCAGGACGTCGGCCCAGGCCTGGCCTCCCTCTGGGAGGGAGCAAAAGCCCCTTGGAAGCCAGCCTCGGGGCAGAGCCAGTGCCAAGTGGCGAGGCAGAGGAGTCATCAGGGCCAGGGCTGGGCTCTGAATACCATCATGCCGGGAGCCCAGGGGCCGTAGCGTGAAGGGCTTGGCTCGGGGGGCTGCTGGGGTGACGGCTGAGTGGCCAGGGCCCGTGTCGGTTGGCTCTTGCTCTGAGCTGCAGGGGAACGTGGCTGACGGGCAAGGTGCTGGCTGAGCTGGCTTGTTTGCAGGGGTTAAAAACTTCCCCAAGGCACAAACCCTTTGCCCTTGGAGGGTACGCTGCCGCCACCAAGTGATTTAGACAAAGAATCAGGGAAAGGATCACTTGGAATTCCTATTCCCCCAAAATATCCTCCCAAGCCCTACACCCCCTTCCAGCATGCTCTCCCCTCCTGCTTGCAGGTCGCCTACGCGCTGGCGGATTTGTTGCGCTCTGCCAGCCTGGCTGCTGTCTGGCCGCGGGAGCTGCGCGCCTGGCGAGGCATTGTTCCAGAGCTGGGGGTGAGGTTCCTGCAGCGCCTGTCAGCCGCACAGGTCAGGGCTCTCCTTCCAGAGCTGCAGGCTGTACACCTGACACCTGCCCAGGTGAGTACCCAGCCTGCTCACCCTCCCTGACCCCCAGTGCCCCCTGCTGTCTCTCATACCTGGAGCCGCACCTGGGCACCAGGCCACACCATGCAGCAGGGATGTGGTCTGAGGCAGGCACGTCTGGGAGACACTGCTGGCTGCTGGAGGCCCTGTGTGGGGAAGGAGGGTGACCAGCCCAGCCTAGCCCAGCCACCTGGAGCCTTCATGGGCTTGCCAAGGTGCTCCATGTGCCAGGGCATCCCAGGAGCTCACTGTGTGCAGGGCACACATTGCCCTGTACAGGCCGCCCTGCCCATGGGCAGCTGGACATCACCCTCCACTCTGGCAAAAATCAGGGTAGTGATCAATGGCTCCATGTCTAGTTGGCAGCCGGTGTCAAGTGGAGTGCCCCAGGGGTCAGTCCTGGGGCTGGTTTTGTTCAATATCTTCATAAATGATCTGGAGGATGGTGTGGATTGCACCCTCAGCAAATTTGCAGATGATACTAAACGAGGAGGAGTGGTAGATACGGTGGAGGGCAGGGATAGGATAGAGAGGGACCTAGACAAATTGGAGGATTGGGCCAAAAGAAATCTGATGAGGTTCAATAAGGATAAGTGCAGAGTCCTGCACTTAGGACGGAAGAACCCCATGCACCGCTACAGACGAGGGACCGAATGGCTCTGCAGCAGTTCTGCAGAAAAGGACCTAGGGGTGACAGTGGACAAGAAGCTGGATATGAGTCAGCAGTGTGCCCTTGTTGCCAAGAAGGCCAATGGCATTTTGGGATGTATAAGTAGGGGCATAGGGAGTAGATCGAGGGACGTGATCGTT
Organism: Chelonia mydas; assembly: GCF_015237465.2. Lineage (NCBI taxonomy): Eukaryota > Metazoa > Chordata > Testudines > Cheloniidae > Chelonia > Chelonia mydas. The sequence goes on from NC_051250.2 coordinate 83,386,307, forward strand.
CCCCTCTATTCGGCATTGGTGAGGCCTCATCTGGAGTACTGTGTCCAGTTTTGGGCCCCACACTACAAGAAGGATGTGGATAAATTGGAGAGAGTCCAGCGAAGGGCAACAAAAATGATTAGGGGTCTGGAACACATGACTTATGAGGAGAGGCTGAGGGAACTGGGATTGTTTAGTCTGCAGAAGAGAAGAATGAGGGGGGATTTGATAGCTGCTTTCAGCTACCTGAGAGGTGGTTCCAGAGAGGATGGTTCTAGACTATTCTCAGTGGTAGAAGAGGACAGGACAAGGAGTAATGGCCTCAAGTTGCAGTGGGGGAGGTTTAGGTTGGATATTAGGAAAAACTTTTTCACTAGGAGGGTGGTGAAACACTGGAATGCGTTACCTAGGGAGGTGGTAGAATCTCCTTCCTTAGAAGTTTTTAAGGTCAGGCTTGACAAAGCCCTGGCTGGGATGATTTAATTGGGGATTGGTCCTGCTTTGAGCAGGGGGTTGGACTAGATACCTCCTGAGGTCCCTTCCAACCCCGATATTCTACGATTCTATGATTCTAGGGAGCTGAGTGCTTGGGCGGAGCCACAGGATCAGTGCTACACCCCCAGTTTTGGAACAGTCCCCCAAAGGGGCTCACTCATCCTTCAGGGTTGGCCGTGCAGCCTCCCTGCCTCTGGAGACTGAACCTCTGGGGCTCCAGCCCTCCTGTTTCACAGGGTGAGCTCTGCCCGGCGAATCCAACCGCGACAGCCTGGCAGAGACTCACCCACTCTGCAGGGACTAAGCACCTCGCCCAGCGGCTGCAGGGACGCGCACGCTGTGAAAACAGTCGGGTTTATAGTCACCTGGACACAGCCTAGGGAGGCCTTCGGGCAGCACAGAGAAATGAAGGTCCATGCTGGCCAGCCCAGAGCACTTCACCAGCCCCGCTGCCGTGAAGCCCAGTTCAGGCTCGGTCTGTCTCTCTCAGGCCTGGTCTGTGCTAGAAAATCAAGTTGGTTTAACCGCATCAGCCAAGGGTGTGAAAAGTCCACCCCCCTGAGTTAAGCCAACCTGGGTCCCGGTGTAGACAGTGCCTCCTGGGTAGATGGGTTCCTACCCGTGGGAGAGCCCCGCACCGGGTCGGCAGTGTCTGCACTGAAGCGCTGCAGGGGCACAGCTGGGCTGCTGGAGTGTTGGAAGTGGAGACAAGAGCTCGGTCTGAGCTCCTTCGTCAGGTCCCCGGTGAGAGCCCCAACTCCCTCCAGCAGCCGGCTCCTGTCCTTGCACCTTCCCCGGCCTTTGGGCTCGAGCTGGCACTTTGCGGGGAACTTCAGCTCCCTTGGGGTCCATGTCAGTGACCTGGCGATTGGGTTTCCATGGAGATGAGGTGGGGCCCTGAGAGCAGACAGTTTCTCCCCCGCCCCGTAGCCATGCAAAATACAGGGGAAACTGAGGCACACATTGGATTTAAGACAGTATTACAGAAAATTCCCACTCTATCACACATACCAATGGCCCTGCCAAGCCGCCCAATGCTGCAGCCTGGGCAGCCACATACAGACTGTCACAGAGTTACTGGGCGATGCTCTGGACTTGCTCCCTACGAAGCCAGTCAGGACTCTGGGGAAGTCTCCTCTCTGGGAGCAGACTGTCTGCAGGACACACAGCTCACCCGGCTTCCACCTTCCTGGGTCTGACCTCGGAGCATTCAGCATCCTTTGCCCCTCCCTGCGCTTCCCACAGCGAGTCCGCTCAGGCGGGGTCCTGGGGAAGCCAGAGGGTCCTGCCCCCCAACTCCGCAGTCAGACGGGACTCTCAGCCAGCCAGTAAAACAGAGCTTTATTAGACGACAGGAACATGGTCTAACACAGAGCTTGTAGGTGCAGAGAACCGGACCCCTCAGCTCCATTTTGGGGGGCAGGGAGGCCAAAGCCTGGGTCTGGGCCTCCCTTCATGTCCCAGCCAACCCCAAACCGAAACTCTCTCTCACCTCCCCCCACCCCTCCCCCGCCCTCTGTCTTTCTCCCCAGGCCCGGAGGCCACCTGATTTTTTTGTTTTTTAACACCTTCAGTCGGCCCCTTTGCAGGGGGGAAGGGCCAGGCGATCAGTTGCCAGGAAACAGGGTGTCGGCCATTCTCTGTGTCCAGACACCTGCACACACCTGCCCTCTAGGGCTCTGCAATGATCATATACCCTTACCCCACCCCCTAGATACTTAAGAACTGCACGGGGGAAACTGAGGCACCCCCACAATATTCAGAGGAAACATTAAGAACAGTCCCGCTTCGTCACACAGACCCTGATGCCACAGGACTGTGCAGGGCTCCCTGCCCTGCAAGGTGCCTCTGGCCTGGCCCGCAGCCCCAGGCTAGGGTTCCGGCTTCCAGCTCTTCACAGTCTCATCTTTTCTTCCAGGCGTCTGTGCTGCTCACGCAGGCTGTCCGGACCGAGAATGTGAGTGTGGGGCTCTCCCCAGAGCAGCTGCCCCGACTCCCCTGAAGTGCTCTGCAGGGTGGGAGCAGGCCCAGTGTCCGTAGCCTGAGATGTGGTGCCCCCCTCTCTCATGCCCTGTTAAAATTTCTCTCTGCTTTGGTAGTGGCCTTCCACCCCTGGGCCCCCCACTGGCCCCCTCAGGCCCCCAGCCCTCCCTGCTGTGGGCACAGCCCCTTATGCCCCGCCCCCAGCCCTCCCTGCTCTGGGCACAGCCCCCTTGCCCCCCCTCTCTTGGCTCTAGGATGGATGCCCCCCAGCCTCGCACCTCCCCCCTCCAAATCTCCTCCTCTGTTGTTTGCCTGGCAGGTGACGGAGGGTGTGGTGAGCAGGCTGTGCCCCCTGCTGCCAGGCCTTGGGCCCGAGTCCCTCCAGGCAATTCCCACTCCCACCCTGGCCCAGGCGTGTGAATGCCTGGCCACCGCTCTGCCTCTGCTCTCGGCCCCCCAGAAGGCAGCCCTGCTGCAGGCTCTGCAGGTACCAGGGGGCTGGGGGCTGGAGGGGATGCTGAGGGCTGTTGGGCGGAGAGGAGAGGGTCTGGGGATGTTGGGCTCGGGGGCAGAGGTCGGGGCACTGGAGGTGCAGAGTGGGCAGAACCTGGGGGGGCGGTATTGAGGGGCCTGCACGGATAGCTGTGCCGAGCCCAGCTCCCTATGCAGCAGGACCTGGCTCTCACTCTGCCCGCCCATGGTGCCGTGTTCTCCCGGGTCACAGGCTCTGTCTCCCCCGCAGAGGCTCAGCCGTGAGCAGCCGGCCCGGAGCATCTGGCCAGACTGCCTCCTGCCCTTGGTGCCCCTCAAACTCCTGCGCCTGGATGCAGCGACTCTGCTGGGGCAGAGCAGCCGGTTCTGGGAGCTGCCCTGGTCCCAGCAGCAGGTAACATGCTGTCGCCAGGTTTGGAGGGAGGAGCCAAGCTCCCAGGCCAGAGCCGGGCTGAGGGCTCTGGGCTGCTGTGTCTGGCTGACCCCTCCCCTCCCTGCTTCTCCGCAGGCCCAGTTCCTCTGGAGGAAGGTTGAAGCGGGCACCAATGTGAGCCAGGATACGATTCGGTGAGGCACCATGGCAGGGCCTAGCCCAAGCGTCTGGCCCCACCAGGGCTGGCTCTGCTCGAGTGGGGTGGTGGACGAGGTGCTGTCTGACACTGTCCCCTTGGCAGGGCGCTGGGGACTCTGGCGGCTGGCATGAGCTGTGCCAGCCTGCAGCAGTTCAGTCGGAGGGCGGATTTCCTGGGGGTTCTCCGGGTTCTCTATGCGTGTCCCAGCAGCCTGCCTGGGAGCCTGGTAAGAAATGAGTTGCTCACTGTGACCCTGGCCTGGACGTCCGGTGCCCTCTGCACTGTGATGGCGCCCCCAGCCCCGCTCTGAGACATGCATTTTGGATCCCTGCCCTGGCCGGGTCCAGGCGAGGCTGTGTGTCTCCTTTGCCTAGCCTCACTTTGTGTCTTCAGAGGCGGTGTGTCTGGGAGGAAATCTGCAGGCGGCCGGGACTCTCTGGGGAGGAGCTGGTGTGGCTGGGACCAAAGTTCCTCATGGATTTACCGTAGGTTGTCCTGCTGATTCACCTGTCATGGGGCATTAACAGCTGCAGGAAGAGCACTGGGTGCTGAGCCGGTCCCCCCTTCTCTCCCACCTGGGTACCCCCCCCACACACACCTGACCTGTATACCCCTCCCTGCTGTCACCGGTACCCCCGCCAGCCATGCATGGATACCCCCTGCACTGGGACCCCTGCTTGGGGTCACAGATCTGATTGGGTGCCCCCTGCTGGCTACCACCACACTGCTGTGCGGGAAGTCCGAACCTGCAGGGTCCACCCCTGCCCCAAGCTGGGAGTCCCTAGGCAGACTCTAGGGTACAGACCCGCAGTCTGGCCAGGTGCCAGATTCCCACGGATTCTGACTGTGCAGACCCCCCTGCTGGAGGTCACCCCAGAGGGTGGCCTGCTGAGGACGAGGGAGCTCCCGGCAGTCAGAGCACAGACACACATGGACACAGAGCCCAACACGTCTCTGCTCTTGGCACTCAATTCCCGGGAGGCAGGTGGGGAGCTCGCCCCCAGGGCCACTGAGTCTGAGCCATCAGAGCCAGGATTGCGAGTCCCAGTTCTGCCTGAGCACCCCACACCCTGGGGGCTGCATTCTGGGAGGCTTGAACTGCCCAGGGACCTAGCGGCTTGGTCCCTTCGCAGCAGCCTGGTGGGAGCTGAGAAGGGGGAGTGTGACAGACCCCACTGAGACCCCCATTGAGGCTCTGTGCTAAGGTAGCCCCACGCCTTGGCCCTGCTAGTCGGGCATGGTAGGGCAGAGGGCTTTAAAAGGGGGAGGCTACAGTCAGCAAGGGGGACGCCCTGAGGTGGGAAGGTCTGGAGTGGCTCCTGAAGCAGCAGGAGGAGCCCCCACACCAGACACGTCCCCGCCCCCCGCCCCTCATGAGAAGTCCAGCGAGCCCAGGGGGCAAGCCCAGGAGGGCGTTACTGGCGGTGACTTGGCCAGAAGGACTTCAGGAAAGCTGCTCTCCAGGCACCCCTGAGGTTAGACAGCACGAAGCTGGAGGCTCCTGTCTCCAGAGGGAGGAGACAGCTCACTGGCCCTGGGTGCCATACCCCTCGCCTTCCTGGTGCCGAGGGCAAAGGCCAGGCACAGCCGGGAGCCGGCTTCCCCCAGCCGCCGGCCCAGCCAGTATAGCCCCAGAGACTGTGGGGAGCAGTCCCCACAGGACCCTTGACTTGGTGCCCCAGACCTGTGGGTGTGTTTCCTGAGTGCCTGCTGGGCCCTGCCTTGGGCCCTGCCCCACCCGACCCTGCACTTCTCTGTCGCAGCCGCTACCCTCCACCCCTTGCCTGGCTCTGCCCCACCCCATCCCGGGCCCCACCCCATCCCAACCGGAGTCCTGCCCTGCCTCATGCCCTGCCCTGCTGTATCTTTGGCCTTTTCCGTCGCCTGGCTCTGCCCCGGCCCGTCATGGGCCCTGCCCCCCGCTGGGCCTTGCTTCCCCCCACCCAGGCCCTGCCGGCTGCAGTGAGGTGTCTCTGGCTCTTTCAGGGTGAAGCTTGTGGACAAACTGCCCAACAGCTCGGTCAGGCTGATTCTGGACTATGTGAGCAGCCGCCCGCAGAGCCTGCTGGCGCTGCCGCCCCACCGCCGGGCTGCCCTGGCCCACAGGGCCCTGCGCCTCCTGGTAAGGAGGGGAGGGGTTCCTGGCAGGCAGCTGCAGGGAGGGCAGGGCAGGGCCTGACCCGCTCTGCTCCCTCTCCTGCCAGCAAGCGCCGACCGAGACCGAGATCCCAGGCGAAGTTCTGGACCTTCTGGGCCCGCTGCTGGGGTTCCTAGGCGCGGAGGCTGCTGCCCACATCCAGCCCGAGAGCCTGCTGCTGCGCCTGGAGGAGCTGCAAGCGGCCTGCCTGGCGGAG